>NC_045788.1:23320028-23958820 GCF_009873245.2 Balaenoptera musculus
GCCTGTAGAGACTTATCCATGGTGCCTTATTTTCAGACTGCTAACTCCAGGCCTGTGTTTTATTGACAGTAAATCTTGAGAGAGACTCCAGCTTTACCCAGGAGACAGCTGCATAGCTTGAATTCAAAGTATAAGAATCTTTGTAGATTCACATGCGTTCTAGACGAATTCCAGAAATGAATTAAATAATAATATGTAATAATAATGTTTCACATGTAGATGATGCTTATACATAAAACAGATTCACCTCTGAAAGAAACTGACATATGTAAATTGAGGTTATATTCCTCTTGAAGTATTTCTTATTGTTTTAAGAGAAATCAGATTAGAGGTGAGTAGGACAGTAGTTTATAGAGATGCTCAAAGAAATGTATATTAATACACTAATCTACTAGAGGCTTGGATACCTGTTTTACCTGCAGTTAAATGAAACAAGAACTAAAAGTAACTTTATTCTACCTTAGGTTTTATAGTTTCTCTAATGTTAACAGTAATTCAGTTCTAGATTAATGAAGTTAGACTTGATTAATATGGGAAAAAAGTTCATCTCTTTCATTGTGAACAAGGTAGTTTGGTTTTTAAAATTATATTTCCTGTTAATATACATCTGGAATGTGTAGGATAAAAAAGATTAAACTTTCTAAATTTTCACTGAGTTATATGCTACCTATGTGATATGTATTGTGCTGTGGGAGACTAAAGTTTAATTGACATATTTCTGCAAGATGAGTATTACATTTCTCATAGGACCAGGACAACAAATAATGGAAGAACTGAAAACATTGTAATTTTCTAGTAATTCAGAGGAAATGATTGCATTCAGAGGTAGTATGCTAAAAGAGTACACAATGATACTCATTTTTTGTAAGTTAATTTATTGTTAAATATCAGTGGGAATATTTTTTGCATCCTCTTTCACATCTCAGGCACACTTTAGGGAGGCCTTATGTAGTTTGCTCATTTAATCTGAAAAGCCTCATTCAAACCTTCTGTGTGCACAGGTTCTTTTCATTATGTTACGCCCTTAGGCATTACACTAAGGGCATTACAAAATCAAACAGAAGACTTCTCAGGGAAATTAAAGGTTTCATGTCAACCAGACAATGTCAAAATATTTGCCTTGAATAGGATTGAATGTGTTCCATCAGTGTTCTTGGTGTACATGATGTTTTTTAAGCTAACAGCTTTATTTATTAAGATATAATTCACATACCATACAATCCACTCATTTAAAGTATAAGTCAGTTTTAGGGCATTTTCATCACCCTATATCCACTAGCATTCACTCCTCATTTCCTCATTTTTCTAAAAATATGGTGGACAGTACTTTATTTGGAAATGTTTGGTCCTGCAATTCAAATCCTGTTAGTCATCCTGTACCTCTCCCCAGGCAATGACAAATCTACTTTCTGTCTCCATAGGTTTGCATATTCTTGACATTTCATATATATGGGATCATACATTGTGTGGCCTTTTGTGTCTGGCTTATTTCACTTAGCATAATGTTTTCAAGGCTCATCCACGTTGTAGCACCAATACTTCACTTTTTGTGGCTGAATAATATTCCATTGTGTGGATCTACCATATTTTATTTATTCATTCATCAGTTGATGGACATTTGAGTTGTTTCCACTTTTTGGCTACTATGAATAATTCTGCTATGAACATTTGTAAACAAGTTTAGGCGGGCCATATATTTTCATTTCTCTTGGGTGTATACCTAGAAGTGGAATTGCTGGGTGGTTCATATGGTGACTCAACATTTAACACTTTGAGGAACTGCCAGACTGTTTTCCAAAGTGACTGCACCATTTTACCTTCCTACCAGCAATGTATGAAAGTTCCAGTTTCTCCACATCCCCACCAGCACTTGTTATTACCTGTCTTTTTGACTATGACCATCTTGCTGTGAAGTGGTGTCTCATTGTGCTGACTTTTTTTTAAAATTAGTAAACTTCATTTTTTGTTAGAGCAATTCTAGCTTTACAGAGAAAATAAGCAGACAGTACAGAGATTTTCCATGTGCCTCCACACGGATACACAGTTTACCCTATCATTAACATTTTACACTAGTATGGTACATTTGTTATAATTAATGAACCAATATTGTTACATTATTGTTAACTATAGTCTATGGTTTATTCATATTTCCTTAGTTTTTGCCTAAAGTCCTTTTTCTGTTCCAGGATCCCATCTAAGAATCCTGATGGATTCCTGATGGATCCACATTGTATTTAATTGACATTTAGCCCCTTAGGCTCCTCTTGGCTGTGACAGTTTCTCAGACTTTCCTTGTTTTTTGTTGACCTTGAGGGTTTTGAGGAAGAGTAGTCAGGTACATTGTTGGATGCCCCTCTGTTGGAATTTGTCTAATTTTTCATTCTTTTTTATGATTAGGTTGCATAGACATTGATTTTTAGCATAAAAAAATGAGAGCAATTTACTTGGAGCATAAAAATACATAATCAGAATTGGAAATCAGCAAAAGTATGGTAAATAGGAAATTCTTAGGAATTTAAAAGGTTCATTTGCCACTGGAAAATGAGCAGAAATTTAACTCAAGATATATTTTCCTAGTAAGGGCTTGATCACATTGGAAGAGGATCAGATTAAGTAATAGAATTAATTTTTGTGACTGTCATTAGACAGCATCTAATCTAAGGATAAAGCTGAAGGTATATTTTTCACTGCTTTAAATGTACCTGAGAATGTTGTTTTGCTTGTAATAAAACATAAAGTGAATAGAAATTCCAGTTGACTTTAAGAAGAATTCCACGGTTCGGAGGCAGCAAGGGTCCAACGTACAGTGAGTATTTCGATCTACATCAGTTCCATTAATCCTCCCAGATGCCTTGTGGAGGGGTCAGGGAACTGAGGCTCTGACAGGCTGTGTCTTTGTCTTTTGGCCTGACTCACACAGCTGTAGTTGTTGAGCTGAGATTTGAACCCAGGGCTGTGGAAGTTTCCACCCTACTGTTTGCCAGGCCAGGCTCCAGAGTTTCCAGTGGTTTTAAATCAGGAATGTATCAAAGGACACAGGATTCAGTCCTTATCTTTCTGGATGTTTTTATTGCCAGCTGGAGGAGATAGCATCTCTCTGTGTTCAAAGCCCCACTGAAATGAGTCTGTCCAATGAACAGCATACTTGTTCCTGCTAACAAAAGAGAACTGGGCCAGCTCTGCCCAGGGCCCTCCACCATCTTGTCCATAGATCAGTAACCCCACCGCCAAATATGTCTCCTGAAAATGAAGTCTGAGAGTCATAAGGCAAGACAAGAGCCATGCGGGAGAACAACAGATTCAGCTAAGCTTTGTCAGTGGTAGCATCGTTCGGTGAACATCGCTCAAGGTACATAGCTCAGTATATATCTCAGTAAGATCTTAAGTTTTATTGGTAAGTGAGTGGCATAGAGGATTTGGCTTTAAATACTTATCTTAGAATAGGAGTAGGTGTGGTAATAATCTATGAATGAACTTGAAATGAAATAATAAAGTTGCACAGATACCTGTCTGAGGAAGGTTTGGAAAATTTCCCTCATTCATCCTTGTAAATGTCTCAAATTGGTTGATCACAGGATACAAGGATTCTTTCTGCTCAGACTTTCTGTATGAGACAAGATAGTGGGCTATGTTACAGTAACAAATCAACCCTGATATTTCCATTGATTTCTTATTCACATAAATGTCAGTGTGCATTGGCTCTACTCCAGGGTAGCTGTTCTGCATGCAGTGACTCAGAGTCAGGCTGCTGTGATTTTTGTGATTTTGCTGTTTTAACATGGGACTTCCAGATTGTCGCAGCAGAGAAAGGGGAGCTAGAGGATCACATGGCTCTGAAATGCTTTGGCTAGAGGGACACAAGTCACGTCTACTCGCAGCCCATTGGCTGGAACTAACCACATGACCTGCTGGAAGTGAGGGGCAGCACATGGCTATTCAGTGAACAATACATGTCTTTGGGTCACCACTTTAGAGTAAGAGAACTGGTTAGTTTGGGGGTGGGGGTGGGGAAGAAACCTCCAATAAAGAGAGAGAAGTCTACTAAGATAGTGATAATTACCTGATAATAATTTAGGTATGGCTGATTCAGCGACTTGATACCATTTGTGGATATCAAGGCTACATCTTCCAAGGCGATAACAAAGTGTACTTCTTTCATATCATAATTCTTCAGGCGATGGTGCTGGTGATCAAAGCTTGTATTTAGTGAGGTGTCCTAAGTGTTTTACATGAATTAAATTAATTCAGGTTGAGGACTGTGATTTCATCTCCATGGTAAATCCTCTCCAGTTTTATCAACTTGCCTTGTTGGAAATGGTGCCTAGATTAGACCCATCACCATGCTTGTAGTTCTCCTCTAGAAACCAGATTGTCACTGTACTGTCTTACCTTTGCTTCTTAGGTTGAAGGTGGCACTCTGGATGTTGTCTAACTAACGTGGATTACAGTGAGAACCAATGTTTACTGTGATTTGGATTCATACTTGTATATATGCAACTTAAGACTTTGCAAACCTCTTTAGCAGCTGTATCTAGAAATAAGGCTTGTGGTGAACTAAGGCTTAAGACCATAGGATTTTTTTTTTTTTTTTGGGTATATAAATGTTTTTCTTCCAAAGTAATCCTCTTTGGTTGTGTTTTTGTGATGCCATTTTTTTTTCTTAAAAATATACTGCCGGTAAATGCAGAACTCCTCTGTAGTTTGTCCTTATGATCTACCCTTTCCCCATTCTCCATTGTGGCCTAAAATTCTACCATTAGAATTACAAGATATCAAGGACCCTAGCTGGGCCACACAGACCGGAGCAGTCCTCTCTTGTTCTCTGTCTGAAAAAGGCTCTCTGTTGTTTGAGAACAACTCTCTTTAACACATAGAAGGAGCCCCACCTAAGGCTCTTTATGTTGATGCCATATTCATCCATCAAATATTTACTGAACACAGTTTGGTCCAGGCACTGAGCTAGGCCCTACAGTCTCCACCCTCATAGAAACAACAGTCTAGACCAAAGGTTGGCAAACTTTGTCTGTAAAGGACCAGATAATAAGCGTTTTAGGCATTATGGGTCATACGGTCTCTGTCTCGACTACCTAACTCCGCTCTTGTAGCACGAAAGCAGCTGTAGACAATATGTAAGTGAATGAGCTTGGCTGTGTTCCAATGAACTTTATTTGTGGACACTAACATTTTGATTCCTTAATGTCACATGTCACAAACTATTATTCTTTTGGTTTTTTAAAAAACTGTTAAAAAATGTAAAAACCATTCTTAGTTCATAGGTAGTATGCAAGCAGGCAGTGGGCCAGATTTAGCCTGAGGGCTGAGTTTGCTCATCCCTGGTGTAGAATCAGCTCTGTATGGTGTTTTTTTGTTTTTTCTTTTTTGTTTGTTTGTTTTTGTTTTTTTAAAACAGAATCTCTAAAAAAGAATCCATATAAGTGGTTTGAGTTTAGTTGTAAAGCTCTGTATGTTTTTCTTCTCACAAGTAGATAGTGAACTGCCTTAATGATTACTTAAATTATTCAAGTTCAGTGTTTAAAGATAATTTACTTCATCCAGACCTTTATTTGATAAACAAGTCTCCCATCAGTTATTGGGGAATGTCGTTTCTGCAGACTGAGATGATTTTTACATCCCTTCCTCCCTTTCCTCCAAATATATTATGTGTATACATACATGTACACATATATGTATGTGTACACATAATATACAAGTGTGTACACAACTGTATTACTTTTGAGGACCACTAATGCTATGAAAATCATGAATCACCAATATTTAAAATAATAGCTAACATCTATTGGGCACTTACTATATGTCAGACCCTTTTCTAAGCCCTTTGCTGCTTATTTTAATTAATCCTTCCCAAAACTCTATGAAAACTCTGTTGGAATTATCATCATCATCATCTTCATTTTTTGGCTGTGTAGACCAAGACTCAGAATGACTCACCCGAGGTGATATAGTTAATAGGAAGCAGAGCCTGTATTCATTCTCAAGAATTCTGACTCCAGAGTCAGGGATTCTAATGATAAATTATGCCTTCCTTGGTACTGAAATACATGTGTGAAAGTAAACTGTGTTTTTAAATTACAATAGAAGAAAGTAGAAGTGGTGAATAAAGATTAAAAAATTATTTTTTCTAAGAAGCAAGAATGCAATTGCAAAAGGAAACATTTAGGAAGCAAGTGTTCTAATAGTTTTCACTGATTTAATTTTAACTTGTTTCTGTCCATGAGTGAAGGTAATCAACTTAAGACTCTAACTTTCAGATAAGCAGTGTGCTGAGAACTTCCTCTTTCCTGAACTGAATTATCAGGGCAGGGCTGGATTTACAGTAGAATGGTGCATCATGTCTAGATCAAAAATCATAGTACAGATACTTTGTATTTGTATATAGCACTTATAAAATACTCTCTTGTTTGTGACACACTAGGTGGAAGCACTTTGTAACCTGCAAATTGTATTCCATAGGGATCATTGTTAGTCATTCCAGTGGGCTATTCCACTGTAGACATAGCCTTAGCCCTACTTTCATTGCTCCTTAAGTTGGATCAGTAGAAAAGGTTAGATCTCAAGGGAACATAAACTGTGAAAGATTCTTAGTGGACCATTTAACATTTGCCTCATTTACTTGTGGACCCGTTTTATGTTGAACCAGGAGGAAAAGGACTACAAAATCCATTCTTGTCCTGGGAAGTTTCTGAGAAGTAAGGCCTGACACATTTTATTTTCCCATTCAGATGGCTGTAGAGGGAGAGAAGTGAGAAAGATGAAGGAAGAATTCTGAAAATCAAATATTTACCTTGACACTGACTCACTCATCTAATCTTTTTTTTTTTTAATTTATTTAATTAATTTATTTGTTTTTGGTTGCGTTGGGTCTTCGTTGCGGTGCGCAGGCTTCTCATTGCATTGGCTTCTCTTGTTGCGGAGCATGGGCTCTAGAGCGCAGGCTCAGTAGTTGTGGCTCGCAGGCTCTAGAGCGCAGGTTCAGTAGTTGTGGCGCACAGGTTTAGTTGCTCTGTGACATGTAGGATCTTCCCAGACCAGGGCTCGAACCCATGTCCCCTGCATTGGCAGGCGGATTCTTAACCACTGCGCCACCAGGGAAGCCCCACTCATCTAATCTTATGCGCAAAGACCAAGAATTCAAAAGGTACCCAAACTTGTGCCACTCTGGGGCGAGTCTCTGGCTGTGACACTGCAGTCATTTGGTGGTGACACAGCAGTACTTTCAACCAGTTCATTGTGTGTGCAAATAACAGATGATTTGAGATAAGAAAAGATCTTTGTACTCTTTTATTGCACAGTGATCATATCCTAATTAGATAATAATTCTCCTCTAACTTTTTCTGTGGTCTAGCTTATTGCTAAATAAAAAGGGACATCAGGTGACAGCATCTTTCTGAAAGCAGTAAACTTTTATTTGCTTTATATATAATTTGTAATTAAATGGGCCATAAAGTTCTATGTCTGGTGACTTCGGATTATGGAATTTTTGTCCTGTAACAACACAGGTTATGGCTACTTTTGCTTTCAGTGAGTCCGCATCTTTTAAGGAGCTCGAGATGTTGGAAAAGGGATTGCCTTTTTATTTTGAGTCCCTTTACCCTCTTTCTCCTCACCCTCTACGAGTCTGGGCCACTTTGGGGTAAGCACGTGCCCATTTGTTCATGATGCCTACAATTATGGCTTCATGACTGAGAATGGAAGCAACCAACAGCTGAAGAGAAAAAAAATACATATGTTTCTTTTTCTCATGATCACAGTACTTTAATTTGAATTTAAGGATACCTGATGAAATCAACAGTGGCAGATAGTAGAGCTTGTGCTTAACCACTGTTGGTTCATGTATGTTCTGTGGAAGAAAGGCTGTGGGAGAATGGGGATGGCAGGGGATTGTAAGGATTGTGGTGAACTTGAACGTTTACCCTTTATCTAAAGGGCACGACTGTCACTGGCCTAGCCCAGTGTTACCATGTGGAAATGTGGGCTCAGTGTTGCCAGACATTCTGATCTGAAAGGAGAAAATAGGAATCTGAATTTTATGTTAACCTCCTCATTTTTAGATATTTGCTCCAAAAGTTAATGAACACTCAATGAGCCACAGAGGACACATGTCCAGGCAGGATTTGGCCCATGGTACCACTTTGTCCCTTTGGCAGCCGGAAGCTCTTGTAACTTCTTTTTCACTAAACTGAGATGGGTGCCCCGGAGTACAGAGGCCACAGAACACAAGACCTGGCTTGGGTTTCACCCTCTTCTTTCTTTTTTGTTTGGCTGATGAGGCTGTGTTGTAAATTTTCTGCTCTTCTTAAGGAAAACCTTGTGCTATCCAGATATTCCTGCTGGAGGAGGAGGACCTGGGGTTGTTGAACGCAGCTGGGGGCTCCAGGAGCTGACTGGGGCTGAGCAGAGGTGCGACAAGACTGGCTACACTGCAGGGTTTGAAACCCGGGTGCCCTCTGAGAACTGAGACTCAAACGCATCTCTGCAGGATCTGGGGAGGTGAGCAGAGCATGGCATAGAAGTAGAGCTGCCAGGCCCAAGGATGGAAAGCGGGGCTTGAAAGGGTGGTGCGAGGTTCCCAGGGTGCTAAAGAATAGCCCAAGGGCTTGACTTAGCTGCGGGTGAGGAAGGAGTTGCTGAGCCAGCCAACCGGGTCCGGACGGTTGTTGATGATTGACCCAGAGAAGTAATCTAGGCTGAATTTCCTGAAGGCCCTGTATCTTCTGGTCTCCATTTACACCACTTTGGTGATAACTACATGTTCTTCAAGAACAGGAACATTAGTCCTTTATTTATTATATGCACAGTTGATGTGATATGGCTTCAGCATTATGGATTAGACAAGACAGGGTCACTCTGCTTCCAGATCGAGGCCACAGCCTTTGGAATTTCTAGTCATGTCCCCCGTCATTTCCATGGTTGTTATGCTGGATGCTCATGGGTTGAGGAGGCTGATAGTTCAGACTCTTCTCTTTATTCTCTGAACTGATTGAGAAATTGATAGAGGCCTCTTTCTTACGTAGAGTTTAAAATATCACCTTGATTCCTGGTGGAGCTGGTCAGGATTGCAGGCTGGGCTGGCGGCCAGATGGTCTTCCTCATACCTTTCCTCCCAGAATTCTAGCTTCTACCCACCCCATCGCAGGCAGACCTGCTGGACATTTCCTTACCATGGGTTCCTTACCATGTGGAAGCAGAGGAGAGCTAGTGTCCTGAGGACAAGCTACTGCTATGAGGGAAGGGGCAAGCGATGTGAGGACAGTAACGTGGAACACTTTAGCCCCATTCACAATAGCAGTGTTTCTCAAAGTGTGGTCCTCAGTACCCAGCATCAGCATTACCTAAAAGTTGTTAGAAATGCAGATTTGTGGTCTCCAACCTAGACAAACGGAATCAGAGACTCCGGGGAGTAGGACCCAAGAGTCTGTGTTTTAACTAGCCCTCCTTGTGATCCTGTTGCAGTTAAAAGTTTGAGAATCATTGCCGTGGAGGAAGGAGGTTTAGTGGACCCAAGACACTTAACCCTCTCACGAGTGAGAGAAATCATTCCCCTTCTTCGGAGGAGAGTAAGAAAGGAGTGCCAAGAAAGAGGCCAGAAGTGCTGCTTTAATAATAGGCCCTTATGGAAACAAAGATTCCATGAATGGGTTTCCCCAACAGATAATCCTGCCCTCTATAGAGGACTATAGTCTGAGAAGGACCAGCAGATGCAAACATGAAGATTTTCTTCAGATGTCCCTTTCTTATCTGTTAATCTTTCCTACCTTTGCTATAAAGAATAAAAGAGAGAAAAAGGAGTGATGAAGGAATAAATACAAGCAGAGAGAGGAAAAACACTAAAAGATATAAAAGGAAAGTAATAAATAGGTATTATATTGCTTCCAACATCATTCTTTACAGTTAATTCATCATTTATTTTGTATTTTATTATTTTAGTTTTTAGTCTCTGATTTATTTTTCTAGTTGTGACCTCAACTACAGGCCATTTGACTGTGGTAGAATCATCTGTCGTTGGCATGGACTCGACGGTGATGTGCTGTTTGGTTCCTATTTGTATCTATTCATTTTCACGTTATTGAATCATGTGTATCGTTCAGTGACATGATTCTTTATGTCCTTCATAGTCAGTTGAGACTATGGCAGTTGAGATTATTTAACTTGCTTTGTAACCTTGAGCAGGAAATTGTTTCACTCTCAGCAGTCTTCAAGTCAGAGTGGAGGCCCGCTCAGCCACGAAAATACTCAGTGATGACAAGGAGTGATCTCAACAATCCATATAGTTGGCATTTCATATTTGAAAGTGAAAAAAGAGATACATTTCCTAAATGCCTGTGCTTGGGAAAAATGTCTTTTTGCCTTAGCCAGCCTTTCTAGAGCATTGGTATGAAATTCTGTACAACCTCAAAGAGAGATGGGTATATGGTTCCCTTTATTTTTTTCCCCACAACACAACCACTTATAAACACACCCAATTCCATGCAGTCTAGAGGAGAAGCTGGTTTCCATTAAATATTGAAATCTTTCCAGATACTGTTACAGGAATGGAAATTGCTAAAGAATTTAAGCTACCTCTGCTTATAAATATTTTGCTTGACTTCATCCAGAGATGGAATTATGGTGGTGTTAAAATCACGGTAACTGAATAGTTGCTTAATCCCAAGAACTGTGTTCAATCTGTCACAACAACCCTGTGGGTAGGTAGGTCATTCCCTTTGTACAAATGAGGAAATTGAGATACAGAGAACTTAAGTGACTTGCCCCAGAATGCTCAAACACTCCCTCACTAAGAGGTAAAAGCAGAATCAAATCCAGGTTTGTTTATATCAAAGCTATACCCTGAACCATCTGGTCTACTAGATGGGCTACCTCCTGAGCTAACTCCTGATAAGAATTGTATTTTGGGCCTTGGTCAGAATAGCAGAGATCTCTGGTGGTTGGTGGGAAAAGTGGAGAATGCTTCAGCAATATTAGTCATTTGTTAGAGGACAGGATTCAGAAATTATTCATTTTGAGCCTATTCAGATTCCTGGGCCCTACCCTAAAACTTCAGAATGAGGATCTTTGGGGATGAGATCCATGAACCTGCATTTAATATAAGCTCCACAGGTTGTTCTTGTGACTACCGATGAGAACAACCGCACCTAACTTCTGGGTAGCATTTAATGTCTACTGCAGGGATCTCTAGGCCCCAGTCTATTAGGTAGGGTTCAGACAAAGGCACTTCTGCTCACCATTACTGAATATTTTAATTTTTGTAATGTTTTTCTCTTTAAGCTGCTAAACTGAATATTTGACTTCCAATATGTGTGTACGTATATCCTGTTGGAGGGAAAATTTATTTAAGGAGAATTGTAAAGCCAACATTGGCCTCTTCCCCCAAATATACTCTTCCTCTCTCTCTGCTTCTCCTAAATGATAACCGTTCTCTCTTGTGGGCAATCCAAGGCCAAGGTGATAAGAGCATCCTGTTTGGAATCAAACTGTCTAAGCTTGTATTAGTTTTTTATTGCTCCCATAACAGAATACCACACATTCAGCATCTTAAACAACACAAATTTATTATCTTATAGTTCTATAGATCAGGAGTACAATATGGGTCTCATTGGGCTAAAATTAAAGTGTCACCAGGGCTGTCTTCCTCTCTGGAGGCGCTAGGGGAAAATCCTTTCCATGGCTCATTCAGTTTCTTGAGGTGGTGGGCCTGAGAGCCCCGTTTTCTTTTTTTTTTAAAAATAAAGTTTTTGTTTTTTTAAAAATTTTTATTTATTTTGTTTTTGGCTGTGTTGGGTCTTTGTTGCTGCGTGTGGGCTTTTCTCTGGTTGCGGCGAGCAGGGGCTACTCTTCGTTGCGGTGCGCGGGCTTCTCATTGCGGTGGCTTCTCTTGTTGCGGAGCACGGGCTCTAGGCGCGCGGGCTTCAGTAGTTGTGGCACGTAGGCTCAGTAGTTGTGGCTCGCGGGCTCTAGAGCGCAGGCTCAGTAGTTGTGGCGCACGGACTTAGTTGCTCCGTGGCATGTGGGATCTTCCCTGACCAGGGCTCGAACTCGTGTCCCCTGCATTGGCAGGCGGATTCTTAACCACTGCGCCACCAGGGAAGCGCCCCCATTTTCTACTGAATGTAAACTGAAGGCCATTCCCAGCTTCTAGAAGCCACCTGCATTCCTTGGCTGTGATCTCTTTCCTCCATCTTCAAAACCAGCAACCGCCCCTCGCACTCTCCTCCTCTTTCTATTTCATCTCTCCTACCCAGCAGGGGAACGTTCTCTGCTCTTAAGGACTCAGGTGATTAGATTGGGCCTATCTAGATAATCCAAGATAATCAGCCCTTTCCCAAGGCCCGTTCATACCCGTAGTCACATCTGCCGAGTCCCTTTTGCCATGTGAGGTAACAAGTTCACAGGTTCTGGGGATTAGGGCATGGGCCTCTTCTGGGGGAGGGGGAATTATCCTGCCTGTCACAGACACATTGTCTGCCTTGGTTGACAAATAAGACAGCAGTGGTTATCATTGCCAGTGGGGCTTCAGGAGTTCACGCTGATGTGTATGAGAAAATGTGACTGAACTGGATCGTTTTCTCAATTGAAATCATCTCAAGGCCAGATTCCTAAACAAGTAGTTTGGGAAAGGATGTTTCAGGGCTTTAGTCCAGTCAAGCAGAGCTGCAGCATCACTTCTCTCTGTGTGTCACAAAGGAGGTAATGCACAGGGTGCCTGCTTCTCTGGTGATTTAGATTCAGAAAAAAAATGATGTGAAATAGGCACAGTCATTCAGCCAGGATATTGGCTTTCAGTTAGTCATTATGCCACATGCTCTCATGCTTCCACAGGTTTGTTGAAACACTTCCAATTGCCTGGTCTGCCCTTCTAGCCTTCTGCCCATTTATCTGTAATAGTACATATTTATGACAAATTTTGATACCTATTCATTCTCGGAAACACTTTCCAAGGTGCTAAAAAGTATGGCATCTACTCATTTTTCCCAGTCGCTGAATTCAAATGATAAAAAGAATCCATGTTATCTCCCAGTCTTTCAGAGGCTCTTTTTGAGTTCTTCTCTGTGATGTCTTCCTCCATAAGTCTGTACAGCATTGAAAAATTCCCTGTTACATCTTGGACGTAGTTGGTACTCAAAACTACTAATTGAATTGATTCAAAGTGCAAAACTTAAATGATCATGATTATGTCATCTATACACCCCAATTCTGCAAGATATGTGTACTTAATGTTTCCTTTCAACATTGTTAAGAAAAAGAACATTGCTAGGAATGTCCTGTGTAAGTGAGGAAAACTGGTATTGTTAGAGATGAAGTTTCCAATTCTCTTTTACTGAATATATTAATTCATATTCTGTCAGATTACCTAGCAGTATATTGGGGGCAAGGGGACTTTTTTGGGGTCTGTTTTTGAATATTCAATTGATGTATAGTATACATGCAGAAATATATACATATGGTAAGTACATAGCTTGATGAATTTCACAAAATGATACTCCCACGAAATCAGCATCTCTATCAGGAAACCAGAATTATTACCAGCACCCCAGAAACCTTCTTGCTTCCTTCCAGTGATTACTACTCTCAAGGGTAATCACTAAGCTGATGTTTTAGAGGTTTGAGAAATGGACTATTTTTAAGATACAGAAAAAATTCTTATAATTATTGTGAAAATACTTGTTGTGAACAAATTCCTAAACAAGGGTATGTGGGTTTACAGAGATTTGAAAAATCTCTCCTGCCCTGAAGGTGCATTTAAACACGGAACAGTAAATTCTTTTCTAAATATTCTTACTTTATCAAATAGTTTGAGTTACAAAAGCAACTTGGAGTCAGATTATTTCTCAATATTTATTGAGTATTTGTAAGGGTTCAAACAATCCTTTTGCCTCGAATACTCACAAGTTGTTAAAACTGCACCAGGCACTTGGCAGTGATGTGACACCACATCAGTTTCTACATAGTTTTTATTGAGAACAAATTAGTATATTTTCTCTCGAATTTCGGTTGAGGTTCATAGTAGGTACTCAAGAAGAAAACTATTGTCAGCAAAGGTGGCAGCCACCGTACCACATATTTTTAACTGTCTACCACGACACTTCCTAGCTGAGTGGAAGAGAAATTGCTTGTAGCAAAAGAAAGTGGATAAAATGTTAAGAGAAGCTGGATTCAGGGCTGTCGTTCCCTCATTCCCTATTCATTTTCTGTGTTCAAGGATGTTGAAACATAATTTCTAAATGTAAAACACTGGAAACCACTTTACCTACCAACATGGGTGCTTAAATGAATCATGGTATAGTCATAACGTGGACCATTATGAAAAACAAAAGGCATGTTTCCAAAGAAAATGCTTAATGATATGAGAAATTTCTTAGTAAACTAAAACTATATATTGAAAACTACCAACTTTGTAAAAAAAAAAAAAAAAGTGTGTTCATGCACATGTGCATAGAAGAAAGACTAGAAATTCATAACCTGTTGGCCCTAGTTGTTTTTGAATAGTGTGCTTGAGTGCAACTTAGATTTTTTATTTTCCAAATATTTATATTTTCATTTTATATATTTATATATTTTCATTATATATATATATATATATATATATATATAACTTTTCAAAAATCAGAAAATAACCACACAGTATCCATTTTTTTTAAAAAAGGATGCATTGGGCAGATAATTGACTTTTCCTGGGTGGTGAAGTCTTTGGGGGAAATCAGAAATGGCAGATACATTGGTTAGTCAAGAGGTTAGCAGAACTCCACACCACAGCAGCATGGTCACAAACATCCATCAATGAATGGTCATCCTTGAAATAATGGAATTTTCAGTGCAAGAAACATTAATGTTCACTTCATCCAATTATCTCTGTAAGAAACCCCAAAACAATATCATCTGCCCAAAATGTACTTTGAGCCTGTATTTGGCAGGCCCAGTGAAGAGAACCTCTTCACTGTTCCAGAGGTAGCCTAGGTTGGCTCTGGACCTCTTGGACAGAATATTTTTCCTTATGTTGATGTGGAATTTGTCTCAGTATTTCTGCTTAATGGACCTAGTTCTACCATCCTGTGGCCATATAGAGCAAGAGAAAGCCTTCTTCAACAGAGGTGCCTTTTAACTATTTAAATACAGGTATGTGTACTTTTAACAATCATTGAGGTGTAAGTTAGGTATAATAGGCTGTACCCATTTGAAGTGGACATTGATGTGTTTTGACAGAGTATACACCCATAAAATCATCGCCACAATCAAGATGCAGAGCATTTTCATCACTCCTTAAAGTTTCCTTGTGTTCCTTTGCAGTGCGTCCCTCCTTCTGCCCCTGTTCCAGGCAACCATTGATCTACCTTCTGTTACCATTGATTAGTTTGCATTTTCTAGAATTTCATATAAATGGAACCACGCAGTAGGTACTTTCTTTTTAAAACTGGCTTGTAACATAACAAACCCTTAACTTTTTCTTTCACTTTATGAAGCATTTTTGTAAAAGCCATTCTTTACTTTTATGGAGCCATCGTGAAAGGTGTTTCAGACTTCCTCTTCAGAGAACTCACCGTTCAGTGAAAATGTATTATAGAGTTAATAAGTGAAACTCCCCTCACTTAAAAAGTAGAATTGGACTAGAACCCTTGAGGGCACTTTCCAGCTTTAACACTGTTTAATTCTATGTAACGTTTCTAGTTACTAATCAAAGCTAATTTTGTGCATTGATTGAAATTAGTCCAGGGACTATTTTTTTGAAAACTCAGTAGGGTGTAGGGTTTTTGTTGTTGCTTTTTAAAGTTTAACACAGTTTCCTAATCATTTTAGGAATCTCAATGTATACGTAATTGCTTAATGATTTTTCACATGGTGAAAAAGAAATTGCCATTTCAAAATTAAAGTGGCAAAGGAATATTTATAAAATTCATATAAGACCTCATAGGGCAGGCAGTCCCATGTCATAGGAAGAAGACCTGTTTGAGTGGAACTAAAGGGTGAATATCCTGTTTTATATATATTTATACAGTGAATATCCTGGTGTATTTTAAGCGCTACAGTCATAATCAAACAGGTAAGGTGATGACATCCACCTATTGCTGTTATTTTTTTTTTTTGTAGTTCCAAACCACACCCATTGCCGATTGGCCTTTCTACTTGAGACCAAGTTCTTTTGAGATTAAAATCTGTAGTAGTAGGCAGAACGCTAAGTGTGGAGTTAGTTGCTTGTTTTCTTTGGTCAGATGCTGACTTTGGGAGAAGATTATTTGAAAATAGGCACAGTTTAAAAAAACAGAATTTTGAATCTTCTGAATTGTTCTCTTGGATCTCCAAATCTCAGGTGATAACAACAACAGAAACAGGCATGCAGAATTTTCCCTTATGTTAATAGCAATAATACAGCCTCAGATTCTAGAGCTGCCTTTTTATATGATTGTTAAATAGAGATAAACCACCTCATGTTTTTGGTTTTTTTGTTTGTTTGTTTTAGTGCATTCTTGCTTTGGGGGTCTAGGTAGCTTTGCATAATCAATGCAAATAGTGACCATGGTGTGAGGGTCACATAATTTCTTATTCTTTTAATTTTTCTGTCTTAAAAATTATTTATTTCTTAAGCAATACTTGTTAGGTAAGAAAGAACTGTTTTGGTTTATTCAGGGTTGGATAAAAAAATTAAATTCATCATTTTTGTTTTGGCCTTAATTTTCCCTTTAGAAAGATATATACAATTTTAGGAAAATGCTAAAGTGACTGAATATACTTTTTGTGTCATCTAGAATATATATGTATTATTGTTTCGAAGATTCTTTCAATCTGATGAAACAGCACTTCCTGTCCATAGTTTAGTCATGGGGAAGCAAAACTCCTCTTTTTTCTAAAGAGATTCCACAGATACATAAAACAAATGTTAATAGAGGATATTGTCGCTGCTAAGGCTATGGCACGATTATATCCAACCGTCTGGAGTCTGAAGAAAACATCTTAATTGAAATACATTGTTTATCATTATTTTTGCTCGTCTATATTTTTAAGTCTTGGAGATAGCACTCCTGCTTCAAAGCTTTTTTCACTATTTCATTGAATTTGGGAAGAGGCTGAAGGCTTTCAGAAAAAGCTTCCTATAAACTGTGTTCAAATAAGCAGGTTGCCTTTCACAGTGAGCCTTTGTAATGGTTTCTGAAGTTGGCTGAAGAACCACGTATCTTCACCCTACACAGTCCTGGCACCTGTAGCTGCCTTACTTTAGCTCTTTTCTCAGTAAAGCAGAAAATGAACAGTTCCCAGCCCATGTAAAGCTGAGAAGCTCTTTAATGATACATGTCGAGGAAACCTGGATACTGATACCGCTGGCAATTTGCATAGGTCTTACTGCCAAAGAATGTAAGACTCTTGGGTTTTCTTGAGAGAGGCCAGCTTTTAAAAAGTTAAGTATGTTTCCTTTGTGCAATGACCTGAGCTCTCAAACCTAAGTAGAAAGTTAAGACTTATCTGCTCAGCTTTGTGAAGCAGTCAACCATTTAAATTTATTCCTAGGCGTAATAGAATAGAGTTACCTTGGCTCTTCTTAGAGAAACAAACACATCATGACCAATTAACTCTGGAAAGTGAGTGCCATGGACAAATTCCACATAATTCTTAAAATAACAAAAAACCCCACCAACCCTTTATGGCTTTCTTAGGAGCCAGAATTCCCGTTCCTGTGTTATGCCCGGAGTCCAACAAAGGCTGTGCTCTTGTGCCAGTCCTTTCATAATGAACCAGCCAAATGCTCAATTGTGTTCTTACAGGGGAGGGGGATAACATTCCTTTATGATCCCCAGTTTAGATCAGCTTACCACCCAAAGCATGATATTTGATTACCCTTATTATGTTACTTTGCTTAGCTACAAATGTTGCTAATGGCGTGGCCTTATCTAGCCGTTTAAAAGTCCATGTTCATGCTGACTTACGGTCAATGTTGTAAAAGGCCCTATTGCTAAGGACCCCAGTAATACGAGCCTGTGGAGAGGGAGAAGCACTTGGGGTTAGGTGTGCACTGCAGGCACATACATCTTGAACTCCTGAATATGTTCTACTGAGTACCTGATGCCTGTTTTTTTCTAAGTGCTGATTTTAATCTCTAACGCTCCGTGTGCCTGGGCCTGAATTGCTTTGAGAATTATAAAAGTTTACTGGCCTTTTCTGACTACGTCCTTCTTTAGCGTTGAGGTTTTTAGGGTGCCTTCTTTCTCTTTCGTTCCAAAAGTTTCCGACCCAGTTCTCAGTCTTGCAGGATAGGAGAGAGGCTGTCATTAACGAGTAGTAGAAAATTATCCCTTTACCTACTCTAGCAGAGGTGGGAAGTTGAACTCTTTCTCCTTGGAGTAGTGGCCTTTAGACTTTTTTCTATTTCATTTTTCTTTAACTTTTTATTTTATATTGGATTATAGTTGATTAACGATGTTGTGTTAGTCTCAGGTGAACATAGGCTTTTTTCATCGTTCTACTCCCACCAGTAAAAAAGCTTTGTGTGTTTTGTGTAACAACCCTTTCAAGGTATATATTTTTAATTTATTATTCTATTCAAGTGCTACTTAATGTATATGTTATATACACTAGAGCCTATATAAAAATAAATTTGAAAGAATAAGGTGATTTTTAAAAAATGTATTGTTAATTAGAAGGATTTTATGATACCCTTAACTAATATCTCATGATACAAGAGGCAGTGTGGTTTATTGAAAGGAACATGGGCCTGGGACTCAGGCACACTGAAAATAGTACCAGCTTTGGGCTTCCCTGGTGGGGCAGTGGTTGAGAATCTGCCTGCCAATGCAGGGGACACGAGTTCGAGCCCTGGTCTGGGAAGATCCCACATGCCGCGGAGCAACTAGGCCCGTGAGCCACAACTACTGAGCCTGTGCGTCTGGAGCCTGTGCTCCCCAACAAGAGAGGCCGCGATAGTGAGGCCCGCACACGGCGATGAAGAGTGGCCCCCGCTTGCCGCAACTAGAGAAAGCCCTCACACAGAAACAAAGACCCAACACAGCCAAAAATAAATAAATAAATTAATTAATTAAAAAAAAAAATAGTACCAGCTTTGACACTTACCAGCGGATGACCTAGGCTATGTAGGTTCACCTCTCTGAGTCTGTTTCCTTATATGTAAAATGGGAATAAAACAATATGAGGAAACAGAATACTATTATAATGTGTGTGTGTGTATGTATATATAATCATCATAATATTATTTTCAGTTCTGCTTAACTCACTGGATTGATGTGAGAATCGAATATCATAATATATGTGAAAGCGCTTTGTAAGTTAGAAAGCACTTAGGTGTAAGACTTAGTGCTCTAGCATATGACACATGTTCCTTATATCGTGGTGGTCTTCCTTAGTCTTTGGTTTTAGGCCACTGAAGAATCAGTTTTGTACTTATTTTTTCTGTCACAAAGTTTAGATCATTATTATTAGCTGAGAATAAAATCTCTAGGGAATTTGCCTGGGACACTTATACTAACTGAATAAACAGACTTATAGGAAAAACCCATCACATTAAAACACACAAACAAAAAACATGGGATCAGCCAATTAAATTAAGATACTGAAATTAATTTAATTAAAATTTTCTAAGATTGCAGAAGTTGGGTAGGGTCAGATTGACTTTGTAAGCAGAAGGATTAAATTCCCTTGGGGCAGGTCCAGAGTACCTTCCTGGACCCAGCCTTATATGGAGTAGTGGAAACATGGACCTTGACACCGCTGTTTGAATTATATGACTCTAGTGCTCACCAGCTGAGTGGTATTGAGCAAGTTACTTAACCTTAGAGAGCTTGAGTTTCTTTATCAATAAATATAGATGTAACCATTACTTTTGGGGGTTGTTTTAAGGATTAGAGATAATTTATATCAAGTGCTTGGCAGTAGATTCTCTTCATGTGTGCATAGTATCAACTGTAAAAAAAGAAAAAAAATTGCCCTATTCCATGTTTGTGCATTCCTGTGTCCAGGCAGGTCTGTTGTTATAAACCCCATTCATCATTTAGCCTTTCATTCCAGATGCTCTTTATTTAAGCTTAAGAACAAATCCTGCCACTCTTAAGCTTTTCCTCTGTATTCCCAAATTGAAATGTTAACTTAGGGGAGTTGCTACATAATCTGCTATAAAAACAGGCTTTCCGCTATATTTTCTTAAGACCAAATGAAGAGGATGGTTAAGTAAAATGCTCTATGGAAAGAAGGGCCACTGTATACATATGGTTGTAGGATGTTCCCTAATATTATTCTGTTTAAATTTCCTTTCATAGTTTTAGTTATAAAATAATGAAACATGCAGAAGAATAGTGAGAATAATATACACTCATTTTCTCTGCCCTGATTTAAGAAATGTCAGCAATTTGCCATTTATTTTATGCATCAGCTCTTTATTTTCTGTAAGAAATAAAACATTAATGATATGATTGAAGGCCCTCTCCCATTTTAATCCCTTTCCTCGCCTAAAATTGGCATGCGTCAATTATTCTTTACACCCATCTTACTATATTTTTCCATTAACACTTTCCATTAAAAGTACTATTTTAAATACTTAAACAATTTTACAAATATCTGCTATATACCTTTCTCATTTAACATATAGATCCAAGATCTTTTCATATTAATACAGATATCCACTTCATTTTAATTCTTATGGAGTATTTCACTAAATGAATGTTCCATAATTGTTTCCAATTATTTTTGATACTATAAACAGTGCTGTGCTTTTACCTGTACTTTGGTTTATTTGTACAAGAGTTTCTTTGGGATGAATTACTAGAAGTGAAATTCTGGGTCATAGAGTATGCATACCTTCACCTCTTTCGGATATACCACTTTGGAGAACAATGTGGCAGCAATAGCTTCTGATCTCTTATATCCTCTCTAGCATGTGGTGTTTCCATCAGTGTCATTTTTGGCAACCAGATATTTTTAGGATGTTAGGTCATTGTTTTCATTTGCCTTTCCCATTTTAGCTATTAGAATAATGTTTAAGATCTATGGCGTAACTCTATTAAAAAATCATATATGTATCTAGGTATGTATATATAAATGAATACTTGTAAATTAAAATAGTCCAGAAAGATACCTCCCAAGTACTGCAGTTGCTTTAGATTTTTCTACTGAACATGAAATATTTTCTAATTTATAAACATAAAATGTACAGTTTAAACTTTTGCTTCTGGCCAAGATGGAGTACCAGAGACTGAATTTACCCTCCTGACTGAAACAACCAAAAAAAAAGAAAAACTCAAAAGACAAAATGGACAAAATATATGAAAAAATTTTTTTAAAATACTGGAAATCAGGCAGAAAAGGACAGTGATCTTGGAGAGATGGGAAATAAAGAGGATGAGCCCTACAATTGCCACATTTACAGTCTCGAGAGAGTTTTCAGGCTGCAAGTCAAGGAGGGGATAAGTATTGAAGGTCTTCAGAGCTGAGAAGGTGGGGAGCAAAGGCAGCTGGAGTTCACAGTACAAACTACTGGAGAAAAGAGAACTATGCAGAAAGGACTCCACAGATCTGCAGAGCGTCCCCCTCAAGTAGTCACCAGGTTCTGACGAGTGGTGTGAGGAAAGTACACGGAGGCCTGGTAAAGAACCACCTGAAAGGATTAATAAGAAAAATGGTAGGCAGTCAAACCAAGCCAGGAATGGTACCTGTTCCCATCAGCCAGACTGAAAAACAAGTAGTAATTTACAGGGTATTGGGTAGAATACTCAGAAGCATCTTACCTCAATATCAATAGTGGGGAATAATTAGCCCTTAGAGCATGGTTTCTCCACCTCAGCACTATAGAAATTTTGGACTGAATAATTCTTTGTTATAAGGGAATCTCCTGTGCATTGTAGGGTATTTAGCAGCCTCTCTGGCCTCAATACACTGGATGCCCGTAACACCTTTTCACTCATGAAATGTCTCTAGACATTGCCAGATGTCCTCTGAGGAGCATAATCACCTCCTGCTGAGAACCACAGCCCAAGACTAAACTCTGCTCTGTCCTGCCTAACAGAGCTTAAATATAAGACCCCAAAGGATCAAACTCTTTCCAAGGAATTTTACTGCATCTGAAAACAAAGATCAAGAGTAGTTATAGGGTTGGGCTTCCCTGGTGGCGCAGTGGTTGAGAATCTGCCTGCCAATGCAGGGGACACGGGTTTGAGCCCTGGCCTGGGAAGTTCCCACATGCCGCGGAACAACTGGGCCTGTGAGCCACGACTACTGAGCCTGCACGTCTGGAGCCTGTGCTCCGCAACAAGAGAGGCTGCGATAGTGAGAGGCCCGTGCACCGCGATGAAGAGTGGCCCCCGCTTGCCGCAACTAGAGAAAGCCCTCACACAGAAACGAAGACCCAACACAGTCCAAAAAATAAATAAATAAAAAAAAAAAAAAAAAAGAGTAGTTATAGGGCATTTTTTGCAGAAATAGAAAAAAAAAGTCAAAAATTCAAACGGGATCTCAATGGATACTAAGTAGCCAAAACAATCTTGAAAAAGAAGGACAACATTGGAAGCCTCACACTTCCCTATTTCCAGACTTATTACAAAACAACAATAATCAAGATGGTATTATACTGGAGTATAGACCAATGGAACAGAATAGAGAGCCCAGAAATTCACCCTTGTGTATACGGCCAAGTGATTTTTGGCAAGGGTTCCAACACTACACAATGGGGAAAAGACAGTCTCTTTAATAAATGGTGTTAGGAAAACTGGATATCTACATGCAAAAGAATGAAGTTGGACTCTCCTTACACAATATACAAAAATTAAAGTGGATCAAAGACCTAAAAGTAATACCTAAAACTGTAAAACTTCTAGAAAAAAGCATAAAGGAAAGCTTCAGGACATTGCATTTGGCAATGATTTCTTGAATATGACAACAAGAGCAAAAGTAGAAGGTGGGACTACATCAAACTTAAAAACTTCTGTGCATCAAAGGAAACAATCAATAGAAAAGGCAACCTATGAAATGGGAGAAAATATTTGCAAATAATATAGCTGATAAGAGGTTAATTTTCAGAATATGTAGGGAACTTCTGCAACTCAACAACAGAAACCAAATTTAGGCATACCTCGGAGGTACTGCAGGTTTGGTTCCAGACCACTACAAGAAAGCAAATATTGCAATAAAGCAAGTCATATGAATTTTTTGGTTTCTCAGTACATGTAAAAGTTATGTTTATATTATACTATAGTTTATTAAGTGTGCGATAGCATAATGCCCCCAAAGACATAATTAATTAAAAAATACTCTATTGCTAAAAATTGCTAACCATCATCTGACAATGCAGGGTTGCCACAAACCATCAATGTGTTAAAAAATGCAATATCTGTGAAGTGCAATAAAGAGAAGCACAATAAAATGAGGTATGCCTATAACCCTATTGAAAGTGAGCAAAGGACTTGCATCAACAATTCTCCAAAGAATATATACATATGGCCAATAAGCACATGAAGAGATGCTCAACATCACTAATCATAAGAGAAATGCAAATCAAACCCACAAAATCACCTCACACTCATTAGAATGGCCAATATCAAAGGAACAGAAATAAGTTTTGGCATGGATGTGGTGAAATTGGAACACTTGTGCACTGCTGGTGGGAATGTAAAATGATGCAGCCACTACAGAAAGCAGTATGGTTCCTCAAAAAATAAAAAAAATAGAATTAGCATATGATCCAGCAATCCCACTTCCCGGGTGTATGTTGAAAAGAATTCAAAGCAGTATCTCAAAGAGATATATTTGCACACCCTTGTTCATTGCAACATTATTCACAGTAGCCAAAAGGTGGAAGCAACCCAAATGTCCATCAAGAGATGAATGGATAAAGGCTATTTTGTATATAGATACAGTGAAATAATATGCATCTTAAAAAAGAAGGAAATCCTATCACACGCTACAACATGGGTGAACTTCAGGAACTTTATGCTAAGTGAAATAAGCTAGTCACAAAAGGACAAGTACTATATGATTCCAGTCAGATGAAGTATTTAAGTTAATGAAAACCACAGAAACAGGAAGTAGAAAGATAATTGCCACGGGCTTGGGGGAGGGGAGTACTAGTGTATCATGGATATAGAGTTTCAGTTTTTGAAGATGAAAAATTCTAGAGATCAGTTATACAACAATGTGAATATACTTAAACATACTGAACTGTAAACTTAAAAGTGGTTAAAATGGTAAATTTAATGTTAAAATATTTTTTACCACAGTGAAAAAAAAAATAATAATTATAGGGATGCAAAAATATCAATTACTCAGCAAAGGAAACTTTACAGTGTCTCATCCAATCAAAATTTACCAGGCATGCAAAGAAGCAGGAAAATATGACCTATAATAAGAGAGGAAATCTATCAAATAAAAATGACCTAGAAACTGACACAGATATTATATTAACAGACAATGACATTAAAAGGATTATTATGTTCCATATGGAGACATGGAAAATATTTTAAAAGACCCTAATTGAACTTCTAGACATTAAAAACTATAACTTCTGAGATGAACAATACAGTAGATTGGTTTAAGGGCAGATTAGACGTTGTAGAAGAAAAGAATAGTGACCTTGAAGCCACAGCATTAGAAACTATCCAGAATGAAACAGGGAAAGGAATTACAAAAAACTTTAAAATATCAGTGATCTGTGGGACAAGTTCAAGTCACTTAATATCCATGTATTTAGAGTCCCTGAAAGAGGAGGGGGAAGAGAAAAAAATATTTGAAGACATCATGGTTAAAAATTTCCAGATTTGGTGAAAAGTATAAACCTACAGATCCAAGAAGCTCAATTAACCCAAGCAAAAGATACATAAGGAAAATTACATCAAAGCACATTATAATTAAATTGTTCAAAAGCAGTGATAATGATCTTAAAAGATGCCAAAGAACAAAGACATATTAGATACAGAGGAAGAAAGATAAAGATGATGTAAATTTCTTGTTGAAAACAAAGTACACAAGACATTGGAGGACCGTCATTAAAGTACTGAAAGAAAAACTGCTAACCTAGAATTCTATACTTAACAAAAATATATTTCAAAAACAAAGATGAATTGGATTTTTCCAACATGTAAAAAGTGAAAACATTCATCACCAGCAGATCCACACTACAAGAAATGTTACAGAAAGTCCATCAGGCAGAAAGAAAATGATACCATATGGAAATACAGATCTATACAAAGGACTGAAGGGCACCAGAAATGGTACTATATAGGTAAACATAAGACCTGCTTTAAAAAGACTGCCTGGGTGCGGCGTTTAGTATACATGCTACACTCTAGCCATATCATCTGTGTCTTTGAGGCTCATTTTGGAATGTAATGGTATGCTACCTTGTATTATATTTGATTTTTAAAACCTCTGTATCAGGATTTAAATTCTCAGGCCTCAAAATTTAGGTGTGTAAGAAACATCTTTATTTTTCTACAACATAGTTTCCGTCATCAGTACCCATATAATGGAAGACTCTTCTAGTTGTACAGGGTAAAATTCAGTCATTTAAAACTGAACTCAGGAACTTCCCTGGTGGTGCAGTGGTTAAGAATCCGCCTGCCTTGGGCTTCCCTGGTGGCGCAGTGGTTGAGAATCTGCCTGCCAATGCAGGGGACACGGGTTCGAGCCCTGGTCTGGGAAGATCCCACATGCCGCAGAGCAACTGGACCCGTGAGCCACAACTACTGAGCCTGCGCGTCTGGAGCCTGTGCTCCGCAACAAGAGAGGCCGCCACGGTGAGAGGCCCGCGCACCATGATGAAGAGTGGCCCCCACTCGCTGCAACTAGAGAAAGCCCTTGCACAGAAACGAAGACCCAACACAGCCAAAAATAATAAATAAATAAATAAATAAAATTAAAAAAAAAAAAAAAGAATCCGCTTGTCAATGCAGGGCACACGGGTTCTAGCCCTGGTCGGTAAAGATCCCATATGCCACGGAGAAACTAAGCCCGTGCACCACAACTACTGAGCCTGCACTCTAGAGCCCGCAAGCCACAACTACTGAGCCCGCATGCCGCAACTAATGAAGCCTGCGCGCCTAGAGCCCGTGCTCCGCAACGAGAAGCCACTGCAATGAGAAGCCTGTGCACTGCAACAAAGAGTAGTCCCTGCTCGCCGCAACTAGAGAAAGCCCCTGTGCATCAAAGAAGACCCAACGCAGCCAAAAAATAAATTAATTAATTAAGAAAAAATAAATAAAACTGAACTCAGTTGTCTTCCCTGAGTGGTATTTAGTTTTCAGAAATTTCATCCTGTCATGGCATGGGTATAAGGGTAAGGAGTTTAGTTCGGGGCTTTGTTTCTCTGACACTGGCTTCTGCTGAGACTTTGGTTCCTGCCTAGTCCCTGGGTGTGGCTGTCCCTCCCTGCTGACGTCTGCTGAAGTGTCTGAATTCCCACTTGGTCTGTGGTCCATGTGGTGTCCCTTCATTAAGACCTTGAATCCCTTTCAAGCCCACCTGGTACTAGTGGAATGGCGCGGGGTATGGGGTAGTGAGGGTTGTAAAACAATAAGTTACTATTTAGCAATTTCACCCTATTGTACTTGAGATAACATGTAGTCTGTCCCCAATTCCCACTTTCACCTGGAACACTTTTCTGGATCATTTGGGCACACAGAAGCCTCCCCCTCTTAATTCTTTGTGTCCAGACCACACCATCTACCCAATGACATCTCTTGTAACATCTTAAAAGTGATCTTAACATCATTTACAATCTTTCAACATTTTTTCCTGCTGAATGTTGCTGATTACATGCAGAACACTAACATTGCTATTTAACTTTCTATTTGTGTTTTTTACATCCCTCTCAACTAGTATGTAAGCTCCTGGAATGCCCAGGTCAGGGATTCAAAGTCTTGATGCTCTTCCCAGTGCTTAGCTTTGGGTGGCATGCATAGCTGGTCCTCAGTAAATATTGGCTGAATGAATAAATGAATGAATTTAAACTTTTTGAGTACAGAGAATTCATCTAATATTTCTTTTATACCTCCTATAATGCTTAACATAGTGTTGAACACTGAGCAATCCCAAACGATTTACTTAATTTAATTGAATTGAGAGTCATTGTATGTTAACTCTTTCTACCTGTATTTCCAGTGCCCAGAGAAGCCTAGAAAAGCCATATCTGCTACAGACTGCTCATTGAAAATGATTTAAGGCAGCGGTCCCCAACCTTTTTGGCACCAGGGACCGGTTTTGTGGAAGACAGTTTTTCCACGGCCCCGGGTGGTGGTGGGGATGGTTCAGGCGGTAACGTGAGCGATGGGAGCAGCAGATGAAGCTTCACTCGCTTGCCCGCCGCTCACCTTCAGCTGTGGCGCCTGGTTCCTAACAGTCCGCGGGCCTGGGGGTTGGGGACCCCTGATTTAAGGTATTGATTTTAATCAGCTGGGAAAGTTTTATAGAATAAGGAAGGAAGGTAAAATGAGTGTGATTGCATACATCTCATTTCAGAGATAGGAAACAAAACAAGGACAGAAAAAGACCCAGCCAATACTATTTGTGATGACAATTATTCAAGAGGATGTAAGCAGACAGTGGGTAGATGAATCCAGTTCACTTCTCTGAGGCTAAAGGAGAAAAACTACACTGAGCAGATGATTCCCCTGAGTTTATTTTGGTAGGATTTTTTTTTTTTTAATTGAGAGAAGTTTTTTTTTTTTTGGCTGCATTGGGTCTTTGTTGCTGCGAGCGGGCTTGCTCTAGTTGCGGCGAGCGGGGGCTTCTCTTTGTTGCGGTGCACGGGCTTCTCATTGTGGTGCCTTCTCTTGGTGCGGAGCACGGGCTCTAGGCGCACAGGCTTCAGTAGGTGTGGCACGCAGGCTCAGTAGCTGTGGCTCGTGGGCTCTAGAGTGCAGGCTCAGTAGTTGTGGCGCACGGGCTCAGTTGCTCCGCGGCATGTGGGATCTTCCCAGACCAGGGCTCGAACCCGTGTCCCCTGCATTGGCAGGTGGATTCTTAACCACTGTGCCACCAGGGAAGTCCTATTTTGGTAGGATTTTAATGATTTTCTGCACTTACATTCATAGAGCAAATTTTCATTGAGCACCAACTATGGGTAAGTGATGTGTTGGACAATCAGTATTCAGGGATGATCTGAGAAAAGTTGTTTCTTACATCCCTAAATGCATAGTCCTTGATGGAGGTAGGATGGACAGAAAATACAGCATGCAAAATGGCATTAACCAGAGTGCTGGATGACTTTCTTTGGCATTACTGAGTGACAGCTGCTCAGTGAGGAAGACTCCGCAGGGGAATGGTTACTAGGAATTTGCAGGCTGAGGAAAGGATGAAGGGAATTCTAGGGAAAGGGCATGTGTAGAGGGTTGGTATTAAGGAAGAACTAACATGTACACAATCTGCTGATGTGCTCAGTATGTTTGGGGGCATGTGGTGTGGGCAGGCGTAGCATCTGATGATATGGGTTTGGCTGGCTGTAGGGGCATTCCATTAGATACCAGTTTGGATTCATTCTCCTAGTATTAATACATCAAGGTTTATCCCCTCCATTTTTCAAAATTCTTTTAAATTGTCATGTAGGAATGGTTAAATGTGAAACTTTGCTTTTTTTTTCTTCCTTTTCTTCCTTTCTTGTCTGTTATAATAGTAATATTTGGTCAGTGTGGAAAATATGCAACTATATAGAAAAAATTAAATCATCCATAATCTCACCACCGTCAGCCCCAAAATAGTTCCTGTTACTACTTTTACATATAATATCTCCTATTCATTGTTTAAAATATACTTTCTCTCTTTTTTTAAGATTGTCTTGTTTTTTACTTGTGAATGAATTCCTTCTTTTATCTTTGAACATTTCAGACATATTTATTTTAAAGTCTTTTTCATGATTCCCAGTGTGGAAGTTTCTTACTGACTTCTGTGGTGATGGGTTCTTATATGATTTGTAGTTTTTGTCTGTGAGCTCATCTTTAGAGCATTTTCTTCAGTTGGAGTTCAGTGTATACTCTAGAGGGTGGAGGTCTTCCTATGGGACAGTTTTGTTTCTGCCTCTGCCAGATCCATATGGTTTCATTGGTTTCTTGGGTTCTTATAGTGGGATGGTGTGAATTCAGCACTACACTCACTCCCAGGGCAGATTGGGGGTTCTGACTTCTCATAGGTGCCTTTTTCCTACTCATGGTCCATGGTGAGCATCCCGTTTTACAGAGAGGATTGCTCCTTCCTAGTTTCTGGCTTTGGGTTCCACTTCCAGCTTTCTGCTGTGTTCAAGCCCTGAGGTTTCAACTCCTGTCCCTTGAGATGTGAACGTGGACCTGCTCTTGCTTGATTTCCCACTTCATTTCTGGTACCAGGAGATTTCTTTGGCTTGCTCAGGCTCAGATGCCTATTGTCAAAATTTAAAGGTTTGTATTTTATCCAACAATCCTATGTATTTGAAGCAGGGTCGGGGGAACTTACCTTATTGCCTATATCATCTGGTCTATCCACTCTTTTTTCTTTGCATAGATATATGCTTTAAACAAAGTTGGGAATGCATTAAACATATTGATATTCTCCTTTTTTTAAACCTGATGATATATTGTTAATTTTTTCTCATACTCATTGAGAACATGATTTTTAATGACTGCCTAACATTCCTTTTTATGAGTATACCATATTTTATTAAATCCTCTATTTTTAGAAATTTAGGTTGTTTTAGTTTTTCCATTATTGTGATAATGATGAAGTGAACATATTTATACCAGTACCTCTTTGCTCATTTCAGATTGTTCTGTAGAACAATTCCTAAAAGTGGAATTCTTTTATCAACATTTTTGAGACTTTTAATTCTGTTGTTGTTAAGTTGTCCTAGAGAAAATTTGTTTCAATTTGCACCCCACCAGTGCAGTCTCTCAGTTTGCACCCCATACAGTGGGTCTTTATGTTTCCTGGAACCATTGCTCCAACTGATTCTTATAATTTTTAAAATATGGCTGCTAATTTTCTGGGCAAAACAATGAAATTTCATTGTTTCAGCTTAATTTTCATTTGGCTTAATGGCCATTTAAAAAAGATATTTTCAGTAGGTCAGTGATTTTTCAGTTAAAATATTTCTTAAACAGTCACATGGAGCTTATGTGACTACTAACTTGCCCACTTTTGTTACTTGCTATTCCCCTACTGTCTTCTAAGGAAGTTGGATCCTTAGGTGGAAGTTGTGTTGGGTGATGGGTGAAAGGATGCAAATTGTAGAAGCTGAGGAAAGAGTTGAATTGCTCAGTGTAAGAAAAGTGATTGGGATGGTTGAGGACAGGAGGCTGAAGCCCAGAGAGGGGACAGTTCAGGAGTCCCCTCTATCCCAGAAGGAGAGAAAGGAGACTCTCTCAGAGAGGAGTTTTGGGGAAAGATGAGGTACTTAAAGGAAAACTTGCAGAGTTTTGCCCAATGGTGTGCAATGTAAATTTTCTTCTCTACCTCTCCATGAAGTCTTAAGTACAATATTTCTTATTAAATGCATTGTTAGATTGGCTTCACTTGAGGGGAATATGTTGAAGCTGATGGGCATAGGGTAAGAGCCAAAGACTGGATGGGGAGAGTCAGGGAGAGCAGAAATGAACCTCCTGAAGTAGCCCTAACAAGACACCAAATTGCTGGACTAAGGCAGTGACAAGTAAAGACGGAGAGGAGGGGAATATTCCAGAATTTGGTGGTAGGATTTGGTGGTAAGTTATGGGTTTTGGAAGGGAGAGAGTAATAGAGTCAAGATGACTTTGAGGCTTACAGCTGGGGAGACTGCAGATATAGGAGATGTTCCAAGTGACTGGGACTGACCTTGGGAGGAAAGGTCACTGTTTCTGGCTTGTCACTGGGTCGGCGCTTTTGAATGTATGATATAAACCTGGAAGAGGAAGCATCTCTCTTGCTCACTGATGACAAAAGGGTTCTTCTCATTGTTTTATTCTCATATATTCTCTGAGGTCCTGGTATAACTCAGAGAATGGAGAGGGATTTATATAACAATTGGTGTTGGTCTTCTCAAGTGATACTGGGTAGGCCTTAGAGCTAACGTTGATTTAATTTAGGAAAAGAAGGAGTATAATCTGAGGGTTGTAGAAAATATTATACCATTACAACTTATTAATTTTATTCAAATTCTTATATCCTTATTTGCTCTTGACTAATTAAACTATCAGTACTTAACATCTTCTACAGTAGTAGTGCTCTTGTTAATTTCTTTATTTCTAAAGCTGTACAACTCATGGCATATAAACATTAATGCCTATGTGTCTTAATTTTGACTGTATTTTTCTTTAGTGGTTTTTCCTTTGAGTTCTCTTTTGATGTAAGTCCTCTCATCCAGCATTGTCGATGACTTGTTCTGGAATTCTGAGCACGTCATTTTACCCCTCAGTCTAGGTGCCAGCTCTCTTGTCTCTAGAGAGAGGAGTGTGGCCTGGATTTTAAAAATGTTATAAATCATTAAAATTCATTGTGACTAGATTCCTTTATTGGGGTACCTATGTCTAAGAATGAGGTAATCAATGTGGATCTGCTTTGGAAAGTATAAAATGCTTGGCAAATATATAGTGCTGCTATTAATTTTTGTAATGCCAAGATTCTGGTGAGAGAAAACTTCCAGAGCTGGTAGTGGGTACTGCTTTCTTCCATTCTCTGATAGCAAAGGTACCTCATAGTTCTTGGGCAAATATCTAGTTGTACTATGAGGGTGTCCATCTCTTGGGAGTAGGAAAAAAACTCTAACCTGTTATGTTTGGCTGGTAGAACCCTTCATTGGTAGCAGGCAGGCTGTTAAAAGAATGATAAAACTGTAGATTTGTTATTTAGTGGTACTTTTTAAGAAAACTGTGTTAATAATTTGATAGTTGTTAGTTCTTTGTTATATGGCATCCTTTGCAATTGTTTGAAAATATTTTTCAGTACTAATGATTTTTATCCATAATTTATAGAAACTTAGGATTTTAGGAAAGATTTCTATGGATCCTTGAAAACACCCACATATAATGATAATTCCTTCTTTTGCTTGTTTTGTTAATACAGAAATGTCAGAGTTGGATTCTGCAGGTTGTAATATAAAGTACCTCAGAGATTCAACTCCTGAAAATACTGGTTTAGTTTTTCTGCATAAAACATGAAGACTTTAAGTGTGTTCAAAGCACAAACAGTGTGTGCTTTGGAGGTTAAAGTTCAAACACTGACATGGAAACATCCTGGTAGAACTCCACTGCTCACTTGGATACAGGTTGGACCAGAATCTCTGTGTCACTGTGAATCATTTACATAGACATTCTTGGGTAGAATCGGGGAGAAAGGGGGTTATAAACTAGGAGATAATGCCCGGTTTATTCTGGAGCACTTAGAAATGACTCATGGCTTCCTGTTCCCTGACAGCACTTTGGTGTTGGTATTGAGGCATTCGTTCTGAATGAGATATTTGGCAATATAGGCAGTAACAATCTAGGCAATTATCTCCCTGGTGTATACTTTCCTGTGACCAAATAATACATAGAAAAAAGGAGCAAAGTACTTTTCCAGAGACAAAAAAAATATGATGTGAAATAATTCATATCACTTTCCCAAAGCTCATTCAAACTCTTCCGTCCATTGCCTGAGTTTCTATAAGACACATCACACTGTGTCCACACTACATCCTAACAGTTTATACTGACAAGAAGGGTTCTAGGGCAGCTTCTAACAGGAAAAGGCCACAGGGTGTATAACTTGAGATATAGGGATGAAAGGGGATGGATGGACACCACCACTGAGAAGGCAATGTATAATTAAGGACCTGGACTTGGCAGACTCCCTGAGTTTGGATCCCAGCTCTGCCACTTATTGTGAAGCTTTTGGCCTCAATTGCTTTAACTGTAAAATGGGAATTGTATTATTACCAACCTGATAGTATTCCTATGAGGATTACATGAGACAATATGTGTACTGCTCAGAACAGTGATTGGCCGGTAGTGAGCGCCCAAGTCTTCCTTGCCTTGTTCAAACTGCCATTGTGTATGAGTGCTGTGTATTGTGGTTTTGGGGTGGGGAACTTGGGAGAGGTTTTATGAGTCAGGTTTATATGACCTTCAGGTGTTTTTGGTTGGGTGAGATGAGTTCAGGTCGGGAGAAGACTATTAGGATGGAATGCTTGCATTTGTTTTGGAGTCAGATTTAAACTTTTGTCTTTGCTTCATGCAAACACAGAGGCGTGCAGAAGGCAAATGAGATTCTCTACAGCTGTAGGCCTTGTCTTCCTGGTATCCTCTGAGCACAGGGATGGGCATGTGGCCTGAGCTCTGCCAATAAGACTCCCCATCCTGGGAATGATACTGTCATCCACAGATGGTGGTGGTTGAAGCAACTGGAACTAGCGCCCAAAGTGGAACATTATAGTTTCCACTGTGGGTTTCCTTAGAGCTTCCTGGTGCCTGTCCTTCCAGAGCCTGTGTTTAGCCCTCTCTTGATTCTTTGAGCCAACCCCCAGTGCCCTTCCAGTGCGGGTCCTTTTTGGGCAAATTTTGCCAGAATCAGTTTTATTGCTAACAATCAAAATACCTTAATTGGCACAAATACCAAGTAGATAGATTAAATGTTTCTGTTGTCAGTAGGTGAGGGGACACAGATGAGGCCAAGAGTCCTAGAAGTCATAGAAACATCCTCTTTAGAAAGTATGGCTTGGTGGATAATGTCATTTGTTTTCTGAGGTGCAAAAGAAGTGAATTTTGGCCTACTTGAATGGAAAGAGGAAGTCTTCAGGCTGGCCAGCATTGGTCTGTTCCGAATACAAGGTGTAGCATGCAGCCATCTTTGGAGACGGCAGGGGTTATTTTCCATATGTCAGAGATGGAAATTATCAATAGGCAAAAGAGCTAACAGAAAAGTTAAAGGCTTTCAAAGGAGTGACACCTTTTGAATAGGATCACTCACCATCATTGTCACCAAGAAGTTAAAAGTGGATCTTTAAGATAAGTATTTATATTGTATTGCATCATTTTATCACCCTGAAAATGTTTAAGTTTCTTGAGGGCAATGGTGTATCTTACATTTCTTCTGTAATTAAAAATTACATGGTGATAAGATGCTGTAATACAACATAGATACTTAGTTAAGAACTCCATTTTGTCAGACCCAGTGCTCTGTGGGGAGACCTCTAAGACTTTTCTCCCTTAACTGGGATTTGCATCTCTCTCTCTATGCTTGCTCATTTTTCAAGGTCTCAAAGAGTGCCTCTTCTGTAGAGTCTTCCTTGAATCTTCCAGTCAGAAGATTCTTCTTTTCCTGCTTATTTCATTCCAGCTTGTACTGCAGTTCTGGAGGTGACATTCAGTTCATTTTGAGGGCTGGCCCCCTGGTAGGGGCTGTGTAGGGGGCCATGCTGAAAAGGGAATCCTGAGGCAACTCCAGGCTCTGTGGGTTAGAACTGCTATTGGAGTGACGTCGGCAGTGGGTGAAGGAGTCCCGTGCGTCTGCCATTGCTGTCATCTGTGGTTTACGGACTCCCTTCCTAGGTTGTAAATTCTTTGCGAGCCAGGTCCCGGTGTTAGTCACCATTTGACTGCCTCCAGATATTGGTACAATACCTAGTACCTCAGATCTTCTCAATAAACTTGTGCTAAAATGGAATGAGGGCAATGAAGGAGATCATGGTGGAGTTTGAGCTGTGCTTAGTGACAGGAAGTGGCAGGAAGGAAAGTGATGGGACCATCAGGAAGAGGCCTCTACAGAAAGAGAAGACCCTTCTCAGGGTAGAGTGGGAAACAAGAATTGTTCACAGAGAAGGAGTAGAGTCTAGAGGCGTAGGTTTAGCGAAAATCGTTCAGGCTGTACTCTGATGAAGGGAATTGTTTGAAATATAGTTTAAAAGAACAAAAAAGGACAAGAGAATATTCAGTTCTGGGAAACATCAGTTTTTGGAATGTTTTCTTCCTCTAGAATTTAAAAATAGAGGATAATTAGGCAGCTTGTGTAATTTTAGACAGCAATATAGTGACATCTCAGGAAATGATTGTAAACTGGAGGTCCAAAACAACAATAAAAGCAGGAAATAGATTTGATAAAGAAGCTAATAGAGGAGAAAACAACTAGAATAATAGAAGATACTCCATTAATTCAAAGGAAATCAAGAAAGGACAGAAAAAGAAAGATAAAACAGGTGGGAAAAATAGAAAACAAATTGTAAGGTGGTAACCTGATGCCCAAACACATCAATAATTACATTAAGTTTACACTGAGTAAATATTCCTATTTAGAGATAAAAAATGTTTGAGTGGATACTTGATGATATTAAATTGACAATATACTGCTTATATAAGAGATACGCCTTATATGCAAAGATTCAGTAAAACTGAAAATAGAAAGCACTAATCAAAAGAAAGTTGTACTAACGTCCAAGTAGGTTTTAAGGCAAGAAGCAGTCCTAAACATAAACATTTTATAATAAAAAAGGGTCAGTCTACCAGAGGTTATAACAATTCCACATTTATATGCACCTAACACATACACACACACGCACAGAGCGAGGGCAAAAAAATGACCAAACAAAAAGGAGAAAGACACAAATTTGCAATCACATTGGGAGATTTTTAACGACGAGAAAATTCTCAGTAACTGATAGAACAAGGAGACCAAAAAATCAGGAAGGATTTAGAAGATTTAAACAGCAGGATTAAATCTTATCTGTGTACAGAAAAAAGATAGAAAGAAAGAAAGAAACGTGTCATTTCTAATGTTCCTACCCAAAGTTTATTTCAGGCCAATTTCCTTGTGAAGCCATACTACTGATAATGTATAAAAATGCTATTATAAGAATAGATGGAGAGTTTTAATTTTCAGCCTCATTCATTCCTGAATTCCTGTCTGCCATGCATCTTTCTTGTTCCCTTTGTACGTTGGAAGCACATAACTGTTCCACACAGCAAATTATAGTAGGAGTCCTGCTGAGGTCTGGGTTAAGTATCCCTTTGGAAATTGAACTAACTTACAGGGACTTGATGCCTGGGGGTACCTGTTTTGGGTGGGCCATGGGATAAACCTGCAAACATCTTGTGTGTCTTTTTTTTTTTTTTTTTACTCTCAGGGACTGGGTAAATTACTTGATTTTTCCTCTACCTGCAGTGAATTAGTAATGTCCTGATTTTAATGATTTGTTGACTTTGAATGTTCATTATTACAGCTAGATTGCCCTGCCCTGCCTCATACCAGAAATACCTGTTATTTCTCATACTATATTACTACTCAGTTTGTCATCTTTAGCTAGAGATGACTTAAGAGAGAAATGGGGAGAACCTTTGTAGATGAAGGGAAGGAAAAAAAAGTACAAAGAAGCCATAGGCTAGGAAGCCTTTAGGCTATGAATATAATCTGTAACACTGCTGATTGCTATGGGAGCAACCATAAACTGACTGTTCGGTAGTTCACTGATACACTGAATTTCTGAGATTAGGTGTGGTGGTGGTAAAGAACAAATTATGAAAAAAAAATGCTTCTTACTAGATGTAAATCTATTCATAAAATATAATTATGGTTAATTTTCTTTCCCAATTCGGGATCTCCAAATACTCTCTATCCTTTGAGGAATTGACCGCCCCCCCCCTTTTTCCATTTTCTTTTTGTAAATTATGTCCGTTATTGCTCTTCGTTATCAGCTTGGACTCGTTGTTGCAAGTAATAGAAACCCCGTTTACCTGGCTTTAAAAAATATTGTTTCAAGTAACTAAAGAAGCACAAAGGCGTTAGCATGGTGGGATTCAAGACTCAGCCCTGCCAGGTGTGGGGTTTTCTCTTCACTCATTGTCACTGTTTTCTGCTGAGTGTTGGTTTGGGCTTCTTTCTCAGCCCTGGGTTCTTTCCTCGTGGAGGCAAGATGGCTGCAGCTACTCTGGCCTCTACATCCTCATGAATATGGATCAAGGGGAGTGTGTGGGACTCTCATTACAGAAAGTGCCACAAAAACCTTCTGTTTTGTTGGCTCCAACTGGGTGATATGGACATCCCTAAACCAAATCACTGTGGCCAGAGAGTGTGATGTGCTGATTGGCTTGGACCTGAAGCTTCACTCAAATGGCATGGATAGATTATAGGGAATGAGTAGAACCCCAAAACTAAAATTGATGCTGTTACCAGAAGTATAGAAATAGTTGCTGGAGAAGGAAACAAAATATGTTGAGAAAATTATACTTGAAGTGTTGATGATATTGTAACATTATATGATAGGAACTTGGGTAACACTTGTGTGTTGAATTTTCTTAGCCAGAGAAGTCCAAAGTCGGGGTGGGGTTGGGGGAGAGTAGATGGGATGTAAGTAATAAACGAGAAGAAGAAGATCCTGGGATGGTGGGCAGATCCAGTTACCTGAGCTAGGAATCTGATTGATGGGCTCTTGACCTGCTGGACCCTCTTCTTTCAGAGGAGCTGAGACTTGGAAATGTCCCTCATTGAGATCATATGGTAAGTGGTGCATAACCGAGGTTGGGTTTTGACACATTAAGGGACTAAATATTTTCCTCTGGCCCTTAGAATGAGCTAGTTTTCTTGAAGTGTTTCTAGAGAAACACAGCATTTCCTCCAAGACCCTTTGGGAGGCCAAGGGAAGTAACAAAATTAGGGAGGTATAGAACCAAAATTAATAGACTGGAGTTCTAGTTTGACACCCCTGGTGTTTATAATCATTCAAATTGTTTGCCAGATTTAAAAATCAGATTGCACATAAAAATATGGATTTCTGCTTCCATTTAAACATCAGAAGATCAGGCGACTTCGGCCTGATTCTTCTCGGCAACAGTCCATTGGAGCTCAGCCATGGCTTCCTCTTGTAGAGCCCTGACTGGCATCGTGGAAACATCCGGAAAAGGGGTGAAGGCTAGGGAGTCGGATATAGGGACCTCCTCCCTCATCTAGGACTTTAGGGACCAGGAAGAATTTTCATAGTCTTCAGAGCAGAAGTGTTGCTGAGCTTGGGACCATGGGGTATCATGGGTCAGTACGCCCTGAGAAGAACTGATTCCCACTTCATAGATTGTAATTTCCTCAGTTTACAAGTTCGTTATATTCATTTAATGTTGAACTTAGAGCGTGAGGCTTCAGGGGGGTACTGGGGACTAAGGCCTCCCCTTCGTTTCACACTTCCAAATGGTTCCAATCACGGTCTCCTATGGATATTCTTGACTTAAGCTTGGATCAATAAACTCTACTTTGTATCTTTTAGGTATACATTTAATGTAGTTTCCTATTTCTCAACTAAAAAAATATTATTAACCTTGGCTTCGCTAACAAGGTTGCAGAGGTTTCCCTGCCCCTTGGACAGGCTGCAGTGGAGGACCTGTGTCTACGCCGTTGAGGCATGGTGGATCCATTAGTGTACCCGTCCGGGTGGAGCTAAGGGCACAGGGTGGGAGGTGAGCTTTGCACATTGTCCCTCTCTGCCTAGGCCATCCCTTTACCACTTCTGCACTTGTACCTACTTTAAGTATTTGGGTGTCAAACCTGAGTCGGCACCTGTTTGGTGTTAGTCAGGGATAATGGGGAGAACTCTGGAGTAAGGGCCTTGTGAGAAGAGACCAATTTTTTTTTTACATGCTGATTTAACCATTCAGTGAGCAACTCTAACTCTTCACACCTATTCATTCAACTGCACAAGTCAAATGACATTTGAACCTCTGTGCTTGAGTGACCAAATCCCGTACACAAAGTAGTGAAGGTCAGAGTTGTGGTGCCAGCAGCTTCCGGTGTCTGTCCTTGGGAAAGTTATTTTTTCCAAGTCCTTCTGTATAATCTACTTTTTTTTTTTTTTTTGTCTGAGTCCATTTTTGGACTCCAGATATTTGTTGACTCACCACATGCTTTTACATAGGTATTCTGGTTTGGGTCTTGCCTGCCTCTGACTTGCACTTTGCTTTAATGAAGAAAGAGAGTTACATGAATTTTTCACATGCTAAATGCTTTTCCAAACACTTCTGTTTCTGTTTTCTTCAAAAGTCTTTGGTCCCTGTCTCTTTCTCCCAGTCTTTTTTTTTTTTTTTTTTTTTTTATAAAGTGTATGTCTGTATTATTTTAAATTTTTATTTATTTATTTATTTTTGGCTGTGTTGGGTCTTCGTTTCTGTGCAAGGGCTTTCTCTAGTTGTGGCAAGTGGGGGCCACTCTTCATCGCGGTGCGCGGGCCTCTCACTGTCGCGGCCTCTCCTTGCGGAGCACAGGCTCCAGACGCGCAAGCTCAGTAATTGTGGCTCACAGGCCCAGTTGCTCCGCGGCATGTGGGATCCTCCCAGACCCGGGCTCGAACCCGCGTCCCCCGCACTGGCAGGCAGACCCCCAACCACTGCGCCACCAGGGAAGCCCTCTCCCATTCTTATTTTCTCTTCAGTGCATATGTTTGCATGTGAATGTGTGTAGATACACGTGCGTCTGCACACAGACACAAACCCACACACACACACCCCTTTTAGCCTTCTCATATTGTCATTCCATATACTACAATTGCCTTGGCTACAGTTAGAAACTTCCAACCCAGGATTATATATGATATACGCTGAATAACCCCTACAATAAGTGATATATAGTATACAGAGAGGTTCCTTTAAATCCAGATTAAAACAGCAAATGAATTAGGGGATGATTCTAATTTGTTTATCAAAGAGAAGTCATCATAAGATTACTTTGTATCATTTATAAAAAAAAATAATCAGTTTTAGTTAAACTTCTCAGGCATTTATAGTTGAACCTGGTCAGCATTACATTGAACGTTGTTTTAGAAGAAACTAATTCTTATTCATCTTTAAATCTCCACGCTTAGTCCAGTCAAATAGTACGTTCTTTGTTGAGTACTTGAATGAATCAATTTAAACTCCCTTACTAGGGGCTTCGTATTGGGACTTTGAAGTAAATGGATGTAGAAAGGTCTTGGTGGAAACTCTAGCAGCCACTCAATGCTCAGAAGCCAACCCAAGTCAGAGCCCAAGTGTACAAATACACAGGACTATGATGAATTTAACTGCAACTGGTCATGGAGGTGACCATCGCGACGGCCCATGCAGTGAGGCAGTGGGGACAAGATGTAGGCGAGTTCTCTCTGTTCTTCTCCACTTTGCCGGCAGATTTCTTTATTTCTCTATCTGATGTTTGCAAGAGTAACACTTAAAAGGTTCCCCTAGGGAAGAATCGGGGCTATATTATTTACTCCTTTGTGAAAGGATTAGGAAAAAGTTGACAAAAATTATTTTGCAAGATTTAGGGGAAAGATTATTTTGAAAGATTTTCAACCCATGTGGGTTCAAAAACTGCAGTGCCATCTTTGTGCCCCTAATACTCAGCACAGTGAACAGGTGTTCATAAGTTGTTGTTGAATAAATAATGAGGTAAGTGAATGAAGAAGACTGATTATCGAGGTGTGGAAGCCCTCTCTCAGTCTTTTCACTCATCTGTTGGTGGCGCATTTCCTACCGACCATTGTTTTGTTTGGCCCTTTTTTGACCTAGTACTATCCCTGCTCTATGAAGGGAAATATCCCTGATAACGAATTTAACTAAACTTTCCCCACGTACATAATACAGTAAGGCCATGGGGAACATAAAAAGAAGAAAATATGTATCTTTTACCTGCAAAGAGCAAGCAATGAAGTCAGGAAGGTGAATAAGAATAAAATAGCAAAATGTGATGATTACAAGACAACACATAATCAAGAATACATTAGCGTATGTGAATAATACGTAAGAGCCAAGGTAAAGACAGAGGCGATCATGTCTAACGCAGGTGAGAGAGGTTAAGGAGACGTGGGCATTAGTGAGTGGGTTGTTGGTTGAGCATAGGCGACAGAGAGCATGTTAACTTGGTAGTGTGGGGAGTAATGAGATGGTTAAGACTTGGAAAAACTGAAGCGGAAAAAAGCCCCAACATTAAGATAACAGTATATTGTTACTTTTTGTTTTGTTTGTTTTTGCAGGAGATTACCAGGCCTCCCTTTGAGAGGTCACAAATGAGTCAACTCGGAGCCAACTGTCCCTTCATCCCAGGTGTCAAACCTGTCTTAACTCTTCATAATGGTGCCTAATTATGTTTCTAGGATTGTGCAGGCCCTTAGGAAATTATTTTGCTTATTTGAGAATAACGTGAACTCTTTTTAACATTACCTTTTAAAAAATAGTTTGGGGCTTGGAAAATCCTGGCTGTTGGCGATCCAATTGATCACTTTTTAGGAAACCTAGCGTGGCTGCCCCTTGTAGAATGAATGAGAAAGCTGAGCTCAGTTCTGTCAGAGCAGAAAGATGCTCAGGGAAAATGTGAATTACACTGTACCCATTAATAACTTGCTTTGTCCAAAGGGCACTCCAGGCTGGGGTGTAGAATAGGAGACTAATATTTAACAAAGTCAATGGTATCCCAATTCATACTTATATTAGAGAATCAGTGGACATTCCAGTTAACTAAAGAAAATCTGATTTGAAGAAATTAACGGGTTGATATGGAATATGATGTTGGCTTTTTGCAAAATGAATGACGCAGCTCCCTATTGTGAAATGTAACTGAAAAAGGAGATGGATGGAAATATTATAGATAGATAAAAATATTTTCCAGGTTTCCTTTAAATTAGAAAGAAAACTCTTCAATTGATTTGTATTTCTTAGCTGTTTATTTTTTCACATAGTGATTTATTCCAGTGACCCTGTGATCTATCTATCTTCCTCCCTCTCTCCCTCCCTCCCTCCCTTCCTTCCTTCCTTTCTTTCTTTTTTTAAAATTTTTCACCTGTGATCTTTCGACTTGTAGTGGAGAGCTGAATATAGGATGTGAAAGGAAAAGAGGAGGGCTGTGGTGGGAGCTAAGTTTGTGGAGAAGGGAAGGAGGAGACAGGACACCAGTAGAACTGCTACTCACCAGAGGTACTGAAATGCTCTGGAACCTCTGATCCTGGTCACTTCTCTAGAGAGACACCATCAAGGCTTTTGCCATAAAAAATCAGGTAGGAAAGAAATATCACATTTCTTTATGTTCTTTTTTTAAAATTAATTAATTTATTTATTGGCTGTGTTGGGTCTTCATTGCTGCGCGCGGGCTTTCTCTAGTTGTGGCAAGCGGAGGCTACTCTTCGTTGTGGTTTGCGGGCTTCTCATTGTGATGCCTTCTCTTGTTGCGGATCACGGGCTCTAGGTGCGCGGGCTTCAGCAGTTGTGGCATGCGGGCTCAATAGCTGTGGCTCACAGGCTCTAGAGTGCAGGCTCAGTAGTTGTGGCGCACGGCTTAGTTGCCCTGTGGCATGTGGGATCTTCCCGGACCTGGGCTTGAACCCATGTCCCCTGCATTGGCAGGCAGATTCTTAACCACTGCGCCACCAGGGAAGCCCAACAGATTTGATTTTGAATCTTTTATTTTGTCTACCTTCCTTGGGCAGGTTACCTAATCTTTGTAGGCCTCTAATTTACATTTGAAGGGAGGATGCTTGTTCCATCAGAGGAACAGGTAAATGGTGAGCTCATTTGTGTGAGGAAGGTGGCATAGTTCCAGCCCCATTGAAAGTCCTCTCTAAATATTTGCAATTATTGTTTTTAAGACTAGGGAAGAGGGAAGAAGGGAATTTTGGAGAATGGGCTGGGGGAAGGCTGCCTGCCCTGGGCCAGTGGTTCCCTGGAGAACTCAGAATCTCAGGTGTCCCGGTCTAGGACCACAGTGGGAGGAGGGAAAGCAGAATAGCCGGGAAGCCAAAAGGTACCAGGTACCAGGAAAGACAGCTTTGATCCCTCGAAGTTGGGACCTTTGGGATTGGTAGAAAGGCATCAAAGTCTTGTTGGTCTCAGGGTTGTTTCTAATGCCTTTTTCTTTGAAACTGTCCTAAGAGCTTTAGATCCTGCCAATCATAAAGGGCTACTTAGACTAATTTTGGTAAAGCTTTTAAAGGTTCAAGGAAGTTAGAAATTTGAGGGAGGAGAAAGGATGAGATCCAATTTCATCTAAATTAAGAAGTTCATTTTTAGAATATACTTTCTTAACTTTCCAAATTTATGTTTGGTTGTGTCAGGTACACTTGAGGATTAGGAGAGGGGAAAAAAGGGGCTTTAATTGGTGAAAGAAGGTTTTACTTAAAATTATATGGGCTAAAAAAAAAGCAGAGGAGGAAAGCAGAGTTGAAATTATTGAAGATGTATAGGGCACATGTCAAAATCCATGGGAAGATGTACCTGTCTAGAGAATTCGGCATAACCTGCCCTGTTGGTGGGTCTCTGGTCAGTGATCCTGGCCACCTCTGGGCTGCATCTTTCAGGACTGACTTTGGAAAACTATGCTCTGAGCTGTATCAGGCATCCAGGTATGTGTGTTTCAGTGTTACATGTTTGGGTACCTGTTAGTGATGTGTTCTTCATTTCTAAAACTACAAAGTGAATTCTAGTAACTGTGTATTCTACAGTGTTTCAGGACCGTCAAGTTATGTGGTAAATAAAAATGAGTTGATCTAGCTAGAATTTTTTCCCCAAAACTTTACAAAGAATTTTACAGAAGTTGATTTCTTTTAAAATGCAAATTCTTATTTCACAGGTATATAATATGTGCTTCATATATTATGTAAGTTATTGTGTGATTATTGTACAAACACATATTGACATGTTTTTATGATTTGATGTCAGATTATATGGGGGAGACTGCAGAACATACTGGCCTAGAGCAGGAATGAGACAGTCAGGTTCTGCCATAACTCAGGAGACTCTGAGAGTTACTCACTTTGGGACCTTGAGAAAGTTACTCAATCCTATGAAGCATCCCTTTCTCAATGATAAAATGAGGACCGTACCTACCTCATGGAGTGGTGAGGAGTAACTGAGAATGGACACAAAGCACTTAGGACAGTGCATTAATCACCTAAGTCTGGGAGTAGTAAGAAGAATAAATATGGGGATACTAGTTATAGGGTCATTGGGCTTTTCTTCTAAAATTTTAACATACTACTTTGAAAATTTAATTCTCGTCCATAAAGTTTTTAAACGTCAGTGCTTTTTATTGTAGCAGAAACATTTTTCCATGGAAAAATATCATAGTAAGCAATTTATTTGGGGATCATGTAACAGTCTTTTACATATCAAATGTTTTCTCAGCCAACAGTGTATATTGCTCCCGATAAGTTTATTGTGCTATGTAAAAACGCTTGTTGGGACTTCCCTGGCAATCCAGTGGTTAGGACTCCATGCTCTCAATGCAGGGGGTGCAGGTTCAATCCCTGATGAGCGAACTAAGATCCGGCATGCTGCGCGGAGCAGCCAAAAAAAACATGCTTGTTAAGGCAGACTATATACTGTACTTAGTTTCTGAAGAATCCTAATGATATCATAATTTTGCAAAACCTTAGAAAAATATTGATGTTTATGCATGAATCTACACTTATAAAAGAGGCAATATATTTTCCATTAACCATTCTACTGCTAAATCGTCATGCCTTTGTGGAAGGCTATAAATCACTTTGCTATTTTAATCATAGTATTTTGCTTTGTAAGGAAATATAGGTGCTCTTACTTAAAATTGTAACATATAGATATAGGTACTGTATATATTAATCTTATTATCTGTCAGTGTTCAATAGTGTATACTTTCAGACCAGTAGTATTTATTTTATTTTTTTCCAGTGTTTTACCACAATTACTTCTATTGTTTTTCAGTTATTTTTGATTTTGGTAGGCTTATAGTCTAAAAAAATAAGTTAAAAATATACATAATGAAAAGTAAGCCCCTTTATCATTCTGCCTCCAATCCCCCATTTTCCCTCGAGAGGCAATCACTGTTACCTTTCTTTGTATCCTTCTGGAAATGCTTTTATAAATACATGACTGATACAGCTCCCCTTCCCCCAACCATGCTTATTCTTCTGCATCTTGCTTTCTTCTTTTAAGAATATATCTTAAAGATTGTTCTGTATTTTTCTCATTTAAATACTAAAGGACTTGTATAATGCTATAAACTTCTTTATCCTTATGAAATAATATCATTTGGGTAAATTGCTTTTTCACTACGTTTATGTTCTGGTTTTGTCTGATTGTGGGAGAATAAAGATATTTTATGTAATTAACAAGTGACATACATTTGAATAGGCTTGAGCAAAGAATAGAACTCCAGGTATATTTATCATTTCAAATGCAAGGTCAACACAAGGACTGTTAATTTGCAGCCTTTCTGTGGAGTGCGAATGCTAAAATTGGACCACTATTTTTAAAACTTGAGGCAAGGGATAGAAACCATTTTGAATATAGGAAAGGATATGCAGGATATCCAAAACCACAGAGAGTCAAAGCCAGCCATGACAGAATTAGCATTTTGCAGACTGAGGGTTATCCTTAAAAATCCTAAAAGGATTGTGTCATCTCTTTCAACACAAAATAAGCATGCCTGTAAATAGTATTAAATACAGTAAAACATTGTAACAGTGAGAATTCAATAAAAATGTGGACATGTATTTAATGCTGACATGTAAGAAATTGCATCCAGGAAGTAATAAGAATTCCATTTACTGCCTTTTTCCTACTCACTTGAGCTCTTCAGTTTTTTAAAAACAGTGTAGAATTAAATAGTGGGCAGTGGTGTGTGTGTGTGTGTGTGTGTGTGTGTGTGTGTGTGTTTAAAACCAAAAGATTTAATTACAGATTTAGTTAGAGCCAGGCCCCAGAACAACTGTAAGAGATAGAAATCTGTCATTTTGCAACTTACTGAATGGGAGAAAATATTTGCAAATGATATGACCGATAAGGGGTTAATATCCAACATATATAAACAGTTCATACAACTGAACATCAAAAAAAAAAAGAACCAACAAAACAACCTAATTAAAAAATGAGCAGAAGAACTGAATAGACATTTTTCCAAAAAGGAATTGCAGATGGTCAACAGGCACATGAAAAGATGCTCAACATCACTAATCATCAGGGAAAGGCAAATCAAAACCACAATGAGATATCACCTCACACCTGTCAGAATGGCTATCAGCAAAAAGACAACAAATAAGCGAATGTTGATGAGGATGTAGAGAAAAGGGAACCCTCATACACTGTTGGTGGAAATGTAAATTAGTGCCGCCACTGTGGAAAACAATATGGAGGTTTCTGAAAAAACTAAAAATAGAACTACCATAGGACCCAGAAATTCCACTCCTGGGTGTATAACTGAAAAAGGCCCCACTAATTTGAAAAGATACATGCACCCCATTGTTCCTAGCAGCATTATTTACAGTAGCCAAGATATGGAAGCAACCTAAGTGTCCATCAACAGATGAATGGATAAAGAAGATACACACATACACACACACACACACACACACACACACACACACACACAATGGAATACTACTCAGTCATAAAAAAAGAATGGAATTTTGCTATTTGCAGCAACATGAATGGACTTGGAGGGCATTATGCTAAGTAAAATAAGTCAGACAGAGAAAGAAAAATGCTGTATGACATCACATATATGTCGAATCTAAAAAATACAGTAAACTAGTGAATACAATAAAAAAGAAGCAGATTCCCAGATACAGAGAACAAGCTAGTGGTTACCAGTGGGGAGAGGGAAGGGGGAGGCGCAATATAGGGGTAGGGGATTAAGAGGTATAAACTATTAGGTGTAAAATAAACTACAAGGATATATTGTACAAAATGGGGAATATAGCCAATATTTTATAATAACTATAAATGGAGTATAACCTCTAAAAATTGTGAATCACTATATTGTACACCTGTAACTTGTATAATATTGTACAACAAGTATACTTCAATAAAAATATCTGTCATTTTGAAAGAACAACAAAGGTCCTAAACAAGTTGGTATACAGATCATGAATGACAAATGCACTGTACTCTTAGAGGGCTTCACATAATTTAATATAATTTTTAAGTGATCAGTGAAAATTTTAATAAATTATTTCAAAAATTATGTGCTGGGACTTCCCTGGTGGCTCAGTGGTTAAGAATCCACCTGCCAATGCAGGGGACACGGGTTCAATTCCTGGTCTGGGAAGATCCCACATGCCGCAGAGCAACTAAGCCCGCAGGCCACAACTACTGAGCCCGCGTGCCACAACTACTGACGCCCATGTGCCTAGAGCCCACGCTCTGCAACAAGAGAAGCCACCGCAATGAGAAGCCTGTGCACCACAACAAAGAGGAGCCCCCGCTCGCCACAACTAGAGAAAGCCCTCGAGCAGCAATGAAGACCCAGTGCAGCCAGAAATAATAATAAAAAATAATAATAATTAAAAAAATTATGTGCTTACCCCCCAAATTAGGAATGTTCAGGGATGATGTTGAACCTCTTATATAAATATGTGTGTAAAAAAAGAGAATTTCCTACTTAGTTTCAGTTCTTATTATCTTATAAAACGCTCATTTTCACTTACTTTCTGAAATACATATAACTTTAATGTAATTAGGTGTGTTTAAGAGGAATACATGAATTGTATTCATCTGTAACTTTACATTGAATAGTCAAACCATGAAGTCATTTTAAAAATGAGTTGTCCTGCTATATATTAGAAGCGTTAAAAATGTAAGTAATTCTTGGGAATTCCCTGGTGGTCCAGTGGCTAGGACTCGGCGCTTTCACTGTCTCGGCCCGAGTTCAATCCCTGGTCAGGGAACTAAGATCCCCGCAACCCGTGCAGCACAGCCAAAAGAAAAAAAAAAAACAGTAAGTAATTCCATCTTGAAATATTTATCTACAGCAATAAATATGGATCTGTACAGAGCTTTATCTGTAAGGATGTTCATTGTAGCATTTGTTTATAATGCAAAATTGGAAGCAATGCAAATACCATGAAACAAGGGATTTACCAAATAAGTTTTGACATAGTACTATGTGGCCATTAAATATTATGTTGATACATACAATGTATTAGTACAAAAAATTATAATATACTCAGATTTTCACCCCACAGTAAAGGTACAGGTGCATTTGAAAAGCAAACCAGAAAGATGTAGATAACAAAACGTACTAGTTGATATTTCTGGATAGTAGATTGTGGATAATTTAAAATTTCTGATTTGTGCCTTTGTTACCAATTATTTTCTGTAATGAATATCACATGCTTGCTTTTCTTACAACCCAGTTTTACATCATTTTTGTTTGTTTGATTGTTTTAGTTTGTCTCACCTGCTCAGAGTAAGAAGGGCCCAGCAGATCTGGGAAAGACCTAGCACAGGGAAAGGGAAAGGAGGTGGCAATGGTTGAATGCTGTAAAGTTAAACATTCGAGCCACAAGCTCCATCCAAGATGATCCAGCTCTAACTTACTTTATTCTTTTTGTGGACATTATTCATGTCCTAAAACTTTACTTTCCAACCACACCCTTTATATTTTTAAATGCTATACTTTCCTCAATTTGAAATGCTTCTTTTACTGAAACAGTGGGTCAAATGTAAATGAAAATTATACAAACCATTGAGAAATGCCTATGCCCTGGATAAGCACAGGGTGTGGAAAACTGGTGTTTCTTCCCTTTACTGAATCTCAGTTATTGTCTGACTCACCTATGCTGGGAAAGAGTGTTATCAGGGGATCTATTCCTAGTTGTTCCTTGTCAGCCAGACCTCTCAGGTGATTTCTTCTAGATATTTTACTGCCTGTGTCCTCTGTTACTGCTTAGGTAAATGTTTCTAGAGGGCTAACGTTCTTTTTCTAACATTGCTTTTTCTAGATATAAAGACCTGAAGGTAGTCTTTCCTACCCAGAGATGGAGAACAGCACCACCACCATTTCTCGGGAGGAGCTGGAAGAACTACAAGAAGCATTTAATAAAATAGGTATGCTTGAGAAAAACTAAATACACAGTTACTATTCTGCTTGATACCAGCCTTCCAGGAACGGAACAATACCTTCTATTGCTTCCACCACCACCCCTTAACCCTCAGATTTATTCCTTTTTTTTTTTCCCCCATCTGGGTTTCACTGGATTCTTTCTTTCTTTCTGAAAGATAGACTAAGACTGGCTTGAATTTCTAGGAGAATTGGACTTCGAATTCTTTGATCATTTCTTTGCAGAGAATATGCCAGGTTAATGAATGACAGTGTAACTGAATATGCTTAACACGATCTTCTCATTACAGAGAAAATATAGAAACACTTCCTTGTCTGTAAACTGAACTCTGGCCTCCATGTGTTTGTCACGAACAATAACACATTTTGCCTTCATGCAGAATATTTTAAAATCTTGATATAGTTTTTATTTTTTATTTTATTTTCTTAAAATATTTTTTAAAAATTTATTTATTTAATTTTTTTCTTTTTGGCTGCATTGGGTCTTTGTTGCTACGTGCAGGCTTTCTCTAGTTGTGGCAAGTGGGGCCTACTCTTCGTTGCAGTGCGCAGGCTTCTCATTGCAGTGGCTTCTCTTGTTGCAGAGCACGGGCTCTAGGCACGCGGGTTTCAGTAGTTGTAGCATGCAGGCTCAGTAGTTGTGGCTCACGGGCTCTAGAGCGCAGGCTCAGTAGTTGTGGTGCACAGGCTTAGCTGCTCCGCCGCATGTGGGATCTTCCTGGACCAGGGCTCGAACCTGTGTCCCCTGCATTGGCAGGCGGATTCTTAACCACTGTGCCACCAGGGAAGCCCTTGATATAGTTTTTAAAGGCCATATGTCTTATTTTCCTTCTCCCTCATGCATAATTTAAAAATCTTAGTGTTGCTTTTGAAGGCCACACCTCTTATATTTCCTCTTTCACTTTTTTTTTTTATAAATTTATTTATTTATTTATTTTTGGCTGTGTTGGGTCTTCGTTTCTGTGCGAGGGCTTCCTCTAGTTGCGGCAAGCGGGGGCCACTCTTCATCGCCATGTGTGGCCTCTCACTATCGCGGCCCCTCCCGTTGCGGAGCACAGGCTCCAGACGCGCAGGCTCAGTAGTTGTGGCTCACAGGCCTAGTTGCTCCGCGGCATGTGGGATCTTCCCAGACCAGGGCTCGAACCCGTGTCCCCTGCATTGGCAGGCAGATTCTCAACCACTGCGCCACCAGGGAAGCCCTCCTCTTTCACTTTTAAAGCCATTCAGTGTTTTGCCTTTACGACATCATTTTGACAGCTTTGTCTTTTTCTTCCAGAAAATTCCCCCATCCTCTGTCAGGTCAGATCACAATTCTTCTGCATTTTGCTCTTAGGAAACCCTTGAGAGTATGAATACCATCTTTTGCTCTAGTCTGTACATGTGTGCAAGTGAAAGGTGAACCTAGGGAAAGGTGAGTGCAGTGAATAGACATTGAGATGGTAACACCCTCAGCCTTGTCCCTGCATCAGTGGGCTCCTTTGCTGGTGCATTAGAGCACTCTGGAAAGCAGAGTCAGAGGGTAGACCAGGGAGGATGGAATGATCACGGTTGGTCTTGTGCCTAGATTTCTCACAAATCTAGTGAATAATGACTAAAGTTAATGTAGGTGAAATGCAGTGCAGAAGTTTCAGAGATCAAGATAAAGAAAGAAAGATTTAAGTTTTAAAAAATAAAGCTCTCTCTGAAAAAAAAAAATGAGTAAAGTTCTCAGGAAGCTCGTGACTTACAAACTATTGCTCTGAAATAAAGTGAATTCTACAAATCTCTGGGCCTTTCCACTTCTCCCTGCACAGCTGTTTCCAGAGTAACTCAGACCTTCAGAATACAGTCCACATGGTGGCCGGCTTAGGCTCGTTATTTTGCAGGCAGTAGAGCATTGCATGATTTCTAAAAAGTTATTGTTAAAAATACATTTTATGGAGTATTGTATGCAGTGCACAGAGTCTTTCCAAGACAAAAGTTGGGCAATTATTGGAATGTTCTGCTCATTTCGAGCATTGAAACAGAGGAAATAACAAAAATGTATCTCCTAGTTTGGTATTTTTCGTTATTTTTTAGGTACTAAATAAAAGTGCTACCTCGGTCTTAGTAAAACCAATGAATTCGTTCTATTTTCTTTCACACACCAACTTTAATCTTTATGACTCATGGACATATAATCTTGCAATAGTTATTTAATGATATTTTGAATAAATAATTCATTGATGGAACAGTTCTGACAGCAAGATAATTTGCTCTGTGTGAGGGAAGTGCTAACACTAGCAGAATTTATACTTCCTCACTTTATGTACAAGCTAAATTTTTACTCATGAACTCGGTAATCCTCTGCTAATTTGTACCAAACAGCTTTTCTCAGAGAGAGAGGGACATGCCCATCCAACCTTGCTAGATGGGAGATTTTTTGGGTCTCTAGGGAGAAGTGAGAAGTTAAAATATTTGTCTTTTTTTTTCCAATTGTGGTAAAATATACATAACACAAAATTTACCATTTTAACCATTTTCAAGTATACAGTTTGTTGGCATTAAGTAGATTCACATTGTTATGCAACTTTCACCACCATCTATTTCTAGAACTTTTTCATCTTCCCAAACTGAAACTATACTCACTAAAGACTATTAAAGACTAACTCCTCAACAATCCACCTCCCCCCCCATGCCTGCCCCCTGGGGCTACCACCATTCTACTTTACTCTCTGTGAATTTGGCTACTCTAGGTAGCTCATATAAGTGGAATCATATAATATTTGTTTTTCTGTGACTGGCTTATTTCACTTAGCATAATGTCTTCAGGGTTCATCTGTGTTGTAGCATGTGTCAGAATTTCCTTTTTAAGACGGAATAACATTCCATTGTATGTCTCTACTACATTTTGTTTATCCATTCATCTGTTGATGGGCTTCTGAGTTGTTTCTACCCTTTTGGCTATTGTGAGTAATGTTACTATGAACATGGGTGTACAAATATCTGTTCAAGTCTCTCTCTTCAGTTATTTTTGGTATATACTCAGAAGTGAAATTGCTGGATAATTTAATTCTGTTTAATTTTTTTGTGGAACTACCAAGCAGTTTCCAACAGTGGCTGCACCATTTTAATTCCTACCAGCAATGCTCAAGGGTTCCAATTTCTTCAAATCCATGCCAATGATTATTACTTTCTGTTTTTGTTTGTTTGTTTGTTTTTACAACAGCTATCCTCATGAGTATAAAATATCTCATTGTGGTTTTGATTTGCATTTCCCTGATGATTAGTGATGTTGAATATCTTTTCATGTGCTTACTGGCTATTTGTATGTCTTCTTTGGAGAAATGTCTATTCAAGTCTTTTGCCCATTTTTTTTTCTTTTTTTTATAAATTTATTTATTGATTTATTTTTGCTGTGTTGGGTCTTCATTGCTGTGCATGGGCTTTCTCTAGTTGCGGTGAGTGGGGGCTACTCTTCGTTGCAGTGAGCAGGCTTCTCATTGTCGTGGCTTCTCTTGTGGAGCACAGGCTCTAGGTGCGCAGACCTCAGTAGTTGTGGCACGTGGGCTCAGTAGTTGTGGCTTGCGGGCTCTAGAGCTCAGGCTCAGTGGTTGTGGCACACGGGCTTAGTTGCTCCATGGCATGTGGGATCTTCCCAGCCCAGGGCTCGAACCCATGTCCCTTGCATTGGCAGGCGAATTCTTAACCACTGCGCCACCAGGGAAGCCCTTGCCCATTTTTAAATCAGGTTGTTTGTTGTTTTGTTGTTGAGTTGTAGGAAAGTCTTGTCTCTTTTTAAACTGTGATTTTATGGCTATTTATCCTAAGCCTTGGTTTCCTCATCTTTAAAATTAGAATAATATTATTAACTACCTCAAAGTTGTTGTAAGGATTTCATTAGATAAGTCAAGTTCTTAACAAATCACTTGGCACAGAATATATGCTCATTAAGTGGTATCTATTATTTCTTGTCATGTCACACCCAAACCACAGAGGTTGTAGGGATGGAGCTGAGATTTAAGCACACAGATCTGTCCATCTTCAGAGCCCTAACTCTTTTTTTTTTTTTTTTTAATAGACTTTTTACTTTTTTTTTTTTTTAAGAATTTTTTTTTTTTTTTCATTTATTTATGGCTGTGTTGGGTCTTCGTTTCTGTGCGAGGGCTTTCTCTAGTTGTGGCAAGCGGGGACCACTCTTCATCGCGGTGCACAGGCCTCTCACTATCGCGGCCTCTCCTTGCGGAGCACAGGCTCCAGACGCGCAGGCTCAGTAATTGTGGCTCACGGGCCCAGCTGCTCCACGGCACGTGGGATCTTCCCAAACCAGGGCTCGAACCCGTGTCCCCTGCATTGGCAGGCAGACTCTCAACCACTGCGCCACCAGGGAAGCCCAGAGAGCCCTAACTCTTAATGATAGTTTAGCATGACGGTTAGCATGTAAGTAACTTTTTCTTGATCTTGTTTATTTTTAAATACTCCCCACCACAGTGCTGTTAGGCAGTAAGTCTGCCTAGTCTATTTGTCTATTTCAGAATTATAGGAAACAATTCTGAACTGGTGATGTACTAAATAATGTGATTTTACTCTAAATTCAAAGAAAGCAATTATTGCAATTTCAAGCAATTTAGCTTCCTTTTGAGATTATAGCACTATTTTGGTTCTTGGTAGATTCTCGTTTAGAAATTTTTCATCATTCTGAACAGTATTAATTCTAAAACTTGTGTATGAGAGTTTAAAGGAAAAGTTTCTGTCTTGTAATTCATTCAGTTTTAGTGTTGATAGCTCTTATACTGAGAGGAAAAAGAAATATAGGAAACAAAGCAACTACTACCAGATGAGTAAAGAGAGCCTATACAAGGTGGATACAGGTAACTAACCAAACAATCCAAAGCCCTGTTGCCAGCTCTGGCCAGAAGTGTTTTGTGTTGCCTTTGTTCTGTGTCAAGAATTGATATCCAGTCTCTAGGGAAAACCCAGGGAAGGGTATCTCAGTGATGATGTGAAAACACCTAGAAACCTATTTCCAAAAGTCCAAATGTAGGTGTGAAATTATTTCTTGAATACTTAATCTCAAAATGACATCAAACATGATTCAGCCTACATAATGGTATCATAAATACCTAATGAAGATGCAATGAATTATTGACAAGTGAAACAGAACTGCCACCAAGTGAAATGTAGACCAGAAGTGCCTTATGTGTATTTTACATGATGCACATATTTTATATGGAATGTGGGACCAGCATTTCCATTTCATAAATTACATAAAGAAGTCAAAGTCTGGGTGGGTGTTCCCCTATGACTGATGCTGCTCTATTTCTTCTAGATATCTGAGACCTCCCCATGCTTAATTCTTTGAAACTTAGTCATGTGCTAAACCTGAGTTTTTCGTCTGTCAGCACAATGTCCTTATTATACACTTAAAATACATAGGGTAGCCCTAAATCTATGGGGGTAAAGTTCATTAAATATGAATTTTTTTGGTAAAGTATATAGCATACCTTGTACAATTCAGGTGTAGGAGAAAAGATTACTGCCACTTGTGAAATAAACCTGAAAGTTTCTGCCTGCCTGTGAATCTCCCAAACAGCCTTCTTTTTTTTTTTTTTCTTTTAATATTTATTTATTTATTTATTTGGCTACATTGGGTCTTAGTTGCAGCACGCAGGCTCTTCATTGCGGCATGCGGGCTTCTCTCTGGTTGTGGTGAGTGGGCTCCAGAGTGCGTGGGCTCAGTAGTTGCAGCACACGGGCTTAGTTGTCCCGCAGCATGTGGGATCTTAGTTCCCCAACCAGGGATCGAACCCGCGTCCCCTGCACTGGAAGGCAGATTCTTAACCGCTGGACCACCAGGGAAGTCCCCAAACAGCCTTCTGAGTGCACATCTGCAACAGGGTACAAGTGATATTTGATAGCTCATAATTTATGTTTTTAGATATTGACAACAGTGGGTATGTCAGTGACTATGAACTCCAGGACCTGTTTAAGGAAGCAAGCCTCCCTCTGCCTGGCTACAAGGTTCGCGAAATCGTGGAGAAAATTCTAGCAGTTGCTGACAACAACAAAGATGGCAAAATCAGCTTCGAAGAGTTTGTGTCAGTAAGTAATCTAAATCCTCTCCTGGCTACTGATTGTTTTGCTTCAAGCAGAATTTCAGTAATGTCATTGCTCTCTTTGGTTAAATCTGGCTTCAGAGACCAGATAATGCACTGCTTTAAAGTGATGATGATGGTGGTAACAATAACAACAGTAATTTCCACAGATAATTCATAAAACAAAGGAAAAAAGTATTCTCAAATGGTTGGAATTGAAGTCAGGTTTAGATGATCATCTTTCATGCCCTACTAAAACTACAGTTGAATTTAAATGCTTATTGACTATCTCTGTATGCAGAATATTTTCGTATCTTAGTACTTGGTCTTGAGAAGTGGAATATTATTTTGTAACTGAAATAGCTAAGGTATGGAAGATATACCTCCTAGAAACCGGTTGTTTCCTTGTGATTGGTTATATCTTCAGTTTCGGTAAAGCCACCAGGTGAATTTTGATGCCAGCTATGGTTTCATTATTAAACTACCTTGAGACTCAGGGAACTGAAGAAGATGCAAAATAATATATGACTCCACCAATAAAAGAAAAATAGAAGTGACTATTGCATATCAGGTATTTCAAACCTCTCAGGCTGAGAGAGATGACTGAGTTGCCATTGCCAGCTGGCAGTTGAGGTAGAGCTGTCACTACCTTCCATCAACACCACCATGACTGTGTCTTTCATATGAAAATTAATGAACTAATTTATTCACTAATATAATTGAATAAATATTTATGAAATAGAAATTGTCTGCTTTTGCATTCTTTATTCACCTGGCAAATATTTGAGCTCCTTTTTTGCCAGGAACTCAGGCACTGTGAGTAATGTGCTGAACAAAAAGAGATGTAGCTCTAGCTTTCCTGGAGTTTACAGGTGGAGGGGAAGACGGAATCACACAGATGGATAAAAGATAACTGTGATAAATGCTGTGACAGAGCAGGACAGATCCCTTGAAAGTTTGTAGTAGGAGGAAGTGAACTTGGTGGGGAGGTTAGGGAACTCAGAGATTCAGGGAAATGGGAGACTGTCCCTGAAGCTGTGAAGACGGAGTTGCCAGCTGAAGGAACAGATAAAAGGGGTGGGTGGGGGAAATGAGTACTGTGCAAGGCAGGCAGAGGTAACAGCATGTGTAGAGCCTCTGTGCCTTTAGGGGTGGTGAATGCTCTCAAGCACTTGAAAAACACATCAGTGTGGCTGGAGCTGAGATGCTGAGGGTTAGGAATGCGGCTAGAGAAGTGAGTCAGGTCATCAGGATCTTGTAGGATTTTTGCTTTTATCCTAAGAGCAGTAGGAAGCCAGTGGAATAGAGTATGAATTGACATGATCAGATTTGCATTTTTTAAAACTCACTTTGTCTGCTGCATGGAGAACTGATTGAATTCAGTTTATCCAGGCTCTAGGGTAGCCAGTGACAGAGGGACTGACAGAGGGCGTTTCTCTCTACGCCTGTGTAATTCCCAACAAAAGCTGACTTCTTGACTTTAACATGTATATGTTTGAGCTGTTCAAATGGGATAATATCTTTGTTAAGGCATTTTAAAATCTTCATCATGTAGCTAGTTATTCTTTAGTTTTTAGTACAAAAGACCATGGCAAGTCTAGGCAAACAATTTCAGTATGTACACTTTGAGTTTGATTATAGGTTGGGGTGCAAACATTTGTCCATTTTGTGTTGTTATAAAATGACTTGAGAGTTATCTGTCTACACAAGCAATAAGTGCAAGAACAACTGATTAGTATTTATTTTGATGTCATTCCGAATAAATAACTATCCTTTACGCTGCACGGATTTTAATGGTTATTTAATCGAGTCAATTTTATTTCTCTCCCATTCCAGCTAATGCAAGAGTTAAAAAGCAAAGACATCAGCAAAACATTCAGAAAAATAATTAACAAGAGAGAAGGGATTACTGCTATTGGAGGAACTTCATCCATTTCCAGTGAGGGCACACAGCATTCTTATTCAGGTAACCAACCACCTGCTCCAAATTTAATCTTTCAGTCATTGGTTCATTCAACAAGTCCTGTATTTCATCAAATCTAAGATGACATTTATTGTAATTCACACCATTGTTTTATGTGTTCTTGAGGGAAAATGAGACTAAATTATAAAGTGCCATCAGATTTGAAATGTATCATAATTTCAGAGGTGTCAGAATGAAAAATCCTAGAATTTATGATAAGTAATAATAAATGAGTTTTTACTATGTGTCAGGAACAGTGGATAACAGAGATTAGAAATGGCAAAATAGAAGTTATATTTCAGCACTGAATGTGTTTAATCATGACCTTGGAATGGATTTTTCATCCTGACCGGTGAGATGAGTTTACTTTAGACCTATTTTAGGGATGGTGGAGAGGTTTATTGCAAGGACTTTCCATTTTGGGGAACTGAGATTCCTGATTCATCTTTTATCAAGCAACCAAATGACTTGTAGAGCACAGCACCTGATTTGCTTGATCTGATAGGATCACTGGATTGTAGCCCAGTGGGAAATCCAGAGTCACATTAACTCCTAACAGGAGATGGCTTGCCCCATGCTAAGCTTGCTTCTCAGGATCAAGATGCCTAAAAGCCTTTGGCCAAGTTCCTTTTGTTCATGTTAACATAATTAGAACTATGCTTTTAAAATTTTTGATAAAAAACTCACTTTAACTTTTCCCCCTCTTTCTTCCTTTGAGATCTGAATTTGTTAATTATCCTCTTGATTCTCTTCCTTTCTAAATGGATTTTCCTCTAACAATATACTCACACTTCTCCTACTCATTGTATATATTTTCCTAACTTTTTCCCACCAGGGAAGTGTAGTGGGGAAGGCAGTGGTCTATAACTGCTACCTCCATTTTTTGAAAGGTACTTACTCCTTAACTCTATTTCTGCCTGTCCATTCTAATGAAATGGCTTCTCCATTAAAAAAAAAAAAAACTTTTTAGTAAGGTATGATATGCATTTAGCAAAGTGCTGTGATCTTACATGTACAGCTCAATGAGTTTTCACGTGTGTATGCATCATGTAGCTGCATTCATGCAACTGCCAACCAGATCAAAACACAACATTTCTATCACCTTGGGTGTCTCCCTCTTGCCTCTAACAGTAACTGTCCACTTTCTGATGTCTATCACCATAGATTTTTTTTTTTAACTTGTTTATTGAGGTGTAAGATGCACAGAGTAACATGCATACAGTGCCCTATTCTTAAGTATATGGGAGGATTTTTTTAACCTATGAATACACCCATGTAACCATTATCTAGAACCAGATACAGAATATTTAATGGCTTTTAAAAAAAGAACAGCTTTATTGAGATATAATTGAGATACCATAAATTCATCCTTTGAAAGTATAGTTCAGTAGTTTTTAATATATTCAGAGTTGTACAGTCATTAGCACCTTGTAATTTAAGAACACTTTCATTCCTCCATAGAGAAACCCCATGCTCATTAGCAGCCACTCCCCATTTCCCCCTCCCCCCAGGCTCTGGCAACCATTAATCTACTTTTTCTTTGTATAGATTTGCCTATTCTGGAAATTTCATGTAAATGAAATTATACAGTAGTGGCCTTTCACTTGACAGGCTTCTTCCCTGGCATGATATTTTCAAGGATCATTCATGTTGTGGCATGTATCGTACTTCATTCTTTTTTATTGCTGAATAATTTCTGTTCTATGGCTAATATCACGTTTTGTTTACCCTTTCATCAGCTGATAGATATTTGGATTGTTTCCACTTTTTGGCTATTATGAATAATTCTGTATGAACACTAGTGTACACATTTTTTGTGTGGACATATGCTTTGAATTCTCTTAGGTATATACCTAGGAGTGGTCTTTTGGTAACTCTATGTTTAACATTTTAAAGAACTGCCAAACTGTTTTCCAAAGGGGCCACACATTTACATTCCCACGAGCAACGTATGAAAGTTCCAATTCCTCCACATTCTCATTGACACTTGTTATTGTCTATTTTGTTTATTACAGCCATCCAGTAGTTGGGAAGTGGTATCTCATACCTGGAACACATTTCCTTTCCCTGACCATCTACACCTATTAAATATCTATCTTTCAAATAGTACCTTCTCCATAAAGCCTTTTCTTGATCAACCTAATGAGAAATGATTCTTTCCTTAAATTCCCTGAAACATTACTTATATCACTCTTGTGGTATGTTCATTTCCCTTTAGTTGCATTTCTTCGTATATCTGTTTTATCTTATCACTACCCTAAAAATTCCTCGATGGGAGGTACAGTATCTTAGTGATCTTTAAATCCCTAGATTCTAAGTTCCTAAGCAGGTATGCATAGTGAGGTAAGAAGATAAGAAGGCAGATAATGATAGGTACAGAAGTAAATGTTTGTGTCTTTATTGATTGTGTGTGTGTGTCGGATTGAATTTGGGGGTATCTGCCAAATATGCCCTTAGGAAAATTACCTAGTTCTAGGAATTGGGGCAATAAAGAGAAAGGCCAGCTACCCTGTGATGGAAATTGGAATTATTTTCCTTTAAGTTTTATATTGTTAAATCATTTTTATATTTACAGAATAATAATAAGGCAGTAGACCATTTTTCCTTTAAGTTCCTTCCTATTTTCCCCACTGCATAGCCCAACAATTTTTTCTGCCTAAAGATCACTGTTTTTATGCTGGAAGCCATGGGTTGAGAAGTTGAGGATGAAGATGGCTGAGAGTAGGACTGGTATCTAGATGTGTCAGTTTTCTTATAATAGACATTCTACAGAAACGGAGCTATTTTATTCATTCAAATAACTCTTGATTAAAACTAGTATTTCTGTTGTAAGTTCCAAATCACAACTCTATAAAAGTTTTTTAGGGGGCAGGTGGAATTTATTGCTGTGGTTATTTGTTTCTTGTATTTTCCCCCCTGGCATATATGTGTATGTGTGTGTGTGTGTAATCTGACCGCTGGTGTTTGGTTCCTGATCTACTAGCTCTCAGAAGCAATATGTATTTGGAAAGATTTTAGAATCAAACCGAATATTTATTGTGCTCATTTAAGCTATATGACTTACTCTTCCCTGATATATCAGATGAAAAAAGTGGAATGAATTCCCCTTTTTCTTTAAACCTACGCCCTCTTAAACCCTTTATTGTTTCAGTAGGGTTTTTTAAATTGGCATTTATTATTTTTGAACGGAAATTTAAAATTATGTTTTTGCAGTGCAATTAATTTTGTGAAATGAGGTATGCCAACTAAGATTTTCTGTTTTCAGAGGAAGAAAAAGTGGCTTTTGTTAACTGGGTAAACAAAGCCCTGGAGAATGACGCTGACTGTAAGCATCTCATACCTATGAATCCCAATGACGGCAGTCTTTTCAAATCACTTGCCGATGGCATCCTTCTTTGGTGAGTTGAGCATTGCGTTAAGGGAGCTATGTTCTTACTGTCCACTGAAGAGCATTCAGTGAAAACTACAATTCAGTGAATCCATTGTCTTTTGAAATTAGTTAACAAGTAGCTACATTAGTCTTGAAATTTTTATATTCTATATATATTATATAGAAAATCAAGTACTATATATTTTCCCATATTTTCTTTCAAATGAAATCTCTTATTTGGTATCTTTTTCATCTGCTTCCTTAACGATGCCAGGAAACTTTTTTTTTAAAAAAATTAATTAATTAATTAATTAATTTTTATTTTTGGCTGTGTTGGGTCTTCGTTTCTGTGAGAGGGCTTTCTCTAGTTGCGGCAAGCGGGGGCCACTCTTCATCGCAGTGCGCGGGCCTCTCTTATTGCGGAGCACAGGCTCCAGACATGCAGGCTCAGTAGTTGTGGCTCACGGGCCTAGTTGCTCCGCGGCATGTGGGATCTTCCCAGACCAGGGCTTGAACCCGTGTCCCCTGCATTAGCAGGCAGATTCTCAACCACTGCGCCACCAGGGAAGCCCAGGAAACTTTTGAGTTACTCCTCTGATGCATTTAATAATGTTCACAGGGTTTCTTTTTTTTTTTTTTTTTGGCCGTGCCACACAGCTTTCAGGATCTTAGTTCCCCGACCAGGGATTGAACCTGGTCCTGCTGGCAGTGAAAGCGTGGAGTCCTAACCACTGGACTTCCAGGGAATTCCCCATGGTTTCTTTCCTCACTTCTCAGTGTGGGACTGTTGATCGTTGACTGGGACAGGAACATGAGGAAATATAATAGAACTATATATCTCATTTGTGCTTAAATTAGATTAACATTTTAATTCAATCTTGTCATATCCATGGCTCATTGCAATCTATTTCTGCTCACTAGATTGTAAACTCTCTAAGGGCATGTCTTTGTCCTTGTTGTGTGTACTAAAGTCCCAGCATACTTCTTTGAACAAAGCAGATGTCTTTTATTTTTTAAGTTTATTAAAAAAACAGAAGACTTTCAAAGAGGAAAATAACCACCACAAATATTCTTAGCACCCATAAATAGCTATTATTGATATTCTGGCACATTTCCTCAGTCTTTTCTCTGTGTTTTTTACTTAAAAATAAAAAACTATCCATGAGTACAGGATATTAGTTTTTAGGACATTACATATACAATATACCTTGAATTCTACCTACAAGTCTGATCTCTTCCTCTGACCTTCAGAGGAGATTCCTATTATGAATTGAATGGGTATTTTCTTACCTTTATTTTAAAATACAAAATGTATTCTAAAATACAGAGATAAATTTTATATTAGTTTCTTTTAAAATGTTTGAATTACTGAAATTTCAGACCAAGTCTCTGGCTCTTCATCTTTCTGCAACAACAGTAATTTTAATGCTGTTGATACCACTTTATGAAATTTGCCTTCTTGAGGATTTTTTTGTTCAACATTTCAGGCTGCTGAATGTTGAGGATCATTAAAGGAAATAAAGGCAAGATTCACATAAAGAAAATGCAAGAATGTTTGAAAACAGTTAGAAGGAAATGCTAAGATTACAATTGCAGTGAATGATGAATGTGTTTTAGGTTAGGGAATATTTCTTAGATTTTTAAAATTAAGTCCCTGACATGAATTATAGTATAATATTTCAAAGAAATGGATAGTTACTTTTCAAAATTTAACTTTATTGTCTACTTGAAAAAATAAACTGAAAACATTTCTGGAAGTCTTAAACTAAATTATTCCCATTTTCTCTTTAGTAAAATGATCAACTTATCTGAACCAGATACAATTGATGAAAGAGCCATTAATAAGAAGAAGCTCACCCCTTTCACTATTTCTGTAAGTATTTGTCCTTTGCTAGTAATCATGTTACTGTGAGGATCATGGATCCCTTATTAATGGATCTTTAGGCCCAGGCAAATCCTTTGATTTAACATAATTTTGGTTTCCTATTAAAAACTAGGTTTTTACTAAGTAAAAATTCAGCTGCATTTTTTTAATGAAGAAATTAAGATTCAAAGTATGTTGGATGAAACTTAAAGTAGTATTCAGATTATGTTACTCAACTATTGTAGTTACTGAGTTATTTTTATTAATGAATATTCGCTTGATGCCAGTGTTTTTGTTGGTTGATTGAGATAAGAATACTCCATAGTTTTACCACATGTTTTACCATTTCACAAAATTTTCGCTATTCTTTCTGTACTAGATTGTTCTGTAGTCAGCTTCTCCATTCAGATCTTGTTAAAGTCCAGGAATTTATAGTCACCACACTTTTTCCCTCAAAATCTCTAGATCAATAGGGGAATATCAGTATCTACTAAGTACATACTAGGTACCAGTCACTGTTCTAAACACACCACATGAATTATCCCTTTGACTCCTCCCAGCAGCCTTAAAATAAGGTGGATACTATGATTTTACAGATGAGGAAACTGAGGCACTGAGAGGTTGCACAGTGGCCGACCCAGGATCTGGTCCCAGTAGTCTAGCTCCAGAGCCCATCCTTTTAATCACCAAGCTATACTGCCACTCTCACGTGGTGGTAGTAATAAGCAACTAAGTTAATGTACTAGTCACAGCTGTAGCTATTAAAAGTGAGCTACTGCTAGGCTGTTTCCTTTATTTCTATTGGCAGGTATAATTCTTGATTTTGCTAAGGTTGTTAAGGCTCTTCTATAAGGAAGCTATGACCTTGGAGTAGTGGTACATGGTTAGTCTCAGACTATCCAAGGGGTCCTCCCATTTCCTGTTATCCTTGATTAGTACAGAATTGGCTGTTGACTAACATGGCTTTCTTGACCCCCATTTTCCAATAATGTTACATATTCCTAGCAGAAACTACCATTCTTGAAGAAGCCCCTTTCTGACTGCAATTGCCAGAAGTTTATTTTCCTTCATATCTTGTGTCAGGATGTTTCCTCTAATATCTATCATTGTTGAAAATATACATCTTATTTTTAGAATACATGTGTCACACTATTTTTTATGGCCCTGAATCTGAAATACAACATTTCTTACTATTGTATAAATTAATTGTACGGTTTTACTTTTAATACTTACATGCAGTGCATTGGAGAAAATGAAGAAAAATGTTCTGTAACTATTTTTGCAATACTATAGGATGGGTCTGAGGGGCTAAGTCTTTTATATTTCGATTTTTAGAGATAGCATTCTTCCAATATGAGTAGGGATAATAGTCGAGGTCTCTAAGATGCTTGAAAAAGTGTACTAATGTAGAATGAGAAAAGATAGCCCTCTGGGAAGGGGCAAAGTGTTACTGTAGTTATTAAATCTGTTTTGTTTATTCAGTAATTTTAGAGCTCTGGGAATAGATCTGCTAGACAGCTACCCGTTTCCCATGAAACTTTATCTCGAAGAAGCCTAATTCATTTGTAAAGGATTGTGATAATATAGTTTTTCACCTCATGATGATAGGCTGGTAAAGTATCATGATGTATGAAAGAAGAGAAATATAAAAGGATGAAAATGACATACAATAACTATGAAAGCAAGGGAAAGAGATCAAGTAGCTAAGAGCAGGACTCATTTATGATCTTGGATACTTTGTCATCTCTCTTTCTACCCAGTGTGTTACTGAGCTGCATTCTTTTGATTGTTTGTCATTATTGAAAGAAAAATAATTATATGAGTAAGAGTCAAACAGATGGCAATGATTTAGGGACCTAAAAGTCAGGAAACTAACACAAGGGTAGGTATAGGAGATTGAATCTGTTCCTTATAAATGTAAAAAATCCATTGCAATTGATATACTCACATATATACAAGGTGTGTATGTATATACTTTACACTTACATATGTTTACAAATGTACACACACATGTATAACCTTAACTTCAATTACACTTTAAGTAGGGAAAACATAAATCTCATTTGGACGTTACAAATGCAGTGAAAGTGATGGTATGTAAGATAAGGATGAAATCTGAATAACAAAGAATGCCTTTGTCCTTACCCGATAAGTGTTTAGCACAGCCCTCTAAAAAAAATCATTAACAAAAGTGGACTCATCTGGAATTGAAGCTTTATTGGAAATGAAGATTTGCAAAGTGGTATGAATTAAAAGAAAGAAAACTTGCAATCCCTATTTGAGACTGTTAATAAAGAGTTGGATAGTTAATCAAAATAGAAGGGACATGAGAAACCATCTAACACAGCAGTGTAAATTTTTCTGCCTGGTAAAGTGGACTCTATCTTAGACACAGACAATTCACTGATGCACAAAATAGATGGGAGAGAATGGATGGCTTATCCAAGATAAACTGGCATGTTTGCTTGATTGTTTTGTTAATATCTCTGTAAGGTAAAATATCCTGTTTTACAGATTAGGACACTGAAACACAAGGAGGAACAACACCTCTCTTATGTCTCCGTTGGTGAAGGTTCCCCATTGTTCTCGCCTATCCCCACCAAAACAGGTCTTCAGGAAGGAAGGTTGAGCACTCAGGGCAGTTGTCCATGTTAGGACTTGGAGAGCAACCTCTGTATGGGGTTCTCCTGTTACTTCTTGTTCTTTAGAATTGGCTCTAGACAATAGTGGTCATCCCATTCCCTCATTTCCAGTAGGGCAATAATGTATTTACCAATTAGAAACTACCATTTATTTGAGGAAGCACATTTTAGCTCCTTATTTTCAATCCATTTTTAGCCAATTACTCATAAATCATTTGCTATACTTGTAAAGCCAACATTTTTGAATAAAATTAACATCAAAAGCTGGTTCTCCATATATCACCAACATAACCTGCTGATAAGACAAAGCTGAGTTTTACTGCTTACAGCAGTAAGAGAAAACACCACCTGCAAAGCCATGGCAGTGTCTTCAAGCTGAGGTTAGAATTGATGATTTGGAATTGTGGTTTAAGGTGGGTCTTTCACTGTGGGAGAGGGGAAGAGAGGAGACGGATGACTGGGTAAGGATGATGATGCAACTGATGCAACAGTCAGAACTGGTGGAAATTGCAAGGGGAGGATTTCAAGGTGAGGGTGTCAAAGGATCTTTTAGAGGATTAACTGTCCATTGATGCTTTCCACTGAGGAGTTGATAGGTCTTGCAAGTAGTGGCTGCAATGAGCAATCAAATATTTTGCCTTCTTCTCCTGGAAGAATAAAGCCATGCCAGTGAAGACAGAGGAATAAGTGCAAAGTCACATTAAGGTGTGGTTTCCTTGTCACTGTCCAGGCTGAGAAAAGCAGTGGAAGGTTTTGGTTCTCACTGGTTATTACGGTCAATTTGGTGAAATTACATATCTCTTTTGGCCACAGTACCATGCTGTCAAGGTAATGGGTCACTGCAAGATTAACACTATTACTGGAATAATTTTCAGTCCAGTTCTTTCCCCAGCTAATGCATTCTGGGGAATCACAACCAGAGCAAACATTCTTTATGCTCTTAGAAGTGAAGAGAGGGCTTCCCTGGTGGCGCAGTGGTTGAGAACCTGCCTGCCAACGCAGGGGACACGGGTTTGAGCCCTGGTCTGGGAAGATCCCACATGCCTCAGAGCAACTAGGCCCGTGAGCCACAGCTGCTGAGCCTGCGCATCTGGAGCCTGTGCTCCGCAGCAGGAGAGGCCGCGACGGTGAGAGGCCCGCACACCGCGATGAAGAGTGGCCCCCGCTTGCCGCAACTAAAGAAAACCCTCGCACAGAAACGAAGACCCAACACAGCCAAAAATAAATAAATAAATAAATAAATAAATTTAAAAAAAAAAAGAAATGAAGAGAGAAAAATATTACTTGTCTAGCGTAAATTGGCAGAGGCTGTCTCTTGAAAGTTATATTGATTTGATTTAAGGTAATTAAACATATCTGAAGGTATGAAAAATCTTCTGAATATCTAGAAAATACTTGAAATTTACTGAAAATATTTTCACATTTATCATGTTTATTTAGGTTGTAAATATATTGAAGGATTCTCTGGTTCTGCCTTCTTTTGGGAGAACTGCATTTGAATGAATATTGCTTAATACCACTACAAAAATAATTTAATTCCAAATGCTTACTTCAATTACCCTTGACTAAACCCCAAGAGATACAGCCATTTACTTGGAGCCCAGCAAGGTAAATTGCTTCAGCATACTGCAAGAGGAAGCCATTGAAATAATCACTGCTTTGTAAACCTTTGTGTAACTTCTGGATAGTAAACATACAAATGTGAACAAACTGTGGGAGCAGGAGCCCCACCCGAACGTGGACTGTAGAAATAAAAGAGGAAAATACAATCTCTACCTTTTCCCCAAAGCAAATCAAACACGATTAACAACAAATCCCCTAGCTCTTAAAGTTACCTCCTCTTACCTTTGGTGACTTAAAAGTCTGACTGTATTGATTATTTATCACCATTAAATGGCCCCAAAAATAAGGCCTAGTAGCAAACAGGCCACCGTGCCTTTCCAAAAGGTGAAAAGGTGATCGGAAAAATGTCATCGGTACATAGTATGCATTTGTTATTTAGGGAAGAAGTTTGAGGAGGGAATAAAAAAAAAAAAAAAAAAAGTTAAAAGCCAAGGTAACTGTAAATTTTTCTAATTCAGTGTCTTTTCCAATTTGCTGCCTTGTGTTGTCCCAAACTGTTTTTTTTGTTGTTTGGTGGTTCTTTTTCTGTACATTTGTGTTTCTGATCACTGGTACAGCATTGATAGATGACAACTAAAGCAAAAATTAATTAATATTATTAAATAAATATTGCCCTCAAGTAAGCTTTTAGATTAAAATTAATGGCATGTTTGGATTAAAAAAACTTTGAGTTACCCTTTTTTTAGGTTTATTTGAAAATAATTTCAAACTTAGAAAAAGTTGCAAAACTAAAAACTGTACAAAAACACTCATACATCCTTTACCTAGGTTCACCTATTGTTAGTGGTTTATTCCACTTTAATATTTGTGCTCTCTCCCTCGTGTGTGCGTGTGTACACAACATTTTTTCCTGGACCACTTGAGGATAAGTTACATACCTCGTCACTCTTTACCAGTGAATTCCTTAGCATATATTTACTCAGAACAAGGATTTTCTCTGACATTACCACAGTATAGTTATCAAGTTTATAAATTTGTATATTGAGAGGCACAAGATATCTGTATGTCTCTTATAGTTGATGTTAGTTTTTATCATCAGGTTAAGATGTTACCCAGTTTCTCCACTGTATAATTACTGTTTCCTTTTCTTTTTCTCCCTTGCAACTAATAAGCAGTCCATGAGGAAACACTTGAAGGCTATGCAGATATCCTGCTCCATAACAGAATTTTCCCCTAGATTTTAGATTCCCTAGATTGATGATTCTTTCCTAACTTTACCATGATGGTTGCAAAATTATGGGTTTTTCTCAACTCCAGCACTTCCTCCACATTTACCAGTCTTTTATTATTTGGCATTCATCTGTAACCCAGAGACCTCTCTTCTCTCTCTCTCTCTGTCATTGATAGGACTCAGGAATTCCTACTTGTTCCAGTGGCTTAATTCATTACTGTGCTTGATTATTTTGGTGCTTAACTTGTCCCAGATTTGGCCATAGAGAGCACCTTCAAGATGGCTCTGGGCCATTTTTCCTTTTCTTTCCATTGTTGTAAAATACACATAACATAAAATTGACCATTTTAACCATTTTTAAGTGTACAGTTCTGTGGCATTAAATACATTCACATTGCCATGGATTCATCAATACCATTCTTCTCCAAAACTCTTCTCATCCTCCCAAACTGAAACTTTATACCCATTAAATAATAGCTCCCTGGGGCTTCCCTAGAGGCACAGTGGTTAAGAATCCGCCTGCCAGTGCAGGGGACATGGGTTCAAGCCCTGGTCTGGAAAGATCTCACATGCCGCGGAGCAACTAAGCCCATGCGCCACAACTACTGAGCCTGCGCTCTGGAGCCTGTGAGCCACAACTGCTGAGCCCACATGCCACAACTACTGAAGCCCATGAGCCACAACTACTGAGCCCGTGTGCCACAACTACTGAAGCCCGTGCGCCTAGAGTCCGTGCTCCGCAACAAGAGAGGCCACCGCAATGAGAAGCCCATGCACCGCAAAGAAGAGTAGCCCCCGCTCGCCTCAACTAAAGAAAGCCCACGTGCAGTAACGAAGACCCAGTGCAGCCAAAAATAAATTAATTAATTAATTTAAAAAAAAAAGCTCCCCATTGTCCACTCCTCCATCCCCTGGCTATCACCATTCCACTTTCTGTCTCTATGAATTTGGCTACTCTGGGTACCTCATATAAATGGAATCAAACAATAGTTCTTTTTTATGACCAGCTTATTTCACTTAGCATAATGTCTTCAGGATTCATCCATGTTGCAGCCTGTGCAGGATTCCCTTCCTTTCTAAAGCTGAATAATATTCTACTGTATGCCTATACCATATTTTACTTATCTGTTTATCTGTGGCTGGACACTTGGGTTGTTTCCACCTTTTGGCTTTTGTGAATAATGCTGCTACACACATGGGTATACAAATATCTGTTTGAGTCCTAGCTTGCTTTTTTTTTTTGAGTAAATATCCAGAAGTGGATTTGCTAAACTAGATGGTACTTCTGTGTTTAATTTTTTGAGGAATAGCCATACTATTTTCCACAGAAACTGCACCATTTTACATTCCCACTAGCAATGCACAGGGTTCCAATTTATCTACATCCTCTCCAACACTTGTTATTTTATTTATTTATTTATTTATTAATAATAGACATCCTGATGGGTGTGAAGTGGTACCTCGTTGTGGTCTGGTTGACGTTTCCCTAATGATCAGTCATGTTGATCTTCTTTTCACGTGCTTACTGTCCATCTGACATCTTCTTTGGAGAAATGTCTGTTCATGTTGTCTGCCCATATTTTAATCAGGTTTTATTGTTGTTGAGTTGTAGGAGTTCTTTCTTTCATCATAATTAGAGCTCATACTCTAATTGGGGGTGATATAAAAATAAACATATAACTATATAACATGTCAGAGAATGATACAGAGTGAAATAGAGAATAATGAGTGCCAGCAAAAGCTGTGGTGATGCTTGCTATTTTGTGTAGGACAATTTGAGAAAGCCATTAGGTGCATTTGAGCAATATAAAGGAATTGTGGATATTTGAGGAAAGTGTGTTCCAGGCAGAGGGAACAGCAAATTCAGAGGCCCTATAGAGCTGGAACAGAGTGAGTGAGAGGAGATAGTGGGAATGATGGGGAACATTTGTAGGGTTTTAAAGCTAGGGAATGCCATCGGGTCCATATTTTAATAAGGTTACCAACAGCAGGGTACTATGGAAGGTGGGTTTTAGAGAGTAAGTCTGAGCATGGGTGTTAGGAAGGAATTAAGAAACTTGAAGAAAGGCACTGACAGTTTCCAGAGGTATTTAGAAGGTGGAATTGACAGAAATTGGTCACAGGATGTTAGAGGCAAGAAGAACAAGGATTCTGCTCAGGTTTCTGACTTAGGAAGAAAGAAGCAAGAATGAAGGTTGGGCCTATCAACCAAGACAGGAAATAAAGGAAAAGCCAGTTTTGACAGAGGATTAGAGGAGGACTAGGGAAGCATGGCCAGAGAATTGCTTCAGTTATGGGCATGTTGAGTTTGAGATACTTGTGAAACATCCAGGTAGACATAACCAAATATGTATACAGGTGTAGTGCTGGGAGGAAGTGTGGCCTGGAGATACGGCTTTGAAAGTCATTGGCATATAGAGGTGATATAAGTACTACTTATGTTAAAAAATTGGAAGTTTCACCATCCATTGTGTCTTATTTACCTTCACAACTTGTTGATAAGAGTGTAGAAAATACTTTCTCACGTGTATTTTTCTTTGTGGCGATTCAGGAAAATTTAAACCTAGCCCTGAATTCTGCCTCAGCCATTGGTTGTACAGTGGTCAACATTGGCGCACAGGATCTCAAAGAAGGAAAACCTCACTTGGTCTTGGGACTTCTCTGGCAGATCATCAAAGTTGGTCTTTTTGCTGATATTGAGATTTCCAGGAATGAAGGTAAGGTCATCAAAAATATTTACTTTTCATTGGTATATACTTACTATGGGAAGAATTTATATTTCATTGTTTTCCTCTCAGCCCTGATTGCATTGCTAAACGAAGGTGAGGATCTAGAAGAGTTGATGAAGCTTTCTCCAGAGGAATTACTGCTGCGTTGGGTGAACTACCATCTGACCAATGCAGGATGGCGTACCATCAGCAACTTCAGCCAGGACATTAAGGTTCATATTTTAATGTTCAAATCTGTGACATACAAAAAGGATGTAGAATGCATGTCAAAAACAAAAGGAGTTCAGACTTAATTTGTATGTGTGTGTGTGTTATGGCTGTGATTTTTTAAACAAAGACAGAAAAGAACTTCAATCACAGACTTAAATTTGAATTGAAGTTTACTTCACAAGCACACAGCGTAGAAAATAAAATGTTTGCATTTCTCTGTGTGAGGTGGATCCCCCACTTATAATCACAAAATCTTTTACTAAAAAAAAAACTGGTTTATTGGCTTTTAAAAGGAAATACAACTGGTTGTGAGAGGAAAGAGATGCTAGCATTAGCAGATTAAAGCATCGTTTCCCTTTTTGTATGCCACAGATAGACTAGATTATAATGAGAATGTCTGTTAATTTGGACTGAGAATTGCATCTGTTTGCTAGACTAGAGGCCCTTGTGGGCTTGACCAGTTTAATACTTCTACTTTCTCAACAACCAGCTAAGAGGAAGCCAAAGTGTCAGAGGGCATAGGGAATCAGTAGACAAAAGGAGGTCTTCAGGTGTGTCTCTGAACTGAAGCAGCTTGAAACACTTTCCTCCCCACTGGAAGAGACTTGTCAAGGAAACTTGACCCTAATCTTAACTGATGCTGATCCTTAGGAGTGTAAACAAATGAAAGAGGTGAGGAAGGGCATTCCAGGTTTAGGAAACAGTGTTGCTGGAAGCTCTCAAGTATGAAACAGCATAGTGCATTCAGGATCCTGTAAGTAATAAGTAAAGGTTACTAAGTTATTATTCCATTCTTTGAGATGAGGACAGTTGCTTCAATTTGAATACTTTTCCCCCTAAATCCAATGATGATTTTGTTCATTTGAAAAATTCTGTTTTGTTTCTTTCCTTAAAGGATTCAAGAGCCTATTTTCATCTGCTTAATCAGATTGCACCTAAAGGTGACCGAGATGATGGACCTGCCATTGCCATTGACTTTTCAGGATTTAATGTGAGTATAGTTTTTAATTAAAATTTTAAAAATTTTTGATAAAATATGCATAGCATAAAAATTACCATTTTAACCATTTTAAGTGTACAGCTCAGTGGTGTTAATTACATTTGCAGTAAGTGCAACCATCACCAGTATCCCTCTCTCAAATTTTTTCCTCATCACATAATGAAGTCTGTATCCATTAAATAATAACTCCCCATTCCCCTCTCTCCCAAGCTCCTGGTAACCACTATGCTACTTTGCATCTCTACGAATTTGACTAGCAAGTACAGTCATATTTAGAGTACAGTTTGCTTCAGGCAGCATTCCCTGGTGGCGTCCTCAGCCCTTCATTAAACCTTGGCTCTTTGCTTTTCAGAAGTTATTTTTCATGCCCTAGGCTCCAAATTTCCATGCTAAGCCATCTGGCTGTCATGAGTGAGGAAGGAGAATTGCAGAATTCTGACCTTGAGTATGTGTGGAATCAGCCCTACACCCACATTTCCCTGGTGCAACGTCACTGGAATCACCAGGGTGCTTTTGCGGCTGTGCACAAGGAAAGGGAGCAACAAGCTGTTATGAGATTTCTAAGCAATTGATTATCAGTTCTTCCAACTTATATTTGACAATACACAAAATAAAAAATGGCAATTCCTAGTATTTATGGTGTAGGAAGAACTGATACAAATCCTGACCCATCTAACACATTTTATAGGAAGCCCATTCTTTTAGCATAAGTTGTAAATACCAGGGATGGTTCTATCGAAACCTTAAAATCTGGTCAGATTATAGTTTGTATGAAAATCTATTAAGTACTTAAAGTGTAATATCCAGAATATTTAGTTTTAAAGGCAACTTGAGTCATCACTAATTAATTATATTTTACATTATTATAAAATCTAAAAAATCAGTATTGCAAAATTTACAAATTAGCTTGAGTACAAAAATCAGGAAGTCAAAAAAACTTACAGAAAGTTTCAAACCTATTCAAAAGTGAACGGACTTAATATACTGAACTACCGTGTGTTCAGCCCCCAAGTTCAACAACTATCAACTCATGGTTAGTCTTGTTTCTTCATTTATCACCTACCTATTTGCTTCCTCTTCCATATTATTTTGAAGCAAATCCTAGACATGATATCATTTCATCAATATGTACTTCTAAAAGATAAAGACTGTTTAAAAATATAACCATAATACCTTACATAACTAAAAAATTAATAATAATCTGTAATATCAAAATAACTAGTCAGTGTTGACATTTCCTGTTGCCTCATAAATGTCAGGTTTTCTTTTTATAATTTATCTGAATTAAGATCTAAGTAAGGTCCACATATTGTGATTTGTTCATGTCTACCTGAGGAGCTTTTTATTGCTGTTTAATAGCATTGAACCTATTGCTTTCTCTGATTTCAGTTACATTTTATTTACAACTCTGGTGCACAGAATTAGATAAGTCATAATTCTTGGTCATGATATACTCTCATCATGGGTCCAGACATGTCCCTCTTTTTATTTATTTTTGTTTGGTAGTTGTTTGTATTGAAATTGTAACAAGCTCATACAAACACTCAATCCAACAAGAAAGCTAAGACTTTGACATCAGTTTGCATTTAGCTGTGTAGTTCTTCCCTATGCCATCTCTCTGCCTCCCCTTAATGTGATAATCACCATCTTGAATCTTATGTTCATCGTTTTTTGCCTTTCTTTTGCTATCGTTTTCTTTCAACTAAATGTATTTCTTACAAAATTAAATTTATTTTAATTAAAAAAAATTTTTTATTGGGGTATAGTTGATTTACAATGTTGTGTTAGTTTCAGGTGTACCGCAAAGTGAATCAGTTATACATATACATATATCTACTCTTTTTTTAGATTCTTTTCCCATATAGGCCATTACAGAGTATTGAGTAGAGTTCCTTGTGCTACACAGTAGGTCCTTATTACTTATCTATTTTATATATAGTAGTGTGTATATGTCAATCCCAATCTCCCAATTTATCCCTCCCCTACTTATCCCCTGGTAACCATAAGTTTGTTTTCTACAAAATTTATTCTACTTTTTAACTTCATATAAAGTTATCAGGTACTTAAATGTCTATACTTATTTTGAACATATTATATTAATGAGTCACTCATACTGTTATATGTCATTGTGTGAATATAAGACAGTTTCACAGTTTTCATCTGCTCTCCTGTTGATAAGCATTTGGTTTGTTTCCAGGGTTTTGCAATTGTGAAAAGTGCTGTTCCTACTGATTTTAATATTTTTTATATGTATCCCAACTTGTTTTTCATTGAGAAAAGAGTCTACTGGAAATACCAGAGTAGAAAGGGTGAGATAGCTAAGCCTCTTAGCCAGAAAGCATTCTAGTATATGGCCTTGAGCAAGTTACCTATAATTCAGCCAGTAGAAGCTTACTGATATAATGTTTGAGAGTTTTGTTGAGTACTTCAGCAATGAGAGTGAAATATTCCTCTGATCCCAGCAAGAAAACTCAGAGACTTGTTCTTACTGATTTAAAAGAAATGGGGAAGTTAATTTGGAATTCCTGCACATACTGACCCTATTTTGAGCCATTATTTGATATATTTCCAAAAAAGTAGTTGCTTATAAATATGTATATGAATTAAAAATTATGCCAGTAAAAAGTTTAATCTTGAACATTTTTGTTTTATTTCATTGTTTAGGAGGAAAATGACTTGAAGCGTGCTGAATTCATGCTTCGGGAAGCAGATAAACTGGGCTGCAGACAGTTTGTTACTCCTGCAGATGTGGTTTCAGGCAATCCTAAACTTAATTTAGCTTTTGTAGCTAACCTGTTTAACACATACCCAAGCCTACACAAGCCTGATAATAATGACATCGATATGAATTTATTGGAAGGTATGCTCTTTCTGTCTTTAATTGATTCACTGTGTGTATCTTTTTGTGGTATTGTCCTACTTCACCATCAGAGGTAGGGGATTGTGGTGGGAGATGGAGTTCACTGTGTGTAGGCATGTGCATCCGTTAAAAAGTTCAACTTAAAGTCGTTTTTCATTTTGGTTAAAAGAGAATGCTGAGGTAGATTTTACATGTCTGTCACTTCTCCGTAAGAGCTTAGTGAAAACTATCATACATTTAAAACGTTCTCTTAAATGACCACATAACATAATTACACCACCAATATGGACAATGAATTATAGCTATTGGAAAAAATAGTTATTTGTAGCTTTTTTCTCCTTTAAAGCTACAGTTTGACTCCAGTATTGTTCTCTTTTTAATGTGTTTAGTGTACATGAAATATTCATTACTTGTCTTGTGTGTGGGCTATTGTTATCTGTCTCATAATTTATAATACTTTCCTGTTTTGCTTCATGAAATGCAGATTTGACCCCTCCTAATGTAGGTACTGTATTTAGTACTTTTCTATACTCTATAAATATATTCATTCTGAATGTTCTTTTTATTAGTACCATTTATTCTTTCTGTCTGGGTTGATATTTATTTTTTGCATTGTTCATGTTGTGTTTTTTTTTTTTCTGTCTTAATATGCCTAAAGAATGAATGATGACAAGCAAGAAACACAAATGAAACCTAATTAGAATAGCAGAGCAAGACTTGATTATGTAAACGCTCTACATAATTTGCCTTCTATAATGATGTAATAGTATAATTGTTAACACATTAGAAATCAATTTTGACAACTGGATTTCATGATTTGATGTAAAGCCTTTATCCCTCTGCTGTGAATAAACAAACTTATCTTTTATCTTAAGTAATCTTTGGCAGGATCTGTTTAGATTCTATAACATAGATCATTTTGTATTACTTAGCTACATTACATTTACTAAATGTCATTGACGCTTACAATATATGAATCATCATAATGACAAAAACATTCTCAGTGTCTAGTTCTTTCTCCTTATCTGTTTCAGCCTCTCTCCTTTTCTTCTGCCATCCTCACACTCACTCACATGCATACTAAAACCCACATTAGTACCAGCACTAAGAGTAAAAACAGTGGCAGCAGTGGTGGCAGTTGTCAGAGGTTAGGGCCACTCCTAAAATAGTCTTCATGGTTGCCCTGGTTTGGAGAAGCTGGTCCTCAGGTGAGGATTCTTCCTGGTGGGGAGAACTTGATACTACAGTGTTGTTCATTCTCTCACATCACCCACCTTCTTCCCTTCTTCCCCAGTAAGACAGAGTGAGAAATCAGCTTCATCGTCTTTTTCTCTTTGACTGCCACAACCAGAGTTCCAAGGTCCTGGTCACTTTATGATTACAGCTTTTTGATTAATGAAAGAAGTTTCAGATTTAACAAATATGTTCTTTGAGGAATATGATTAATTCACTCTTTCAGAAGTTCAGTAAAATAAAGATTGTGTTCTCTACATAGATATGTCACTGAGAGGTAAGATAGGTTAAAAAATGTTGATTTTTCAGCAGAGAAATTTAGGGTGAGGGATTAGAACTTTTAAAAAATTTAAAGGGAGACTGCTGTGTTTTTATCGGTCTGGGAAATTTCAAAATTCCTCTGTGTCTTACAGTAGAAGGCATTGTTTAGAGTGGCATATTAAAAATGATCTGCTTTTTATAGTCACTGAATTCTTGCTAGATACCTTTTCCAACTTGCTCTCCTATTTGTCACGTTTGAATTCTTTTGCTAGTGTTCAGCATGCTTTTGGAATTTTTCAGTGTGAATAGGATTGCTAAATATTTCCATTAGTATTTACTTTATTTATGTAAAAAGATACTGTGGGAAATATTTATCAGTCACCTTTATTTAGAACATATGTATGTCCTGATACATCTGCCAAAAATGAATTTGACTTTGACTGTCATTGGAATTTTTTCCTCTGTACATTTGTTTTTGTAGAGCCTTATGAAATTTGAAGCTTGACCTTATCACATCCCATATTCATATATTAGTATGTCCTCATTGGCAAAGAATTTTATCTGTATGGAATTAAAGAAAATTAAAAGCCCAGTTAAATATTAAATCTTTATATTAAATTGAGCCAAATATGTGGGCTACATATAGAGAGACAATTTCAGAATTCATTTGTGGTGATAGAAAATACAGAGACCATGGAATTAGACTTTGTCCAAATCACGGCACCACCATTTAATAACTGAGTGACCTTTGTGAGCCTTGATTTTCTCATATATAAAACAGGACTAATAATACTTATTTTGAAGAATTCCAGAGCAAGTTAAAATGACCTTTCATGAATGAATGAGTTTAGCATACGGTATGTGCTCAATAATGTTCAGGTCGGGAAGAGGAAAACACTTAATACATCACTTAGCACATGTAGTGAGTGTTCAATAGATGTTCCTTTTCTTTCCTCTTAGTAGCCTACTTTTAATATATTTGTTATTTTCTCTGAAACTTTTATCAGTTGCAGTGTCAGTTTGGCCCTGAACGTGAAAAGAATGTTTTATAGTTCTTTCTCTCTTTTATGTCAGCAATTAAGATTTTACCTCGAAGATGGCTTCAGTTGTCTGAAATCCAGACAACATTTGCAGTCCGGAATACATATGTGTTTGTAATGCTTTACCATGGCTCTTGCGCAAATGCATAGCGCTTCTGGCTTTTAGCATTTATTTACTGAGACAATTTGAAATGGTATTAGATAAATAAATGCTCACTTATAAAATCTGTTTTACTTTCCAGGTATCAAAAATTAAAATAATGATATAATTAGTTTAGAACAATAGGAAGAAATAGGAAACACTGAAGTTTGTAATAGTTTCAGAACTCAGTCAAAATACAACGTTAATGTCTTTTATCATCAGGTTCAGCAGAAATTGCATATTACTTTAAGTAAAAATTTAATTATTGTTATACACTATCGATGTTTGTAATCTTAAAACATAATTTGGATTTTCCTAGATGGAAATAATGTAAAAATTCTCTAATTACTAGAAAAAAATTTATATACATAGCAAAATAATAGAATGTAATAGAGAAACAACTAAAAGGTGAACCCAAGTCACATGCATCAAGCTGTTGATCATAGTATGGTTATATTTATGTCACTTCCAGGAAAGTTCAGATAGTTAATTTGAACCTATTTAATAACTCCTAAAACAAGGCAAGCGTGGGTTCTAGGAGTATTTAGTTTAACTTGGTTCTTTTTAAAAAGGTTCTCATATCAGTTATGTATAATAAAATGGCAGTGGCAGATACAACAGACTGATCAGTTACCTTTTACAGACCAGAGGGAACAAAATTTAAGCAAGAAATTATATGGCTATGTAATTGAATAGAGCAAGAATTAAAGCAGATTCTGGGAAAGGCTTTAGGTAATGGTATTGAAAACCACATGAACATACAGGGGGCAGATTATTTCCTGAACAGTCGGCACAAAAAAACAGAATCTTTTAGATTTCACAAGGTTTGGATTTCTGTTCTGGGTGTGCAGGTGTACACTATGTGTGGCACTCAGTCTGAAGGTGACTGCAGGGATGACTGCATAGGACTGGGCCCCTGGAGCTCAGGTGGTTAAATGTGCCAAATTGCCCTGGGGATCCCACATGAGCCAAAGTCCAGATGGTGACCTGGACTTGCCCGTGGCTTAGAAGTGGTGAGAAGTGTAGATGTTTCAAATTTTCAAGAGTCTGGTGATGAGGTGTAGGCAAGGCCATTCCATTGTCTCCTAACTTGGCTGAAAAACAAACAATAATATTTATAGATGGTCACTTAGGACAGTCTGCAATCCAGGGGATGACCAGAAAGCAGACGTGGCAAAAAGAGCCCCCATCTCTCTCTGCCCACTTTGTGGCACACCAGAGCCCACATTTCCCTTATGGATGGGGTAAGCACTGCTGTGAAGGGACTGCTCAGGGAGCGTAGGTAATCACAGGTTCAATAATAGTGCCTGCAGGAGTTTCTTCTTGAGGTGATCTTTGAGGTCTAGTGACTTACTATGATGAAATGTGTCTTTCTCTTCGCACTCTGAATGGGGACTGTGTCCCTTATGTATTTTCAGTAGGGACAATCTAAAATAACTCAGGAAGCCTGTAAAATAGTTATAGCCCCTCGTTGCTAGTTTTTATATTACCTCTCCCCTTCATTGCTGTTTGGTGTGATTAAAATGCAGGTTTGTGTGCTCAGACACTTTTCCTGTGTAAAACCATAATCTGTACAAATTTAGAGATACTGCATTGGGGAAGGTATAGCTTTTCTATTTTTGTTTAATGTGCTAATGCTACCTTAAAAGGCTGCTTTATTAATTTTTAGCCAATCCCTTTTGCATGTAATCATTAACTACAGATAGGACCACATAAGTTTATCTGTTACTTTTCTTAACAGAGAAACCCATGGCTCAGTAATTCACAGACATCAAGTAAGGGATTCTAGATGGAGACATTTAGAAAGCAAGTGGAGGCTTTCTAGACAGGGAAAACAAGGACTTTGACAGTAGGAGATTTTTTCCCCCTAAAAAGATTGTAGTATCGTAGGAACCATGGCAAAGTATATATGGCCAGTTTGTACCTGCCACAATGGTTTAAAATATAGTTCTTGATTTCTTTTGTCCTGAATCATCAGTGTGAACTTGTGTCTACTCTAGGAGAAAGCAAGGAAGAGAGGACATTTCGGAACTGGATGAATTCCTTGGGAGTCAACCCATACATTAATCATTTGTACAGGTAAATATTTTAGGTGATTCAGCTTTATGGCCAGGGTCCAACTTTTCTAGCTTCAAATTGTAGGTATGTTTACATGAGAACATTTTCTAAAAATCTCAAGAATTTTAGCCAACATTTAGAGTAGCAGAATGCTGGGGATTGGCAATACACTAGATTTTAAAAGAAAAGTATTATTTGAAAAGAGAAGATTATGATAATAGTTATAATTTGTGATGACATAAATAACCAATTTAGTAAAGATAATCAGTTCATCTTGCTTTTTTATAATTACTAATCAGGAAAATAATAAATTATTTCAACTTTAACGGATTAGAAGAACAGTAATATTTTATAAATTGCTCTTACCATTTTATCAGTATTTTTCATTATAATTCACATTCTTTCTATTTATTTTTGCCCAAAACTTCAACTGTCCCGTAATTTGTTCAGCATATTTTTTCTAATTTGTAGAAATAACTTGGTTTCCCTGAGTACTTGTTTATTTTGCTCTTTCTTGTTTAAAAATGATGACATGTTATTAACATTGGTAGGACTAAGAAAATATTTTATTGAATCATTTTCTGTGCTCTCTGGTAGTGCTAACAATGTGTCTTTCTAGGTGTAGATGAGAGGAAACCTTCCTTCTCTCTTTATAATAAGATCTACCAGCATGCCTTAAAAATGCAAAAGAACTCAACTTCAGCTAATTGTATATTTTTTAGGAAAAAGGTCTAATTAACTAAACCTATTAATAATTTACACACCAAGGAAACTCATTATTATTTAAAATATGAACTGAAGATTAATTCCACAAAAGACCACGTTCACTGGCTGAGATTTATGGTGCAGTTATTTCTTGGTGTATATTCAAAATAGTCTTTAAAACCGGTATTGCCTGATTCTGGTAACTAGCGTTGATGTGACAGACTTAATTTAATAATGTCTTTAATAGGAGTGTGTAAATCCTAGCTAGATGATAAGAGATATACATATTTAGACTGGAGCTTCTGTAATAGTAGCAGGGCAGTAAAGGACTCAAATGCTGAAGGTAAAGAGGGGTTAGATCTTTATGGACTCATTTGAAAGAATGTCTATGATATATAATTGAGAGAAACTAATAATAGGGCTACCGTGATATCATTATTATTTTAAAATTGAGTATATACATGTGTGTATATGAATTTTTGAAAAATCTGGAGGGATGAATACCAAACTGTATGTAACCTAGAGAGGGTAGGGTAGTGAGGAGACTTTTATTTTCAAACTTAGTAACTTAAATATGGGGTTTTTTTGTTTTGTTTTTTTTACAATGAGCATGTATTTTCTTTTTAAATTAAGAAATAAATTTAAAACTAGGGGATTAGGCTTTGTTGAAACTTCATGGTAACTTCATAAGTGTCAGGAACACTAGAGTTCTCTGTGGTTGACAGTGGAGAAGAACTGACCAAATTTTTTTAGCTAAAGATTATTTTTAGTTATTTAGATCCTGAACTGCTAGCACAGGGCTTCTGGGTGTATGTATGTATGTAACTTTTGGAGCGGGAAAGGGAATTCAGAAAATTCTCAAAAATAACATAACCTTAAAAAGAACCATCGGGATATAGAAAAACAATAACCAGAGGTCTAGTTGGTACCAGAACTATGTGTCCATGAATTTGTGTCTGGCTCATATTTCTAAACCCACCTCTAAGTGATTTTAGCTCCCCACCTACATATACCAAACCAAACCCAGACCAAAGCAAAATAAAAATTTAGATTGATTTTAACTGAAAATTCTCTCCTCTCAACAGGTTATTAAATATATTTTAAGAACTACTAGTCCTAGAATTTTTCTATGACAAGTTGGTTCTGGAGCACATCTTAAACTCTCTGGAAATCATTTTAACTCTCTGGGCATCAGTTTCCCTATTTGTAAGACATGAGTAATAAACCATACCACATAGAAATAAGAATGAATTCCTTCAGAGTAAAAAAGAAAAAATTCATGAAATAGATGAGATTTCAGAACCTATACAACTACTTCAGTGATTTATTTTTCATACAAAGTTCTCCATGTGCTGATAGATAACTTAGCTCTTAATTACCTTCATCAAAGGAGGACTTTCTCCCTCCTTCACTCAGCACAGGGTCCAGCCCCCTTCACGGTCATATGGTGTGTGCTCAGAGATGCAAAGTAACTTTAATATGAACCTTAGCAAAACATAACTCAATGAACAAGCTGTCGAGGGAGAAAAGTCAGGTAATTCATCACAGAGCTAGCAATTAAAAAAATCAATCACTGTTGCATTATGTCCTTAGCATACAAAATTGAAAACAGACTCAATAGACATACTCTGCGCACCTCGGAAGAATGTGTTTTTCTGAATACAAAGTAGTAGTATTATTACTTCAGTAACTCCTACTTGCTCATAAATTCCTTCCTCTTTTTATTTATTTATTTATTTATTTATTTATTTATTTATTTATGGCTGTGTTGGGTCTTCGTTTCTGTGCGAGGGCTTTCTCTAGTTGCGGCAAGTGGGGGCCACTCTTCATCGTGGTGCGCGGGCCTCTCACTATCATGGCCTCTCTTGTTGTGGAGCACAGGCTCCAGACGCACAGGCTCAGCAATTGTGGCTCACGGGCCTAGTCGCTCCGCGGCATGTGGGATCTTCCCAGACCAGGGCTCGAACCCGTGTCCCCTGCATTGGCAGGCAGATTCTCAACCACTGCGCCACCAGGGAAGCCCCAAATTCCTTCCTCTTAATGCTCACTATTTAACATGAACAGCTTGCTACTGAGTAGCTATTGTGATTTTTATATAATTATTTTTTAAAAGTTTTAAAAACCATAATACATAAGTAATAGATGAACTCATTCTCACTGCACAAGCTTCAGGAAGTATGTACATTAAGTAGAACAAAATAAAATATGATAATCCCTTTTTACTCCTCCCATATTCCTTTTTTTCCTGACCAGAGGTAATTGCTATTAACAGTCCATATCACACAGAGGTATTTAAATACTACTAATTTTGAAAATATTTTTAATAGGTAATAAACTGTATGCAGTGTTCTGCCTCTTGCTTTTTTAAACGTAATATGTTGTGTAAAGCTTTTCATGTTAGTACATAGAGATCTACCTTATTGTGTCTTATGGTGGCCCAGGAATCCACGGTATGGATAATTTATTCAACAGCCCCTACTGCCAGGCCTTTAGATTGTTTGCAAATTAATAAATACTCTGGGAGTGAATATCCTTGTACATATATCTTTGTAAACATTTATGAAAAAAAAATTTGGACAGATTCCTAGATTAGAATTTTTGGGTCAAATGATCTGTTCTGCCTGCCATTCTTTGAGCATTAAATGACCCTGTTGTATTTTTATAGATATAAGCCCATCTCCAGTGCGCTTAATAGAATCAGGTAGTACCAACATTTCCTTCTCCTTCATTTTCTTTTCCTCCTGTCTTAGTGACCTTGCAGATGCTTTAGTCATCTTTCAGCTCTACGAAATGATCCGCGTGCCAGTCGATTGGAGCCATGTCAACAAACCTCCGTATCCTGCTCTTGGAGGGAACATGAAGAAGGTGAATGAAATAATGACTATGGATATTTTATTATTGTTCAGATAGAAAACAGAGGATTTAGAGTTTCATAAAGCTTAGTAAAGTGTGGTCTGTCCCCACAGATTCAACCCAAAATGTGTTAAGCTTAATAGCCTTTTTACAAGTGAGCTTTAATGTTTGGAAAAATGAAGGCAGTCCCCCCGAGTCAGATACTGTATGCAACTGTTTTTATCTTTAGCAAGTTGTGATACTTAATGTTCTTTGAGATGTATCATAAATGAATTCCTATTTTATAATCACCAGAACTTGCAGATCTTCACTGGTTATTTGTTAATATTTTTCAACAAATATTTATTGACTAACTATGACCTGTACAGTGCAATGCCAGGATATAAAATAGTAAAAGGCATGCAGTTGGCCCTTAAGAAACCCTAAAGAAATGAGATATGTGTGCAAATAACTACAATACAGTACAGTGTATGCAAAAGTGAATATTATCAGTTTTAAGGAAGAAAAAGCCACAGGCTGCACTTATCAAAGGCTTCATGCAGGAGGTAGTCTTGAGTTATACTCTGAGAAATGGAGAGAATTTTGGCAGAAGGAGACTGGAGAGGGGGCTGACGATTAGGAAGAATAGTTTGGCTATAGCAGAGGTTTCTGATAGGTAAGAAGTGAGTGTGAATGCCAAAAATTTGAAATGAAGCCAGATGTTGAGAGCCTTGAATGTCAGATTAAAGAGTTTGGGTTTTAAACTGCAAGCACTGGGAAGCTGTTAAACGTTTTTGAGCAGGACAGTGACTTGATTACAGTTGGTGGGAGAATAGGTGGCAGATGAGTGGTAAAGGAAGTGCTTGTCTCCAATATTCTCCTTCCTCAAATAGGGGATCTGTGGTGTCCTTGGTGTACCTGCTTGTTCTGTTGAATTGCTGGTTTAATATTCAACTTTTCCTTTCTACCTTCTATATCAGGTTCATTTGCTTTATAAAGTAAAAGTATGTAGGACTTTAAAATTTTTATACATTCATTTAACTTTTTTTTTTAAGAAGTAGATGATTAATTTATTTATTTTTAAATATCTTTATTGGAGTATAATTGCTATACAATGTTGTGTTAGTTTCTGCTGTACAACAAAGTGTATCAGCTATATGTATACATATATCCCCATATCCCCTCCCTCTTGCGTCTCCCTCCCACCCTCCCTATCCCACCCCTCTAGGTCATCACAAAGCACCGAGCTGATCTCCCTGTGCTATGTGGCTGCTTCCCTCTAGCTATCTATTTTACATTTAGTAGTATATATATGTCCATGCCACTCACTCACTTCGTCCCAGCTTCCCCTTCCCCCACTGTGTCCTCAAGTCCTTTTTCTACGTCTGCGCCTTTTTCCTGCCCTGCCACTAGGTTCATCAGTACTGACTGGAGAGGATATGGAGAAAAGGGAACCCTCTTTCACTGTTGGTGGGAATGTAAATTGATACAGCCACTATGGAGAACAATATGGAGGTTCTGTAAAAAACTAAAAATAGAATTACCATATGACCCAGCAATCCCACTACTGGGCATATACCCTGAGAAAACCATAATTCAAAAAGACACATGTACCCCAGTGTTCATTGCAGCACTATTTACAATAGCCAGGACATGGAAGCAACCTAAATGTCCATCGACAGATGAATGGATAAAGAAGATGGGGCAGATGTGACACATATATACAATGGAATATTACTCAGCCATAAAAAGGAACAAAATTGAGTTATTTGTAATGAGGTGGATGGACCTAGAGTCTGTCATACAGAGTGAAGTTAGTCAGAAGGAGAAAAACAAATACTGTATGCTAACGCACATATATGGAATCTTTCATTTAACTTTATCTTTTCATTTAAAATGATGTGTATATGGGAGTTCCCTGGTGGCACAGTGGTTAGGATTCTGGGTTTTCACTGCCGTGGCCTGGATTCAATCCCTGGTTGGGGTACTGAGATCCTGCAAGCCGTGTGGCACAGCCAAAAAAATAATAATAATAAAATAAAATAAATGATGTGTATAATTTAAATATATAATACAAATTAATGGACTCAAATTGTTATAACTTATCAATATGGCTACTATGAAATCAACCTGCAGTCGTATGACTTAATAACTATCTCTAGTGGAATAAATGGAAATATAACCATATTCCTGGATAGAAAGACTAAATATTATAAAATTCTTGCAAATTAACTTACAGATGGAAAATAATTCCAGTTAGAATTAGAAGAAGTCTCCTTTTATGTATATGTGGGCATGTGTGTGTGTGTGTGTGTGTTTGTGTGTGTTGGGGGATGGAATTTACAAAGTGATTCTAAAGTTCCATTGGAAGAAGAAGTAGGCCTAAATCATCAAGAACATTTTCCAAGAATATTGAGGGAGGAGCTGTTAGAAAATATAAAAAACTTATAAAGCTAAAGTAATTGAAATAGTTTAATAGGTATATAAGAATGGAATGAAATAGAGTAGCCTAGAAACCTATCCTAGAATATAAGAACTTAATATATGACAAGGTGCTTACTAAATTTAGTAGGGAAAGAAAGGATCGTCCAAAACATGATGCCAGAACAACTGGTTAACTATTTTGTTAGGGAAAAGAGCAATTTTCACCATGTGTCATCCACCAAAATAAATTCCAATGGCATGAAAGTAAAGGGGTAAATGTTTAATAAAACTTTAAGAAAATAGAAGTGAGTGATAATCTACTCTTAGAGTGATAAATTACAAAGGAAAAAATTGATACAGTAGATACATATAAATTTAAAACTTCTGTATGCAAAAATAAACACCATAAACAAAATTAAAAAGCAAATAAAAACAAACTTGGAAACATTTGCAACAAAACAACAAATGGTTAATATCCTTAACATATAAATAGTTCATGAGTCAATTACTAAAACTCGACTACTATTACTAAAATTGTAATAGCAAAATGGGAGAGTGAACAATATGAGTGAAAAAATCACAGAAAAAGAAATAATGATGGATAATATACACATGAAAAACTTTTCACCCACAATAAAGAAATGCAATTTAAAATAAGAAACAAGTGGATTACACTGCATTCAATGTTAGAGGGAGTGTTCATTCGTGTAACCTTTCTAGAACAGTTTAGTAATACATATCAATAATCTTCAAAAAGTCCTTTGACTTAATAATTTCACTTATTATCTATCCTGATGAAATAATCAGAAAGTCAGACAAGAAGTTGTGTGCCAAAATGCTCATCATAGCAATGTTTATAGAACAAAAAAAAACAACTTAGTTGTTCAACAAAGGGGTAATAAACTGGGATACACCCTAAATGAAGTAAAATGTACTATTAAAAAATAGAGTTTTTAGTGTTTTAGTAATAATGACATGGAAATGAGGATACAAAATTGTATATATACATATGAATCTAATTTGTTTAAAACACACATGCACACACATGCACGCACACACACACGTGCACACACACACACACATTCAAAAAGGACTTCGTCCTCCAGATCCCTAGAATATGTATGTATTTATAGACTTCGAGATTTTTTAAAAAGCCCTATTTTTTTGAAAGAATGACAAAAAAGAAAGGCATCATAATATTAAAGTAATTAAATGGGTAGTATAATTACAAGAGATTTATATATATATTCATATTTTTCAGTATTTCTAGTGGTTGGACTGTCTACATTTTATATTTTATTTGATATGCCTATAATTCTCAGGGGAGTAGAATTCAGGAAATTTCATTAGCTAATTTCACATAGGTTTGGTTTTTTTTTTAGCATCTTTATTGGAGTATAATTGCTTTACAATGGTGTGTTAGTTTCTGCTCTATAACAAAGTTAATCAGCTATACATATACATATATCCCCATTTCTCCTCCCTCTTGCATCTCCCTCCCTATCCCACCCCTCTAGGTGGTCACAAAGCACCGAGCTGATCTCCCTGTGCATGACTCTTTTTGAATTATGGTTTTCTCAGGGTATATGTCCAGTAGTGGGATTGCTGGATCGTATGGTAGTTCTATTTTTAGTTTTTTAAGGAACCTCCATACTGTTCTCCATAGTGGCTGTATCAATTTACACGTAACAGGAAAACAAAACTGAACCACTCACTCATTATATCTGGAATATTTTGTTAATTATAAGATGTCTCAATCATATGTAGAATGCTTCCTTTCAGCAAATACTAGCTATTTATAGAATGAAACACAAGGCCTGAAATAAGTTCAAGATGTTTTAAAATTAAAGAAGCAGTACTTTCATGAAATGGTATCCAGGGAATTATTTTATGGACTTTGGCATTCATCAGCGGATGTCACTTGCTTCATTTGTAAAGTTCATAAAGCTGCACCACTTGAATAGTCTTTCTTCATTATTTCTTCAGTATTTCTTTTCTCTTGGAACTCTGTATCCCATTATGTAATTTTTCTCATTTTCCAAATGATCTAAGCCTCACTTGTGAAGTGCTTGGTAATCATTTCTTCCATTAATTCTATGAGACTATATTCTGCAATTTTTTCATGCTTTGTATTCATTCTTACCTTTCACAGGGTCTTAAACTTTTAGCCCGACAACTCTAGGAATTTCCAAGGCTCAGTTCTTGGCCTAATGCTCTTAACTTTCTGTATTTACATCCTCAGAGAGCAGATTCCTTTTTAGAGTGTTAAGTACTACCATAAATATGGTTACCTCTAGGAACCTAATTTCTTACTCTTTCTCTAGTTTGGTACCTCTCCAGATCTTAGAAGTATTTTGCCAAACTTGAAATCAAATGTTGCCGAAAAGTAGAACATATCTTTTCCCTTACGCTAGCATCCATTTCCAGTTTCTCTTTCACTGCTGGTCACATCAACATCTTAGCCCTCTAGACGATTAACCCTGAGCTCCTTTCTCACCGTCATTCCCCTCAGGAACTTTGGTCAAACTAACCATAAAACAGGTGGCCCTTCATTGGAACACATTTTACATGAGTGGTTATTACAATTTGCTAGAAAATTGTCCTGTTAAAATGAGTGGCAGTGGAAAATATGCTGTTTTTTATCTCTCCTGTTCACACTATTACATAATCAGGGCTCTGCTATTTTCCATAAATTAGGAATTCATTTTTTAAAATTATGTGCATATTTCTATTTGGAAGACCAAATCTATAATACTAAATGACTAGTAGGAAAGAGAATTTTGGAATATTATCTCCATGCATGTAAAAAAATGAATACATATCAAAGATTTGATTTAACTTATTAAGGGAACCAGGCAAATATTACAGCAGGTTCAGAGTATCTTCTTGCATTTTTATTTGTAACAGGCTGACCTCTGGGAATTTGGATTCTCTTTTTGCAAGTACAGTACCCATTAATTTGTACAAATTCTGTTATTGTGGGGTCCTTTTCTCACCTTTCCTGGAAATATTTTCTTCTCCTTAGAAAAAAGTGTATCTTTGTATCTCAGGTTTACTTGTTTTTTAATGAGGCCTTAACTAACTTGGGAAAGAAACCAGTTATACTGTTTTTCTTAACAAAATGTTTACTTTATTCTAAAAAAATATTTAATCACCTTTTATTACTGGTGATATTATGAGATCTTACAATTTCACTGGGGGAAAGGTAAATATATATATGTATGTGTGTATATATATGTACATACACACATTTATATATATATGTTCTGAGGTAAGAAGTATAGTACTAGATGACTGGAGATAATAAATTTCTGTAGAGCCCAGGATAGACAAAAAAATTTTAATTGTACTTATACCATTGGAAAGAAGTAGTTAGGTAGATAATTTACTTGGTGTTCATTCATCAGATTCTTACTGTAGACAGGGCACTGTGCTGAGTCCTGGGCTAGGGGTGGGGAGAGTATGATACAGATTTGTACACTTTATAGTTTTTGCCCTTTAAAAGGAGCTTATGTATGGTTGGCAAAAGAAAGTTCATAAAATGCTAAGTATAAGTAAAAGATGGTGCATAAGTATTATAAAATAACCATGATTGGCAGTTCATCAAGGGATGCAGATGATACGGTTAAGCTTAATCCTTTGATGAAGAAAATTGGCTAAAAGCTTAATTTTAAAGGATGAGTGAGATCTAGATATAGAATATTGGAGATGAAGTTAGATTCTTAATGAAACAATTTCTCTATTCCTTAATTTTAAATGTAGACAAAACAACATTGATTACCTCTATTGATGAAATGCAGAAAACTGGGTTTTTAGTCTCAGATTTGCCACTAATCAGCTGTGTAATCTTGGACAGTCAAGACTTTTAGAGTAAGAGAGGATCTTTAAACTTTTCAGCCAGTTGTTTCTCTATCTAGGTTAACCCCTCAGTGCTTTGATATGTTCAACTATAAAATGGGAATAGTTATTTCCTTAATTTCACTGGGTATTAGGAAATGAAATTCTGTCATATAAATTTTCAGTGTCATCATAATTATTTTTCAGATGACTGAACTAGGCTGGCATATTTAAGAAATATATTAAAAAATTTGTATTATACCAAAACGTTTACTTACTATTATTTACAGATTGAAAACTGTAACTATGCAGTGGAACTTGGGAAGAATAAGGCCAAATTCTCCTTGGTTGGCATTGCTGGGCAGGACTTAAATGAAGGGAATTCCACACTTACTCTGGCACTGGTGTGGCAGCTGATGAGAAGGTAAAGCCTGATTTGTTTGTGACATCACTGTCCGTTTCCTTCAACAAGTCACTGAACTAAAACTTTAGCTATTTTTGAAGAATAGCAAACACAGAAGAAACATACAATGTGAAATATATTAATTTTTAAATGATTTGTTGTTGATAATAAATTTTTTATAAATTATATTTTGTTTTAAAAGTGGGTCAATCTCTAGAAACACAATTACTTTTATTAATGCCTCTGAAACACTGCTTTGTAAGGAGTTGTTTTAATTTTTAAAAATACCATATAGTAGTTTTTGTTTCTGATTACTAAGCTCTGTACTAGAGCTTACCAGACTAAAATTAGAAATATTTATTAGAACTGAAATATTTCTTAAATATTCATCTAAATATTGATGTAAATGATGTGAGAGCAAATTTACCCCTTTCAATCTTAAATATGTATCTCTTCTGTTACAGGTACACGTTGAATGTGTTATCGGATCTTGGAGAGGGTGAAAAAGTAAATGATGCAATTATCATTGAATGGGTCAATCAGACTCTTAAAAGTGCAAACAAAAATACTTTTATTTCCAGCTTCAAGGTAATCAAAAGCTATTTAAAAATTTGGGGGGGGGGGGAGAAACTAAGTTTAAGAAGGAATTTGTATTGGGAATTACATTGGTTTAGGTTTAGAATTACATCAATGTTGTATCTCAGAAACACACAATTGATGAGCTTAGGCATACTAATTATTTGGCATGTGTAAACCAGAAATATTCAGTTTGAATTCTTATATTTTTGACTGGTTAGCCTATTGAGTATAAATGCAGGTTAATATTATCGGACTTCAGTCATCTAATCTTAAAAAAGAAATTGAGCCAAAAATCCAATTGTCAAATGAAAAAAGAAAGATAAAAAGACATTGCTTATATAGGACCTATAATGTTTTGTGCTCCCTAGCAGCAGTCTCAGAATTGTATAGACATCATTTCCAAGGCATAACAGAGCCAGCCAAAGTGATTCAAGTGGGAATTGAGAAAACTGGTAGGAAAAACAAAATCTTGTCATCTGGCTTCATAATGGCACTTAACACTCACTTCCGAGCATTTGTGGATGATTCATAAAGCACTCAAAATGTAGTCTGCACATACATACCAGCTAATTCTCATGCATTTCCATTGTGTTTTGCTTTTGCATGCAAGCTGATATTAGCTACAAATAAGCATGTCTGCTTGTACACATTCGTTCAGTGAACCTTGTGTTTGTGATTTTATTATATGTGAAAAATTAGCCATCAATTTGTATTTTGTTAGTGAAATAAGAGTGCAAATAGATGAAACCCTAAGCTCTCCCAAGAGTTATCTAACCATCTTTATTTTCTTCTTTGCCTTTGCTATATATGTTTGACAACATGGTAGAGCAGAAGAAATGTCAGAAATTGATAAATTCAATCTTCTGTTCTTTACCAAAAACTGAGCCCCAAAGCGGACAGCTGGATGTTGACAGAGATGTTGCCTGAGTCCTAGTTCAACTGTTTCTTTCTTTTCCATCTTGGAAGGAACTAATGACATTGAGTTTTTGTTGTTGCTTACTTTTTTTAAAAAAAAGAATTTTTAGTCCGTGATTTGTCTTTATATATTTTAGATATAAAACACAACTTAAAATGTAAAACAGGAAAGGGGACATATAAAACTCTCTAATTGACAGTTACTCTTTAAAATTGTTATACTGAAATTATAGACATTTGTACATTAATTTGTGAAAAATAACAAGCAGGTATATCATTAAAGTAAATACAATGAGAAAATATTTAGAAGCACATTAATAAATATTTATTGAGCTCTAACTATTAAGTAACATTTTTGGTAAAGAAAAAGATGTAAGAAATTATTTTGGCTCTCACAGTGTTTGCCATTTACTTCAAAGACAAAATTTGTATAACCGAGAAGGTAACAATCCTACAGGGTAAATGTTAAAATCCAAAGAAATAATACAACTAATATTATGGAAAAATCTAACTGATCATTTCCAACTGAATGGTTAGTGGAGACAGTTGGACTTTATTTGAGCATCAGAGATGGAGGCAGGATTTGAATTGGTGGAGAACAAGAGGGTAATAATAAGCGAGAAGGGGTCCACCTTGAATAAAGGCAAGTCTGAGAAGGTTAGGAGAAATAGTCTGGCTAGATAGGATTGTTTCTAAGGGATATAGTGCAAGGTATAGGCTGGGCCAAGACTGTGGAGGAATCTGGCCTTAAAAAGGACACTGATAAGGGGAGTAACATAAGCACAGTACTTTAGGAATACTGTTCTGAAGGTAGGGAGCAGGATGGGTTGGAGCAAGAGTGGTGTAAGTGCAAGGAAAGTGCTGAGGCAGAACTCAAGGTGTGAGGTGATAAGGATCCTGGGTAGGGGTGGCAGATGGGCACTGGGAACTTTAAGAATGGATAGTTATTTGCAAAAGAACAGGTAGGGTTTGGCTTCTTGACTTAGGGAAGCACAGGAAAGAGAGAGGAGTTAAAACTGGATGTTTGGGGCCTGGGTAACTGGAGAACTGATAACAAAAATGGGGATGTCTGAGGTGCAGCTGCTTTCTAAAAAAGGCAATGAATTCAGTTTTAAGCTTATTGAATTTGAGGTAATTTTCAGGAAATGAAGAGTTGGATGAAAAGAGATATTAAAACTAGGATTACAAGCTTGGTGATCAGTTGAATAGAAGAGAGAGTTGAAAAATGGGAGTACACAACCCATTTAAGGGAGAGAGCTCACAGAGAAAAGCAGACTTGAGACTATGGTTTTACTAGAACTGAGGTGGTAGAAACATATTGCACAAGTGCTTGGCATTTATATATGCTTGATAATAAAACCTTTAAACAGAATATAAATAAGAAATATAGCAGTGCATGCTAAAAAATAGTCGGGCTGGGGAGGTTTTTTCCAACTCAGTGTGTTATATTTGAAAGCTATGATAAATGGTACTAGTAAGAACCTATTAATCATAATCAAGGCAGTGCTGTACCCAGAAATTTTAGAAAAGACAAATTTACCCATTTTAGTTGCAAAGTAATTTTTCCTCACCAAGAAGATGAGGAGGTGGTATATCAGCTAATGACAATAATCATAATTACCATTTATTGAGTCCTATGTGTCATTATGCTAAGCATTTCACACATTGTTGTTTCTTTTAATTCTCTCAACTCTATAAGCAAAAAGGTGAGCATTAGAAAAGTTAAATACCTTGTCCACTGTCATCAACTATTAAGCAGAAAGCTGGATTTCATATCCAGATCTAACTGCAGGCTGAAAGCCAAGCTATGGAGTTGTATGGCCCCGGGTTTGACACAGGCTTAGCCACTTCTTAGCTATGTGACATACTGCTCATTCATTCCATAAATATTCAAAGCTTACTCCGTGTCAGGTACTTTGCTAGGTGCTGTGACTACAAAATGCTCTCAAAGAGCTCACTGTTTAGGAAAGGAGGCAAATAAGAAAACAGGAATCACAGTATGGGGTGTTAGCAGTGCTACAGAAGTCAGCTAAGGAGAATAGGGAGCATGTGAGGAGGGCATGTGTTTTCCAGAAATCTTAGCAGTTTATACTAACAGCTGGGTTACATCTCTTGATGAATAAAACTGATTTTATCTCTGGCTCACATTTAGTATCTATGTAACCTTGGGCAAATTATTAATTTCTCTATACCTGAGTTACCCCATATTTAAAATGGAGGTATTAATAGTATCTATCTTCTGGGTCTGTTGTCAAGCTAAATAAGTTAACACATGTAAATAGCTCAGTCATACCTGGCACACATTAAGGGCTCAATAAATGGAGCTTACTACACTATACTACTGGTACTGCCAATATATAAAGGGCATCATGGAGAGGTTCCTGTTGTGATTTTTTTAGGGAATTTTGGCGGCCACAACACTGTTTTTCCACTTTTATTTTCAAAAGTGACAGGAGGAACAATGGAATGTAATGTCCTACTAGTTATGTATATCAAATTAAGAGAAGAGATGGTACAACTCACTAACTTGAAAATCAAGGGCTTCCATGGGGGCTCGGTGGTTAAGAATCCGCCTGCCAATGCAGGAGACACAGGTTCGAGCCCTGGCCCAGGAAGATCCCACATGCAGTGGAGCAACTAAGCCCGTGCGCCACAACTACTGAGCCCGCGTGCCACAACTACTGAAACCTGTGTGCCTAGAGCCCATGCTTCGCAACAAGAGAAGCTACAGCAATAAGCCTGCGCACAACGAAGAGTAGCCCCTGCTCGCCGCAACTAGAGAAAAGCCCATGTGCATCAACGAAGACGCAGTGCAGCCAAAAATAAATAAAATAAATAAATAAATATATTTTTTAAAAAAAAGAAAATCAAGCCAAACTCTAGACTAGTTATCTTTAATATTCTAGAAATTCTTTTTGCTTAAGTAATTTCTATATGATTAACTTAAGGAAAGTGAAAGAAAAATTATGAAAATGTATTTATATACTAAACCAAGGGTTTTACAATAACCCCTGCCCTTTTTGCAGTAAAATGTCTTTCACTGATAATATGCAAATCAGGGGAGCTGGAAGATAGGCCTGTTTTTTTGGAAATAGGAAGATAAGGAATCCAATATCTTTAGAAACTTAAATTTTTCATTCAACTCAGTAAAAGTTTTTCTCAAGGTGAATCATAAGGAAATAGGTGGAAAAATCCTTGTTTCCTAAATCTAAGTTAAGAAATATTTAAAATACCACGAAAGGGTATAAACTTTCAGCTATAAGATGAATAAGGTCTGAGAATCTAATATATAACATGGTGGCTATAGTTAACACTCTTTTGTATAACTGAGATTTGCTAAGAGAGTAGAACTTAAATGTTTTCACACACACACACACACACCACACAAAATACATACATAAGTGAGGGTGATGGATGTATTAATTAATTAGATGGGAGGGATCTTATCAAATCATCAAGATGTACACGTTAAGTATCTTACAATTTTATTTGTCGATTTTAACTCAATAAAGCTGAATAAAAAACAAAACAATTTTCCCCAAACTTAAAAAAACCCTCATAAATATGTAAACAAGTAATCAAAATATAGCACAATTAAGCCACTTGTCTGATTGTGAATCATCATAGAAATATTATATGAAAAGCACATAGAAATTTTTAATTTATTATCGAATGACATGCATGTTAAGCTTTAATTTTAGAGAGTATAACAGTGTACATTAGAGTCTTCTAGAAAGCTTATTAAAAATGTAGATTCCTAGCCCCATCCACAAATAATCTGACATTACTTTGAGTGCAAGGATTAATTTGTGCTTTTACTAAGCACCTCAGGTGATTTTCATGTAGGCGGTCTGCAGGCTACACATTGAGAATGTATGTGTGAGAGTTTTTCAGAAATAGAAAAGATGCCCCAAAACCAGATCTGGATTACCAGCATCATATAGACTTAAGGACCCTTATTATTTTTATCCCTCTATTTCTACTTCACCCCCCAAAATCTGTTTCATAAAATGAACATTCCTGAAAATGAAGAATATAAATTTTTCTAAAATTAATAAATGTAGTAGATCATGGCCCCAAAAAGAACTTTGTACTCTTCACATGGCTTCAAATTGTTTTAAATTGATTTAAACCAAAAGTAAAGGCACAGAACAATAGCAAAGATCCAGAGGCAGGGTAGACATTGGGACTGGTTGAGCCAGTAATTGAGGAATGTCAATCAGCTTTTGTCCATCTCTGCTTTGCCGTCTAAAGTGGTTTCCTCTAAAGTTGGTTTTCCTTTTGCTCATTGGATAGCTGCTGGTTGTGCCAGAGGTTTCATCCTCTCATTCACATTCAGGAGGGGGTGTTGCTAGCTTTCCATAGCTCTTCCTGGATAGTAAGGGCCTCACATTAAATTAAATTAAATTAAGTTAAATTAAATTAGTGATTGCCAAATAAATCACTGTGGCAATCAGATGGGATTCCTCCCTTTGGCTTTTTTAGACTATTTTTTCCAACCTTTTTTCATTATTGTTTGCCTAATGAGTCTTTTAGACATTTTCTTCCTAAATTCCCCTCCCCCCATGAAATTTTAATGCCATAGATATTAGTATATCTGTTATTCACTGTATTGCTCTATACGTAAAAAGAATAAGTTTATCACCTTACCCGCAGAATAAACGGTCTACACTAATTCAGGGTCGCTCTTGGAGCTGTGGATGAGGTTAATTTTCCTTGAAGCACACGTCCATATATGGATACAGAGCAAACATGTGGGTTCTGGTAGGATGGAGAAAGTAGTAAGGAGTGGATTCTGGGTAGGCAAGCGACAGTTGCTACTATTCATGCTGAGAGACAAAACAAATAATTTGTTCAAGTGCTGGTAAGTTGTACAATCAATTCAGACCAGGATTTCTGACTTCAGTAGCAGTGTTCTATCCACTAGAATTTCGTTGTCCATTTTTAGTTGCCTTGGAGGAAACTTCAAAAGTGGAGAGAATCTTGGGCGTTAGAGTCAGACAGTCGTGGGTTCAAATACTGGTTCTGTACGTACTGGTTGTGTGAACAGGTCTTTTGAGCTTTCTGACCTTCATGTTCTTCATTTTAAAATGAGAGATTATAATTTCTTTATTACTAGGCTGTTAGGATTAAACAAACTGAACATGTAAAGCAACAAGAATAATGCCTTTCTAAATATTAGTTCCTTTCCACTATTATTTTAATTTTTCTTTCTGAAAAATTTTAAGTGAAGGCTTAGGAGTCCATGGTGTAAGAAGAAGAATGTTACTAGAATTTGCAAAACTATTCACTTAAAATTCATCTCCTATTCCCTTTCAAAAGTTGTTTATTTTTTACAGAATGGATACTGTAGTTAGCATACTTTAGGAATTGTCACATCCACAAACCTTATTCCAGGTATGATGACAATTCTCTATACTGTAAGCTCTGTAAGGATGAAAGGAAAAGCATATTTTAAATGGTTTGTGATTTGTGTTGTTTGCAGAATAGCTGAATGTTAAGTATAATGAAAATTTATAAATTGCTTTTAGTTATATGGTTATGATCTTCTGGTCTGACATTTACAAAAGATGTTTATGAATGTTCATCTATTCTTTCTTTTCTAGGACAAATCTATTAGCACTAGTTTACCTGTCTTGGATTTAATAGATGCCATTGCACCAAATGCAGTTCGTCAAGAAATGATCAAGAGAGAAGACCTTTCTGATGAGGACAAGCTGAACAATGCTAAGTAAGCCTTTATGGTTTATATTAGAACATAGTGGCTCTTTTGTTCTTAATCCTTGCAGGTGAGGCTATTATGTCCTTAAAATTCACAGTTTTAAGTACAATTTATGTGAGGAATATGATTTAAAGACTCACAAACTTAACTTTCTTGTAAAGTTAACCTTGTCAAAATGTTTCATTCTTTTGTTAACATATATTAAGTGAAAACAAATAGCAAGATATTTTTCTTGTCTTTTCAAGATACGCCATTTCAGTTGCTCGAAAGATCGGTGCCCGGATATATGCCTTACCTGATGACCTCGTGGAAGTGAAACCCAAGATGGTTATGACAGTGTTTGCATGCTTAATGGGAAAAGGACTGAACAAAATAAAATAATGAAACATTTATTATGATTTCTGCCACATTAAACACATTGAATGCCTCACAGTTTACAGAATTCTGAAATGTAGTGGGTATTAAAACCAGAGATTATTTGTATGCTCAACACAGTTGTATGAATCATTAATGAATTTAATATCCTGTTCATACTAGCTAGGATTTGTTGACAATTAATTTACCAGTCGATACTAATAAGAGTGTGTTCATTTTCAAGATGATATTTATGATTAAATTATTGTTTCCTGAAAGTCTCATTAAAACAAGACTAATTCATTCTTTTTCATGGTTCAAAAATGATCAATGCAAAACTTTTTCTGCAGGTCCTGCTGTGAAATGTGTTTTGATTTTGTGTGTGTGTTGATTTTGATCATAAATGTATTCAAAGTCATAATCCAGTTTAATCCTTTTATTTTTTTCCTCCAACTATGTGAAGTGGTCCAAAACTTTAACTTTTCTGTAAATTTCTATACTGTCTAAAATTTTTAAGTGACAAGTATTGTTCATTAACATTAAACTTTTTTATATATAAGGACTAACTCATGAATAAACTTCAAAGTACATTCTCTTGTATAAGTAGCAGGAGCTTTTTACTTAAAACTTAATTTTAACTGCATCGATACTTTACATGTACTGGTTTGGTAATACAGCTTTAACTATGACATGCAGCATATATATGTTGGTAAGATGTTATTAGAGAAATATGTGTGTACATATACATATTTTGCACCTGAATTACCCAGGTTTTCTTAAATGGTATGTATACAGTCAACTCTCCATATCTGATGCATGCATATCCAATGGTTCCATATCCACAGATTCAACCAACCGGCGACCAAAGATATTTGAAAAAAAGAATTCCAGAAAGTTCCAAAATGCAAAACTTAAATTTGCCAAGTGCCAGCAACTATTTCCATAGCATTTACATTGTATTTACAACTATTTACATAGTATATTAGGTATAAGTTATCTAGAGATGATTTAAAGTACACGCAAGGATGTGTGTAGGTTATATGCAAATATAAGGATTTGAGCATCTGCGGATTTTGGTATCCTTGGGGGGGTCCTGGAACCGGTCCTCTGGATACTGAAGGATGACTGTATTGGTCAGTTAACCAACATTAAGTAATTATTGTGCTCCCACTAGGTGCGTAACACTTTTCAGTTTGTAGCTATCTGGTACATGAAGATTTCTTTTAGAAATATTCATTTTGGATGTGCATATAGTTACTTTTCAACTGACTTCAAACACTGGCTACAGCTCTCAAAACATGTTGATACCATATTATTAGCTTCATATTACACGTGCTAATTTTTGATATTCTAGCCCTAAATAATTTAGAGTATGCCCACTGAATATCTTTAGTAGAAAGTAACACAAAGCTAATATTCAACATATTTTCACATTTTTCCCAGTTTCCTTCAAATTGGCAATGTTTGGTTAATGCTTACGTTACTTGGCAGTAGCTATGCTTCAGACCTATTTTTGTCTGAATTTTTTAGCAGTAGACCGATTCTGCTAACAATTGAGTTCAGAAGTTTACTTCCTTCATCTTCCACTGTTAGTGCCAGTGACCAGTACTGCTGTGCAACAAAAAATGCTGTCACTTTATCTCACCGGGAATGAGTAGTCTAAACCCCCCTTCTACCATGGATTAAAACATACGTGATGGTAAGAGTACAACTACTCATGTGTTTAGAATAGAATTTTTTAAATGAAATCATCAACAGGTGGAACTTTGAAATATATTCTACAAAAGAGATTTCCTTTATCATTTGACGATTGTTTTCTTACATGAAGATTAAAATATGTTCTTGCTCTTTTGTGAGATTATTTAAATCGTTTCCTCTTGATTTTTTTCACCATTATATTCACTAAGTTATCTGATTTACATGAACTTTGGCACTTTAGAGTGTTCTTTTTCTCACAAAATATATTTAATAAAAATTCTGTGTATGTACAAATGTGTCAGTATTTCATTTAAAGAAAAATATATAACCTGGAAAATTAATATATCATAAACTTATTTTCCAGAAAAGAAAAGAGAACAATTCCTACACTAATGAGTAAAGCAACAACAAAAAATTTATTGTTTTGGGAGGAGTGAAGATGGTTCTATGATTCTTTTTTTTTTTTTTTTTTAAATATTTTCTGTACCTCTTAGGGTTGTGATTTTTTTTTTTTAATTATTTTTATTTATGGCTGTGTTGGGTCTTTGTTTCTGTGTGAGGGCTTTCTCTAGTTGTGGCAAGTGGGGGCCACTCTTCATCGCGGTGCACAGGCCTCTCACTATCGTGGCCTCTCTTGTTGCGGAGCACAGGCTCCAGATGCGCAGGCTCAGTAATTGTGGCTCACGGGCCCAGCTGCTCCGCAGCATGTGGGATCTTCCCAGACCAGGGCTCGAACCCGCGTCCCCTGCATTGGCAGGCAGATTCTCAACCACTGCACCACCAGGGAAGCCCTATGATTCTTTAACAGGAAGAATTTTAGGAAAGACCAAGTACATGATTACTACAAATTTAATTTGTGATGAAATAATTTGAGTTAATCAACATAAATTTGTCTATTATGATCTGGGTATGATACTAGACACTGGGGATTCAGCTGAGAAAAATACAGACAAAGTTTTCTGGCCTCATGAATCTTATTTCCTAGTGGAGAAAGAGAGACAGTAAACAAATAGGATTTGTAGATGGTGATAAATGCACTAAGAGAAATAAAACAGGGAAATGTGATAGAGACTTAGGAACTGGGGTGAAGATGCTTTTAGTTTGGGTGGGTCAGGGAAGGTCTCTCTAAGGTTGTGATAGGCTGAGGTATGCATGGTAGGAGGAGAAGCCAGATGAAAACTTCAGTAGAAGGAACAAGTGCAAAGGCTGTGAGGCAGGAAGAGTCTTGCAGGCATTTTAAGAAAAGAAATAGGCAAATGTGGCCTAAAAGTAGTGAGGGAGAGGTAGAGAGTTTGGAGATGAAGACAGGGTCTATTACTTATAGGTCTAGATCTGAATCTGGATTTTCTGTTCTCCATCACAACTGGAGTTGTGATGGCTCTTCAGTATATGAGGTTCGGTGAGTTGCTTTAAGTAACGTGCTGCTTCTGAATCTTGCATGCTTCTGAATCTTGCATGTTCATCATAGCTCTATCATCGGTTTCCATATCACAGATGAAAAATAAATCATATAGAGGATCTTAAAATACCCCAATTTACACTGGATGAAAAAGGATCCGAGAAACAGAGAATATTCTGCATCTGAGATTATTCAAAAAGACTTCTGAAGATATAGTTGCAACACTAGCTTACTTTGAATGAGGAAAAACCCTCTAATACTTTGGAATGCCTCCTAGGATTATCTCCTAAAGTAAATTGGAATTCGCCTGAATCTAAGAAATCAGTCCAGCCCCGGTGGGAGCCTTATGGAAAAGGAATCACCTAAACCCAGAAGCTTGAAAAAACTTCAGATTAAAATGGTTTCTATAGTTCTGAGCCATCTGAATTTTTACCCTTAAACACTCCGGAACTTTTGGATGGGTCCGGGTTAGAGTTGTTCTGCTACTGAGAAAAAAATTTTACTGGACTACAAAGAGTGTGTAAGCACACTCAGATAAACCCAAATATGTACCACTCCGTTCACTGGCCACAGATTTACAACGAGCAATTTTGACATTCCACTAAATACACAAACTTAGAACTATATTAAACATTAGAGAATGGGGCAGATTTATGATCTACTAGAGATAAGAAAGAAAAAGCTAAAATGATTTAATAGATAACTGTTTTGAAGTAAACACATAAAAATGTTTGGAAAGGTGGGCAATCTTGTCTACCTAAGGCCTCTTAGAGAAGATCGAAAGAGGACTGTGAATGATGAGAAAGATATATTTAGGAAATTTGGGAGTTAGAGTTGGCCGGGACAGTGATGGAACAAATCAACCTGAACAGAATAGGAAGTATTTCTCTCAAATACATGTACTCAAGTAAATTTATGTATTGCCTTAAAAACCTAAGCACTATGGACGCAATTTAGATTTTTGCACAGTTGGCTGTGGAAAGCAATAATTATTCGAGATACAATTTCCAGTCCCCCTCCCTCAGCTTTTAAAGGTGCAAGACTCTGCTTTAAATACAAGCTTAATTAAAAAAAAAAAAAAATTCAAGGAAGTAGCACTTACTGCACTTCGGTTAGCTTTTGCTTAAATAACGCTCATCTTCTAAAATCTGAGTTATAAACGTGAAGATGAACAAGAAACCACGGTAAGGACTATGACGTAGAGTAGATCCTAAAGATGTGCTTATCCAACGGGTACATGCGAATAAATGTATGATACTAGAAATGTTATGCCAATTTTATATCACAGAGGAGTTTTGTTTTTTTTTTTAATACGGTTTTAGAAACAAGGGTAGCTAGCCCAACATAATTACACACAGACGAACACAAGTCTGGTGGCGTGGCGAGGGCCCTGTCCTTTCTGCTTTAGGCAGAGGACAAAGGAATATGCAATAATTCAACAATTCCACGGGGGGGTTTCGACTAAACGTTAAGTCATCAGAGGCTCAGTGAACCACCCCGCTGCATGTTTAACTTGTGCGCAGCCCGAGACGGCGGGGAAATTACCTCAAACCTGCAACCTGGTTGTGCAGAGAGTACACCCGGCCATTCGCCTTTTCCTCCGAGGCTGGAAGCCGACCAGGGGGCGGTGCGTTCGCGGACCCCGCCTCCGCCCCAGGTCCCGCCCACCACCGAGCCCGCCCCGTGGTCGTCGCTCTCACCGAGCGGAAGATGACGTGAGGGGAGCTGCGAACATCTCTGGGCGCAACTCGGTCGGCGGTTTCACAGCCCTGGAGCCCGGCTGGTGCAGAATCGCCTCTTGGAGCTCCTCTCCCACCGATTTTCGTCCTCCTCTCTGGCCGGGCCGCCCCCCGCGCGGCCCCTGCGGCTCCTGGCACGGCCCCGCGCTCGGCTGCCGCCCTGGCGCGGGCCACTCTGCCGTCCCCGGACGGGCGCGGACCTGCTCGGCCTGGGCGCCGGCGGCTGGGGAGGGGGCGCTGGCCCCGGGGCCGCGCATGCGCCGCCACCAATTTGGGGCTGTCGGTGGAGGGCGAGTGCTGGCTCCGTGGGGAGGCGACGCCCTTCAGGGCCAACGGGCCGCGCGCCGAGGCGGCCGTGGGAACGACTCATCCCTTTTCCAGCCGGGGGTCGGGGCTGGGGTCGGGGTCGGGGCTGGTGGAGGCCCCGCCCCCGTCTCCTGGCCTGCCCCCTTCATGGGCCGCGATGATGGCGGCCCTGTACCCGAGCACGGACCTTTCGGGCGCTTCCTCCTCCTCCCTGCCTTCCTCCCCATCCTCCTCTTCGTCGCCGAACGAGGTGATGGCGCTGAAGGATGTGCGGGAGGTGAAGGAGGAGAACACCCTGAATGAGAAGCTTTTCTTGCTGGCGTGCGACAAGGGTGAGAGCTAGGCCCCTTTCTCTGCTTCTGGATGCCCGTGTCCTTCACACCCCTCATCCTCCCCCCAGCCTCAACTCGGGGCACTCCCTCTTCCTCGTGCGCCGAGCGTCTGTTCGCGCCGCACCCGCTGCACCTCTCGGGCTGCCCGGCACCGCCTCTGCCTTGTGAGTGCAGAGCTGTCGGGCGGGAGCAGCCGCGGGTGGCGCCCTCCGAGCGCCGCACCTGGGGAGGCGGCCCAGCCCGGTGGTCTCCTTTCGTGCGGTCAGGTGTTCAGGGCGCGTCGTGGGGGCCGGGACCCTAGGGTTTCAGCCTCACCTGCGCTACTGACCACTTGCATGACCTGGTCTCCCGCTTGGGGCTTTAGTTCTTTCTTTCTGGAATCCCAGAGGTTTTATCTAGCTTTGGACCTTTCAGTACGAAAAAATCCCATGTCCTTGCTTAAGGTTCCTCCTGCTTATGGGCTCTCAGCTGTTTTTTTGTTTTCTTTTTTCTTTAAAACCTTATTTGTATTATTTAACTCCAGCCACCCGGTGCCTTGGTGTTCAGTGACTGTCGAATGGCATTAGGTATGTCAATATCCTAGGTGGACATAAAGACAGCACTTTATGGAGAAATTCTGCCTAAGTTCCAGAGTTTCTCCAAATTTATGGAACAACTTTGTTCATGCTTTTTATTAGAGAGGAAGGTTTATTGCTCCTCATCCTTCTTTGGGAAATAAAGGTAGTGCAAAATAATTACAGGGCAAAAATGTGGAATGTATTTAATGCGTTTTCGTTTTTTAAAAAAATCTGGAAATCGATCACTTTTATGGCCATAACAAAGTCTCCTCACTTAAGCATGCTTTCTATTGATGAATATAATAAAAAGAATGGGAAATTGATTGCCCTAAGACTGCTTTTATTTCCTACGTGTAAAAAAGTGCTGTAAATTTTCTCTTTCTAAATTTATTCAGCTTGCCTTCCAGTGGCCATGCTTGCTTAGGAAAAATGTTTAGGATCATGCAAACTTCCAAAACATAAACCCAAAGGGCAACTTACACTGTGAAAAGATTAACTACAGAGTATTTTTTTTGTTTGTCTGTATGTGTTTTTTTTTTAAATAAATGACAGCCTCCTTAACCTCCTTTACTGCTTTGAGATAGGATTTTATTTATACAACTTTTTGAAAACACATTGATGTATAAACAAAGTCCACCCCTGTCCATCATGAGTCTTTTTATGATCTTATGTAATAGTATTAAATTATATTATGAAAGCATTTGTGAAAGTCCACCATGGACAGGTTCATACAGTCCTGGAAATGTGAAGAAACATAGAATATATGTCTATAACCTCATAAATATCAGTCTGTGGATTATGTAAAATTATTTAGTATTTCTGGAGTGGATAGTCTGAGTTCTCTTCCTTCAAAAATTCTCTAGAGAGGGGAAGGGAACAGATTGTGTTGTACTAGAATTAGTAAGTGTCTGCTACATCTACCCCAGCTTACTGAGCTATGGTTATTTTAAAGCAAACAGAAATTATGTCAAGAAAGGCAATTTAATATTCCTGTCAAACTGAGGACAGAGGAATGTCATAATGGAACATAGCTCGAATAAGTACTTGTATGGTGTGTATATTTAGGATTATTGCATGACATATCTCAAAAGAGTTTGAATGTATGACAGTTCTGTAGCCTGTCCAGTAGTGCCAGTTGAAATAGCCTTGATGTTCTTTCTTCGTCAGTTTCCCTTTTATAATATCATTAAGGTCCTTGGAGAGATTTGGCTTTTGTGGGTAGGGTGGAAAGTAAATATGCATGCTTTTTCTCCCCCATATAAATTAAAACTTTTTTTAACAAGTGAGATTAAATAGGTATTTTCTGTTTCAGGTATGTTGAAATGAATTCTTAGGTTAGGTTTGGAAAAATGGCTTATTTCTTACATGTACTTATGGTATACATTTATGCTGAAAAAATATATTTGAGTTATAGCAGTTTTTTTTGTTTACTTGTTTATATTCACTAATATTGTTAAACCTTTTTTAGCGTTACCCAAACCAGATCTAAAAGTGGAAAGTTTCCTGAAGTAACTATAGTTTCCACTATTACTTTGGAGCTTTCATCAAGCCAAATGGCAGACATTGACTGAGACAGCTTTTGGGGTAGAGTGCATATGCTTTTCATAGATGATTTCATTTAATCCTCACAACCCCATGAGCCAGATGTTGTTATCCCCATTTTATGAATGAGGAAAATGAGGCTTAGCAAAATTTTAGAATTACTTTGCCCAAGGTTACATTAGTTAGTTGTAGAACTAGGATCTATTTTGAGCCTGTGCTCTTAACCACTAAGTTTTGATCTAGTTGTAGTTGAATGAATGAAAATCACTTGTGTTAGAAAAGAAACATCCATATTTGGATTTACTAATTGGAAATTAAACTTGCTCTCTGTGAATGTTTTATTAACTGTGGTTTCCATGGATTATATTTATCCAATAAAAGTAAAGAGCTTTAATAGCACAAGAGCAGATCCACTCTAGAACATCTATGTTTCTCATCCTTTTTTCATTTATCAAGTTTACACTACATGTGTAAAATGTCCGTAATGTATTCCACTTAAGGAGAATTCCTAAAGCAAAAATTGTGGAGATGGGGTTATGTGTTTGTTAGTGATGGGTGACGCCTTGAAAGGTGTGTACAGATTAAGGAGTAAAGAAAAAAAGGTAGGAAAGAAAACGATTTTATAGTTTGATTTTATAGTGTGTACAGCTAGCTTTTATGTAAATTATTAGTCCAATAGATCTAGGCAAGTGCAGATCCAGGTAGTGGCCACTTAATAGTGGCTATTGTTGATCTTGAAAGTGGGTCAGAATCATCTCAAAGGTAACATCGGTTCTTTTTCGTAAAATTTAGAAGAAAAAGTGAATTGAAGGCTCCTATGCCAGTTATATAAAGCTAAGTCTGGCCCCCCACCCAACATAAAATTCTCAGAAAGTACACATATTCTTTTTAGATGTAGAATGCTGCAATTCAGAGGTAAAGGTTAATTGAAACAAGAGCTGAAACAAGAGTGTTGTTTTATGGAATATTAAGCAGTGATTCTTAGCACCGAAGTCTTTTTCCTTTCACACTGAGAATTAGTATGGTAATGAGCCACTTTTATTTGTGGGAGACAGGGGTCTAACTTCAGACCTGCTGGCTGGAGAAAGAATTAATACCTTTAGGGAGCACCTAAGCTAAATATAGTTGTTAATTCACCTCTTTGAAAGTAACTGTTGAGTAGATGGTAGCTTTAGTATTAAACCCTTTAATTTGCTGATGATCAGTAATCAGTTCTTGTGTAGAAAAAGAAAATGATGAAAGGATTCAGTCTGGATTCAGTCCCTGCCAACTTTTCATGAAGAGCATTTTCAGGAAATTCGATTTGCAATAAATAAGTCAGGAGGCCCTTCTTGAAATTTCAGCATGGAGTCAGGGATGGAGAGAGCTGAATTTCACCTTTATTCTTGGGCTCAGTCTAATAATCTAGATCTTGTGTCACCTTTGTGGTATTGATTTGCTGCATTGTATGGAGGGTGCTTTGATGCCTGAATTCTGCTTAGACTTTGCATACCTTTGGCTTAGCCTGCTTTTGAAATGGGTAACATTTCTGGGAGAAGTAATATTAAGCTGTTGTTTTAATAGCACTTAATATATTTAATGGGACTTTTAAAAAAAGCTATTTGAAAAGAGATTTTGAAGTGTTTGGGGTTGGAGAGGATGGCGGTGGGAAGAAAAAGTGCAGAGTACTGGGTACTGCCAAGAAGTTTTATGTCGACAAGGGACACCTAATGTTAAGAGGTATGTGCTGTGAGGGAAGAAAACTTTGCAGAAGGGAGAGGTAAAGAGGGTACTATATACAAAATTCTACAGGCATTTCACAAATTGTCATTAGTATTTAAGCATTTAAGTATTTTGTACAGGAGAGTTTTTCAAATCACCAGTGGTGCCATAGTGTATGGTTCATCTTTATTTTAACAAAAAAGACTCTTAAGTCACCAGAATCTTGGTGGATAGTTTTATTATAAGAGGCTAATCATTGAGCAGCTAGCTGCTTCATAGTAGTATAATACTGGCATTTCTTTGTAGTGATTCCAGAAGTGTGCTTCTTTATTTCATTTTTAACTTGCTGTTCTTTTCTATAATTCATCATCTGACTATTTATCAGGTTAATTTTGTTAGGACACTGGAGAAAGGTGCTTTATCAAGAAATAACTGACTACATCCCTGTCCTTTAGTAGCTTCTTCTGTACTGGAGATGCTCTCATGTGCTCTTGTGAGGAGCAGTAAGGGAAATAAAGTGTGTTTGTGCCCAATAGATCTGTCTGAAGGGCAGAAACAAATGCTCAATTTAACTTAAATGGCCTATTTATGATTTGGAAGATGGGATATTCTTAGTATACAGTCAGTCTTTTATCTGGGCAGTTAAAAAAATGTAACCCAAGCCAAACCCCTTTACCTAGTATATTATAAACTTTGGGGAAGGGTGTTAAAAGATTAAATTTTATTGTATGGGTATTGTTGCAACCTAAGAATAATTCCTCTTCTTCCATGCTTCCAGTGTTAGAAATATCTTCCTTATAACTGACCACCAAATTTAATGATACTAAGAAGTTTAAGATCTAGGATTAGTAGTATAATATGTAATGAGTTCAAAAGCTATCACTAAGAGGTAAGTAGTGACTTTTAAGAGCCTAAACAAATTATCAGGACTAAAAGAATTCCAATACCATATCAGTATAGTATGAGATTCAGTGGAATTTCTTTGGATGCCAAAACTTTGTGACCTATAGAGTGGTGATAGCACTGTTATTAATAGCTTCTGTTAATTAAAAAAAAACCCAAAAAACTCCTATGTTTATTTTCTGGTCATATTTGTTGCTCCATCACTAATCCTTTTATATTTTTTGTAGCTTAATTTATATTGATCCATAGTGTACTTTTTCAGTTCTATAAATATGTATAATTTAAGTGTATGTGAGATTAAATTTAAGCAACACAATAAATCCTTTATGAAACTGTATTACTGCATACCTGATATTAACTAAAGTTTTATACAACTTGTAACATCACTGTTAATTAGATCTCAAGTCATATACCAGACTCTAATTACAAAGTAAACATTGCTTCTAATAGATTCAAGAATATGTTAATAATTTTTAATTTATAAACTAATTTACTCTAAAAAAATCAGCATTACCTTCTATAAGTATAATTTTTTCCTGCAGCAGTCTGCTCTTTTGCCAGGTGATATTCATTATCACTAATAGTCTTAAGTAACAGACATAAATGGCTAAGAAATTATAGTAATAATTGTCTTTTTCCAAAAATACTCAGAGTACTACGGACAGTTCAGCATACCATGTTTCTGAGTATCTAATTTTGAAGGTTTCATCCACAACAATGTGATTACAAACATGTTGGGGTCTATGATAAATATTGGGTTTTGCACATTTGGTAAAACTACATTTTAAATTGTCTTCACTCTAAAAGTCTTGCATGTGTGTTTTTTTTTTTTTTCTTTTTAGTATTTGGTTCAAACTAATTTGAAGTTTGCTGTAGAGTTAACATTTTAATCAGTATTGTCACTATTTCTATTTCCAGATCCAACAATTGAATTTGATCATGGCTTTGTATTTTTTTACTTCATCATTCTTTTTCCTCTTAATAATAAAATCTTCTGTTTTAAGTGTCTTTAGTAATAGTTCAATAAGAATGTTGCAGTTGCCATAGTCAAAAAGTTTGTTAGAAAAACTTGGTTTGAAAAACTTTACAGATTTTTTGACAGATAAATTCTCCCATACTTCACAACTAACTGAAAATTTGGTTACTATAAAATTAAACTGACCGACATTAATACTCCCATTTCAGTGATGTTGAAATTTACCATCATATGTCAGAAAATAAAATGAGATGCCAATGAAGAAAAGATGATTACCAGTTCTTCACTGATACTATAACATATCTCCACTGTCTTTCTCAAGTTGGCCAGGGTGAATATATCACAGTTGGCCAGGGTGAATTTGTTGCTAAGGATCCATGGGATTGCAACAGTATTTTTATATACTATTTCATTTTTTTAAATTGTTGGTTAGGACTCACTACATTGATTTCATGACTGCTAATGGGTTTCAACCTGCAGTTTGGGAAACATTGGTGTAGAAAGATCATAGTGGGTAAGTGAGAGAGTGGCAACAAGGTAAACGCAGAATGATAGCAAGGCCCAGGTCCCATAAGGCTTAGTAAGCCACGAAAAGACTGTGTCATTTAAAGTGTGATTAAAAATCTTGAGGATTGAAAACCTGATATGATTTGAATTTTAAAATGATCACTGTGAATGCTGGGTGGAGAGTGGACTAAAGAGGTGGTGCTAGAGTAGAGGTGGGCAAACTACAGCCCACCGGCCAGATCCACCCACCACCTGTTTTTGGAAGGCCTGTGAGCTAAGAATGACTTTTATATTTTATATTTCAAATGGTTGGGAATAAATCAAAAGAAGAATAATATTTCATAACATGTGAAAATTATATGAAATTGAAACTTGAGTGTCCATAAATATTTATTGGAACACATTGGAGCTCATCGTGTACATTTGGTCTGTGGCCACTTTGGTGCTGCAAGAGCAGAGTTGAGTGTTTGCAACTGGGATGATATGGCCCCAAAAACCTAAATATTTACTATATGGCCCTTTATAGAAAAAGTTTGTTGACCCCTGTACTAGAGTGTAGGCAGCTGTATCAATAAAGACGTTAATGCAGAGTCCAGGAGAGAGATGATGGTGTCTTGAACTGGGGGTTACAGTGTACATGGGTACAAGTGGAGAAGTATGGGAGATACTCTGGAGAGGGGACTGAGAAGTTTTGCTGTTGAATTTGGATACTGGTGGAACTGATCGAAAAGGTTTCTTTTTCCTTCACTGAAAAAAAGACAACCATCTAGCCAAAAAAGTAAATGGATCATGTTGTGTTTCCTTCTATATGTTATATTCTAAAAGATGAAAGATGTATGTAACTATTAAAAGCAACTTCAGTGTAAAATGAAAAACATTTCTAAATTTGCCTGACCCAAGAAGGCATTTTTACTTGTAATCCTTGCTCTATAACTAGCTTCTTGCTATATATTTTAAATTTACTCACCTCTTCTTACATATACACTCATCCTAAATATTAAGACTGTTCTGGGCTTTCTGAATACAGTGCATTGTTTTAAATGGCTTGCAAATATAAACTTTGGTAGAATGCTTAGAAACCAGTCTAGGTTTCCTATAGTTTCTGTGACTATAGTTTATAATTGTTCATCTGCGTGAGTGTGTCAGCCATGATAGGGTGGAAATTTTTATTATTTTTAGGGATGAAAATTACTTATTTGGTTTTGATTTCTAAGGTTTTTGTTCCTTGTATAGCCCCCTAACTGTAATGGGAATAGTGTATGAAACCTTAAAGCTGTAGAATCTGACATTTGCAATACAATTATTTTTTAAACAGCAATCTAAACTTTAAAAATGTGTAGCCGTTGTGTTTGACCATTAGCTGTATGTGAAATTGATAAAATTTTATAAGAATTGTATTCATACAGCTCTCTATACTTTTCTGTCTCTAGCAACATGGCTGACTAAATAATCTGAAAACCCTTCTGTTTTAAATCACCTAGAAATGCTAGATAAAATATAATAAACATACATTTAAGTGAACAGCTGAGCTTTCAGGAAAGTAAGGAAAACAGATTCAAACATAAAGAAAAGACTGAAAAACAGAGGAGTGTGTGAGCTGACATTTGACTGCTCCGTGGATGGGAGCAAGAGTTATTGGTCTGGGTATTGTTGGGATTTGAATTTTAATGCCCTTGTGGAAACAGGTTACAAAGCCTTGAGTTTGTACAAAGTGGGGGAATTAGAACAACATCCAAACATGAAACCAGGATCCTTAAAGGGCTACACTTTTAGCAAAGGGGTAGATGAGGAAAAGAACCGGTCCATCAGCACAGGGAGACTACAAAGAACCTTTTAAATAAGACTTCCCTAAGAACTTGTAACTATGCTCCTGCCTCTTGTTGGCTTGGGGTTTAAATTAATATTACCTACTTGATCTGGGAAAACCTAAACTGAGAAATTAGTATAAAAAGGATTCATAGGGTAGCAAAACCTCTGAGTTATCTGGAAGAAGCAAACACAAAACATCCTTGGTGGAACAAGCTTCCAAACTAGGCTGCCTAGTTTCCCACAGTTAACCTGCATGAGGTTGAGTTTGCAATACCCAATTAAAAAATTCAGAAGACAGTCACCTGTTATCACAATAGACACAACGAATAGGGTTAAATCCCTAAGACCTCCAGATAATTATCATATAGAGACCATAAAATAAGTATGTTTAAAATGACAAAAAGCTTAAAATAAGGAAATTAAAACATAAGAAAGTAAATCAAAGATGTGGAAAGGAATCCAATAAAACTTAGAGAAATAAAAAATGTAGTCATTAAAAATAAAATTAATGAATAATCAGCAGAAATAGTTGAAGGAGGAATAAGTGGAAGAGAAACCTGAAGAAGTTATCCAGAATGCAGAAAAAAGAGAAGAAGAAAAATAAATCTTTAGAGACACAGAAGTTAGAATGGGACAATCTAACATAATGTCTAAAGAAGTTCCAATAGGAGAAAAAATAATAAGGGGATGAAGCAATATTTGAAGAGAGAATGGCTGAAAATATTGCATATGAATGAAGGGCATAGTCCTTAGCTTCAGAAAGCCTAATGAGTCTCAAGAAGGATAAATAAAATCTAATCCTCACCCAGACACATCATGAAACCAAAGAAAATAGAGCAAGGGTTTTTATGGGTAGCATTCTCTTACAACTAAGATATTGAAATCAATTCACCTGAAATAAGATTTTAAAGTTATTTTCCGGTATTAGTGATAAGTTTTCACTGATCTATCTGCATGTTCATATTGGTTCAACTTGTGACTAAGACTTCACTTTGTGAAGTGTTTGATCAGTTTTTTGCCATGGAGCATTAGTGTCTAAATATTAATTAGTAGTTCTATGAGGAAATAATTTCTTTTTGTGACTAGTTTTCTTCTTGAGGGAACTAAGGAGATACACCATCAAGAAAACTACCATTCAACATCTTCCAAAGTGTGTGGGGACTTTAAAGTCACTGGTTAAAAATAATAGCATAATTTATTTGAAATTTTAACCAAAAAAATCTGTTACCTTTCTTTGTTATTCACTCATTTAGTCCAGTTTTAGAATTTTCTCTTTCTGTATCATGAAATCATTTTTTTTCCTTCTGATTTCCACTCTGATGGTTCTTTTCCTGTTTCTTATTCATAGACTTCGAAGGAACAGCTATATTTGCAAGTCACTTAAAATCATTTATTCATCGTATGTTTAAAAAGTAAGATGAAATAAAACAAAACCCACTTTGCTTTCTTTCTCCATTTAATTAGCATTTCTCTTTTGATTTATTCCCCTTTTACCTGCTACACCAGCTGGTTAGCAGACAAGTATAGTGGGCCCTCTGTGAAAATGATTACCTCCATAATTATTCTCATTTCCCCCTATGAGTTAGCTGTTTTGTTGTGGGGTAGAGTGAGGCAGAAGCTAATCTGCATAATCCTGACAGGTCAAATTTCGCTTTGAAATATTCTGACATTGACCTCTACCAGCATTAGTCATAGTCTTGCTTTAGAGTTTTGTGAGCTGAATATTCTGTCATTATTTAATCTAAACAGCTTCATTAATGAGATATGTGTGTGTGTGTGTGTGTGTGTGTGTGTGTGTGTGTGTGGGGAGAGTGGGGAGGATACTAGGAATTTTGGACATCTTTCCCTTTTACTATACATACCCGCAAGCATATACACGTTCACGCTGCTTTTCCAAAGCATTTTCCCTTGTAAAACCTCTTTATAACATCTCCACTTATTACTAGATCTCATTTTTAACCGTTTAACAGTTAAATGTGTGTATGTATTTGAGATATAAAACTTAAATCCTTGAAGCTTATATCTTATTTTGCTAGCACCCAGTCTATGTTTTTAGACATTCTTTATTACTTTAAATATCTTCTGAAAGTTCTTCTCCTTATAATCAGTTATGAATTTTAAACAACTTTTATTTTAAACTGTACATTTAAATTTTTTCTACTTTTTATGTTTGCAACTGATGTACATATTCTTTTATCAGGGTATAAGTTTTCAGCAAGGAAATGCTCACATTTTCTTTACACATTTCCATATACAAAAATGAGTTTACGTTTTTTAATCTTTTAAATCAACAGGCTAAGTTTTCTTTACAGTCATTCTTATTTAATATGTCATGGATATTAAATTATGTTTGTATATTGTTATTTAGGTGACTATTATATGGTTAAAAAGATTTTGGAGGAAAACAGTTCAGGTGACTTGAACATAAATTGCGTAGATGTGCTTGGGAGAAATGCTGTTACCATAACTATTGAAAACGAAAACTTGGATATACTGCAGCTTCTTTTGGACTACGGTTGTCAGGTACAAGGCTAGATAATTTTATCCAGTAGCTTCTAAGTACTGTTAGATATGCCATATTTTCTCCTTTCTTTCTAGTTTCCTTCCTCCCTTCCTTCCTTCCTTTTTTCCTTCTTTCCTTCCTTTCTCTCTATATTTTTCTTCTCTCTTTCTTTCACCTTTTATTTTTTTTTGAGCTACTAAAAATTTAAAAACAAACCAAAAAAACCCTTTTTAAAAAAGTATAGTATTTTGACTTGATTTATATTTTTCTTCCCAATTTTCACTCCTGCCCCTTATCTTATATGTTTTAAACCATCCGACAGAGGTAAATTATCATGACTTATTAAAGATGACTTTGTTTTTATTACTTACATTATTATATTACTATTTACCTTATATATCTAAAAATAGTACAGGTGTTCTGGAAGTATCAGGGGAACAGGTATTTCTGTGGCCCATATAATTTACAAGCATAAAAACAATACTCCTCACTTACAAAGCAATTTTCAATTTGATTTTCTCCAAAGTTTTATTAAATTGTCCTTTTTGTCTGAAATTTAGTGTTTGCTTATAGCTAAAGGTGAATGGATTTTTTAAACTGGAAAACATTGACCTTTCTGCTTGTCTTCATATCAGTTCGTGTAAAAAAGCAGGCATGTGTATGTCTTGAAAGAATTCAGTTAAGAGATCGGAAGGAAATTTAATAATATTATTTTCCTTCCTTTTTGGTTTGCTTATGATGGGACTTAGCATATGAATTCTGGCTCTTATTTTTCTTTCAAACAGTATGATTGTTTGCTCTTTTGTAGCTTTAAACTAATGAGACTTTTTTGGGAGTGGTATCAGGAAGCGCTCATAGAAGATTTTTAAAAAATAAGTAGGTTAGTCCTATGTACGTTTCTATTATATATATAAATAATACATATATATGTATTAAAACATGTGGTACTGTCTCTATGTATACATATTTAGAGTAGAAATAAATTGCTTTCCCAGAAATTTCATTTATCCAGAACACCCCCGAGAACCAGGAAGTAAGTGAAAAATCCCTCTGAGCAGCCAGGGTAGATGCGGTGAAGTTTCCCATTTATGAACTTTATCATAGGGGTAATTCTGGAGTCCTCCTTCAAAATCTGTTTTTTCTTACTTTAGATTCCGCTTTAACAAACTTACTTAGTTTTCTAATCCATAGAGAATTACAGGGGCAACAGAAAGGGCATGAGGCTGCAGTGGAAAAAAATTAGGCACAGTACCTCTGACTCTATTTAAAGAGGTCAATAGCATTAGATACCTGATAATCTCTAAGGGAACTGTATGTTAGAGTGGTAATTGATGTTTATAACAATGGCCCAGAGTCTGTAAGAGAAAGTTAAATTATATTCAGTACGTATTACTTTAGAAGAAAGAAGAATATATATAGTACTTCTGAAAGCAGAAAACTTCCATCAAATTTGTTTAAATTTCAGAGTTAAACACTTAAAGGCATAAGCTTCAGTTACCTATAAAATAATGTCGCAAAGAAAGTCTCTGATGATTCTATGTAAAGGAGGTATTAGGGTATTGATATAATAATCATTTTGTCTTTTTACATGTAAGATTCTATGTATATAAAATTTCTGCAATATACATGGTTCTTTCACATACCTGATCACATTTGAACATCATAGCCAGCCTGTCTAGATGTTATATTTTATAGATCAGAAAACTGAGGCTCATAGACTGTAATGAATTGCCCAAAGTTCTAAAATAAGTAAGGGCAAAGCTAAGATTTGAACCTAATCTTTTGACTGCAAATCCCATGCTCTTTCCAGTTCACTGTGTTCCGTCTTAAATTACCTATGTCTTATCTGTCAATCAACAGATGTCCAAGGCCTTTGGTTGGGTGTGATTGTGGAAATGAATATGTAAAACATGAGTTCTGTACTAAAGGATGTTAAAACTAATTGGACAATGAAAGTGCATATGAATTTTAAATCAATCAAATGATACAAAAGTGTATTTCGTAAATGCTGAGTGTTAATAGTACTTGACCCTTGTATATCGTTTTGGGGTTACAAAGTGCTTTCATGTATTTTATCTTGTGTTATACTAGTGGCTCTCAACCGGCAGTTTTGTCCCTTAGGGGACATTTGGCAATGTCTGGGAACATTTTTGGTTTTGCAGCTTGGGGGTGGGTTAGTACTGGCGTCTGGCGGGTAGAAGGTAAGGGCGCTGCTAATCATCCTACAGTGCACAGGACAGCCCCCCATGATAACGAATTATCTGGCCTCAAATGTCCATAGTGCCACCATTGAGAAACCCTGTTTTATACTTAAACTTCTGTGGTTCACAGTAAATGTTTTGGAGACATAGGAAAGAGAAGATCACTGTGGTTTAGAGCTAGCAAGAAAGGTTTCATGGAAGAATGGCAGTTGAGCTCAGCCTTGAAATATTAATAATTGCTAATATTTATATAGTTCTACTGTGTGACAGGAATCTTAAATATATTCACTTCCTTAATCCTTACAACAGTTCTATGAGATAGGTGCTATTATTATCCCTGTTTTATAGAGGAGGAAACCGTGGTACAGAAGGTTTCAGTAACATGCCCAAAGTTACTCCATAAATGCCAGATCTGGAATCTGAACCCAGGTTCTGGCTCCAGAGTCCATGCTTTTACCTGCTACCTAAAACTACTGTAAAACAATGTGTAGATAGGTGGGAACAGGAGGTGGAGAAGGACGTAGAGGCATGTAAATGTATATTCTTGAGACAGTGAACTGACTTAGCCTTTTTGAACAAAATATTTGGATTGGGTAGTAGTGGAAAATATCTGGAAAAATAACTAAGACAAAACTGATGAAAAGGGCTTGAATGCCAGTCTAAGGAATTTGGCTTTTATATGATAGTGAGATCATTAAATGATTTTTGAGGAAGGATGTGATGTGTCCAATGGTATTTTAGAAAAACTAATCTAGTGGCTGTGTTCAGTACAGATTAAAAAATGGGAAGTGAGGAAGGCTATAAATAGCTTGGGTGAGCAGTTTTTATAATAATCCAGATGTGAAGAGGTTAAAGCCTGAACTGGAACAGCGGCTATAAGAATAGGGGAAAAAATGGCAGATGTGAGAGATGTTATGAAGGAAGAATTGATAGAACTTAGTGAGTATTTAAATTTGGAGGGGGAGATTGAGAAGGAGTCCAAGATGATTTGAAAATCTTCAACATGGTTTACTGGCAGAATGATGAAAGAAAAACAGGAAGCTAAGAAGAGAAGTCAAACTTGGGGCAGAGAACTGTGAATTCTGGTTTTAGCCTTGTTTATTTTGGGGCTATCAGGCAGTTTCCAGTGGAAAGCTGACATCTCTAGGGAGAGGTTGGGCTGGAGAGATACAGCAGTCGTGGCCATGGGGATGACCCGACATCATGAGAGTGGATGAAATCATAGAGAAGAGCAAACAACTAGTGCTGATTCTTTCTCAGGGAGCATCTACATTAATAAAGGGCATTAGAAGGAAAGGGTTTCATTAAAGGAGTTAGGATACGCAACGTTGTGAAAACCAAAGAAACGGTTTTATTACGTTGCTGAGAAATCAAGGAAAATGGTAGGAAAGGCCATTGGATTTTGAAACTGGCATCAGTAGAATTAGAGAAAATGACACACAGGAGTTTGAGAGTGAGAGTGAGAGAAAACTCTAGTGGTGAGAGAAAGAGAGGATCATGTCAAGTTAGCAAAGAGTAAGGAAGTATTTCATGTTTTGGGAGGTTTGGGGAGGTGGAGGCTGGGACTGGTGTTTCTGCGAAGGAAGGACCAAGGTCCTGTAGAAGACCAGAGCGCTAAATAGAATACCGAGGTGGAAAATTTAGCTTTGGGAAGGAAGGAAGTAGATGAGTATCTGAGCTTAGAGGAGAGAGTATGGGAATTGTTGAAAAGACAAATTCTGAGGTGAGAAGGGAGATAGTAACCTCATTAATACATAATAGGTGTGTACTGAATAGCTTTTAATAAAGAATGGTCAAATATCTGTGAAAAATTAGGAAGCAAAACTATTGAGGACATTCGTATACCTAGAGATACTTAAAAAATATTTAAAAACATTTTTCCCTTCAGAGCTGCCTTTGATATATCAAGTAACAGCATTGTGCAGAATAAGTCCAGGGCAACTCCTTACATGACTTTTTTACATAAATTTTTTTATACCTGAAGCTTATCCTTTTAAGCATTGAAAGATTTAACATTAATCTTTCTTTATTCTTTACTAAATAGTATATCTGAATTCAATTTAACTTTACCATCGTAAGTGGGAATCATTGAGAGTTTAATCATTTTACTTTGCTTCATTAGTCTGAAACTATTGACATGTTTTTCCTTACATTAAGTGGCCTCAGACTGCTTTGTATTGATAGTGATTTTGCTATGCTGATATTTTATCTTCTCAATGATCAACTTTTAGCCGTTTTTCATCCTTCCTCCCTTCTTTCTTGGTTTTAACCTAGCCTGAAGGGTACTTGGGAAAGCCAGGTGTCTGTCATTTATAGACAACTCTTAAGTCGGTGTGGGTGAGGCAGTTGCTTCTAGGAAGTAATGCCCATGAAGTTAGTTTGTGACAGCTGAGTATGGTTTGGGGAGAAATTTGCAGCTAGATCCATGGCTATGTTTCAGATGATTGGAGTTGCCTGGTGTTTTGACTTTGAGAGCAGTGGCATTACTATAGTTAGCTTTATAGGTTAAAATTAAAAACCATAAATGAACTGTTTAGTAGTAATGAACACATGGTTCTTTTTGCTTGTTTGCTTCACCTGACCAAGTACAGTAAAAACTGAAGGGAAACGTTTGTAAAGCAGAAGAATAATAGCGCTAGCTTTTAAAGAATAGGCTACAGCCCAGTGAACCCTAAAATGTTTAAGGGATAAAATAATGAATTAAATTTCCCATGAGGGTGGGGAGTTTTTCCTATAGGAATACATAGGCAGTTCCTAATGGTTGAATGTGACCCCAACCCAATTATTTGGGGTACTTCGTCCTATTTTTAGACATCCAGATAAAGTCTGCCATTTTTAGTCCTGTTTCTGACGTCTAGAGAAAGTGGATGAAAGCTTTCTTTTCAGCTACAAAGAATATTAAAGATCTGTTATAATTTCATTTTCATGGGAGAGAATATTGATTTAAATAGTTGTTAAACATTATAATAGTTTAAAAATGTACAGGGTACATTTTTAAATAATCAGGGTATTTTCTTAGATTAAATCATTACTTATCCCCACTTTTTGCTTCTGCCTTCATGGTTTTCCTTAAAAAACAAAACAAAGCAAAACAAAAAGAAACCCCAAACCTGATGTCTCAGTTGCCAAGTATCACAATAGGACTGAAGAGTTCGTTATATTGAAAAGTTGAAAAATCTCCATTTCCTCAGCTTCTATTTATTTACTTTTTCCTCCTGTCAAAGTTGGAGCTTCAAAATGACCTGTAGTTTGGGAGTAAAACTATAAAGTCACTTCTCCCTCTTGTCTCTAAGGACATTGGTATCCTAGTTCTTTGTGATTTTTACTTGATAAGATTGCTAATGTTGGGAATTTCCTGGTGGTCCAGTGGTTAGGACTCGGCACTTTCACTGCTGTGGCCTGGGTTCGATCCCTGGTCAGCGAACTAAGATCCCACAATCAGTGTGGTACCACCAAAACAAAGAAAAAGATTGCTAATATTAATGCCATATTTGTACCATTTCAGTCAGCCATGTGTGCTTTAAAGATGAGAGCAGAGGGGCTCCGCCTTCTGTTAACATATTTTTCATTGTCCCCTAGCCTCATGGTTGCATTGATTATCATTTTTATCAGACAGAAAACAATCCTTTACCTGTAGTAATTGTTCTTGGCAATTTCTTTTATAGATTTGGAGTGATGAAGATTCTTTTGGTCCAAAGTTCGAGAGTAAACATCTTGAAAAGAATAACATATCAACTTTAAATACTGCATAGATCAGCACTGTTTCATTAATAAACCCCACTATCAAGCATTCATTATTTTACCAGCTCATTCAGTGAAACCAGGACAAAAATATGTGTGTTGTGGTACACTGAAGTACTGCCAAGGCTAGCAAATGTACTATTTGGACAGTCTAAATTTTAAAAAATTCAGTATTTCTGTATATAATACAGTTTAAATTAAAAAAATAGTTTTCTTTATGAATTAGTAAAAATAAATAGTTTACCTTTTTATCCTCCATTTTCATTTTTAACCTTTTTTTTTTGTTTAAAGTCCGCAGATGCACTTTTGGTGGCAATCGACTCTGAAGTAGTGGGAGCTGTTGATATACTACTTAATCATCGACCAAAACGATCATCAAGACCAACTATAGTAGTTAGTACTCTTAAATATTTATTAATTTGGATTTTTAAACCAAAATAGATCTCCTGCCCCACTGCCATTTTTTTCTCCCTCCCCTCCAATTTACTTTGTTTTAAAGAAATAGATTTTTTTTTTTTTTACTCTGTAAAATATTGCTTTAAAGTAAGTAGACATTTGCAAGAATAATTAATGTTGCTCTCAGGAAACCTTCTTAAAATTCATGATATTTCTATAGTTTTACAAGTGTGATCCAATATTTTTAGTTTGGAACATTCTGCAGGTTAAGTTGAAAATACAGATTAGTTTCCAGGTGCGTTTAAAAGTTAAATATAAACAGTGAAACCATAGAACTGGAAGAAAATGTAGGTGAATATTTAACTGACTGGGAGGGAAGGACTTTGGAGAAAAATCACAGTGGCACAGCCTTTGGCTGTATAGAAGTTAAACTTCTAGAATCAAGACATCAGGCAAACATAGCACAGGGAGATCAGCTCGGTGCTTTGTGACCGCCTGGGGGGGGTGGGATGAGGAGGGTGGGAGGGAGGGAGATGCGGGAGGGAGGAGATATGGGAACGTGTGTATATGTGTAGCTGATTCACTTTGTTATAAAGCAGAAACTAACACACCATTGTGAAGCAATTATACTTCAATAAAGATGTTTAAAAAAAAAAAAAAAGACATCAGGCAAAATTTAGAAAGCAGATGGATAACTTTCAAAAGATATTTCCAGCATATATCTCAAATTCATAATCTTAATGTTAGAGGAATTGATGAAAAACATCAAAATCAATAAAAGACATGGAAAAATCTCAAAAGAAAGTACAACATATTAAATCTTACTAATAATCAAATACGAGGTGCTAATTTTTGCTTATCAAACAGCAAAGTTTTTTTTGAAAACTAATAACCATTGATGGCAAAGACGTAGTACAGTCTCATACACCACTGGAAGAGGGTATTTTGAAAAGCAGTTTGGCAGGATATGTCATAAACAAGAAAGATGTTCATATTCTTGAACCTAGCGCTTCCTCCTCTAGGAATTTGTCAAGGAAATGGTCAGAAATGTGGACAGAAGTGTTACTTATAATCTTATTTGTAGCAATGAAAAAACCATGTGACACAATCTAAACATCCCAAAATAGAAGATTTTAACATAAATAATTACATATATATTAACATGATATTTTTTAAAGGAATAATTAGGAACATGAAAAAATATGATACAGAAGGGAAAAAATGAAAACAGTAAACTGTACATATGATCTGAGATTAAAAATATGCACAGAAAAGGAACTGTATGGAAATGTAGCAAAATGTTACCTAACAGCAGTCATCACATTGCCAAATTAAGGATATTTTTCCTTACTTTAAAATTTTTCTTTATTGCTTTTGTAACTAGGAATATAGTCACTAATAATTAAATTCTACTGTAAAAATGAGATATTTGTTGTGTATCAAAATTTTAAAGTTATTCATTATTGGTGAGGATGTATGTAGTAAAACAATCAGTAAAAATAATTTCCGGGAGTGTAACCTGGCTATACTCAGAAGAAAAATATTGTTTTAAGAAAGAATTATAAATTGGTTGCAAATTATCTGCCATTTTCTGAGAGCGAAGAGAAGCTCCCCTAAATTGCATACTTTATCATATATTAACTGAAATATTTTTCTCTCATTTAAACTATTACAAAGTTTGTGTAAGCATGACTTTTTCCAGAGGATAGTTCCAACTAGTTTAAGTGGTGGTAAGCAGCCAACAAGAGTAGAGAAAAAAGGGCCAATAATATAACTCCTATCCAAAAGATCAGAAATGATCAGAAATCCTATTCAATTTTCTGACACCTATCCTGCAGTTACTAGTATATTTTGGTATACCTGTTCCACCTTCTAGCCTTTTAATCCATTTACACTCTTGGGGAGGGTGAGTGTAGTGTGCCAGGGTATTGGAGCAACTGACTGATATCATTTCATCACCATTGCCACTGCCAATCGAATACTGAGTTGTAAGGCTGGGCAGTCCTCACCTACTCAATGAAAGAACACTTTTTACACTATCTCTAACAAAGAGAGTTATCCAGCCTTTGCCTGAATACTTCCAGTGACAAGATCACATTTTTAACGGCCTCATTACAACTGGACAGGCAGTATCAAATATTTTTATATACTTTTTTTTTTTTACCATCTCAGTGAATTCATTGTATATTCTTGGCTTATCAAAATTGTCTTTTGATAAATTTTCACTTTCAAATACAGTTTTTTTTGATAGTATGTAGATTATATTATGAGCATTGAAAGTAGGAACTTTAATCATCTAATAGTGTTTTTCATACAGTTAATTATGTTTCTTAGGAAAACTAAGGAACATTTTTTTTTCTTAGGGGATTAAATATGATTTTCTCCTGTTTATAACCTCTTTTTTTGTAATTAGGGGGAATGGAGTAAATTTTTAGATTTTTCTGTAATTTTAAAATAAATTCATTAATTTGAAGTCCCCAATAAATAGATGGGAAGTGTATAAACAAACTATTCATAAAAGAGGAAAAAAAAGGTAAGAATGTCAGAAAATACTAAAATTTACCAGTAATCAAAGAAAAGTAAATTAATATTTCATGATAGTTTTTTCACTCATAAATTGGGAGTGATCATGCTCAGTGCTGGTGAGTAAACCTTAGTGGGTGGGTACATTCCTATATTATTGGTAACATAAACTATTAAAAGGACTTTGATAATATGTATAAAAAGCTTCAAAATTGTTCACGGCCTTCAGACCTATAATTCCACTTCAGGGGTTCTATGTTAATGAGATAATCCTGAATTTTGAAAAAGCTGTATTCATAAATTTGTCTGTGGTAGTATTATTTATATTAGCAAAATAAAATATCTTGAACATAGAGTCTATGAACTTCCTTAAATTGCATGCAAAATTCTGTACATGAATTCTTTTTCCAGAAGATTCTGGGTTATAGCTTTACGAGATCATTATAAGGGTCCTTGATCTTCAAAATATTAAGGACCATTGTTTTTAATCGTTGGTGCCAAGTCATTCATGCCAAAGTTGCCCTTAAAGAGCGGGTGTGGTGGAGAAAGGACTAAAAGGAAATACTGTCTTCTAAAACAAAATTTAAAAAAAAAAAAAAAAAAGGAAATACTGTAAAATGTTTTGGGTAGTAAGAATATGGGCATTTTTATTCTTTCTGCTTCTGCATATTTTTCAGATATTTTATAATGTGTGCACTACTTTTACAATGTTAAAAATTATAAAAATTAACGGTGAACTTGATAAGCTTATACTATGGAATCGAACAGCTCACAGGAAAACATCTGTGAAAAAGTGATAAGTATTAGAAAGAATATGTAATAGTCATAAAATAGTCAACCTTCTTTATTTAATCCTGCTCTTTATTTACTAATGTTTCTTTCCTCGTGTCATGCAGTCACCAGGCATGAGCCCATGTAGTGAAAGGAGCTCAGCCTCCAGAGTAACACTCAACTGGGGTCTATCTGCACTTTGCCACTCTGTTGTGTAGCTTGGGCACATTAACTTCTCTGAGCCTCAGTTTCTTCATGGGGATTATAATGTTCAATTTTGCAGGCTTTTGTGGGGATTAAATGAGATGATAAATGTAAACTGCCTAATAGTTCCAGGAGCTATGATTGTTAGTGTTTTTGTGCATTTGTATAGGCGGTGTTTGAGAATATGTAGAGAATTACACAAAATGAAGAGTGCCTCCTATTTACTTATCCCTTTCAAGTAACTTCATTGCTATCAATTTGGCAAGGTTTTGCCATAGAGGTGGAATTAAAATTTTTTTTCTCACACATTTATATTTTGCCTACTTTTAACATTTCTGTTTTTCCATTATATTGTTTTTCTAAAATTCTTGTTCTTTATCCTTGTCATGCATGTTTCCATAATCCTGTGAAAATGAAACACTTTCTCCTAAAGTATTTCTCTAGATATCCACACTTCTTCTTTGTTAGGAAAACAGAAGTCTGGCTGTATGAACATTTCCTATTGAAGATTTTGTCTGTCATGATTATATTGCATTTATTAACAAAAGTTAAGTTTTGAGGTTTCAAAAAAGATTTGATCCTAGGAAAATGTTTATCATATTCCTCAAAATAATTTTTATATTCTTTGTGCCTTCAATTTTTTTCATTACATTTTTTAGATAAATGTTTTTTTGAAGTCACAAATAAGAACTTTTGGATGTTTATATAAATATTTTTCAGAAACTAATGGAGCGAATTCAGAATCCTGAGTATTCAACAACTATGGATGTTGCACCTGTCATTTTAGCTGCTCATCGTAACAACTATGAAATTCTTACAATGCTGTTAAAACAGGATGTATCTCTACCTAAGCCCCATGCGGTTGGCTGTGAATGTACATTGTGTTCTGCAAAAAACAAAAAGGACAGCCTCCGACATTCCAGGTCAGAAAATTAAGGTTTAAATTAAGATGTGTGATGCAGTAAGGTATATGTCAATGAAGTTTTTGTTGTTGTTGTTCTTTCTGTGTCTACTTTAAGAAATATGGTACTGCAATGACTAATGAAAGCCAAACTTCTAGCTCCTTTGCTTAATACAGTGAGTTCTTCATTTTAAAGAAGTATTTACTAAATGATGAATAATTAGGAAAAAATTTCAAATTATGAATAAGGTTTATCTCATACTTCTGCTGGTCAGGGATGGGGTCACTATTTGCTTTTTAAAAGCAGAGTTTATTAATCTAAGAGAATTTCCAAGCACTGGAAGGGGTGGAGATACCACTTCCTGTCTTATTTATAAGAAAATAAAAACTATTATCTATCTAGCTAGATATTCAACCTGTTATGCTTCTTTTTCCCCTCTCACACAGTATTTGAGTCTTTTTCTCTTCCCATTCTCCCCAGTCAAAAATATTAAGAACAACTGAGGAGTGAATGAACAAGAAATTACCCCTTCTTGGATGGGTTGAGCAAGATCACACATGTGCATGTTGTATAAGGTGTATGGTTCTGGGCTAGACTTGAGAATCTAATTTTCAGCATATGCCTTTATGTATATATTATCTACATAGTAGTCAAATATAGTTGAAATAGTATCAAGTATAGCATTTACTACAGAAAATGTGGTTTGGAGGTCCCAGGTCATCCGTTGACATTGTTTTCTAGTTAAGGATTGTTGTACAGTATATTTGAAATTAGCTTTAAAGCTGCAAACCATCCACCCTCCCTCCTTCCTCACCTTTAAACAGATAGTCACAAATCCATAAATTGGAAAAGTCTCCTGGGAACCAATTTAATGTTTACTTGCAGAGATTATGCTGGAAATTTTTTCTTTTTTTTTTTTATTAATTAATTTATTTATTTTTGGCTGTGTTGGCTCTAGAGCACAGGCTCAGTAGTTGTGGTGCATGGGCTTAGTTGCTCCACGGCATGTGGGATCTTCCCAGACCAGGGCTGGAACCCGTGTCCCCTGCGTTGGCAGGCGGATTTTTAACCACTGCGCCACCAGGGATGTCCCTCTATTTTCACGTCTATTTTATAATGAGATCTGTATTTCTCTTTGATAAGATCTGGTTAATAGCTATGCCAATTTCATTTAACGTTTTAGTTTTAAAATGACTAGTCTATGGGGAATTCCCTGGCAATCTAGTGATTAGGACTCTGTGCTTTCACTGCCGGGGGCAGTGTCAGTGAAGTTGACAGGGCAGTTTCAAACCCTGGTTAGGGAACTAAGATCCTGCAAGCCGTGCAGCTTGGCAAATAAAATAAAATAGTCTATAAAATGACAAGCAGAAATAATCTTTAAGGCTTCTTCTAGTATTAAAATCCTTTATTAATATTAAATATAAATATTTTTCAAATATTATTAAATATTATTAGGTATGCTTATTAAATATGTGTGTAGTTTAAGCAGTTGGAGGTGGGGGGTTGGAGCTGGAGAAAACGCTTTACCTGTCTTGGTTTGAGGTGTGGAAAAAGCTTGTTTTGAAAGTTTTTAGAGGAGCTGTGGCTTGAGCTCAGTGTTTAAGTATAGATGAGAATTAACAGGTAAAAGGCATTTTACACAGTATGTGAGTGTGGTTTATTTAGGGATGGTCTGGTATATTTGTTGAAGACGTTGAGAGAGTTTGTTATTGATGTTTGAGAAAACAGTTATAGCAGATGTCAGAGGGATCTGACTGAAGTCATTTCCAGGAATTGCTAAGCAGACCTGCAGGAGAAACGGAAGCTAACAAAATGAATAAGGGATGGGCAAAGGTTTCAGTGATGTTGAAGAGTCAGTATACTAGCAATAAGGAAGAGAGGCAATCTGTATTTCTAAGATGTTGGGTTTTAAATTTCAGAGATGATGCAGTCTTGCCATTTGCAACATGATGGAGCTTGAGGGCATTATGCTAAGTGAAATAAGTCAGACGGAGAAAGACAAACACCACATGATTTCACTTGTTTGTGGAATATAAGACACAAACGAACAGTCTGTGGGTTAGTTGGAGAAGGCATTCAAAGTTGCAGCCATTTCTCAAGAGTTCCTTGTCTTTTTCTTTTTATCAGACTTTCTGATGCTTGGCACACATGCCTAATTTTTTAGTCAGCCAGGGATTTGTGGAGACTATATATGAATCCTTGTATATCTTTTCTCATTTCCAAGATCTCCCTATTAAATTTCTGATTGGTCCACTCTTTGTCTCAAATCAGACTGCAAGCTTGGTCTTGCAAAGCTGCAGGTTTTCCTTGTTCGTCTCTACTAAGTCTAATCCTTTCAGCCAGCAGAGCTGTAGGTTTTTGCTTCCCAATGAATTGATTTTTACCCCTTTAGCACAGAGATACAGATTTACCAGCTTCAGGCTGGAAAACTGCAGTTCTCATTGAGTGAACTAGAGGCAGAGGTGAAGAGGTAGCCTCAGGTGAGAAGGTCGCAGATTCCAGCCATTCCTTCCTGAAGCTCTGGCAGTTTTCCAATAATTGATTCTCAATAGACAATTTCCAGTGACCTGAAATAGTTAATTTTTTTAAAAACATTTTGTCCATTTTTATGCATATATTTTGTGTAGTGAAATCACTGACCTCTTCACATCCCACCATTACTTTTGATAGTGTTTTGAATACCAAAAATGACAGATTTAATAAAGCGAGGCAGCCTCATTATTTTTCAGATTATATCTAATTGCTTTCCATACTATGGCTCTTCGTTATTACTCCAGCATAGTTGGTTGCCACCAGTACTAGCAGTCACTCTTCCTGTGCATTTTGTCACTAATCCATATTTTGAGACATGACTATATAGGTTAATACAAAAGTCATTTTTAGAGACAATCTGATAAAATTAATTACCATAAAAATTAATTGCTATAGACATAATGATGGAAACAGAAAGATAAGTTGCTCAATTATATATATTTTTCTCAAGTTTTTGGACAGTTTTGGTATAGGCAAATACCTCAGTAGAAATCCTTACTGAAGATGCAGGTAATTGTACTTGTTAATTAAATATCTAGATCAGAGCTGGATTTCATAAAAATTGTTTTCTTAGAAATGCATTATATAGAAAAAAATGCATTGTATAGGGTCTATTTTTGTGTCTAAGTAAGACATGAGACCTATCTGGTAAATAAGGAATATTTCAGTAAGTTTGTTACATAGAAGTTTTAAATTTCCATACAGAAAAATTCCATTGCAAACAAAGTAAAAAGACAAACAACCAACGAGAGAAAAGTATTTAAAACATTTTTGACTAGACAGAGGGCTAATTTCTTTTATATATAAAGAGGTTTTACAAATTGGTGATGTAAAAAAAAAAAAAAACACACCAGAAAAATAGGCTAATGCAAATGAACAGGTAGTTTACAGAAGAAGTATAAACAAATAGTAAACATGAAAGGATGCTTAAGCTTCTAAAGAAATTCAGAGTAATACAACTCATAAAATTCCATTTTTCATCTGTTAGGGTAGCAATGTACTAATGAAGATGTAGGGGAAAATGAGCTCTCCTTATTTTTAGTGCTTTGGAAACATCTACCAGAATTTAAAATGCACATGCTGTTTTATCCAGCAGTTCTGAATGTGCAAAGGGTATATGAACTAAAGAATAATCATTTTTACATTATTTATGGAAGTAAAAAATCAGAAGCAACCTAAAGTTCCATTAATGGAGATTGGATGGACTGCCATCAAATGGAAAACCATCCAGTTTTAGGAAATAATGAGATGACTCTATATGTAGTGACATAGAAATAGTTGTCCCTTCTAGAGAATGTTACACAGAGTGAAGTAAGTCAGAAAGAGAAAAGCAAATATCGTATAATAACGCGTATATGTGGAATCTAGAAAAGTGGTACAGATGATCTTATTTGCAAAGCAGAAATAGAGACACAGACGTAGAGAACATATGTATGGATACCAAGGGGGAAAGGGGTAGGGTGGTAGGAATTGGGAGACTGGGATTGACACATATCCATTACTGATACTATGTATAAAATAGACAACTGATGGGAACATACTGTACAGCACAGGGAACTCTACCTAATGCACTGTGGTAACCTAAATGGGAGGGAAGTCCAAAAGGGAGAGGATATCTGTATGTATGGCGGATTCATTTTGTTGTGCAGTGGAGACTAACACAACATTGTAAAGCAACCATACTCCAATAAAAATTAATTAAAAAAAGGAAAGAAAAAAAGAAAAAAAATTTAAAAAGTGTCTTGGAAATTCAGATGCAATAAATTTTGCCTAAGAATTTTAGGGTTGTAGGCTTGTCACAAAAGTAGCATGAAAGCTGATTCCTTATGAATAAACAAAAATTGATAAAAATCAATAAACATACTCAGAAAAGAAAAAAAAAGAAATAGTTGTCCCTGTACACAGTACGCCTGATTATGTTTGTGTGTGAATAGAAAATATCAGGAAAGATTTTCATAATTCTCTGAAATGTGACTCTCTTTGAGGAGTGGAGTTGGTGGAAGGAGGAGAATTGGGGAGCATTATGTTTCTAAACTGCTTGCTTTTGTTTTAAACAAGCATATATTAAATTTGTATTTAAAAGAAAAAATATTTATATAATATCTACCAAATTTTAAATTAAGAATTATATATTTATAAATGAAAGAATTATAGCAAAATTTTTCTGACTTGGTTCCTATATAGATATTGATTATAAACATTAATTAGTTTACGGAAGGTAAAGGGAGTACTTTTCTATTAGTTAGAGGTTAGACATAAATCAATGATTTCATTCTTAAGATTTGAAAGGACTTTCAAAAATCACCTGGTTGAATGAGTCATGTGTTATATATATGTAGCATATTAAAGTAAACATCACTGGGGAAGGAAAATTTAATGATCATCCATATATTCAAAATGTATTAGTTATTAACATATTTCATTTAAAATAATACTGGGTTCAGGAATAGAAATTTTTTAATTAAATTGAATTGAAGGATACAAAGTTTTGAATCTATGAAAACAAATACTAAAACAATTTCTTTATAAGCAGTAGATATAAAAAATTGCAATATTTATATTTCAAAATATTTATTTTTAAGTCTTTTTCTTTTTATGCAGGTTACCTTATAATAAGTATTTTATAGTTGTTTTATTTTCTTTTAATTTTATAATACTTTAATTTTAAATTTATGAAAATTATAGGCTAAAGATACTGATCATATTTATCTAATAAATTTGTTTTACATTATGGAATCAAATTTTATCACAGGTTTCGTCTTGATATATATCGCTGCTTGGCCAGTCCAGCTTTAATAATGTTAACAGAGGAGGATCCAATTCTGCGAGCATTTGAACTTAGTGCTGATTTAAAAGAACTAAGCCTTGTGGAGGTGGAATTCAGGTGGGAACGAATGGAAATTGTAAATTTTTAAAAAAATTTATTTATTTTATTTATTTATTTTTGGCTATGTTGGGTCTTCGTTGCTGTGCGCGGGCTTTATCTAGTTGTGGCGAGTGGAGGCTACTCTTCGTTGCAATGCAGTGGCTTCTCTTGTTGCGGAGCATGGGCTGTAGGTGCGTGGGCTTCAGTAGTTGCAGCACGCGGGCTCGGTAGTTGTGGCTCACGGGTTCTAGAGTGCAGGCTCAGTAGTTGTGGCACACGGGTTTAGTTGCTCTGCGGCATGTGGGATCTTCCCGCACCAGGGTTCGAACCCATGTCCCCTGCATTAGCAGGCGGATTCTTAAGCACTGCACCACCAGGGAAGCCCTGGAAATTGTAAATTATCTCTTTGTTTTCCAGAATATTTTCCGCCTGAGTTTTTTCATAGGCCAAATTATCATTTATTTATCTACATTTGATCCCAAATGACCAAACCTTGCTGCCACATACTTGAGATTTTCCTTTTCCCTCAGTGGAATAGACCCCAGTACCACTTACGTCACTCCTTCCCCATCTTCCTTCTTCCACTCTTCCACCACCCTTAAATCCCTACTTTGTTCAACATTGCCGGAGGCATTCTAGGGCAGTGTGAAGAGTAGTGGGAATGGTAGCCTTAAGCAAGAGCAAACTTATTTATAACTGCTCTCTGTCCTACTCCCCTCATTCCTAGATTCTGTAATCATCCCTGGAGCCCGATCCTTCATAGCTTTCAGAAGCATATAGAATGCTTTTTGTATGTCAGGTACATTCCACACACCCAGACTTTGTCCCTTTTCACTGTTTGGTGAGATTTTCTAGTAGGAGAAACATAACATATAGGCATAAAATTGATTAGACTGCAATTAGATTCCTAGACTAAGAAGTAGGTAATACTTTGTTTGTTAAAGAAATTCAACTACTGGGCTTCCCCGGTGGCACAGTGGTTAAGAATCCACCTGCCAATGCAGGGGACACGGTTTCGATCCCTGGTCTGGGAAGATCCCACATGCTGCAGAGCAGCTAAGCCCGTGCACCACAACTACTGAAGCCCGCGTGCCTAGAGCCTGCGAGCCACAACTACTGAAGCCCGCGCGCCTAGAGCCCATGCTCCGCAACAAGAGAAGCCACCACAGTGAGAAGCCGCGCAATGCAACGAAGAGTAGCCCCCGCTCACCACAACTAGAGAAAGCCTGTATGCAGCAACGCAGCCAAAGATAAATAAATAAATAAATAAATTTATTTTTTAAAAAAAGAAATTCAACTACTTATTCTTAGGTAATTTTGGTTACATAGTAAGTGCAAAGAATGGATGAAAAAATGTTAGCTGGTGAGGAAAACTTTTTAATTCCTTGAGCTATAATTTTATGCAGCCAGTTCGTGGAAAATCCCATTGAAAAAAAAAAAGATTAATCAATGGGAAATCTCCCTATTTTCCCTTCCTTTCCCTTTAAAAAAACTGAATGAAAAATTATTTTCTGAAATCTAACCCCAATTAATTCATAATTATTTATTTCTAACTTTATTCTTAAGTTGTTCCACTCAGGCTTAATGTAAGCTTAAGCTGTTCCATAAGCTTAATGTAATTGATATTTTAAAAAGAATTATCTACTAAAACTTCTTAGTTTCTCAGAAGTGATTTAGGCTTGCCTTTAATAAGCAGGTAAGTCCTAACTTTCAAGGAATAGTGATTCTGAAAGAGAATTCTGTACTAGGTGTGTTTCAGTAGTTTTCTTTCTAACTTGAATTTTGTTTAAATGAGCACTTTAAAAATGAAACAGAATACTATTTTAATATCAGAAGTAGCATAAACATGTTATAGACTATCCTTGAAAAAACTTCTAGTTAAAAATTATATAATAATATTTATTGGATAGCATCAAGATGTTACTATCTATTGTTTAGATAAATAATATAAAAGGAAGCTTTATACAAAACTATTATAGAATGAGGGCAAACGATTTAAGTGAAGAGCTGGTTGACAAATATTATCAGAACTTCTAGGAATATCAGTATATGTAAGAAAACATTGTGCTTACCTAAGGTTATCAGTGTGAACAAAGAGAACATAATTGTGTTACAATTTTCTCCAAAGGAGAATTTGTGCACCAGTAGGTTCCTTTGACTGTCAGCACAAAAGATGTTGTGTAGCAGTATCAGAATTAAAATGTTACTGAGTAAAAAATGTTCTAGTGAAAACAGCTTAATTAGAAGATGGAAGTGATGTTTCTAATAATAGACTGTTGCACTTTGCAGGAATGATTATGAGGAACTAGCCGGGCAATGTAAAATGTTTGCTAAAGATTTACTTGCACAAGCCCGGAATTCTCGCGAATTAGAAGTTATCCTAAACCATACATCTAGTGATGAGCCTCTTGACAAACGGGGACTACTAGAAGAAAGAATGAATTTAAGTCGTCTAAAACTTGCTATCAAATATAACCAAAAGGAGGTATGAGGTTTTCTGTGATATATTTAAATTATTTCCTCCACAGTAGTCTGGTGGCTCAGAACAAAGGCTTTGGAGCAATACATCTAGGTTGAGATCCTAGTTCTGCTTCATAAAAACTGTGTCCTTGGGAAAGTTATTGAATCTGTCTGAGCTTTAGTTTTAAGAATTAATTAAAGATATATATATATTTAGAGTTTAGTACAATGAGTATTAGCATTAAGCAAGTACTCAATAAATGGTAGTTGCTATTATTTTTAACAATTAACATTAATAATAAAAATATGGATGTTAATGTAATGTTTTTGCTAAATAGTAGCTATGCAGGTAAGATCCTGTATAGTAAATGCCTTCCTAATGAAGTTTCCATCTTGTGTTTTGTCTGTCATGGGTTTGTATTATTGACCTGTTTATAAGTAGTCCTTTCTATAGTAATAGGGCCTTTCTGTTTAAAAATAAAATATCAGATATTATGTTCCTTATTCTTATTTGTTAATTCATTGTGAAACCCAAAGGTGGAGAGACGTATGCTATGATAACTAAGTTGAATCTGGCTCTTCTGGCATCATCCCTTCCTATTAAGGGAAATACCTATTTCTACTCCCCATACACTCACATGCACATGATTCAGGAACTTGAAGAAGGAAGGTATGCATTTTTAACTTCATTTTTTGAGATAATTTATTCGACATGGATATTTATATGTAGATAATGATGTTCAGTAGAGGGTGTTGGTAAATGGTACTTTTAAGGTATTTCTTCTAAGACCCATTATTCTTACTATCAACATAGATATTGGAATAAAAGTTGCTTATCAAATTTATATTAATATAAAAATGGGGCCCCAAATAGATTGTGGTAGACGGCAAGATATAGGACCTTTGGTGCTAGGGACAGAGTTTTTGATTATCTTGGTTGACAGTTTGAGCCTCCCAATAGCTTTGTGACTCGGGAGTTTGATAAAGGAATTTTAAGATGTTTACTTTAAAATTACCTAGATTATAAAGCAGAAGCTAACACACCATTGTAAAGCAATTATACTCCAATAAAGATGTTAACAAGTAATAAAGTAAAATAAAATAACCTAAATATTATATTTTTTATCTAGATCTCTGGCTTCAAATCCTATAATTTTTCTAGTACTCCAGCGTTCTTGCTTAAGGTAGGCCATTCATAGGAAAAAATAATTAAGTAGAAGAATTTGGATCAGTGTAGCTGTAAGATTATAAATCAACAACATAACCTATGTGGCTTTAAAAGGAAATACAATGCTAATATGTATATGTAGAAACAGAGAAAATAGGAACCCTGATGTAATCTTCCCCTAACATACATTTTGACTAGATCTTATGTTAATTTATTTACTTATGTGTTGCACAACCTAAAATAGACACGAAATACTAGAAAATGATAGAATAAAGATATAACAAAGAAACAAAACCAACTTAAGTGCTTGGAAAAAGAACCTCAAAGAAAGGTGGAAAGAACTAAGATTATCCTGGTAAGGGAAGAAAAAACTAAGAGGCAGTTTCCTAATGATATATATATGTATATCCCTGAAGAACTCACAGAGGATAACCAAATGTTCCATTCTAAAGAAGAGTAGAGAAAAGGAAAAAGAAGTAGTGGTAATATTTTTAGTTGGAAGGAAGATACTCTGTAATTTTAAGAATTAATGAAAATGTAAATTAGTTTTTTAAGCTAGATTTCTAAATATAATCAAAGGGGAAGGTAATATTTTTCCAAATAGTTGGTAGACTTTGTTCAGGTCATACATCCTGAATAACAAACTACTGTGATACGTAGTGGCATAAAACAATATTTCATAGTCATTTTGTAGTAATTTCATGATCATTTTATTATGCTCTTGGGTTCTTTAGGTCGAGAATTAGGAAAGGGCACAGCAAGGCTGATTTGTCTCTGCTTCTGCATGTCAAGGACTCAGCTGGAGATAGCTCAGATGATGGGGGGCTACAGTCATTCGGGAGACTTCTTCACTCATATGTCTGGTGCCTGAGCAGCAGCTGAGGATTCAGACAGGGAGCTCTGAGTGGGCTGGGTGCTCAGGTGGGTGGGTCCAGAGAACCTGGGTCTCCTACGAACCTAGGACTGGAACCTTGGAGGGGCATGGCCCTCATGGTGGGCTGGCTGCAGGGGGATGGTCTGAGTGGCCTCTGAGGGCTGGCCGGAGTGCCTACATGTAGCCTGGTCTTCCTCAGAGCATGGTGGCTTCAGGGTAGGAGGACTTTTTACCTGCCAGCTTTTGGCTCCAAGAGCAAGTGTTTCTCAAATAAGGTGGAAGCTGAATGGCCTTTTAAGACCTACCTTCCGAAGTCACATAGCATCACTTCTTCCAGAATCTACTGGTTAAAGCAGTCATAAGCTTGTTGAATTGAAGGATAGGTAATATTGGTAGCCCACCTATTGATGAGAGGAGTATCAAAGAATTTGTGTCTATGTTTTAAAACCACCACAGACTTAGAACATCTCCAACTGAAAATTTGTTCTTCCAATTACATATTTAACATTACTGTTAATTAAATCATCATTATATAGAGGAATGGCAAGGGCAGCAGTCACGCCTGAGATTGCTTTGATACTTGGGGGAAGGATGAAACCACTGAGTTTGGGATGCTACTAAACTGGGTAGTTGGTGGGAAGAAAAGCTATTTTCCTCCCTGATATTGCCTCTTGGGGGACAAATTACGATTCCCTAACAACACTGGAATCTAAGCAGAAGGATAAATAATGAAGACTTAACTGCCAAAAATAGGTATAGTATTGATATATTAGGAAATTTCTTGATAAGCACAATAAACAACAACAAAACTCTGTCTGCTTTTTTAAACTAGAGGGTTGCATTCTATAGATTATATTCTATCTTGGGATAAATCATTTTAAAACAGAACATTGACCAAATATTATTTAATATCTGAATGATATTATGATCACTTGTGCTTTACTTTGGTGATTTCAAACCTGATTACATTATTGTGTCCAGAGTTATCAGAATCCTTAACTTACACTTCACAACGTGAGCATTCTATTGGGAAAATATTGCTTCTGAATTTTGTAAACTAAAAAGCTTCGTAAACTTTGGTAAATTCATTTCTATACTTGAACTAGAATTTTCCTCTTATTTGGGAATATTTTTCCTTTTCTTCTCACATAGAATTCCATTTTAAGAAGATTTAAGAGTATCTTTAATACATTTTAAGAAATTCTCAGTGTTTTCATGGAGCATAAAAATATCTGATGTTTAGACTTTAATTGCTTTGCTGTCTTGACATGTTGGTTTCTTGTAACTGAAATCAGCAGTTTTTCTAGGCTGAAGTCTCTTTCTGTGGATTGTGCTTGTTAATTTTGAAATTTCATAAACACTATTATGAGTCTTTATAAGTTAAATGTTTTGAAAGGGCTGAGTAGGCTAGTAATAATCACTAATATTTATATAGTGCATGCTATGACCAGGCACTATTCTAAGAGCTTTACATTTAATCCTCATAACAAGAGTATGACTAGATACTATTATTATCCCCATTTTATAGATGGGGAATTTGAGGCTTAGAGAGGTTTAAAAACTTGCTCAAGGTCATTTAGTAAGTAAGTGGCAGAGCCTGGATTTGAATCTAGGTAATCTGGCTCCAGAGTCTATGCTCTTAACCACTACACTCTTTTATTACACGTAAGAAAACAAAACAAAACAAAAGAACTGGACTGTATAGAATTGATTTCAAACTATTATTAAAACTTTGAATATCAATTAAATAATAGTACTATCAGATCGTATTTACAAGTTATATTTTACTTTTTTTATATGTGTGTGCTTCGTTTTCAGTTTGTCTCCCAGTCCAACTGTCAGCAGTTCCTGAACACTGTTTGGTTTGGACAGATGTCAGGTTACCGACGTAAGCCTACCTGTAAGAAGATAATGACTGTTTTGACAGTTGGCATGTTTTGGCCAGTTTTGTCACTTTGTTATTTGATAGCTCCCAAATCTCAGTTTGGCAGAATTATTCACACACCTTTTATGAAATTTATTATTCATGGAGCATCATATTTTACATTCCTGCTATTACTAAACCTATACTCTCTTGTCTACAATGAGGATAAGAAAAACACAATGGGGCCAGCCCTTGAAAGAATAGACTATCTTCTTATACTGTGGATTATTGGTAAGTATCAAGTTAGTTTAAAAGGTTCGGCCTTTATTTAGCCCATTAATTCTCCCTTGCTTGGTGGCATTATAAGCTGCCTTCAACTTGTAATTTTACACTGTTTATACAGGAAGAATTTGAATGCTTCCATGATCATTGAAGACTTAACTAACATTTTTTTTTAAAAGATAAATGTTCTTGAACTTGATGATAAGGAAGCAGATCTCTTACTTAATATTACTTAATTACATGGAAGTTAAAAATTCTTTCTCAGTTGCTAAAATTGTTCATGATTGTTAAAACAGAAAAACAAATTTTGCTGATGATTTTTTTTTGTTGTAAGAATTTGAACATTTTCTTAGGTATTTTGAAATGTAATAATACATTTTATGCTCGGTTGCATTTTAAGAGAACTATTTTGTTTTATTATATCATTAGTTTTTCTTTTAAGAACCTATGAACTTTTATAGTTACATATTACCTTATATAGATAAAACATTCCCTGGTGACTCACTCTATAAATCAGTTCTTTGTAATGACAGCCAGATCTCTTTAGAAACGACAGTTTTTTAAAAAAGAAAAGACATTTTATTTTCTGAAAATTGTTTTTTTTATAAGTATTATGCTGTATAATAAATATTTTAATGATCTTCTGCAGTTTTTACTGCCCTTGCCCTTTTTGGGAGAGGTGGGAGGAGGAGGGAAGTTGAGGTATAATTACATTGTCTATTTATGGTCTTTTAATGACATCCCCTTTATTATTTACCTCTGGATCTTCAACCTTGTTTTTAACCTCAGCATTTCCCACCTTTTTTTTTTTTACTATTTGCTATAGAGTAAAAGGAATATTGAAATTTATTCTTTTCTATGTTATAAAGCACTGAATGATTAATATGTTCTTGACTGTTTCAGTTATTAAATAATTTAAGAAGAGTTAATGTACAGTGCTCACTTTTAGTTCTTCAGATATAAAAGTGTATTTTGAGATTTTTTATTTTTATTTGGAAATTAGTTCATTTCAAGTAACTTGATCTTAAATCAGAGTTATGCATTAATGTTTAAAATTAGGTAGATACAGTAAAAATAATACACATTTGAACTTTAGGTTAAAGAGAATTAAATAATTTCTTCTTGTTAATATTTTCGTGTTCCTGATATTTCCACTACCTTATCTAAAATTTAATATTTTAATTTAGGAAATAATTTATACTTTATCATATTTGACTCCAAATTACATTGTTGTAGATCTTTTCAATGTGAAATTTGTTTATATATTTAATTAGGTAGGTTAGGCTGAAAGGAATCTCTTAGAAGCACTTTTCTCCTCTATTTAAACTACTTCTGAAAGATTGTTATATATACCTTAGTCATAAAAAAGGGAAAATTTATATCATTTATCTATAACCTATTGTTTAAATAGTAGTGAGAGAGAAAAAATATTTTCTTTGTTTTGTAAAATAAACAAGTCTGTAGCCAAGTCTGTATAAGAAGTAAAGTTTATATTTCTTAGCAGTGAGTAAAAACTCATTGAAGTCAGTCATACCACTCCTTGGATAGCATAAATATTGCTGCTGTCACTGAATTTCACAACAAACGGTGAAACTGTGGCTACTCTTTTCTAATCACAATGGCCCTGAACACACACACACACACACACACACACACACACACACACACACACACACACACAGTATTATTAATTTTCTAAACATATTCTGTCTCAGTAGAAGAGTGCAGTATGAATTATGCCAGTAAAATTCCTGGAAGTGTTTTTCTTTTCTCAGCACAGCTTCTGCTTTGAAACAGTTAGATATGAATAAACCTTGCCAAGGATGTTTTCTGAACCTGTTATGTCTTTAGATCACTCTGACTTCCTTAAATATATAGATCTGAACTTGCTCTAAGGAAACATGTAAGAATCATTTGCCTACTTGTTCAAAGTCACTCCTTGGTTCAATTTACTTTTTCATGCAATGAGCACAGGGACTTCTGACTCATGATGCCTGGCTTCTGTACATTTGTTTCCTGTTCTTTTCTTTAGCCCTCCAGGAAGAAAGTAGGGTTAAATTATAAAAAGCAAGGTAGAAAAAAAGAAAACAATGTGTTGATGAATCCACAGAATATTAATGGTATCCATTTACTTAATTTTTTACCATTGGAATATAATAGAACAGCCCTTACAGAAATGTATATTTTGAAATGTTGTCTACCTACTTTGTCCAAGCACAGGCAGAAACAGATATGGCCCAACACTCATGGAGCTTATGGTCTAATTATTGTTTAAAAGAAAAACACCCAATAACTTGAAAATCACACAGATAAAACTAAAAATTACACATGAGTTAAGTGCTACTAAGTAAAGGTCATGGAGCTAGGAGAGCAAGCATTTTTTAAGGGCATTTTACCTACTCAGGGGGTTGGAAAGTCTATCTTGAAGAAGTGATAGATAAGCTAAGATTTAAAGGATAAATAGGAGTCTACTTGGAGAATCGGGAAAGAAAAGTATTATAGGAGAATTGGGAGAGAAAAATATTCTAGGCTGATGTAAAAGTTACATTCAGATGCCCTGTGGCAAGAGGGAGCATAGTGCAAAGAAGGGACTGCGTAAAGGCTGGAGGAAGGAGGACAAGGGAAGTGGGATTTGAGATGAAACTATAGAAGTGGATGTTATACTAGACCATGGACAGCCTTGTTGGCCATATTAAGTAATTTTGACTTTATACTAAGAGCAGTGGAAAACCACTGGTGTTTTTAAGTAGGTGGGTGACATGATCAGACTTTCATGTTGAAAAGATCGTTCTGGCTACAGTGTAGAGAACGCTGGGTTGGGAGGAAGGGCTGCGGCAAGAGTAGGTAGAGGGAGACCAATAAGGAGCCTGTTGCAGTACTCTAGATGAAAGCTGATGGTGCCTTGGACTTAGGACGGTTGCCATAGAAAGAGAAGGAAACAGATTCAAGAGATATTTACAAAGTAAAGCCAGTAGGACATGGAAATATATATATATATATGAAGTGAGGGAGGAGGAAATTATTAAGCAACCTAGGTATTCTAGAAGAGTACTAGGTTTGGGGATTTGTGAAAGAGTAGATCCTGAGTGTGGTTTTGGGTATGTTGAAGTTGAAAAGCCTTCGAGAAATTCAAAAGATGTCAGTCAGACAATTGGATATATAGTCTAGACCTCAAGAAGAAGTTTAAGCTTGAGTTAGCAGTATGCGAATAATCTGCATATATGTTGTAGACGAAACTGTGGGCACACATGAGACACTTGAGAAAGTATAAGATGAGAAGAAGAGAGGACCTAGGAGCAAGCCTCGAGGAATTCCCAGAATGATGGGATTATGGTTTGCTAATCTTACTAATTCTAAAAAACAACAAAAAAGGACCCCAAAATGTAGTCCATTGATTATGTAGTGATTGCATTGCTTGTAATAGTTTAAAATTATTGTGTTCTTCCAATCCAGCTCAGAAATGTGAAATACATCAAGTGTATTAGCTTCACTTTGGTGTGGGATATTGCACAGGAGCTGGGAAACTACCTGTCAGTGGTACTTAATCTTTCATATGTCTGCCTTTTTGATCAAAATCTTCTCCAATTCGTGTTGTAATTTTTGTCAAGCGTTCCCTTTAGGTATAATATTACATTTTACAGAAATAAAACACTTATTTCTGTAAGCATCTTTCTTGGCTTAGTGTTCTACTGTTACAGTGTTTGGGTTAATAAAATGTAAACTATTTGGTTTAACATTTTTGGTTAGTTTTTATCTATTCATTTTAAATAGAAGCTCATCCAAGTGGACTTTTTAAAAGGTGTTTTCCCTGTCAGACCTGCAAATATTTTAAAATGTTTTTCTACATAAAATATGGGTACTGTATAATTAAGATGTTATGAACAGAGTTTTTTGAGAATACTTCATGTGTTTCCCAGGGGACTTATTCTGTTTACTGGTAAGTCAGAGGATGATTCTGATTGGCTTAACTTGATCTTCATCCATATTTAGGTTGTAGCACTCTGTTCTTTTGTCACTTTACATTCTCCTTAAAAATACCTTAGTGGAGGAATGTGTCATAAAGCTATTGTTGATTGTAGTACTGTTCTCTGTTACTCCCAGGAATATATAACTATGGAGAAACTTCTGGCCAAAGAAGGGGAAGGGAGTTATTTGGTTCGATTGGTTTTTATTTATGTATATTTATTCGTTGAGCAAATTTTTGAGCACCCACTGTGTATCAGGCACTATATAGGACATTTAGGACATTGGTTGATAAAACAAAGATTCTTACCCTTGAAGAGTTTACCCGAAGTGGGAGGAAGATAGTCAGTTAATAATAGACATAATAAGTAAACTATATCCATTGTTTTAAAGTGATAAGTACTAAGGGAAAAGAAAGAAGAGTTGGGGGATTGGGAGTGAGGGGCACAGGGTTTGCAATTTTAAATAGGAGGATCAGAGTAGGTGGTGAGCAAAGATGCAAAGTGAGGGAGTTAGCCAAATGGATGTCTGGGTGAGGAGCTTCCAGCCAGAGGGAAAAGCCCATGTAAAGGCCCTAAGGCAGGAGTCTTGTGTGTTCAGAGAACAGCAAGGAAGCAAGGAGGCCAGGAGTGGAGGGAAAGATTGATAGGAGAGGAGATCAGAGAGAAGAGGTAATGTAGGGCCTTGTAGACCATTGTAGGGAATTTGGTTTTGACTGAATAAAATGAGCTGTAAGGGAAGGTGCAATGCCCACTCTGCACAGTCAGCGGCGGTGGTCTTAGGTTCTCATTAACATTCACACTCGCTGGACACGATAGGCAGAAACCTGGCACCAGGTTTACTTACCTTTGGAAGATGTAAGACAGAAAATAGAGCACGTCAGCATGACAGCTTCAAATATATCTTTATTGGCAGTTCTTACAAAAGACGGGGCTGCTTCCCAGCCCCATAGGGGCACACTCAGTTGCGTGGAATGAGGCCATATTCATGGGTGTGGGCTACCCCAGCCAAAGAAGCCTGAAATCTACCAGGATTTCTTATAAATCCAGCAGGATATCTTAGAAAGCCTCAGAATGTAGCTCCCACTACATGCACACTTTACGTTAAGAGAGACATCACACAGAGAGGCTGAGGCCTGTGTTTCTCAGCATGTTTTCATATGGTCCTGGTTGGGTCTACTTTCAGGGTCTCTGAGTCCACTCATAGCCCTCCCAGGCCAGATGCAGTTTCCCGGTCAGTGGTTGTTTTTCTAACAATCTTCAACACAGCTGACCTTCCATATTTTTCTTAATGTAGTATGTTTCCAAGGCAATACTTAAATAGATGATAACATGAGATTTTGTTCCCATGGGAAAAGAGTTCTGTCCTGCAGTTAATTCTTTCTCCTCTGGGAGTTACTGCAGTGTTTTTTTTTTTGTTTTTGTTTTTTTTTAATTAATTAATTTATTTATTCACCTGTGGCTGTGCTGGGTCTTTGTCTCTGTGCGAGGGCTTTCCCTAGCTGCGGCAAGCGGGGACCACTCTTCATCGCGGTGTGCGGGCCCCTCACCATCGCGGCCTCTCTTGCTGCGGAGCACAAGCTCCAGACGCGCAAGCTCAGTCATTGTGGCTCACGGGCCTAGTTGCTCCGCGGCATGTGGGATCCTCCCAGACCAGGGCTCGAACCTGTGTCCCCTGCATTAGCAGGCAGACTCTCAACCACTGCGCCACCAGGGAAGCCCTACTGCAGTGTTTTGAGGAGAGAAGTAACACTTGCATTTTAAAAGGATTACTCTGATTGCCGTGTTGAGAATAGATTTTAGGGAGAACAGGGTAGAAGCAGGGAGACTAGGCTATTTCAGTAATTCAGGCCAGAGAAGATAGTGGCTTGAAGTTGAAATAGTGGTGAGAAAGGTTAGATCCTAACTATATTTTGAAAGTAAAGCCAGCAGGATTTACTACTGCATTGAATGTGTGATTTAAAAGAATATCAGTCAAGGATGATTCAGGGACATTTAGAGTGAACAGCTAGGATGGAGTTGCCATCAAGTGAGATGGGGACGTCTTCAAGAGCAGTGAATTTGGGTGCAGAGATTAGGAGTTCAGTTTGGACATGTGAGGACATCCAGTTTGAGATGTAGAGTAGCCAAGTACCTATACAAGTTAAGTTTAGGAAAGAAGTTTAGAGCTATTATTATGTAAATACAGGTTGAGTTCAGAGATAAAAACTTGAAAGTCTACCACATAGATGGTATTTAAAGCCATTAGACTAGACTGGATGAGGTCACTATAGGAGTGAGTGTAGACAGAGAAAAGAATCAGAAACTGAGCCTTTTGGGGGTTATGTATTTAACATCAATTTGCTTTCTTATGCTTGTTTCACATCATTTATTAGAAATCCCTCTCTGGGAAGGATATTATCATATGAAACTTAAGGTTATTTTCTTTCATATTTTTAGAACATTTTACTGAATGTTATTTTTTTCTTCTGAATGAGGCTACAACTGACATGTGTTATTTATTTAGTACTTTGAGTCTTAAGGTATTTTTTAGTTTATTATTGAACTTAAGAGAGCATTATCTGATTTTTTTTCTTCCTTTTTTAGGGATGATTTGGTCAGACATTAAAAGACTCTGGTATGAAGGGTTGGAAGACTTTTTAGAAGAATCACGTAATCAACTCAGTTTTGTCATGAATTCACTTTATTTGGCAACCTTTGCCCTCAAAGTGGTTGCTCACTACAAGGTGACTATTAACTATGTCAACTGGAGGCACAAGTGAAGTTTATTTAGGAAAAACCCAGGATATTTAGCTATGTATTTCAGAGTTACTTTGGCCCAAATCTGTGTCTGATGTGTTTTCATTCTAAACCTATCCTTGTGCAAGGGAATAGTACACATTGTTTCCTTCCTTTCTAATAGCTTCAAGGGTGTTAATTACCATTAAATGTTGGTTACCTATTTTATGCCAGGCACCATGGTTGATACTTGCTATACTTTATCTCATTTTATTCTCACAGGGATTCTATGAGACAGATGTCCTTATCCCCATTTTGCAAATAAGGAAAAGGAAGCTCAGAGATAATAAGTAACTTGTCCAAGACCACACAGTAAGAAACCAAGACTGGATTTAAATCCAGGTCTGTCTAGGCATTTTCTTTCTACCAAATGCCAATTCCTTACATCTGAGCTAGGTTCACTTACCTCATTAACCTATATATTACCTCATTAACCTAAGTAACACAAAGTTACTTAAATTGATTAGTGTTAGATATCTTTATATCTATCAGGAAAAAGTTTATCTGAATGGAACTCATTATATATTGGTTTACACATTCCAAATCATGACTATTATCTTCCACAGCTTAAAAAGTTATGTAAATTCAGTTATTTTCTGATTCCTATATTTTTAAATTTAAAATTTGACAAAAATCTAACCTTATAGACATCTTATAATGTTACTTTTATAAAGATTTATTAAAAGCCTAGGAAAGGTAATGGAGATTATGTTAACTATCTTTGTTTACACCTGAGTTTAGAATTCTGAGCTGTCACATTCAAGGAACTATTTATATAATATTTTTTGGGTTTTGACTAATTTATAGACTATAGAGAAAGCAAACTGGTTATCTTATATCACTTTATTAAAAACCTCTATTCCTGTAATTGATCAGTAGTACCGAACATGTTTATTAGGTATGTTCAATGACCAGAGTTGTGAAGTTATTAAGAAAATAAAAATTGATCATATATAGATAGATGGTTTGATAGAGAGGTTGATGGTCATTGGTTTTTTTAGACTGGTCTCTTTAGTTCTAGAAGCAGGGTGCCCATAGAGTTTATTATTCAGACCAAGACACTTTACAAATGAAAGGGGGCACAATTAATAATTATGCCAGGAAAACTGGTATGTAATCTGGGACTGTCCCAGGCGATTGGAACATGTGGTCATTCTATGTCTAAGTATAATAATACACTCTTTTTTTTCTTGTTATTTAGAAGGGAGAAAGTGTCTATGGGCCATTGTAGAATCCTGAGTCAAAGGACTAGGTTAATTTAATGTGATAGCTAATTAATTGACAGCACACATTCTTAAAGTTTGTGTTGTGGAATTTAAGAAAAACTAGCAAACATTTCATTCATAAAAAATTTAATGACTTAGTTTTTTAAAACATAAGAATTTCTGAGAAAACCTCTTTATATAGCACAAGTGATATTGCCCCACATATGTAGAAATCTTTTATTTATTTAAAACAATGTTATTTCTATTAAAAGAAGAGAACTTTATAAAACATAAATGGAGTTCCCCCACAAGGAGACATAAAAAAGTTTTCTTTCAACAGTCAGAATATTTGTTTTTATTTTCCTAAGTTGAGAGAGCTACTTTATCTTTGGCTTTTTTTCCCCTAACCTTAGTTTCATGATTTTGCTGATCGAAAGGACTGGGACGCATTCCATCCTACACTGGTGGCAGAAGGGCTTTTTGCATTTGCCAATGTTCTGAGTTATCTTCGTCTGTTTTTTATGTATACAACAAGCTCTATCTTGGGTCCATTACAGGTAAGTAATTAAAATTTCTTGAAGAAAATTTGGTAAAACTACTACACCTTTTACTTGTCCACTGGAATGTTGTTTTCTCATGATCTTAAAGCTAAACTTTGCTTTTGAAAATAGTTAACAGTTGAAAAGTCACAGCATGTTCATCTGCTTTGCTTCTGCCTGAATGATAATCCTTTGCTTTTAGATATTCCAAACTTTGTTAAGCTGTGGTCCATTGTCCCTCTCCCCCGAGTTCATAGACGTAGATGTATTTAAAATATAGTTATATTTCAGACAGTAGAGGAACATAACATTTTGCTTTTTACCAAAATGAATTTCACATTTAAAGTTTTAAGTGATAAATATAAGGGAGATGTTGTACAAACAGAATTCATACTTCATGATGATTTTGAAAATATGTAAGTTATATTTTAACAAAATACTCTTTTACTTTGCTTAATAAATATCAAATGTAATAAGTTGGAAAATAGAGTATTTAGAGCTAAAAAATTTCATAGAGCTTATGTAGTCCAACTTTATGCTTTACAGTACTTTATAGTTAAAGAAATTGAGCTTTTATCTTTTCAAAGTAGTATGATTATTATACATGAGAGTCCAGGACTAAATTCTAAGTCTCTTTACACTAAAGAAAGGACTCATAATTGGTTGCATGTACCCCACAGATTTTAGTAGTTGATTGTTCTTGAAAAGTGGAGTCAGTTCTGCTTGGTGACCAGCTCTACATAATACTTTGTTATTTTATAAGTCTGAAAACCTGAGCAATATTCATTTTTCCTTGTTAAGTCAAAATTTACTAACAACTTAGATTCTTTTTTGTATTTTTAAAGGAGATATTTTAAATAAAATGCATAATTACCTTCTCCAACAGAGATATGAAAACAAAATATGTAGGAAAAACCCCATTTGATTTGGCTTGTGCTGTCATCCTCCAAGAGTGTTTCCTGAAGTGTGACTCTCTGTTAGCCAAGTCCTGTGAGATGCTCTGACTGAAATAAGTTTGGGATACACTGCATTCCATATAACCTCTTTTGGGAATTCACAGTGCACATTATCACATTAAAGCCTATGAGAAAGAAGGAAAGAAACTTGTTTGATCTTGTTCAAACTGTCATCACCTAAATTCAGTTAACATCATACCCATTTTTCATGAAATATGCTCAGGTCTCTTTTTTTCTCCAAAACATGGTTTGTGAAACACTGGTTTAGACTGTCTGTTATTTTGATTTAATTTTATCACTAATATCGTCTATAAATGTTTTAATCAAGAGTCCACAGTATTTCTATATGCACATTGTTTTCTTTATTTTTTAGCTAAAAACTGATGGTATCACTAAGTTTCTATACTGAAAATTTCTTTATAGATTTTTAAAACGAGTTAAAAAGGAAAAAGTATATTATTATTTCTTAGCAAATTATTTGTTTCTTTTTCTTAGAACTGTTGAGTCAGGTCTTCCTGACTTAATCTTTTCCCAAAAGAACTATAGACATGTATACAAATACTGCATAAGTGGGTGTTTGTCTTTTTAGCTGTGGTGTGTGTTTTTCTCCTCCAGCAAGGTACTTTATATTGTTCTAATAGCCACAGAACTAGCAAATAATTTAAGTGAAGCTAGCAAATATTTAGTGTGCTCCTATTTTTTAAAAGGTCTACAGGTTAATCATAATATATGTTTAAATATTATGATCTAGTCCAGCAAATGATTTTTTAAAAAATTATCTTAAGGTATAATTTGCCATACAGTAAAATGTACCCATCTTAACTGTATAGTTTGATCAGTTTTGCAAATATATAAACTTGTTTCGAGTGTGACTGGTTCTCATGGTGCAGGCTCCCTGCTCCAAGTCATTATATAAAGTCTGCATCCAGCAGGAAGAAGGGGAAAGGCAGAAAGCATGAGCCAACTGTCTTTCTTTTTTTTAACAAGAGGACAATTATTTTTCCTCGAGGCCTACCAAATACTTCCACTTATAACTCATTGGCCAGAATTGGGTCACAGGGCTGTTTGTATCTCTGAGGAGATGAGTACTTTTAATTGAGCGGGGGGGGGGGGGAGAAGATGGCGGAAGAGTAAGACGCGGAGATCACCTTCCTTCCCACAGATACAGTAGAAATACATCTACACGTGGAACTGCTCCTACAGAACACCCACTGAACGCTGGCAGAAAACGTCCGACCTCCAAACAGGCAAGAAACTCCCCCCGTACTTGGGTAGGGCAAAAGAAAAAAGAAATAACAGAGACAAAAGAATAGGGACGGCACCTGCACCAATGGGAGGGAGCTGTGAAGGAGGAAAGATTTCCACGCACTAGGAAGCCCCTTCGCGGGCAGAGACTGCGGGTGGCAGAGGGGGGAAGCTTCGGAGCCACGGAGGAGAGCGCAGCCACAGGGGTGTGGAGGGCAAAGCAGAGAGATTCCCGCACGGAGGATCGGTGCCGAGCAGCACTCACCAGCCCGAGAGGCTTGTCTGCTCCCCCGCCGGGGCGGGCGGGGCTGGGAGCTGAGGCTCGGGCTTCGGTCGGAGGTCGGATCGCAGGGAGAGGACTGGGGCTGTCGGCGTAAACACAGCCTGAAGGGGTTAGTGCACCACAGCTAGCCGGGAGGGAGTCCGGGAAAAAGTCTGCAGCTGCCGAAGAGGCAAGAGACTTTTTCTTCCCTCTTTGTTTCACGGCGCGCAAGGAGAGGGGATTCAGAGCGCCGCCTAAACGAACTCCAGAGACGGGCGCGAGCCGCGGCGATCAGCGTGGACCCCAGAGACGGGCGTGAGGTGCTGGGGCTGCTGCTGCCGCCTCCAAAAAGCCTGTGTGTGAGCACAGGTCACTCTCCACACCACCCCTCCCGGGAGCCTGTGCAGCCCGCCACTGCCAGGGTCCCGTGATCCGGGGACAACTTCCCCGGGAGAACGCACTGCGCGCCTCAGGCTGGTGCAACGTCAAGCCGGCCTCTGCCGCCGCATGCTCGCCCCGCCTCCGTACCCCTCCCTCCCCTGCGGCCTGAGTGAGCCAGAGCCCCCGAAGCAGCTGCTCCTTTAACCCCGTCCTGTCTGGGCGGGGAATAGACACCCTCAGGCGACCTACACGCAGAGGCGGGTCCAAATCCAAAGCTGAACCCCAGGAGCTGTGCGAACAGAGAAGAGAAGGGGAAATCTCTCCCAGCAGCCTCAGAAGCAGTGGATTAAAACTCCACAAACAACTTGATGTGCCTGCATCTGTTGAATACCTGAATAGACAACGAATCATCCCAAATTCAGGAGGTGGACTTTCGGAGCAGGATATATTAATTTTTCCCCTTTTCCTTTTTTTTGTGAGTGTATATGTATATGCTTCTGGGTGAGATTTTGTCTGTATAGCTCTGCTTTATAATAGCTTTATTTTACTTCACTATATTATAGCCTCTTTCTTTCTTTCTTTCTATTTTTTCTCCCTTTTACTCTGAGCCGTGTGGACGAAAGGCTCTTGGTGCTCCAGCCAGGCATCAGGGCCGTGCCTCTGAGGTGGGAGAGCCAACTTCAGGACACTGGTCCACAAGAGACCTCCCAGCTCCACGTAATACCAAACGGTGAAAATCTCTCAGAGATCTCCATCTCAACATCAAGACCCAGCTTCACTCAACGACCAGCAAGCTACAGTGCTGGACACCCTATGCCAAACAACTAGCAAGACAGGAACACAGCCCCATCCATTAGCAGAGAGGCTGCCTAAAATCATAATAAGGCCACAGACACCCCAAAATACACCACCAGACGTGGACGTGCCCACCAGAAAGACAAGATCCAGCCTCATCCACCAGAACTCAGGCACTAGTTCCCTCCACCAGGAAGCCTACACAACCCACTGAACCAACCTTAGCCACTGGGGACAGATACCAAAAACAACGGGAACTACGAACCTGCAGCCTGTGAAAAGGAGACCCCAAACACAGTAAGATAAGCAAAATGAGACGACAGAAAAACACACAGCAGATGAAGGAGCAGGGTCAAAACACACCAGACTTAACAAATGAAGAGGAAATAGGTAGTCTACCTGAAAAGGAATTCAGAATAATGATAGTAAGGATGATCCAAAATCTTGGAAATAGAATAGACAAAATGCAAGAAACATTTAACAAGGACGTAGAAGAACTAAAGAGGAACCAAGCAACGATGAAAAACACAATAAATAAAATTAAAAATACTCTAGATGGGATCAATAGCAGAATAACTGAGGCAGAAGACAGGATAAGTGACCTGGAAGATAAAATGGTGGAAATAACTACTGCAGAGCAGGATAAAGAAAAAAGAATGAAAAGAACTGAGGACAGTCTCAGAGACCTCTGGGACATTAAACGCACCAACATTCGAATTATAGGGGTCCCAGAAGAAGAAGAGAAAAAGAAAGGGACTGAGAAAGTATTTGAAGAGATTATAGTTGAAAACTTCCCTAATATGGGAAAGGAAATAGTTAATCAAGTCCTGGAAGCACAGAGAGTCCCATACAGGATAAACCCAAGGAGAAACACGCCAAGACACATATTAATCAAACTGTCAAAAATTAAATATAAGGAAAACATTAAAGGCAGCAAGGGAAAAACAACAAATAACACACAAGGGAATCCCCATAAGGTTAACATCTGATCTTTCAGCAGAAACTGCAAGCCAGAAGGGAGTGGCAGGATATACTTAAAGTGATGGAGGAGAAAAACCTACAACCAAGATTACTCTACCCAGCAAGGATCTCATTCAGATGTGATGGAGAAATTAAAACCTTTACAGACAAGCAAAAGCTGAGAGAGTTCAGCACCACCAAACCAGCTTTACAACAAATGCTAAAGGAACTTCTCTAGGCAAGAAACACAAGAGAAGGAAAACACCTACAATAACAAACCCAAAACATTAAAGAAAATGGGAATAGGAACATACATATCGATAATTACCTTGAATGTAAATGGATTAAATGCTCCCACCAAAAGACACAGGCTGGCTGAATGGATACAAAAACAAGACCCATATATATGCTGTCTACAAGAGACCCACTTCAGACCTAGAGACACAGACAGACTGAAAGTGAGGGGATGGAAAAAGATATTCCATGCAAATGGAAATCAAAAGAAAGCTGGAGTAGCAATTCTCATATCAGACAAAATAGACTTTAAAATAAAGACTATTACAAGAGACAAAGAAGGACACTATATAATGATCAAGGTATCGATCCAAGAGGAAGGTATAACAATTGTAAATATTTATGCACCCAACATAGGAGCACCTCAATACATAAGGCAAATACTAACAGCCATAAAAGGGGAAATCGACAGCAACACAATCATAGTAGGGGACTTTAACACCCCACTTTCACCAATGGACAGATCATCCAAAATGAAAATAAATAAGGAAACACAAGCTTTAAATGATACATTAAACAAGATGGACTTAATTGATATTTATAGGACATTCCACCCAAAAACAACAGAATACACATTTTTCTCAAGTGCTCATGGAAGATTCTCCAGGATAGATCATATCTTGGGTCACAAATCAAGCCTTGGTAAAATTTAAGAAAATTGAAATCGTATCAAGTATCTTTTCCGACCACAACGCTATGAGACTAGATATCAATTACAGGAAAAGATCTGTAAAAAATACAAACACATGGAGGCTACACAATACACTACTTAATAACGAAGTGATCACTGAAGAAATCAAAGGGGAACTCAAAAAATACCTAGGAACAAATGACAATGGAGATACGACGACCCAAAACCTATGGGACGCAGCAAAAGCAGCGCTAAGAGGGAAGTTTATAGCAATACAAGCCTACCTCAAGAAACAGGAAACATCTCGAATAAACAACCTAACCTTGCACCTAAAGCAATTAGAGAAAGAAGAACAAAAAAACCCCAAAGCCAGCAGAAGGAAAGAAATTATAAAGATCAGGTCAGAAATAAATGAAAAAGAAATGAAGGAAACAATAGCAAAAATCAATGAAACTAAAAGCTGGCTCTTTGAGAAGATAAACAAAATTGATAAACCATTAGCCAGACTCATCAAGAGAAAAAGGGAGAAGACTCAAATCAATAGAATTAGAAATGAAAAAGGAGAAGTAACCACTGACACTGCAGAAATACAAAAGATCATGAGAGATTACTACAAGCAACTCTATGCCAATAAAATGGACAACCTGGAAGAAATGGACAGATTCTTAGAAATGCACAAACTGCCAAGACTGAACCAGGAAGAAATAGAAAATATGAACAGACCAATCACAAGCACTGAAATTGAAACTGTGATTAAAAACCTTCCAACAAACAAAAGCCTAGGACCAGATGGCTTCACAGGTGAATTCTATCAAACATTTAGAGAAGAGCTAACACCTATCCTTCTCAAACTCTTCCAAAATATTGCAGAGGGAGGAACACTCCCAAACTCATTCTACAAGGCCACCATCACCCTGATACCAAAACCAGACAAAGATGTCACAAAGAAAGAAAACTACAGGCCAATATCACTGATGAACATAGATGCAAAAATCCTCAACAAAATACTAGCAAACAGAATCCAACAGCACATTAAAAGGTTCATACACCATGATCAAGTGGGGTTTATTCCAGGAATGCAAGGATTCTTCAATATACGCAAATCAATCAATGTGATACACCATATTAACAAATTGAAGGAGAAAAACCATATGATCATCTCAATAGATGCAGAGAAAGCTTTCGACAAAATTCAACACCCATTTATGATAAAAGCCCTGCAGAAAGTAGGCATAGAGGGAACTTTCCTCAACATAATAAAGGCCGTATATGACAAACCCACAGCCAACATTGTCCTCAATGGTGAAAAACTGAAACCATTTCCACTAAGATCAGGAACAAGACAAGGTTGCCCACTCTCACCACTATTATTCAACATAGTTTTGGAAGTGTTAGACACAGCAGTCAGAGAAGACAAAGAAATAAAAGGAATCCAAATCGGAAAAGAAGAAGTAAAGCTGTCACTATTTGCAGATGACATGATACTATACATAGAGAATCCTAAAGAGGCTACCAGAAAACTCCTAGAGCTAATCAATGAATTTGGTAAAGTAGCAGGATACAAAATTAATGCACAGAAATCTCTTGCATTTCTATACACTAATGATGAAAAATCTGAAAGTGAAATTAAGAAAACACTCCCGTTTACCATTGCAACAAAAAGAATAAAATATCTAGGAATAAACCTACCTAAGGAGACAAAAGACCTGTATGCAGAAAATTATAAGACACTGATGAAAGAAATTAAAGATGATACAAATAGATGGAGAGATATACCATGTTCCTGGATTGGAAGAATCAACATTGTGAAAATGACTCTACTACCCAAAGCAATCTACAGATTCAATGCAATCCCTATCAAACTACCACTGGCATTTTTCACAGAACTAGAACAAAAAATTTCACAATTTTTATGGAAACACAAAAGCCCCCGAATAGCCAAAGCAATCTTGAGAACGAAAAATGGAGGTGGGGGAATCAGGCTCCCTGACTTCAGACTATATTACAAAGCTACAGTAATCAAGACAGTTTGGTACTGGCACAAAAACAGAAATATAGATCAATGGAACAGGATAGAAAGCCCAGAGATAAACCCACACACATATGGTCACCTTATCTTTGATAAAGGAGGCAAGAATATACAGTGGAGAAAAGACAGCCTCTTCAATAAGTGGTGCTGGGAAAATTGGACAGATACATGTAAAAGTATGAAATTAGAACACTCCCTGACACCATGCACAAAAATAAACTCCAAATGGATTAAAGACCTAAGTGTAAGGCCAGACACTATCAAACTCTTAGAGGAAAACATAGGCAGAACACTCTATGACATACATCACAGCAAGATTCTTTTTGACCCAGCTCCCAGAGAAATGGAAATAAGAACACAAATAAAACAAATGGGACCTAATGAAACTTAAAAGCTTTTGCACAGCAAAGGAAACCATAAACAAGACCAAAAGACAACCCTCAGAATGGGAGAAAATATTTGCAAATGAAGCAACTGACAAAGGATTAATCTCCAAGATTTACAAGCAGCTCATGCAGCTCAATAACAAAAAAACGAACAACCCAATCCAAAAATGGGCAGAAGACCTAAATAGACATTTCTCCAAAGAAGATATACAGATTGCCAACAGACACATGAAAGAATGCTCAACATCATTAATCATTAGAGAAATGCAAATCAAAACTACAATGAGATATCATCTCACACCGATCAGAATGGCCATCATCAAAAAATCTAGAAACAATAAATGCTGGAGAGGGTGTGGAGGAAAGGGAACACTCTTGCACTGTTGGTGGGAATGTAAATTGATACAGCCACTATGGAGAACAGTATGGAGGTTCCTTAAAAAACTACAAATAGAACTACCATACGACCCAGCAATCCCACTACTGGGCATATACCCTGAGAAAACCATAGTTCAAAAAGAGTCATGTACCAAAATGTTCATTGCAGCTCTATTTACAATAGCCAGGACATGGAAGCAACCTAAATGTCCATCGACAGATGAATGGATAAAGAAGATGTGGCACATATATACAATGGAATATTACTCAGCCATAAAAAGAAATGAAATGGAGGTATTTGTAATGAGGTGGATGGAGTTAGAGTCTGTCATACAGAGTGAAGTAAGTCAGAAAGAGAAAAACAAATACAGTATGCTAACACATATATACGGAATCTAAGGAAAAAAAAAAAAAGCCATGAAGAACCTAGTGGCAAGATGGGAATAAAGACACAGACCTACTAGAGAATGGACTTGAGGATATGGGGAGGGGGTGGGGTGAGATGTGACAGGGTAAGAGAGTGTCATGGACATATATACACTACCAAACGTAAAATAGATAGCTAGTGGGAAGCAGCCACATTGCACAGGGAGATCAGCTCGGTGCTTTGTGACCACCTAGAGGGGTGGGATGGGGAGGGTGGGAGGGAGGGAGATGCAAGAGGGAAGAGATATGGGAACATATTGTATGTGTATAACTGATTCACTTTGTTATAAAGCAGAAGCTAACACACCATTGTAAGGCAATTATACTTCAATAAAGATGTTTAAAAAAAAAAAAAATTGAGCATATTTCCCCCCAAGAAACCAAGGTCTGGTTAGTCAGAAAGAGGATGAAAAATAGATATTTAATAAGAATCTGTAGAGTCCTATCTTCAGGCTTTTACTTAAAAAATTTCTCCAATAAAGGTATTTGTTTTCCAGTGTAATCTTATTGACATGACAGATTTGTATAACATATTGGTGACAAAGAACTCTAGAATAATTTTGTGCAGAAGATTTATAATACATTTTCTTTCATTTTGTTAATCAGAAGCAAGGAACTCAATTAAAAGAGTGATCCAGTTACGAATATAAAGCTAAAAGAAATGCAAAAGGAAAATTGGCAATAACTTAACCACTTTAGCTAAAGTGCAGCTTTTTTTCTTTACATAACATGCGATGTCAGATAATGTTTTTATGTGATTACTGCAGTTGTTTGTTAAATTTATCTCCATCTACTAACATTTTTTTCCTTCCAGATCTTTGTAGATTTAGAAGCTGACAGACTTTTATTTTAGCTGGTTATATAACCTGCAGTAGGAGTCCAGATCTCTCCCTTAGTTAGAATGACTGTAATTTGTCATCCAAGTAGAGACACTTTGGAGAATGAAAAGGATATTATTCATTACTAAGTTGGGACAACAGCTGTGAACTGGGACTGTACCAGGCAAAGCAAGCTCGTGGAATTATCCTGTAGTGGAATACATAAAATGATCCTGATTCAGCAGTGACTGAATCCTTTATTCTATTACTTGAAATTTGTATGATTGTATTTGTTAAATTTCTGACATGTTGTAGGTAGACTTTGGAAGATGGCCTTCTACAATCGGGCCTTACTTTCTAGCCATTGCTCACTATCCTTATCTCCTTATCTCTTCATGAAATACTTCTCCATCTGGTCCAAGACCAGTCACTAATCTCACTCAGGTCCTGTGCTTTCCCACTTCCTTGTCATTTTTTGTGTTATTACCCTGTTTAGAATGTCCCAGACCCGGGGTCCCCACCCCCCAGGCCACGGACCGGTATCGGTCCACGGCCTGTTACGAACCAGACTGCACAGCAGGTGGTGAGCGGCGGGCAAGCGAGTGAAGCTTCATCTGCTGCTCCCCATCGCTCCGCATCGCTCGCATTACCACCTGAACCATCCCCACCACCGCCCACCCCATCTGTGGAAAAATTGTCTTCCACGAAAACAGGCCCTGGTGCCAAAAAGGTTGGGGACTGCTGTCCCAGACTATCCTCTGCTTGTTGAAACTTTACTTATTCATTCAATAAACATTTATTGAGTGCCTGATAGGTACTGGACACTGGGAATACTAAAGTGAGTATGCTGCAGTCTCCTTTTAAAGAACTCATAGTTCACTGAGGATGACGAGCCAATGACAACATTTGGAATGGTAGATGCTGTAATAGAGAGCTCAGAGGAAGGGTACTTACTTCAGTATAAGGCATCAGAGGAGACTTCCCAGAAGAGATGACACTGAAATTAAGCCTTAAAAGATGAGTTGAAAGGAGGTTGGCTGTAGGGCATTCCAGGGAGAGGGAACATGCACCAGCTTTAGTGTCCCCACCACTAGAAAATCTATTCCTACACTCGTACTCCCATGAGAATGAATTTCTCCATATGATGGACTTAGTACTTTGGACCTCTAATGAGCACTTCCTATAGCTAAGTCTTAATCATAAGACAATTTAAATTTAGCTTGTCCTAAATTATGTTATGTTGTTTCTACTAAATTAAAAACTCCTTGAGGATTGGGAATATATCTTCACTTTCTGGTCTGCACCTTATGCATTGCCTTGCCATAGTAGTTACTTAATGTCTGTTTGTTGAATTGAGTTGAAAAACTTGTTAGATGGGGTTGAGTAAATACAAGCACTGATTGGTCTGAGAAAACAAAAAAATATGATGGAGAAATAGGGCTACATCCTAGCTGTTGCTGTACCTGCTTGTTCCCAATAATAACAGCAACTAACATTTATTGAACATTTCATGTGGGCCAGGCACTCTGTTATATGTTTTCCATTTATTTAACCCTCATCACAACCCTTGTTATTTTTTATTTTCATTTTACAAATGGAGGGTTTAAGGCTTAGGGAGAGAAACAGCTCACAGAACTATTAAGTGGCAGAGTCAAGAGCTGAACCTGCGTCTGTCTGCCTCCAGAGGCCAGCCTGCTCTTTGAAGTTTGCTCTCCCGCTTTTTTGAATTCAGGATGCCAGCTAATCTGCCTCAGCAGATGTAAGAGACATGATTGGGCATAAATCAGTAATGTTACATACTTCAACCACCAAAAAAAAAAAAAAAAAAAGACACAATCTATAAATAATCTTGTTAAAGTAATATTAACAGTGAACATTTGAGTCCTTAACTGTGTGTCAGATACTGTTCTAAGATCTTTATTTACATGTATGACCTCATTCAATCCTCACAACCATTCGAAGAGGCAGACTCTTTTATTTACATTTTACAGAGGAAGCAACTGAGGTGTAGAGACATTAAGTAACTTGTACAAGGTCACACGGCTGGTGAGTAGTAGAACTGGGATTCCAACCCAGGTAGTTTGGCTCCAGAGCTAGTGGTCTTAACCACTGTGCTGAATTGCTTCTCAGAGTTTTCTTGAGTAATACGAGTCCCTCATTAACTTTTACTGTACAATACTTCTGTTGGCAGGCTTTCATAATTTATAGATTTTTAAAATTCTTCATTTATCCATGTGTGTCAAATGACTTACACAGCCTTTAATACTGGTAGTTGGGTGATTAGACAAGAAGGAAAAGACAGGATCACACAGCCTGGTTCAGAATCTTGCTCCATAACTTACTGTTACCTCTTCTCTTGGAGTCTCAGTTTCTGTATCTGTTGTGAGGATTGAATGGGTCAGTGTATATCAGAGGCACAGCAGAGTACCTGACGCATCATGGGCTTTACATAAACGTTTAGATCCATTCCTCCATTCCCTTAGAGTAGTGGAGGTAACTGTGACCGACCTGAAAAATAATACAAGAAAACTTGGAAAGTGAATGTAGTATGTGACACACGAGTGCATCCTTTATTCCTAGTGAATCGTTTGTTTTTATTGGATAATTATCAGACTTAGTTTAGTGGCCTGTATAACATAAATGGCATATTATTGTTGTTTGTAAAGTATTGTTCTTTGTGAGTAAAGAGTGATTTCAGGTGTTTTGCATTTTAGGGTATACTGGGGATGGATATTTTTTCTTGAAGGGAGTATGGAATGTCAGAGCTAGAGGGAAACTTAGAAGTCGTATAGTCTAGGGGTTCAAAAACTGGAGAGGCTGCAAGGATGGTGTGGGGAGCACATTTAATCTACATTCTCCAGTCCTGCCCTCAGAGATGCTGATTAAATAGTTTGGGGTGAAGTCTGACAAAATTTTAATAGCATGTAGATGAGCAAGTCTGATGCAGCATGTGGCCATTTCTTTTATAGGTCAGGAAAGTAAGGCCCAGCTCATATAGTGTTAGAAAAAAGACAGTGCAAAATGTTAATTAACAATTACATCTTTTAAAATACATTTATTCATGTATTAATTCAACAAGCCCTGCTGTGTAGGCAAAATGCGTGAGAACTAAATATTTCTTAATTGTACCCAGCCCCAAATTTCTAATGGGAGAGCTAAGATAAAAACCGCAAAGTGATGTTTTAGAAAAGCCCTTGCAAGGAGTCAGAAGCAAGAATTCAATTCCACCTTTGCCATCTATTAGTTCTTTCACCCTGAGCAATTCACTAAATCTCTCTGAGTTTCAGTTTGTCACTTGGAGAAATGGAGATAATGCTAGCCTTCCCCACCTTGCAGGATAAATAAAAATATGTGATACCTCTTGGAAAATGGTAAAGAGTTAGATAAAAGACATATAAAAAGTAGTTATGTATTCAGTATTTTAATTAATATGCCAGGCTCTGGAGCTTACTGACATTGTGCCTGCCCTTAAAGACTGCTAGAAGAGACAAACATAAAGTATAAAGTGAAGAATACTATTTTAGAGATTACATACAAAGAACTTGGGAGCATGACTGAGCGGGTGCTTGGAGAGAGTCAGGAAGTTTGAGTTGTCTGAGTTCTTTGTACATTTTGGGTATTAACCCCTTATCAGACACATCATTTACAAATACCTTCTCCAATTCGGTAGGCTGCCTTTTCATTTGTTGATGGTTTCCTTTGCTGTGCAGGAGCTTTTAAGTTTGAGTAGGTCCCATTTGTTTATTTTTGCTTTTGTTTCCCTTGCCTGAGGAGACATATCAAAAAATGTATTGTTAAGACCAATATCAAAGAGCATACTGGCTTATATTTTCTTCTAGGAGTTTTATGGTTTCAGGTTTTTGTATATGGTGTGAGAAGTTTGATTCTTTTGACACATATAAAGGGCAGTTTGATTCTTTTGACACATATAAAGGGCGTCTTGAGCATGAATGGCTTGATTAGATAGATGGATTATCTTTCCTACAGATAATTATGGGTTTTTCTGGAGAAAGATTTGGAAAAAGAATGACTGGAAGTTATTATTATTTCTTCCCTTTTGTCAGCCACTTTTATAATTGAACACTTAATATGCACCCTAATGATAACACCTCTTTCCTCTATCAGGCATTTAGCATGTTTTTGCTATTCTACATAGTGCTCTGTGTATGAGGCTTTTTCCTCTGTTAAATTATTTCCTAAGGATACATCTTCAGTAGTATTAACATATCAAAAGATAGGATTCTTATAGTGCCTCAGTATTTCTATTTCTTTATAAAAGGATGTGTTAATTTTCAGTCACACAAACAGTGTAAAAGCACACAAACAGTTCACCACGTTAATAGCTTTAGTGCTATCTTTCTTTCTTATACTATCTTAGTAGTTTTCTTTAATTTCCATTCTTCTGATTACTAGGAAAATATTTTTCTCTGTGTGTACTAGTGTTAACTTCTGTGTAAATTTCAGTATTAATTTTTAAACTACCATCTTTTTTTTATTACTTACTGTTCATATTTCTCAATTAAAACTACTAAGTAGGGGCTTCCCTGGTGGCTCAGTGGTTGAGAATCTGCCTGCCAATGCAGGGGACACGGGTTCGAGCCCTGGTCTGGGAAGATCCCACATGCCACGGAGCGACTAGGCCCGTGAGCCACAATTGCTGAGCCTGCGCGTCTGGAGCCTGTGCTCCGCAACAAGAGAGGCCAATAGTGAAAGGCCCGCGCACCGCGATGAAGAGTGGCCCCCACTTGCCACAACTAGAGAAAGCCCTCGCACAGAAACGAAGACCCAACACAGCCATAAATAAAATAAATAAATAAAAATTAAAAAAAAAAAAAAAAAAAAAAAAACTACTAAGTAGTTTTAAATAAGTAAACATGTAAGAAAGCGTGATTGTTATTTTTACAAATAAATGAGCCTTATAATCTTTCTCAGACTAAAATTAATTTACTGCTTTTAACGTTTGCATTTCACATGAATGTTTCATTAGTGTGCTCTTCAAGCTAATGTTCACCTCAGCGATATCCACTGTAGCTAATTTTGGTTCTTCCATGTTATACAAGAACTAATATCATGTTTTTAAAAAACAAGTCATGAAGTTTGTAGTGTTCTCATTAAATATTGCTCATCTTGATACTGAAATTAAAAATTACTCTTATCTTTAAAACAGTAATATTAAATTAAGGCTTTTACTTTGGGACTAAATTTTTGAAATTAAAATTATAACAGCATACATGGTCACTCTTGGAAAACTTTATTTACCTTTAAGCTCACAGTGTCTAAATTTTCTTCAAATCCAATCTTTTCTGTACTTACCTAAAGCAGTTATTGTACTCTTACTGTCATACATTATTAGGTTCTCTACTAACACGATACGGCTTTATTCTAAGCACTCACAATCTGAATAAATGATTTCTTTCCAAAGTGACCTAATAAAGCTATCATTGATTAAGAGAGAAATGTATTTCTTCTCTTTCTCACACATTTTGAGCTTTCTGATTCTAAAAGTTTTCTGTTTCTTCCATCAGAATTTTGCAAGGGGGCCAAGTGAGGGAAGCATAAGATTTTGAAAAGAGCCACATGCTAGTCAAGTGCATAAAAGTCAGGCATAGTGGACCTCCCCACTCCAAGTCGCCGGGAGTACTAGCTTGTGCTGTGCCTAAAAATTTTAGCACACCTCTTCGACTTAATTAGCTGGCTCACTATAGTGGGCTGGAGGGGCTTGGCCACTTGCCTGCTGCTACTACTTTGTATCGTCGGTGATTGGCATGTGTTATGTTGGCAGGCTCGAGGGAGTTCGGAATTTTATTTGAAGTTGGATTTCACGAATTATATAAATTTGGCCTGGTTACATTTGAGGAGGGATTATTTCTAAACACTAATTTTTATATCTTAAAAGTAATGAATGCATATAGCAAAGAAGATTCAAACCACATCCCTAGTCCTACCTCCCATAGATAAGCACTGTTAATGGTTTCTTGTGTAAACTTCCAGAAATTTCCTGTGCATATCAAACCTTATCTATATGAAAATGTATATCTGACCTATTCTTTAAAAAATAGCTGTTTAATACTGTTGTGTACCCTGCTTTTTTGACTTAACGTTTTGTAGGCACCTTTCTGTGCCAGCACACAGCACTTCATTCTTTTTAACAACAACATTTAGGATGTTCTAATTTTTTATTCTACAGCACTACAATGAAAATCCTTGTATGTAATGCATCTTTATGTACTTCCTGTTGGCTAAATTCCTAGGGATAGAATTTCGGGATCAAAGTGTAATGTTAAATTATTCTCCAAATTTGTATGCCAATTTAAATAACAAGAATTTATGAAAAGTACCTATTCCCCAGAATTTGAAAGAGTATTAAAGGAGAATGAAATTAGGCTTGAATAAAGCTCCCAGATGCATTACACATGTCTAAATTATGGTAGATACTCACATAAGTATTAGACCCTCTCATTTGACTTAACACGTATAATTTTTTCTTATAATAGACCCCAAATGAAAGAAAATTGATCACCTTGGCAAAAGAGATTAGGGCAGTCCTAGAGGGGGAAATGCTGTTCTTCAGGAAGTGGTTTAGAATTGGTTGCAAAAATCAAATGAAATACTTTATGTCCTAATGGTTTTATATTTGTAAACTTTGAGAAACTATAAATATACGCATTTATTTCCCTTTAGGTTTTAGCAAAGAATTTTCCTTTCATCCCTTGCAAATTAGGCCTTTTCTTAAATCTCTATGTCTCTTCCTCTACCTTCATAGCAAAATTATCCTCTGCAGACTTGATCCAGATTCAAGGAATGTACCATTTTTGTTTGGCAACTGGATTTTTGATGTTTTAAAAGTGATGAAATATCTCAAACAGGTGGAAAAAAAGGAGTAGCCTTGTGGATCATATGTTTTCTTGCCTGGTCATTTAGTTTTTCATATTTTGTTTTCCTGATGATTTTAATGAATGCCTATGTAATGTATTCCACAGATTTCAATGGGACAGATGTTACAAGATTTTGGAAAATTTCTTGGAATGTTTCTTCTTGTTTTGTTTTCTTTCACAATTGGACTGACACAACTGTATGATAAAGACTATACTCCAAAAGAACAGAAGGACTGTGTAGGCATCTTCTGTGAACAGCAAAGCAATGATACCTTCCATTCGTGAGTGTCTTTTAAATTTTTAGTAAATATATGTCTGTCTTTCTGTTGTGTTATGTATGAATTCATACCTACAGAACTAGAACTTCAAATTTTCTTTAAGAAATGCGTTTTGAATAAGAAATACTTATTTTTCATGAATCATTTGATAGTCATCTTTACACATAGAATCTTAAATAATTAGTGGCCTGAGTTATTACATTGTCTCCTCGACTACAGTCTGTCTTAACAGAGGAGCTCTTGCATTTTGTGCACTCTTAGCATTTTGGGCAGGACAGTTCTTTGTGGGCCCTATATATGTATTGTGAGATGTTCCATGTCTCTGCCCTTCAAGTATTAATTGTCAGTGGCAATTCTCAGTCATTGTTACAACCAAAGCACTCTCAGATTTCAACACTTCTTAGGAGGTCATTAGGGTTGAGATTGTTAAAGCTTCAAGAACATTTTTTTCCTCTAATTTATTGTATCGGAAGGAATTGAGCAACCAGTTGTGAGGCAGACAAAATACCTCCCCACATTCTTAGATAAAATAATGGAGAAGAGGTGTAGAATTACACGTTTGTTGTATTCCTATTATGTACCAACTATTCTTTAGTTTGTTTAAGGAATAAGATTAAATGAGTAATAAATATTCATCTAACACCTTCAGTATGCCAGACCCTGTTCTAAGTGCTAAATAAATGAAGTATCAGTGAACAAAACTACCCTCATGGAGTTTATTATTCTAGTGAGGTGATACAGGCAATAAAAATAGAAATAAAATATATAGTATATTACACAGTATTGGTATAGTGTATATCAGTATTACACAGGCCCTTGCCTGTAGCCCAAATAAAGCTTGGGCCAGGGAGGATTTTTGTGTGAGAGGGTGTAGCTTTAGTTAGGTAGGAGGTTAAGGAAGGCCTCACAAAAGATGACATCCAAGTAAAGATATAAAGCTGGTGAAGGATCAAGCCATGAAAAGGTATCTGGAGGAAGAGTGTTGGCAGATAGGGGAATGGCAAATGCAAATGCCTTGAGATGGGAGTGTGGTTGGTATGTTCAAGGAAAAGCCAGGAGGTCAGCGTGGATGGTATGTAGTGAATCAGAGCGAGAGTTGTAGTAGATTAGGTCAGGAAGGTAATGGGGAATAAAGCGGATCAAGATGGTGGGGTAAGAGGACTTGGAGCTCACCTCCCCCCACAAACACATCAAAAATACATCTACGTGTCAAATAATTCTCACTGAAAGCTAGCTGGAAACAGGCAGAAGGACTCCTGTACAAGCAAGGCTGTAAGAAAGGTATACATGTAATCGGGTAGGATGAGAAGAAAGTGATTGGTCAGGACCTGTGCCCCGGGAAGGGATTCAAAGGAAAAGGGAGATTACACAGATGGATACTCACCCTGGGGAGTTAGTGGGTCAAGCCACAGACTGGGTGTTCCAGTCTGGTTTCTACACATAGGAGACAAGCCCCCTTAACTGGTTGGAGAACCCCTGGGAGAGATAGAAAGGCTGGAGAAGCCTGGATGCCACTCATGAGTGGTGCAGATACTGGCTTGCCCCCTGCTAGGGCAGATAGAGGTCTGCCCTAGTGCTGTCAGGTTTCCTGTGACCACCTTGCTGCTCTCCCCAGCCCGAACTGAGAGGATAGCCCAGCTCCGCTCATTCCACATCACAGCATGGCACTGGATCTACGGCATCCAGGACCTGGCAAAAGACTCGTCCTTGTGACATAGAGGCAACCAGTCCTGGAGCGTAGCCCAGGTGGTGCGGCAGCTGCCATTGTTGGAGCTTACTCCAGCGGCACCCCAGAAGCAGCCCAGAGTTTTGACAGCAGCACAGCTGCTGGGTTTCCTGTGACCACCTTGCTATGTGCCAAAGCCCCGGCTGAGTGGATGCTCTGGCCCCACTCACTTCACGCCATAGCACAGCGCTAGATCTGGGGTGGCCAATACCAGGGAAAAGACACGACCATGGGCTGCTTGATCCACTCAGATCAAGAGAATTGATCTAAACAAAGATCATTTTAACAAGGAACTAGAAAATATAAAAAAGACCCAACAAAAATAGGCAATTCAATATCTGAAATAAAAAACACTCTGAATAACAGCCTAAGTGACACAGAAGAACACATAAGTGATCTGGAAGATAGAATAATGGAAATCACCCAATCAGAACAGCAGAAAGAAAGACAAATGAAAATAAACAAAAAAACAAAAGCAGTCCATTAGATCTCTAGGATAACATTAAACATACCAACATTCACGTAATAGGGGTTCCCGAAGGAGAAGAGAGAGAAAGAAGGGGATCAAAAATGTATTTGAAGAAATTATGGCTGAAACTTTCCCAAATCTGAAGAAGGAAACAGATATCCAGGTACAGGAAGCACAGAGGGTCCAAAACAAGATGAAACCAAACAGACCCACATCAAGACATATCATAATCAACATGGCAAAAGTTAAAGGTAAAGAGAGAATTCTAAAGGCATCAAGAGAAAAACAGTCATATACAAGGGAATCCCCATAAGACTATCAGCTTAGATTTCTCTGCAGAAACTTTGTGGGCCAGAAGGGAGAGGCTTGATATATTCAAAGTGCTGAGAGGAAAAAACCTACAACCTAGGATACTCTACCCAGTAAGATTATCATTTAGAATAGAAGGAGAAATAAAGAACTTACCAGACAATCAAAAACTGAAAGAATTCATCAATAGTAAACCTAAAAAATGTTGAAGGGTCTTCTCTAAATGGAAAAGAAGTAAGAATCTATAGGAAAGGGAAAATCCCACTAGGAAAGGCAGTTACATAGTAAGGATTGAAGATCACTTTAAAAAGCCAGTACATAGATGAAAAGAAACACACACACACACACAAAAGCAACTATAAATGCAGTAAACAGTTGAGAGATAAGCATGAAGATGTAAAATATGACATTAGAAACAAAATGTGGGTGAGGGGGGTAAAAATGTAGATCTTTTAGAATGTGTTTGAACTTAAATGACTCTCAGTTTAAAACAAGTAGATATAATTATGGGACAACATATATGAGCCCTATGGTAAACACAAATCAAAAACCTATGATAGATATGCAAAAACCAAAAAGAAAGGAACTCAAGCATACTACTAAAGGAAATCATCAAACCACAACAAGAGAAACAAAAGGAAGAAATGAACAGAAGAGAACTACAAAAACAACTGGAAAACAAGGAATAAAATGGTAATAACTGCATACCTATCAATAACTACTTTAAATGTCAATGGACTAAATGCTCCAATCAAAAGACATAGGGTGGCTGATTCCATGAAAACACAAGACCCTTCAATATGCTGCCTGCAAGAGACTCACTTCAGGGCTAAAGAAACACAGAAAAAGTGAGGGATAGAAAAAGATACTTCATGCAGATGAAAACGACAAAGAAGCAGGGATAGCAGTACTCATATCAGACAAAATAGACTTTAAAACAAAGTCTGTAACAAAAGACAAAGACGAGCACTGTATAATGATAAAGGGATCAACACAAAAGAGGATGTTACACTCATTAACATATATGCACCCAATACAGGAGCACCTAAATTTATAAAGCAAATACTAATAGACATAAAGGGAGAAATTGACAGTAATACAATAATAGTAGGGGACTTTAACCTCTCAGTGGCATCAATGGATAGATGATCCAAACAGAAAATCAGTAAGAAAACAGTGTACCTAAATGACACCATAGACCAGTTGAACTTAATTGGTATTTACAGGACATTCCATCCCAGAACAGCAGAATACACATTCTTTTCACGTGTATATGGAATGTTCTCCAGGATGGATCACATACTAGGCCACAAAACAAGCCTTAATAAATTTAAAGAGAACAGAAATTATATGAAGCATTTTTTTCTGACCACAATGGTATGAAACTAGAAATCAACTATAGAAAGGAAAATGGGAAAAGAACAAACACGTGGAGACTAAATAACATGCTACTAAAAAACCAATTGGTCAATGACAAAATCAAAGAGGAAATCACAAAATAGCTCGAGACAAATGAAAATGGAAACACACCTTTCCAAAATTTGAGGGATGCAGCAAAAGCAGTTCTAAGAGGGAAATTTATAGCAATACAGGCCTTCCTGAAGAAATAAGAAAAATTTCAAACAAATATCTTAATCTGCCATCTAAAAGAATTAGAAAAAGAACAAACAAAGCCCCAAGTCAGCAGAAGGAAGGAAGGAAGGAAATAATAAAGATCAGAGTGGAAATAAATAAAATAGAGATAAAAAACAGAAAAGATCAATGAAACCAAGAACTGTTTTTTTGAAAAGATTAACAAAATTGATAAATCTTTAGCCAGGCTTACCAAGAAGAAAAAGCCAGCCTTTACCCAAATAAACAAAATAAGGAATGAAAGTGGAGAAGTAACAACCAATACCACAGAGATACAAAAAAATCATAAGAGAATACTATGAACAGTTATATGCCAACAAATTGGACAACCAAAAAGAAATGGACAAATTTCTAGAAACATACAGCCTGCCAAGACTGAATCAAGAAGAAACAGTCAATTTGAACATACTGATCACTAGAATTGAAATTGGATTTGTAAAACAAACAAACAAACAAAAAAACCCCAGCAAACAAAAGTCCAGAATGGGATGGCTTCACAGGGGAATTCTACGAAACATATAAAGAATTAATACCTGTCCTTCTCAAAGTATTCCAAAGAATTGAAGAGGATGGAACACTCCCAAATTCATTCTATGAGGCCACCATTACCCTGATACCAAAACCAGACAAAGGCAGTACAAAGCAAATTACAGGCTAATATTTTTGGTAAATATAGATGCAAAAATCCTCAATAAGATATTTGCAAACTGAATCTAAAAATGTGTAAAAAGGATCATACACTATGATCAAGTTGGATTTACTCCAGTGTCACAAGGATGGTTCAACATATGCAAATCAATCAATGTGATACACAACATTAACAAAAGGTAGGATAAAAATCACATGGTCATCTCAATAGTTGCAGAAAAAGTGTTTGACAAAATTCAACATCCATTCATGATAAAAACTCATCAAAGTGGGAATAGAGGGAACATATCTCAACGTAATAAAGGCCATTTATGACAAACCCATGGCCAGCATCACACTCAATGATGAAAAGCTGAAAGCTTTCCCATTAAATTCAGGAACAAGACAAGGATGGCCACTCTCACCACTTCTATTTAACAAAGTATTAGAAGTCCTAGCCACAGTGATCAGACAAGAAAAAGAAATAAAACATATCCAAATTGGAAGGGAAGGTGTAAAACTCACTATTTGCAGATGACATATTTTATATAGAAAACCCTAACGTCTCCACCCAAAGAACTATTAGAACTAATAAATGAATTCAACAAGGTTGAAGGATACAAGGTTAACATACAGAAATCTGTGTATGTTAAGTAGTTTCTATACACTAATAATGAAATATCAGAAAGAGAAAGTAAAAAACCAAAATCAATCCGATTTAAAATCACGCCTAGCCATAAACTTAACCAAGGAGGTGAAAGACAGTACTGTGAAAATTATGAAACATTGATGTAGGAAATTGAAGATGATACAACGAAATGGAAAGTTATCCCATGTTCTTGGATTGGAAGAATTAACATTGTTAAAATTGCCAAACTACCCAAAGCAATCTACAGATTTAATGTAGTCCCTATCAAAATACCCATAACATTTTTCACAGAACTAGAACAAATAATCCTAATATTCATATGGAACCAGAAAAGACCCTGAATTGCCAAAGCTATCTTGAGAAAAATGAACAAAGCTGGAGGTGTAAGCCTCCCAGACTTCAGACTATACTACAAAGCTACAGAAATCAAAGCAGCATGATACTGTCACAAAAACAGATCAGTGGGACAGAATAGAGAGCCCAGAAATAAACCCATGCACCTTAGGTCAATTAATCTGTGACAAACAAGGCAAGAATATACAGTGGAGAAAAGACACTCTCTTCAACAAGTGGTGCTAGAAACACTGGACAGCTACACGTAAAACAATGAGATTAGAATATTCCCTCAGACCATATACACAAATAAACTCAAAGTGCTTAAAAGACCTAAATGTAAGACACGACACAGTAAAACTCCTAGAAGAGAACATAGGCAGAACACTCTTTGACATAACATCATAGCAATATTTTTTTGTATCAGTCTCCTAAGGCAAAAGAAATAAAAGCAAAAATAAACAATGGACCTAACTAAACTTAAAAGCTTTTGTACAACAAAGGAAACCATTGACAAAACGAAAAGACAACCTGCAAAATGGGAGAAAATATTTACAAGTCGTGTGACTGACAGAGGGTTAATAGCCAAAATATGTAAACAGCTGATACAACTCAATATCGAAAAACAAACAACACAATCAGAAAATAGGCAGAAGACCTGAATAGACATATTTCCAAAGAAGACATACAGATGACTAACAGCCACATGAAAAGGTGCCTAACATCACTAATTATTAGAGAAATGCAAATCAAATCAAAAATGAGATATCGCCTCACACCAGTCAGAATGGCCATCATCAAAAAGTCTACAAATTACAAATGTCAGAAAAGATGTGGAGAAAAGAGAAACCTCATACACTGTTGGTGGGAATGTAAATTGTTACAGCCACTGTGGAAGATAGTATGGAGGTTCCTTAAAAAACTAAAACTAGAACTACTGTATGATCCAGCAATTCCACTCCTTGTTATATATCCAGGAAAAAATGAAAGCACTAATTTGAAAAGATACGTGCACCCCAGTGTTCATAGCAGCACTATTTACAGTAGCCAAGATATGGAAGCAACCCAAGGGCCCGTCGACAGATGAATGAATTAAGAAGATGGATATATATATTCCATCTTCTTAATCCATATAAATACACACACAATTTAATATTCAACCATAAAAAAGAATGAAATTCTGCCATTTGCAGCAATATGCATGGACCTAGATAATATTATGCTTAGTGAAATAAGTCAGACAGAGAAAGACAAATACTGTATAATGTTACTTCTATGTGGAATCTAAAAAATAATACACATGAATGTATATGCAGAACAGAAACAGACTCACAGATATAGAAAACAAACTTGTTACTAAAGCGGAGAGAGGGAAGCAGGGATGGACAAATTATGGGTATGGGATTAACAGATACAAACCACTATGTATAAAATAGATAAGCAACAAGGATATATTGTATAGCACAGGGAATTATAGCCATTATCCTGTAATAATTTATAATGGAGTATAATCTGCAAAAATACTGAATCACTATGTTGTACACCTGAAACTAACACAATATTGTAAATCAACTATACTTCAATTGAAAGAAAGAAATAAAGGGAGGAAAAAAAAGAAAGACAGGTAATGGGATCATGTAGGACCTTGTTGGCCGTTGTATGGACTTCAGGCTGTTGAGCTTGAGAGCCATTTGAAGTTTTTGAGCGAAGAAGTGGCAAAATCTAATTAAGTATTACAGGATCATAGGCTGCTGTGTTGAGAAAAGACAGAGAAGTAGTAAGAGAGTAAACAGGAATAATTTATCTTCCTTTTGAGTTTGTTTCTTTGTTTAAAGCAAGGCATATCTGTGATGTTGGGTCCAACCTCAGTTACTTTATAAAATATTACTCCTGGGCTATCCTTGTATTCTTTATGTAATGTTGATATAAATGAATTCTTTATTTTCACTAATTAACTTAAAATTCCTTTTAAACAGAAATGTAATTGTCTTTACAGGTTCATCGGCACTTGCTTTGCTTTGTTCTGGTATATTTTCTCCTTAGCACATGTGGCAATCTTTGTCACAAGATTTAGCTACGGAGAAGAATTACAGTCCTTTGTCGGAGCTGTTATTGTTGGGACATACAATGTTGTGGTTGTGATTGTGCTTACCAAGCTGCTGGTGGCAATGCTTCATAAAAGTTTTCAGTTGATAGCAGTAAGTGTTCTTTCTTTTAAAAATTTTATATTCTCTTCAGACCATACCAAATGTATGTAGTAGATAAGGCAAAGATTTAAAAGAATTAAGAATGTGTCATTTAAAAATTAAATATAGATTTTTTTTAAAAATGTAAGTAATGTATATTAACTGCAAGTTTTGAACCAAATTTTTACCTACAAGGTGTGGAAACATTTGAACAATCTTAAACAATCTCTTCATACCAGCCCTACCATGTGTGTGTGCACGTGTGCATGCCTATTCATTTCCTTTTTCACTTGCCTCTTATAGAATCATGAAGACAAAGAATGGAAGTTTGCTCGAGCAAAGTTGTGGCTTAGCTACTTTGATGACAAATGTACATTACCCCCACCTTTCAACATCATTCCTTCACCAAAGACTATCTGCTATATGATTAGTAGCCTCAGTAAATGGATTTGCTCTCATACATCAAAAGGCAAGGTTAAACGGCAGAACAGCTTAAAGGTAAGAAGTTAGATGGTTGAACTGCAACATGATAATTTTAATAATTACTAATCTCAGATGTTTCCTAAAGCATAAATATGCAGGTTCCTAAGGGCTAAGACTTGTGTTGTTTTGTACAGGGCATTCTCTGCACTAATTTGTTGTGGTTATAAAGCAATTAGCGAAACAGCTTACAAAAAAACAAGGGCTAAGACTTGTTTTTTTTTTCACTCCTGTATCCCTAATGCATAGCATAGTATCTAACATAAAGTAAGGATTCAATAAATACTTATTGAAAATGAGAGAGAGAGCTGTGATTTTTTTCATGAATTCTCATCTCACAGTTTTAAAACAAGGAAAATATTCAGAATACCTAGGCTGTCAGCATAAGAGTGACTCTTAGAGTCAATGCATATTTTTCTGGTTCTTCTTGAAAGTTGTTCAATACATGAATAATTCAATACATGTTGCTATAAGCCAGGAACTGGCAAACTTTTTCTGTAAATGACCGGATAATAAATATTTTAGACTTTGTGGGCTGTGAAAAAATTGTAGATTTTATGTGGGTAGTAATATAACAAGAGAGAAAACAAATTTCCACAAAATTTTTATTGATGAAATTAAACATATGAGAATAATTGAGTAATATTTTTTTTTATAATACAGCTCTATTAATGAATGGAATTCCATTTTGGCGGGGAATAACATTTTGTTTATTTGGAGTTCAAAGTTAGTAGTCCCCATCATTAAATTGATTACAAAAGATTCATCTGTAAAAGCCATTCTTAGCTCACAGGCCATCAGAAACAGGAAGTGGGTCATATTTGACCTATGGGTCATAGTTTGCTAATCCCTACTACAAACTAAGGATCTTAAATCAAGGTAAGTGTACAGGTAAATGAATAAAACAAATATGCATGGCATGTTTCAAATGTGTTGAATATTATTTTGTAACATGTAGTGGCAAAAATATAGTCTTAATAAAGCATTACAAGATAGTGTTTGTATCTGTAAATTTTTTTAAAAATCCACCTCATCTAAATATTTTTATGCACATTGTTAATATCATATTTTTTGTTTTGAAGGAATGGAGAAATTTGAAGCAAAAGAGAGATGAAAACTACCAAAAAGTGATGTGCTGTTTAGTGCATCGTTACTTGACTTCCATGAGACAAAAGATGCAAAGTACAGATCAGGCAACTGTGGAAAATCTAAATGAACTGCGCCAAGATCTGTCAAAATTCCGAAATGAAATAAGGGATTTACTTGGCTTTCGGACTTCTAAATATGCTATGTTTTATCCAAGAAATTAGCCATTTTCTAAATCACGTAGAGAATAATTTTCAATAATAAATCTGAAAGACTGCATTTGTATAACTTGCAATTAAATTAGTAAGATATATATTGAAATAAAGAATTATGTAAAAGCCATTCTTTAAAATATTTATAGCATAAATATATGTTATATAAAATATGTATATATGATTAGTTTTTTTAAAACCCTCTGTTCGTGGCTTTTTGCAGTAATAAAACAGATTAAGTAGATAGGTTTTGTTAGCATGCTGCTTAGTTTTCTTATTTAAACGGTGCTTAAATTTTTTTTCTCTTTCTGCTTAAGAAGGGCAGCGTTAGAATTGTAGTGACTATTGCCAGAAGGTTTTGTAAAAATGAAGATCAGCAAATGTGGACTGATCTCCTTCCATAGGGTACATTTGAGATATAGAAGTCTTGTTTTTTAAAATCTTTGCTTTAGGAGTTTACATATATAGTTCAGTATTTATTGTTTAGGAGTATAGGTTTACCTAAAACAGTAGTCTATTTTTTCTTTTTTCTTTTGTTATAATCTTAAGCAACAAAGATAAAAGCCCTAATGAATGTTTGAATCTATTTGTGTCTATAAATTTAAATTCACCTCAATGTTTGTTACTGTAACATATTTACTTTTACATGGTTGTAATCACTTTATATTTTTAATTTTGCTTTTTTCACTTAATAGTATTTTATATATACATTTCCATGTATTGATAGAGTCCACGTATTTAAATTTTTATAGAATTATATAGTTTTTGAAAAATATAGTTAGTAGACTTTTCATTTTGTAGCTATAGAGTATTTGATTATGTTTATAAGTTTGCACAGCTACTTCTCTAAGATTAGGTATTTATTGGCTTTTAATTTTTTATTATCATAAAAGTGGTATAATTTTTTTTCAAGTTGGAGTGAATGTTCCTAGTTATAAAGCTAACCCAAAATAAGGATTTAGAAGGTATTTCTTTGTCATGTATGGTCACAGCCTGTTTTGTTTGTGTAAACATTGGAAGACCCTTTAATGCAAGGATTTGTTTTATTTTTGGACTAAGGTTCTTGACCTTATATCCGAAAGTATTTTCCACAGAATTTAACATAGTTCTATAAACAGGACTTCATGCTTATTTGTGGCTCATTCTTGATGCTTAGGGTGAAAAGCATTGACTTTTTAAATTGGAGAATAAAGTATATATTTAAATTTTTTTTCCTGTGCTCATGTAAGGGATATAGTTAACAGTTTTTCACAGGCTATTCCTTATTTATTCTTGCAGCATTTCTAGTTAAGAGGTTATTATGTATATAATTATCTTCTTAACTGAATGTCAGATGGTCTTAAGGCCACAGGGTGCAGGTAGCCCTTGGTCTATAAGTACCACCGATCCAGGGATCATTGTTGAAATATGTTAGTGTTGTGTTTCATCTTGCTTTTTACTTTTTATTTTTTAATTTCCAAATTGTAAGTGTTCCCTTTTTTGGGCAAATTCTTATAAAAATGTTTATTGTAAAGTTATATATTTTGTCTATGATGCGATTATGCACTTCCCAACTGGGATTTTACATCAGGGTTTTTAGTCATTCTAAAAAATATCTAATTATTAAATCAAAATATTTATAGAGTGCCTACTGTATGCATGAGTTACGAGGTATATTTTGAATGACAGCATATTGTAAGAAAAAAGGTAAATAAAACTTGACATTAGATTATAAATTGACAGAGTTTGTTCATTGTATTATCGTATACTTTTATACTTTTTATTGAGATATAATTCACATATCATAAAATTCACTCTTTTAAAGTATACAGTTCACTGTTGTTGTTTTTTTAAATTATGGCAACAAAGGTCTAAAATGCAAAGCATCAACATCAGACCCCTTTGTACCTCTTCCTGCCTCTGGTGGCAATGATATTTGACTCTTTTAGCTATTTCTTCTTTTATTTGTAAATACCATATTTTGAAATAATATGTCTATACAAAGACCTGTATGTAAGTGTTTATAGCAGCTTTATTCACGATCCCAAATTGAAAACAACCAAATGCCCATGAACTGGTGAATGGGTAAGTAAATCGTACATCCATACAATGGAAATCTACTCAGTGATAAAAAGGAATTGTATCAGTCAGAGTTCAATCAGAGAAGCAGAACTACTAGGATATTGGCAGGCACATATGTTTGTGTGTACAGTGATTTGTTTACAGGGATTTGACATTACACAATTGTTGGAGTTGGTTAAGCAGTCTCCAAGGCTGTTGTTTTTGCATCTAATACTGGAGATTGAAGTTCACCAGGTTGGCTGTTGGAAGAGGAAAATAGGTGGAAGAAATGCGGATAAGCTGGAACCCATGAGGACGGTCTGAGACCCTTGTCACTTGTCACTGTCTCCAACCTTGATGATGTGGGAATCCTGTGGAAGAAGTTACCCTTTGCCACATTGCTAAACACACCTAGCCCAGAATTAGAGAAGCTGAAGGACAAGCCAAGGAAAGGTGGAATGATTAGAGTCCTGGCCGCTGCCCTTCACCAGTAGGTTGAGCCAGCAGATAAGTTTCAACGTGTGTAAACAATGCAAGTGCCTGCAAAAAAACCCCAAATGGCTGCTGCTCCATTTCTGCCCTCCAAATTTCACACTGAAATGTGTCTTGTGCCCACCCTACCTAGAAGCATACACGGGAGAGAATTCTGGGAAACATAATTCAGCCTACCCAAGTTGACACAGGAACAAACTAGTGAAATATATGCAGAAACACAGATGAATCTTAAAAGTACTATGCCAAGTGAGGACACTCGTCACAAAAGGCTACACACACTGTGTGATTCCATTAATATGACATCCTAGAAAAGACAAAACTATAGAAACCAAAATCAGATCATTGGTTACCAGGATCTGGTGGGAAGAGAAGATTGATTGCACAACTCATCAAACTATACATTTAATAGGGTGAATTTTAATGTATGGAAATTACGCTTCAGTAAACCTGACAAAACTATATAATGCTACAACATACTAAAATAACTAAGAAAAACGATGGAGTAGCAATTCTCATATCAGACAAAATAGACTTTAAATTAAAAACTATAACGAGACAAAGAAGGACACTTCATAATGATCAAGGGATCAATCCAAGAAGAAGATATAACAATTGTAAATATGCACTCAACATAGGAGCACCTCAACACTTAAGGCAAATGCTAACAGTCATAAAAGGGGAAATCGACAATAACGAAATCATAGTAGGGGACTTTAACACCCCACTTTCACCAATGGACAGATCATCCAAAATGAAAATAAATAAGGAAACACAAGCTTTAAATGACACATTAAACAAGATGGACTTAATTGATATTTATAGGACATTCCATCCAAAAACAACAGAATACACTTTCTTCTCAAGTGCTCACAGAACATTCTCCAGGATAGATCATATCTTGGGTCACAAATCAAGCCTTGGTAAATTTAAGAAAATTGAAATCATATCAAGTATCTTTTCTGACCACAATGCTATGAGACTAGATATCAATTACAGGAAAAAAAACTGTAAAAAATACAAACACATGGAGGCTAAACAATACGCCACTAAATAACCAAGAGATCACTGAAGAAATCAAAGAGGAAATCAAAAAATACCTAGAAACAAATGACAAGGAAAACACAATGACCCAAAACCTATGGGATGCAGCAAAAGCAGTTCTAAGAGGGAAGTTTATAGCAATACAATCCTACCTCAAGAAACATCTCAAATAAACAACCTAATCTTACACCTAAAGCAATTAGAGAAAGAAGAACAAAAAACCCCCAAAGTTAGCAGAAGGAAAGAAATCATAAAGATCAGATCAGAAATAAATGAAAAAGAATTGAAGAAAACGATAGCTAAGATCAATAAAACTAAAAGCTGGTTCATTGAGAAGATAAACAAAACTGATAAACCACTAGCCAGACTCATCAAGAAAAGAAGGGAGAAGACTCAAATCAACAGAATTCGAAATGAAAAATAAGTAACAACTGACACTGCAGAAATGCAAAGGATCATGAGAGATTACTACAAGCAACTCTATGCCAATAAAATGGACAACCTGGAAGAAATGGACAAATTCTCAGAAAAGCACAACTTTCCGAGACTAAACCAGGAAGAAATAGAAAATATGAACAGACCAATCACAAGCACTGAAATTGAAACTGTGATTAAAAAGCTTCCAACAAACAAAAGCCCAGGACCAGATGGCTTCACAGATGAATTCTATCAAACATTTAGACAAGAGCTAACACCTATCCTTCTCAAACTCTTCCAATATACAGCAGAGGGAGGAACACTCCCAAACTCATTCTACGAGGCCACCGTCACCTGATACCAAAACCAGACAAAGATGTCACAAAAAAAGAAAACTACAGACCAATATCACTGATGAACATAGATGTAAAAATCCTCAACAGAATACTAGCAAACAGAATCCAACAGCACATTAAAAGGATCATACACCATGATCAAGTGGCATTTATCCCAGGAATGCAAGGATTCTTCAATATACGCAAATCAATCAATGTGATACACCATATTAACCAACTGAAGGATAAAAACCATCCGATAATCTCAGTAGATGCAGAGAAAGCTTTTGACAAAATTCAACACCCATTTATGATAAAAAGTCTCCAGAAAGTAGGCATAGAGGGAACTCACCTCAACATAATAAAGGCCATAGATGACAAACCCACAGCCAACATCATTCTGAATGGTGAAAAACTGAAACCATTTCATTTAAAATAAAGAATAAGACAAGGTTGCCCACTCTCACCACTATTATTCAACATAGTTTTGGAAGTTTTAGCCACAGCAATCAGAGAAGAAAAAGAAATAAAAGGAATCCAAATCAGAGAAGAAGAAGTAATGCTGTCACTGTTTGCAGATGACATGATACTATACATAGAGACTCCTAAAGATGCTACCAGAAAACTACTAGAGCTAATCAATGAATTAGGTAAAGTAGCAGGATACAAAATTAATGCACAGAAATCTCTTGCATTCCTATACACTAATGATGAAAAATCTGAAAGAGAAATTAAGGAAGCACTCCCATTTACCATTGCAACAAAAAGAATAAAATACCTAGGAATAAACTTACCTTAGGAGACAAAAGACCTGTATGCAGAAAACTATAAGACACTGATGAAAGAAATTAATGATGATACAAACAGATGGGAAGATAATACCATGTTCTTGGATTGGAAGAATCAACATTGTGAAAATGACCATACTACCCAAAGCAATCTACAGATTCAGTGCAATCCCTATCAAACTACCAATGGCATTTTTCACAGAACTAGAACAAAAAATTTCACAATTTGTATAGAAACACAAAAGACACAGCCAAAGCAATCTACAAATTCAATGCAATCCTTATCAAACTACCAATGGCATTTTTCACAGAACTAGAACAAAAAATTTCACAATTTGTATGGAAACACAAAAGACACAATAGCCAAAGCAATGTTGAGAAAGAAAAACAGAGCTGGAGGAATCAGGCTCTGTGACTGCAGACTATACTACAAAGCTACAGTAATCAGGACAGTATGGTACTGGCACAAAAATAGAAATATAGATCAATGGAACAGGATAGAAAGCCCAGAGATAAACCCACACACATGTGGTCACCTTATCTTTGACAAAGGAGGCAAGAATATACAATGGAGAAAAGACAGCCTCTTCAATAAGTGGTGCTGGGAAAACTGGACTGCTACATGTAAAAGAATGAAATTAGAACACTTCCTGACACCATACACAAAAATAAACTCAAAACGGATTAAAGACCTAAATGTAAGGCAAGACACTATAAAACTCTTAGAGGAAAAAATAGGAAGAACAGTCTTTGACATAAATCACAGCAAGATCTGTTTTGATCCACCTCCTAGAGTATTTGAACTAAAAACACAAATAAACAAATGGGACCTAATGAAACTTAAAAGCTTTTGCACAGCAAAGGAAACCATAAACAAGATGAAAAGACAACCCTCAGAATGGGAGAAAATATTTGCAAATGAATCAACGGACAAAGGATTAATCTCCAAAATTTACAAGCAGCTCGTGAAACTCAATATCAAAAAAAACAACCCAATCCAAAAATGGGCAGAAGACCTAAATAGACATTTCTCCAAAGAAGATATACAGATTGCCAACAAACACATGAAAGAATGCTCAACATCACTAATCATTAGAGATATGCAAATCAAAACTACAATGAGCTATCACCTCACACCAGTCAGTATGGCCATCATCAAAAAATCTCCAAACAGTAAATGCTGGAGAGGGTGTGGAGAAAAGGGAACCCTGTTGCATTGTTGGTGGGAATATAAACTGATACAGTCACTATGGAGAACAGTATGGAGCTTCCTTAAAAAAGTAAAAATAGAACTACCATATGACCCAGCAATCCCACAATGTTCATTGCAGCTCTATTTACAATAGCCAGGACATGGAAGCAACCTAAGTGTCCATCGACAGATGAATGGGTAAAGAAGATGTGGCACATATATACAATGGAATATTATTCAGCCATAAAAAGAAATAAAAATGAGTTAGTTGTAGTGGATGGACCTAGAGTCTGTCATACAGAGTGAAGTAAGTCAGAAAGAGAAAAACAAATACCATATGCTAACCAATATATATGGCATTGAAAGAAAAATAAATGGTTCTGATGAACCTAGGGGCAGGACAGGAATAAAGATGGAGACATAGAGAATGGCCTTGAGGACACAAGGAGGGGGAAGGGTAAGCTGGGAGAAGTGAGAGAGTAGCATTGACATATATACACTACCAAATGTAAAATAGATAGCTACTGAGAAGCAGCTGCATCACCCGGGGAGATCAACTCGGTGCTTTGTGACCACCTAGAGGGGTGGGATAGGGAGGGTGGGAGGGAGACACAAGAGGGAGGCGATATGGGGATATATGTATACGTATAGCTTATTCACTTTGTTATACAGTAGAAAGTAACACAACAATGTAAAGCAATTATACTCCAATAAAGATGTTAAAAAATAAAGATGTGGTATATATATACCACGTGTGTGTGTGTATATATATATATATATATATATATATATACACATATATACAGATATATTGGAATATTAGCCATAAAAAAGAACGAAATACTGCCATTTGCAGCATCATGGATGGGCCTAGAGAATGTTATTCTTAATGAAATAAGTCAGAGAAAGACAAACACTATATGATATCATTTATATGTGGAATCTAGAAACAAAAAACATATCTATATACAAAACTTGTAGACATAGAAAACAAACTTATGGTTACCAAAGGGGAGATGGATGAGGGAGGGACAAATTAGGAGTATGGGATTAACAGATAAAGACTACTATGCATAAAACAAGCAACAAGGATTTACTGTGTAGCACAGGGAATTATATTCAATATCTTGTAATAATCTATAATGGAATATAATAAAAAAAATACTGAATCACTATGTTGTACACCTGAGGCTAACACAATATTGTAAATCAACAATACCTCAATGAAAAGAAAGAAAGAAAGAAAGAAAACTAAGAAAATAACAGTGGAATTTTATGATTTATTACCACTCTAGAAGAAAACAGTGCTTGAATATGCAAGTTGGTAGCCCATTAGTAACATAACACAGTCACGTGAAGTATGGTAGTAAATGCCAGGGTGAAGAATTTTGTATTTTTCAAAATTTATGTTAGCAATTCTAGATTCTTTGCTATTTCATATAAATTCTGGAATCTGCCTGTCAATTTCTACCAAAAAAACCTTGTGGTGATTTTGATTGGAATTGCATTGATATTGAAATTTTTCTTTTCCTCAGAAAATACATTTATAAAATAACAAATAGGCCAAGGTTATAGGCTGTAGGGAGTCTAATTATTCAAAATTACACTAAGAAAATGTTAACAGTACCAGGGGCAATGGCTGCTGTGGATTTCTCATTTGTAAGTAAATTTGTTAGCTTTCTGGCATCACTGCCCTGTGGGTAAATATGTTGTGTTTCTTGAAGAGATATTTAGAAGAATTGCCAGTGACAGTGTTTGTCTTCATTTGGTCATTTCACACTACTTTTTCCTTTTCCTACTCCCCCTGCCTCCAGTTTGAAATACATGCTTCAAATATGGAACTCAAAAGTAGGAAAAATTTTATGTGTTAGTTACATGGTTTAAAATAACCATCTTTAAGAGACATGGTTTCTGATGTAAATTAAATTACAGTAGTACAAGAGGCAAAACAGCATGGTTGGGTAGGAGGTAAATGTATGTTTCAAAAAAGAACTGTTTCAGCCAGATAATGACAGGTTTCTTCATCCTGCTACCAGCAATCTAGACGTTTCTCTCTGTCTCTCTCCATTAGTAAGACTATTTGATCAATCCTTTCAGTTTTAGATAAAATTATTCTAAGATAGTAAAACTATCAGGTGCCATTTGAAAAGGGTTTTGAGGAAGAAAATGTACTAGCCACCCCATTAACTCATTCAGAAATTAAATTAATTTGGGAGATGATTCAACTCCATATTTTAAAACTCATTTCCCCCATTTTATATTTCAGTAGAAATAGCAAGCACATTGCTTGTTTTAACACAGAGGGTTTTTTCTTTTCTTTTTTTTTTTAAGGTACAAATCTAAACTAAGCATAGGAAGGGGCAGTTCTTTTATTCTCTGTATCCTCAGCTTAAGTATGTTGTTGATATTAAATGACACAAATTTGTTAAATGAAAATTTAGCCATTATCTATTTGTGTAAATATCCTGGAAATGATATCCAGTCAGATATCCTTCTAACAATTGCAATCTCTAAGTCTTATTCCATCAAATTGGATTGGAAGAAAACTTAGATCACCTACTTCAACCTTCTCATTTTATAGGAAAGAAAACTGACGTTTTAAGTAATTTGTCCAGGTTATACAATGACTGACTTGAGATCTTGAGCTCAATTTACTATTTGTGTTGGGAAAGATAGATCCAAACACTTTGGTTTTTTGAATGAATTTCTCACTGTAGTTTCATCTTGGTCAGAGAACAGAACTTAAGATGTCCAGTCCCTATTTTCTAAGTGACTAGTTTATTAAAGACTTTAAGTTTATGACCAAGGTCAGAAGCAGAGACCAGTGAGATGAGCAAGAGACAGAGGGAAAGGATGCACAGTGGGGTAGTAAACATAAATAAAAAGGCAAGAGTCAGTCTTAGAAAATAAACAAGCCAGGCCATGGAGGGACCAAGGGTGTAGAATGGAGGAAGTGGTTAATTTTATTTTTGTGCTACTTTATATCTTTATCAGTTTGGTTATTCAAGAATCTGGAAACAGTTGAAGACCTATACAGGATCTCAGAAAGAATCCAATTCAACTTTATCATTTTATGGATAAGGAAACTAAGGTTCCCCAATGCTGCACTGTGAAGGAGAATCCAAGTCTCTCCTCATCCAGGAGGCTCTTCATTGTATTATGTTACTATTAATACAAATTTCTTGTTCGTGAAATAAATTAATCAGCTTTATAAAGTCATACGTTAAGCTTTTAATTTTTCTTTATAGGTTTCTATACTTAAAAACTCACTGTTTAAAGCAGAAACTAACACACCATTGTAAAGCAATTATACTCCAATACAGATGTTAAAAAAAAAAACCCCACTGTTTAAATCTAACTTAATGTTGGTATCAGAATGCCACAGGGACAGCCTTCAAGCAAAAGATACTGTTTCAAATTTATATCTAATTAAATTTTAGCCTTTTTAAACCTAATTATTGACTCAGGGAAGAAGCAAATTACAAAAACAAAGTCAGAATTTTACATAATAACTTTAAAATCCCTCAGAAAAACTTCTATGTATGTCCCAGAGCTGCCCCATCTGAATCCCTAATTCTGTACATCCATGTACACCCCCATAGTTTCTACGTTAAAAAGAGGCTGTTAGCGTGTGAATAATGACCCTCATGTACTTAATTCAAGATGCTTAATTATAAATGATAAAATAATATTTATATCTTGTTTTGGGCTAGGGCTAAGAGACAAACTTGTGAAACTATTAATTCTAATCACCTGCAGGTTGCTTCAGGTTTTCTATTTGGATAATCATATCATCTTTGCATAATAGTCTTGTTTCTTCCTTTCCAATATCATTTTTTCTTTTTCTTGACTTACTACACTGACCAGACCCTCCAGTACAATTTTTAATAGAAATGTGATTTCAAGCATTCCTGTCTTATCACTGATCTTAAAGGAAATGCTTTCAATACTTCACCATTAAATATAAGATTTGCTGCAAGTTTTCTTCTCAACTTAAGGAAGTTCCCTTCTATTCATAGTTTGCTCAGGGTTTATTTTTGTCATGAGTAAATGTTGAATTATATCAAGTGCTTCTGCATTACTAAGATCAAATTATTTTTCTTCTTTAATCTATTGTGAATAGGGCTTAACAGAACCTTTCCCCATTAAAAGATGATCTTTGCTTAACTCTAGCTTCGTTTACCTAGTAATCTGATAATACAGTATGTCAACTATGTTGCTAGGCAAACTTGTTTCTGGTAAAAATGATCCCTGATTGGTAAATTGCTTTGGATTGGGAGGAATTCAATCCAGTATAAGAGAACTAGAAATACCCGATAGGGGAGCCAGAGCTCTGGGCTTTCCTGAGTGTGTAACTCTTATAACCAGGTGTGTCATCTATGAGGCGTCTGGGAGCTGGGCTTATGGAGTTGTTACAAGAATTACTGGCTTCTGTGGAGATGCGACCTTTAAACTGGGGTGTCTACATCCATCTGGCATGAATCTTGTCTCCTGGCATCTGAGACTTTATCTAGGGAGGCAAAGAAAACAGCTCATGGATAGCTGGTATGAACTGCTGCCAGATGGCTGCAAAGACTCTCAGTGAAGAAAGTGTGACATTGTGCCATTAAGCTCTGGTACCTTTGCTATACAGTATCTTTCTGAGGATATTGGTACCAAGGGAGGCCTGTGATACTGTTAAGTCTGGATGTTTAGCTGCCCCTAAGACTCCCTAGTTGGCATTGCAGTTCTATTAATGCAGTGAAGTATGATCATTGATTTTCTAATGTTAAATTAATCAAGTATTTCTGGGATAAACCCAACTTGATTGTCACCTATTTGGTTGGTTTGCTGGATTTTTTTGGATAATATTTTGTTTAGGGTTTTTGCACCTATGTTCAGAAGTAAAATCAGACTAGTGGTTTTAGATCCTATTGTCTGCTGAAGTTGTGATGTTAAGATTATACTAATCTCATAAAAAGAATTGCTGAGTGTTACTTCTTTGTTTATACTCTGGAATAGTATATGTTAGATTCTAAGTAAAACTGTCTGGACCTGGGGTTTTATCTGAAGAAAGTTTTAAAATTAGGATTGAATTTCTTTAAAGGTTATAAGACTATTTAGTTCTTCTACATCCTTGTTAAATGTTTCTTGCATTTTGTCTATTCTATTTCCAAGATTTTGGATCATCTTTACTATCATTATTCTGAATTCTTTTTCAGGTAGACTGCCTATTTCCTCTTCATTTGTTAGGTCTGGTGTGTTTTGACCCTGCTCCTTCACCTGCTGTGTGGTTTTTTGTCTTCTCATTTTGCTTATCTTACTGTGTTTGGGGTCTCCTTTTCACAGGCTGCAGGTCCGTTGTTCCCATTGTTTTTGGTATCTGTCCCCAGTGGCTAAGGTTGGTTCAGTGAGTTGTGTAGGCTTCCTGGTGGAGGGGACTAGTGCCTGTGTTCTGGTGGATGAGGTTGGATCTTGTCTTTCTGGTGGGCACGTCCACGTCTGGTGGTGTGTTTTGGGGTGTCTGTGGCCTTATTATGATTTTAGGCAGCCTCTCTGCTAATGGATGGGGCTGTGTTCCTGTCTTGCTAGTTGTTTGGCATAGGGTGTCCAGCACTGTAGCTTGCTGGTCATTGAGTGAAGCTGGGTCTTGATGTTGAGATGGAGATCTCTGAGAGATTTTCGCCGTTTGGTATTACGTGGAGCTGGGAGGTCTCTTGTGGACCAGTGTCCTGAAGTTGGCTCTCCCACCTCAGAGGCACAGCCCTGATGCCTGGCTGGAGCACCAAGAGCCTTTCATCCACACGGCTCAGAATAAAAGGGAGAAAAAAATAGAAAGAAAGAAAGAAAGAGGATAAAATAAAATAAAATAAAGCTATTATAATAAAAAATAAGAAAAAAATTATTAAGAATAAATGTATTCAGAAAAAAAATTTTTTTTAATTTTTAAAAATAGATTTATTAATTTTTATAGTATAAAATAAGAAAAAATTAAGAAAAAAATTTATTAAGAAAAAAATTTTTTTCATTTTTTAAAATAAAAAATATGAAAAAACTTATTAAAAAATTTTTTTAATTTCTAAAAATAGAAAATAAGGAAAAAATTATTAAGAAAACATTTATTAGGAAAAAAATTCTTTTAAGTAAAAAAAAAAAAAAAACACGGACTGACCTAAGCCTAGGACTAATGGTGAAAGCAAAGCTATACAGACAAAATCTCACCCAGAAGCATACACATATACACTCACAAAAAAAGGAAAAGAGGAAAAATTAATATATCCTGCTCCCAAAGTCCACCTCCTGAATTTGGGATGATTCGTTGTCTATTCAGGTATTCAACAGATGCAGGTACATCAAGTTGTTTGTGGAGATTTAATCCGCTGCTTCTGAGGCTGCTGGGAGAGATTTCCCCTTCTCTTCTCTGTTCGCACAGCTCCTGGGGATCAGCTTTGGATTTGGACCCGCCTCTGCGTGTAGGTCGCCTGAGGGCGTCTGTTCCCCGCCCAGACAGGACGGGGTTAAAGGAGCAGCTGCTTCGGGGACTCTGGCTCACTCAGGCCGTGGGGAGGGAGCGGTACGGAGGAGGCGGGGCGAGCCTGCGGCGTCAGAGGCCGGCGTGATGTTGCAGCAGCCTGAGGCGCGCAGTGCGTTCTCTCGGGGAAGTTGTCCCTGGATCACGGGACCCTGGCCGTGGCGGGCTGCACAGGCTCCCGGGAGGGGCGGTGTGGATAGTGACCTGTGCTCGCACACAGGCTTCTTGGTGGCGGCAACAGCAGCCTTAGAGTCTCCTGCCTGTCTCTGGGGTCCACGCTGATAACCGCTATAAGACTATTTAGGTATTCTATTTCTATTTGAGTCCAAGTGATAAGTCCTCACCCCCTGGCCATGAATTTGTCCACTTCGTCTAAGTTTCCAAATCTTCTGACATAAATGGCTCATAATATCCTCTTAACTGCTTTTTGAGAGTGTGTAACATCTGTTGTAAGGTCCCTTTTCATGCCTAAATTATTTTCTTGTCCTTTTTCACTTCTTTTCCTTGCTTAATCTTGTCAGTTTTGTCAATTATATGAGTCATTTGAGAGAACCAATTTTTTATTTTGTTAATTTTCTCTATTTATGATTCTATTTTACTCAATTTCTGCTTGTATGCTTATTTCCTCCAATTTTTAGAAGTGTATTCTGTTGTTCTTTTACTAACCTTCATAATTTGTATCAGTCACAAAATATTTTTCAGTCTTTCTTTTAGAATATTAACATTTAAGGTTATAAATTGCATTCCACACATTTTAAAATTCAGTGTTTCTATTATTGTTCAGTTTTTAATATTTTCTATTTTCCATGACAGTTTCCTTTTGATCACGAGTTACTTAAAAGTACATTTCTCAATTTCCAACATCAGGGTTATTTTTCTTATTTTTTTAACTATTGTGTACTTTGTGTTATTAATTTCTAATTATTCATTGTTGCTGGAGAAGGATGTATGTGCGACACTAGTTCTTTAAATGGGATTTGTTTCATGGTGCAGTAAGTGGTCAAGTTTTGAAGTTGTTCCATACTGAGATTAAAAATGAGCTTTTGGGGAATTCCCTGGTGGTCCAGTGGTTAGGACTCCGTGCTCTCATTGACAAGGGCCCAGGTTTGATCCCTGGTCGGGGAACTAAGATCCCACAAGCCGCGTAGCATGGCCAAAAAAAAAAAAAAAAAAAAAAAGTTAGCTTTTGGTTCTGTTTTATGTCCATCAGGTAAATCTAGTTAACTGTGTGGTTCAAATCTACATCTTTACAGCTCGGTGCTTTGTGACCACCTAGAATGGTGGGATAGGGAGGGTGGGAGGGAGAGAGACGCAAGAGGGAAGAGATATGGGGATATATGTATATGTATAACTGATTCACTTTGTTATAAAGCAGAAACTAACACACCACTGTAAAGCAATTATACTCCAATAAAGATGTTATTAAAAAAAATCTATATCTTTTTTTTGTTTCTTTTAAATCTGCCAATTACTGTGAGAAGTGTGTTAAAATCTCCCACTATGATGGTGAACTTGTCAATTTCCATTTATACTATGCCAGACTTATATATTTTGAAGCCTGTATTATATTGAAGGATAAAAAAATATATTTTAGTTATATATCTTTGCATGTTATTAGCTGCATGCAAATTTTAGAATTGTTATATCTCCTTGTAACCCTCTTTCTCTTGAGAAATACCTTAAAGTCTATTTTTTTCCCTAATATGAATAAAGCCACTTCAGTCTTGTTTTGGTTAATATTTGCCTGGTATATTTATGTTTTTCTATCCTTTTCTTTTCAACTTCTTTGTGTCCTTATGCTTTAGGTGTCTCTTTCAAATAGCATATTGTTGTATTTTGTTTTTCTAATCCAGTCTGATAATCTTTGGCTTTTAATTTTTAGTCTAGTTATACAAATTGGAATTATTGATACATTTTCATTTCTACCAGCATATGTTATTCTATTTTCCCTTATTTCACTTTCTTTAATTTCTTACCTTTTTTTCCTCTGCTATTTTAAAATAAAATTTCAAACTCAGTATTCTTTTATGGTTACCCTAGATATTTTAACATAAATCCTTAAGTTATCAAATTAATCAATATTTTTATCCTTCTCTTTTTCAATATAAATGGCTTAGAACACTTAGGTCAAGTCTTTTTTTTTAATGTTTGTTTTCCACATGAACTTACTATTTTTGCAAATTTGTTTGCATGCATATAAATATGTCCATGCATTTAAGCAAAAGAATTTTCTGGTTAATATTAGTCAGCTCATATTAGAGCTTCCTGATTAGTAGCTGTTTTATTATAGGGCTTTTCTTTAGAGAAGATTTTGTCATTGGTTTATTTCATTTAGTAGTCCAGAAGGTCTAATGGGAGCCTGGCAGCACTTTCCTACGGAAAGGAAAAAAAGAAGGTAACTTTCTTCCAACTAAGTTTAACCTTCAATCAAGTAAGTAATATGACAGAATTTAAGATTTGGAAACTTTGCAAGATTCTTTTGTTTTTGTTATAGGAATTGAATTGAATTCAAAGGATGAAAATTAAGCTAGCAGGATCCTGTGAAACACATCAGAGAGTCTGGTTTATCATTTTGAAATTTGTTTTGTGATGGTTTAGTACGGTCACCCATTTGTTGGTTACATGTATTTGATTCCCCAAGTACAAATACCTAAAAACAAAACCAAAGCTTTATCAACTGTTCTTTAAAAAGAAACAAAAAATTTAAAAGAAATGATTCCTAAAAGAGAAAATAATATGGGACTCCAGAAGTCATCTGGTCTAACTCCTTCAATTTATAACTAAGGAAACTGAAGTTCAGTTAAAATAAATGATATAATAAACAAGAAAAGGAATTAAGGGATGGTTGTTGGACCAGAAAGGGCCATGCCACTATTTAGTTTATGTCTGTTTTGAATAATTGAATTAAAAGCCAAACCATTGCCATCTGTTATTAACCTCTGAAGCCCATCAACAGTTGTAAGTCTTGTGTCAGAGATGCCAATGGTATGAATACTTTGGATAACTTTTTACTTTACTGTGACTCCAGCCCCCACTCAGAAACCCATGGAAGTCTTTTCACTGGTTGTGCAGGAGGCTGATGGCTGCAAGCCTGCTGCCCTAGTGCACCAATAAGAAGGTTCTTCTAAAAGAGAAGACATGCTAAAATCTTTAGTAATCACCCCAAAGTCCCACAACATGCATTCTTGAAAGGTACTGATTTTTCGAGAGAAGTTTGGAATCCATCAGGATTCCACAGTTACATCCTGGCTGGGTACAGCTGCCCTGTGCCCTCAGCCAGTTGAGAGGGCTTTTTTCTAAAAGGTGGCACTGGCCAGGGAAGCCACCCACCGGCTCCTCTAGTTCATTCACTTCCTCAGGCTGGTGAGTGCCCTGGTACTGATGGGCATCCTGGTGGGAGAGTTTAGGAATGATTCCTGACCCTGCCAACCAGCCCCCATTCATTGCTTTCTTGCACTCCCTCAGCTGCCCAAACAGGATTCTACCTTTTGAACTTCTATTTTCTGCTCTTTGAGTGTCTGGTCACTTCTAGAGCTGGGAGTTATTGTTTTCACCCCAAAGAATATCTTCGCTTATTTCTAAAACTTTGCTTCAACTATGAGAGACCTTGTGACCCAAGCCTGTGTTTACCCCTAGTATTCTTTCTACCTTCCTTGGATAGGGATGGTTGTCCCCTCTTCTGCAGCTCCTGGCCCGCAACCTCCTGAGGGCTGGTTGCCACAATCATTGCAGGTACTGCTGCCTTTTAAGCAGCTCTGTGCAAACGATGGGAACCCTTTCACAGTTCTTCCCTTACTGAGTGAGAAGAGGTCTTTCAAAGGCAATGGCAGAATGCATCCCAGCTGATACAATCTCGTCCATTTAACTAGGGATTAACAAGATAGGGGTGTCAGGCTCACTTCTAATTTCAAGTCCTATGAAACAACTAATTATGATTTAGGCTAGGAAAACAAAGACTGAACTCTGCAAGAGAAGAGGGTTTTCCTCTGGAGCAGAGAAGGCCTCTTCTAGCGGCAGTGAGGGCACTGGGTTTAGAATTAGGACTTCTGAGCTAGATTGCCTGTTCTGTCTCTTGGGAGATGTGTGCTCTGCACAAGTCACTAAATATACCTGAGCTTCCATTTCTATCACAAAATGAAGGACCTGAATCAGATTCCTGAGGGACACCATTCTAGCTCTAACATTCTCTGGTTCTGCAGAGAAGGATTATAGTCTATTTACATTCCTGAGTCCATCTAATCCCTGGGGTTCTTGGAATGTTGTTTTAGCAAAGTATAAACTGATACAAGGACAACCTTATGTGTAAATAGCAGGGAATATTCTTTTTACAGTGTCCCACTTTCTATAAAAACAAGTCTAATGGTTGTTATATAATCATTTAAAAATATTTTATTAAGCATTGATTTTAAAAATGCAAGAGAAGAATATAACAACTCAGAGCAAATGCTTGAAGGTAAAACAAATATCACTATAAATATTGCACGTATAAAATCTCTTTTTTACATCTTCACACAACTCATTTCTAAAATATCCTTTTACAGAGATGTATAAATAAACTGCTTCCAAACTGTCAACGCTTGATACGTTTAGTTTCTTATCACCTCACTAAGTCTGCAGGTTTCCAATCGACTATCTGCTCCTCTTCCATGCAGGCAACGGAACTTCCATCAGTGATACCGGAGCTCTCCTACCTACATCATGTGAAGAGTAAATGTCTCTGAATGCTCAATATTTCAGGTTATAAATTTTCTTTTCCTACTGAGAAAAAAATAGATCCTTTAAAGGCAGTGACAGAACGCAGCTTAAATGGACCCAGTTCACTGTTAACATTGCTTGTTCTTCAAGGCGTCCAGGAGCTTCTGATTCTTGGTCTTGAACATCATGATAAAGCTGTTGGGCATGATTTTGCCTCGCCCATCTTCACCCACTTGGCCCATAATAATGTAGTTTAGACCTAAAAGAGAATATAAGATTAATTTTTTTCTCTATGTGTGTTGGTTTGAAACAACTTCGACTATAACTCACCTCTAGGTAAATGGTCTGTAAATGGTATAATTAGACATTTATCCTATCTAGGATAAAATCTGGTTTAAGACTCTCATTGGAAAAAAATCTAAATTTAACTGAATAGCATGTTCCAGCTCTGCTAACACTAGGAAAGTGGATGGAATGATTTGATCCGGTCATGTCCAGCTCTGCGGAAGGTCTGATGTATTTACTGAGTGTCTGCTATGAACAATACACTGTTTCTGTGAAAGGCTCTCCTTCCTCAAGGGGCCTCCAGGGCTCCCTGACACGCCATCTTCAGATGGCCTCTCCTGGTGTCACAAGGCTTCTGGATCTCCCCAGGCATTTGGCAACTAATGATCCATTGTCTTCTGTTGCTGTTGTCTTGAACTTTTTATTAACATCTCCAACATTTATACTATGTAAGTCTTTTGAGGGCATGGTTGGATCATATACTTCTTTCCATTCTTATAGTCCCTTGCAAAAAGATAAGTACTAAAAAGTACTTTATTCTGTTATACTATTTTTTATATATCAGTGTGTCTGGCTAAGGTAGGCCTAGACTGGGGCCCAAGCTGAGCTATGTAGGGTTCAACTCTGAAGTTTTATACTGCTTCAGAAAAATGTCATAAAGGAAGTGTGTCTTACCACCCCCTTTATTCTCCCTCTCCCCGGTGTGTCATAAGAGAAATGTGTGTTTCCTTTTTCTCTTGCATAGGCCTTCCTCTGTGGACCAACACTGGCATCATAGTGGCATTGAGCCTGTGAAGGCTTGGTAGGCTGAGCAGGTAGATACCACCGAAAGGCTGCACTGCTAGCATCAGTATGAGATTTGACCGTGTCTAGATGTGATTTGCCGTTCCGGACAGTTCTGGAAAGAAGTGTTACCTTTTACAGAGTCTTTGCTATTCCCTCTAAAGAGTCAGTGTGAGGCTGCTGGCCTCCCAACTCTTCTCAACAATCTGAATTCATAGTAAAGCTTTCTTGAGGTGGATAGTCTATATTTCTGTGTGTGTGTGTGTGACAGAGGTTTGGTTTGTTTCGCTTGTAGGAGAGGTGTGTAACAAGACTGAGGAAAGGAATGAGCTGATATTGCATAGAGAAATCATGGTATAGCACACAGTGGAATGCCAGGCATTACTGCCATGCCAAAAAAGAGATCTATACGTGCTGTTGATGGAAAGCTGTCCACGTATACATCACATGGGGGAAAAGTTTCAGTAGATCATGTGTAGCATGATTCCTCTATCTACGTGTGTATGTGCAGGCTTTATATGGATAGAACTTTGTGGAAGGAACTGTTCATTGTGCCTCTGGGGAAAGGGAAAGGGCTTCACTTTTTATTTTATATCCTTCTCTACTTATTTAAACTTTTTAAAAACCATAGAGCATACATTACTTTTATAAGTTAAAGAACCTGTTTTAAAAAAAAAAAATCATGTACCTTTGGCTCTGGAGTAGCTTTTCTTTTTCCAAAATTTCTTAATAAACTCATCCCCATCTATGGATTTAATAATCCTATATCTACAAATGAATCCCAAATCTTTCATTCTAGCCCATAGATACCTCTCTCTTCTGAACTCCAGCTCTGAATTTCCTGTTCCTTGATGGATATCTTCCTCTACACACAGTAGTGGCACCTTAAGTGCAATAATTCAAAATCTCTTTCTCCTGATGTGCTCCTTCTCTGTCTGTTCCCTGTGGATCCAACTTCAAACGTTTCTTGGACTCATTGATCATTTCCATTACCTCGTCTTCTTCCACAAGTTACCGGAACTTGGATTGGAGCCCAATTCTGGCTGACTCCAAAGGCCCTCCTTCGAAACCACAAGTGGGCAATACATTAGCCCTGACTTTACTTCCCTAGGCCAGCCATGGCATGGAAAGGTCCATGATTTTCTCAGAGAGGCTCTCCCGTCCCCTTCTCTGCCCCTGAGCTCCCCTGGAAGAAAGACTGAAGTTTTCCTCTGACTCACCTCTTCTGAGGAGTGGGCACTGCTTGCAGACCACGACGACCTTGGCACTCATGTTCTTGCCGGCCTGCTGAATTGCCAGATTTCCCTCTTTATAGATGTTGATGATTGAGACCGTGGCGTGCAAACTCCCACCTCGAGGGATGGTGGTGATAACAGTGCCGGCCAAGACTGCAAAAGAAAACGTTCTTGAAATAATGGGACAGTGAAGGCAAATGTAAGCAGAACTGAACGTAATTGTACATTTCTCTAAGTTTCAGATGGGAAACATTTTAATGTTAGAAAGAAGGTCCTAATAGAGCCATTGAATTTGATTCTGTACATTTGTCATCAAAATTCAGGTTGAAAAAAAGGAGTCGTGAAGCTGCAGCTGTTAGGCGTTGATACTGAGTAGGAAAACCAAAATATCTGCGGAATTGCAGTCAGTTGCTGAGACGAGGACTCGTTCCAATGTTTTATCCAATGTATGGATCAATTACCAAATAAGGGATGGGTTCATGCGCCTCTACCTGTGAATACTCAACAGGACCTTGTACCTTTAGAGGCAATACCATACTAAGAGGCTGCGTGATGGGGGTTTGAGCCATGAAGATCTGAGTCCTTGTGTCTGTGTGGGTGAGCGCCTACCGTTCTGTGTCTCCCCCTGGTTCCTCTCTTTAGCTGGCCTCTCTCCTTGAACTTTTTTTTATAAAACACATATTTATTAAATGAAGAATCGGTCTTACAAATATCCACTCCCTTAAACCTTCTCCCAGGCTTCTACAGCAAATGACCAATTGCAGGTGCTGGAGGAAACTAAAGAGAATTGGAAGCAGCAGGTTGGGATGGAGGTGGGGGGAAGGAAGAGGGAAGATGGGGGTCAGAAAATAAACGCCCCTTTCAAGAAAGAGTATCATAAAAGCAGTGAAGGTAATCAGGGTTAGCAAAAACCAGAATTATTTTTGTTCTTTAGGCCAACCCCCCCCTTCATCCCTTATTTGTCTTCTCTCAGTGGATATCAGGTGGTCTCTCCTTGAACTTTGATTCATCCATAGATCCCCATCTCCCTCTAATGATCAGTAAATATCTGTCTTTTTCTGGGTCTTTCATATTCTCTTTTTTATCCATCCTGTTTAACGTATTTACCAAGTCGAAGTATAGAACTGAGGTATAACTTAAGACATTTTCTTGCTTAAAAAAAAAAAAAAACTCTAGCAAAATTCAGTTGCTTTTCATTATGTCACTGTCTCTTTTTACTACATGACACTCAGAGAAGAGTCTCACTTCTGACCCACAGAAAGAAAGATGCTGTGTTTCTCAAAGGCGTGCTTTTGGCATTCTGGGGTGGGGGGGGCAGGGGACATTGCACGTGAGGCAGGACTTGCATTGAATGACTTTCTGATGAATCTTGTCTCTACCCAGAAAACCAGTAGCACCCGGCAGTTATTATGACAATCAAAACCTGCCCCTAAAGGAGTGTTACCAATGCTGGTTGGGAACCAATGGGCCACCGGTGATAGTATTGGGTCATTTTGCCATGGAAGTGAGTCACAGTGGAATAGATCGAGTTTTGGACTTGGCTGATATGACCCTTTCAGGATAAAGTGAGAACTCACTGCTTATGTGGTACACAAAGCTCATAACATCAGAATTCTTCTCATGCCTTACTTTGACTCTCGGTCATGAGTGTTTACTGCAAAACGTCAGTCAGTAGCCGAGTGAAATCAGGTGGCTCTGAGGGACAGGAAGGGAGATTTCCTTAAGCACCTCCTACAGAAGACCACACTGGTGTGGGAGCAATGACACCTCGTGCTACTGCTTTTCATTTTCATGCCATTATTTGAATTTCGGCATGCAAACTCCAGTTAGATTTAGGGCCGTAGATTCTTTAGTGCCTTCATACCTTCTCTACAACATAGTCCGTCTGGGCTGCAGCTACCACTTGAAGGCATAAGAAAAAGCAAGCAAAGCCTCATCTGGGAGGCCTTTGTTCTCGGTAACCTATTTAAAGGCCGTACCAACTTTCTTTTCCTGATAAGACTTCTCTTCGATGTTCCTTTTAAACATAACCAACATAATTAAACTTGGGATCTTTTGCTCTTAAAGTGGTTTTCATGGAAAGTGCAATTTTTTTTTAATTGGAAAAAACTCTTAGAAATTCTAAGTCATTAGGTAATATCTCCTCAGGTTCCAGTTTATAAGAGTTTCCAAATGGATTTCAGATTTCCAAGTTTTAATTTACTACTTTGGAAGGACACTACAGAGGAAACACTTGAATTTCTTCTGAGAGAGGCCAGCTTGGATATGTTTCTAATTAACTTCAGTTGAATTACAGATGTGTGAAAAAATACTCAGTACATGAAAACTATGTGAGAAAAAAGGAATACAGGTTTTTTCAGGAATACGGAGCCAGCCCGAATACACAGAGCGGTAGTATCACGTACCAGGAGTCAAATTATTAAGTTTACGTGGAAAATGTATATTTTCTGTACATGAATTTTTCTCAGGTGTGAAATCTAACACTTCAAAAGGCACAAGTCAACATACCCTAGTGTGTAAGAAAATATTTTCTTGGGTAAATGAAGAGTGTAACTGACCCTTTACCATCACATTCACGGCAATTCCTTTGAGATTAAGCATGCGGTTTCAGGTTTCTGATTAAAGAGGAAAGGCTGGGTTTTATTTCTTACCAAAGTTACTCAAGCAATAATTGCTCTCCAGAGTCCCCGACCGTCTACACTTCTGCTGACACAGGGCCACGGTGGGTTTTAAACCTTCATTCAAAGAAGAAAGACATAAGATTCAGGAAAATGAATTCAAGTATAATTGGTGTTTAGATCTGAATCTACCAATTTAAAATTCCCATATATTTCCCTGGGCCACCAATCTGTCATTGCAATGAAATAATTAAAAAGCATGCAAAGGCAATTCTTCATGCTACCAACTCCTGCTCTAATTTCTTCAGGGTAACTCAATACCCTCTGCTGAGTTTTAAACCTGAGATCAAAGATAACCCAAATTTAGCCCTATTCTCTTCTTCCTTTATATATAACTAATGCTGTACCCAAAATAGATACAGTCTCATGTACCCTGCTTAGAAAAACCCAGTACAACAAATATGAACACAGGAGATGTAGGTTAACTCTTCATTTTCCAAAAGGAATCCTATGGGGCTCCCCCTGAGGGTGGAGGGCGCTTTCTTTGTGCATCTGAAATACACAGTCGCCCAAATGTGAGCAGTACAGGTCTCTGGGAACACTGCTCATGTGGTAAAGTGTGCTATAGCTGTAATCAGATGCAACCAGTCACTAAACATTTATTTTGAGCCTGGAAGGATTATTAGTAAGGCATTATTCATTGCCTAGAAGGATCTTAAGAACTGAGAAGTAGACAAATTTGAAAGTACAACTAAATAGATAACCACAGTGGTTCTCAGTCAGGGGTGGTTTTGCCCACTAGGTGACATTTGGTAATGCCTGGAAATATTTTTGGTGATCACAACTAGGGGATGCCACTGGCATCTAGTGGGTATATAACCAGGGATGCTGCTAGACATCCTACAGTGAACAGGACAGCCCCCAACAGCAAAGAATTATCTGGGGCTCCCCTGGTGGCACAGTGGTTGAGAATCTGCCTGCTAATGCAGGGGACACGGGTTCGAGCCCTGGTCTAGGAAGATCCCACATGCTGCGGAGCAACTAGGCCCGTGAGCCACAACTACTGAGCCTGCGCGTCTGGAGCCTGTGCTCCGCAACAAGAGAGGCCACGATAGTGAGAGGCCCATGCACCGCGATGAAGAGTGGCCCCCGCTTGCCACAACTAGAGAAAGCCCTCGCACAGAAATGAAGATGTAACACAGCCAAAAATAAATAAATAAATAAATAAAATTAAAAAAAAAAAAAAAGTAACTCCAGTACTTACCCTTTAAAAAAAAAAAAAAGAAGAAAAGAATTATCTGGCCAAAAATGTAAATAGTGCCAAGGTTGAGAAACTGTAATATGATGAAACAAAATGAAATGAGATGAAAATAATCCTCATTATCATCATTAAAAATGTTTCCAAAATATTTCCTAATGATTCACTTATATGTGGCAACATGCTAGGAAGAACTAAACAAAGCTGTCACAGAACAGTACTTGGTGGGTAAGAATTTACAACTGTAAGATTGCCCTGCTAATATGTTCTGCTAACTTTTCTGTGAATTTACTCTTAATTTGTACCCCTACTTAACTCCAAAGAGGATCCAAAGTGGATTATAGTATTAAAATACACACAATTTAATGTTAAAATACACACAATAGCATATATATACATATATATGGAGAAAGAGCTCAGAAAGCATTTAGAGGGACTATTGTTCCAGGAGTTGGGGACCTGATTTTACCTAATTCGCTGAGTCAAAAGGTAGTGGCATTAGTGGTTCTCCCTGTCTGATGAAAGAGCATCTTTTCACGTGGGCCACTGGAAACCAGCTCCTTCTCGGCCTCAGAATGTTAGTCTGGAGGTTGGGTGGGTGTCCCACATGGCCCCTTCTCTCCCTTGGGGACATCCCTGGTCTCTTGCCTTTAAGCCATCAGCTGTCCCACCCTGACCCTCCTCATCCTCCCGTCCTCTCTCTGCTGCCCTGCACCCCCCAGCATGGCACCTGGGTCTCAGCCCTCCTCTCCATGTGCTCCCGTGCCCGTGGGTGGGTCCTCCCTCCTCGGGGACGATCCCTCTCGGTGCCGCCACGGCCCCATCCTTCCCAGAGACGTCCCCTCTGCTCCATCTCCGCCCCTCAGTCCCAGGCTTACATGTCCTCCTGCTGAAGTCTCATCACCAATCTCCCAAATGTAGACACCTGGTCAGCCAGTGTAGCCTCCTCTCCTTCAAGCTTATTTATTTACTCTCAGACTCTCATGAGTACTTGCCTTCTGTCTGTAGAGGTTCAACACATTGACCCCTCGCAATCTTCCCACTCCGCCAACCTGGCCCGCCTTCACTTCCTTAGCTACTCCACTTAGTTTCCATGGTCTGTTATCTCACTTTCTTGACAATATGTTAAACTCCCTTTCCCCTCTGCCCTCAGGAAGCCTGAAGGAGCCTCTGCTTCTCTTTCTGTGCCTGCATGTAGACAGCTGAGGACACAAATGGACCCTCGTCCAAGTGACAAGCTGTCTCCAATTTCCACAGCTGTTTTTCGGATTCCCCCAACCCCCCCGGGGCTCCCACCTCCCTTCTTTCTCATTCTCAGCAGGTGACCTTGCCTATTTTCTGGGGAAAACAGAGATCACAGAAGAAAATGTCCTCGAAGCCCCACCAGACCTCCGAGCTGTCTTTATCTGCTCCCCTCACTTCTTTCCTCCCCTGAGAGAGGCTGCCCACGTCTGGTCTGAGGTCTGTCCTTCCGTGCATCCTCCGGAGGCCAGACCCTCTCATCTATGTGGAAATTTCCTCTTCAGTTTATTCCTTCACTCTGCCCTTCTGTTCTCCTGCTGTGCCGGCTACTTCCCATTGGCTTTACCACGTTCACACCCTCCCTTAGGCTCGAACCTGTGGACTGAGTTGCTGGACTTAGTGTCAGTTTCCTCGCCTTGCTCTACACGCCCCTCACCCCCATCTGGCTCCTGCCTGCACAGCTCCATTCATAACCCTTGCCAGGGTGTCCAGTAGCCTCCACGTCATGAAATGAGATGGTAACATTTTAGTCCTGCCCTTGTTTGAAGTCTCATCAACACTTGGCTCTTCTGACTACACCCTTCTCAAAACACTCACTTCCCCGGCACCTGGGTTCCCCCCACGTCCGCTGCCTCCCCTTAGCTGCTCTTTTCATTCTTCTCTGCCAGCAGATCCTCCTCTTCAAAGACCTGGAGTTTCTAGAGATTTAATTCCAGCCCTTCTTCTCCTTTCCCCGTAACCTCTCCCTAGGCAATCGCATCCTGCACCATGGTGTCAATCACGTATAGGTTGAAGACTCAGATTTAAATCTCTTGCTTACATCTCTCTTCTGGCCTGGAGGCCCGTAGATCTAACTGCCTACATAACAGCTCCATTTGCTTGTTTCACAGACACCTCTAACCCCACAAGGGCACAGCTTAACTTATTTTTTTTTTAAGTCAAATTTAAGTTCATTATACATATTGTATATATTCTTATGTCAATGCTCTTGCCATATAATAACATATTCAAATAACTTTAATAATATTATGCTAACATGCTTGGATATTTACTATTTATTTGCCAAAGAGTCAGCTGAATATTGTACGCGTTATTTCATTTAAATCTCATAATAAGCACAGCTTAACTTATGAATCTACCCCTCAACCTATGACTCTACTTCTACGAATTAGGTAACCTTGTTCCTCTGAGTTGTGCAAGCCAGGGACCTGGGAGGCATGCTTCTGGATCGCCCTAGTCCAATTAACCGCCGAGCCCTGTCAATATCTCCCCAGGTCTCTGGCCTGCACAACTGTCAGCGTCTCTTGACCGTCTCTGTATTTCTGTCCGGTGCAGTTCCCCTGGACAACCTCAAGAACACGCTGACCCTCCTGACCCCTACAGTCCATTCACCTCACTGGGGCCTCACAGAGTGATCTTCACCAAGTGTGAATCTAATCCTGAACTTTGCTTAAATCCACCAACAGCCTCCCCCCGCACTTAGGATAAAACCCCAACTACTTAGAGCATCAGGAGCGAGGTGGTAGGGCCTACAAATGAAGCCAGCAAGAGAGGCTAGGTACAAAGTGCGAAGGAGTTTGGCCCCTGTGCCGTCCAATATGGTAGCCACTGGCCACGGAGGCTTTTAAATTTTAACTAAATTAAAAACTCAGATCTTTAGTAGCACTCGTCACATTTCAAGTGTTCAACAGTGGCCACTGTATTGCATGGCACAGGTGTAGACAATGAATTTAAGTGGGAGAAGGACACAGTCTGCTGTGTGTGTGTGTGTGTGTGTGTGTGTGTGTGTGTGTATGGGGCATTCAGTGGGGAATTAAGACAGAGGAAGGGGACCCTAAGAGTGTGGCTACAGTTGCTGTGGACCATGCTTGGGAAAACGGGTGGAGAAGCAGAACTGAGACAGAAAATAATGTGATAGAAATGAGTTACATTTGCTATGTTTTAATTGAAATGTCTAGCAGTTGCAAAACTCTAGGGGAAAATTACAAATTCATGTTTGCAATTTCAGAGAAAGTTTAGGACTGGAGATAAAAGCTGGGGAACCACATGAGTGCAGACAGATAATTCACTGGAAAGAATAAGGACACCAGGGTCCACTGAGATGGGCTGGAGAAATATTGCTGTAACATGCGGCAGTACACTTGCAGGCCACAAGGTGGCACACTGTGGAGTGCTCAGAAAAATCAGCCCTTCTAGAAGTGCCTGTACTCAGGAGAGCCCTGCTCAGGGTACCTGCAGAAAATGGTGGGCAGTAAAGCTGGGTTTATCTCAGCCTATTTCACATCTTAACCTTAGGTCCTTCCTTCCCACTTTTTTTCTCCTCCCTGGATTTAGATTTTGAAATCTCAGGCCTGAAATCCTGGTGGGTAGAGCTGACAGGGTGTAGAGACAAGATACAGGGACCCACACTTGCCCGTCCATTTCTTAGATAATACCAGAGTTTCCTGACTGGCTTCTATAATACCTCAAATATTTTTGTTTGATTTACTCCAATTTGAAAAAATAATACATTTTGTATGACACATTTTGGAGCATACCCCCTCCCAGAAAAGTCCAAATACTGGCAGATGTGAAAACAGGCAGGTATCAGGGCCCTGAAACTTTAACCTAAAACACTACAGTTCTGGGCTTCCCTGGTGGCGCAGTGGTTCAGAGTCTGCCTGCCAATGCAGGGGACACGGGTTCGAGCCCTGGTCTGGGAAGATCCCACATGCCGCGGAGCAACTGGGCCCATGAGCCACAGCTACTGAGCCTGCATGTCTGGAGCCTGTGCTCCGCCACAAGAGAGGCCGCGACAGTGAGAGGCCCGTGCACCGCGATGAAGAGTGGCCCCCGCTCACCGCAACTAGAGGAAGCCCTTGCATAGAAAACGAAGACCCAACACAGCCAAAAATAAATAAATAAATAAAATAAATAAATTAAAAAACCCCAAAAACAACAACAACAAAACACTACAGTTCTATGTAATCAAAAGAAAAACATAATTTTATAAGTGCCAAGAAAGAAAAAGTAGGCTTGTAATGATCTGTGCCAAAATAGGGTTCCTAGCATTTTTAAGTGACCATAATTTTCTTAGATAACATTTTAAAATTATTAGCTTAGAAGCATTCTTACACCTTACACTTTTCTTTAATTCATGGAATCATATTATTCTCTTCCATAAGTTTTCATCTTATTTAACTTATTTTAGTCTCAAGTATTTTCCTCTTATTTAATTTTTTTTTTCTACTTCAGAAGAATTTTTCTTATACTCCTCAAGTGTGTGTACAAACTTCAAACGAGAAAAACTTACCTGTAGTCACAGGAAAGGTGGTGGTAACAGGTGGTGCTGTAGTTGCCGGCAATTTCTTTGGCCTGAATTTGTAGTGACCGATAAATCCATCTGCAGTTAAACTTAAGTCCGATAAAAACTGAATGAGAAGTTCATTTCTCTCAGATACAATTGGCCTAAAAGAAAAAAAATGTAAATACATATATATTTAAAAATTTAGGTGACACCTCTCTGAAATGTAGAATTTTCTAACTTTCCATCAATTTCTGATGATAGGTTATTCTTTGTTTAAACTGAAAAGCTGAAATACTTAAAAAGATGATGGTCTTAATCTGCTCAGCATTAATGTGAATAGCTAACATCTACTGAACGTTTGCTCAGTTAGGCACGTGCTTTATGAAAACCATTGAATTCTGTCTTCACAACAACCCTGTTATTATCCCCTTTTCATGGAATAGGCAAGTGAAGATCGGAGAGTTCAAGTGATTTGCCCAAGGCCCTCGGTTAGTATGTGGGAGAGTCAGCCTTTGAAAGGACCAGGTGCGTTTAGAGACGCTGGTAGACATTGGGACCAATGTAAACACTGAAGCTGCAGCTGGTTCCTCACAAGCGCCGCAGGGTTGGGCCTGACTTGGCAACCACACAGCTTCTTTGAACTAAGACTCTGGGTTCCAGCTGGCCTGGGGAGCTAGTGGTGCTGGCCCTGGGGAATCAGATGGAGAACTTCAGTGAACAAATTCCCACACCCTGTGAAGACACCACCAAAGGGATCACCTCAGTGGGCTGGTCACCTAGGGATAAGAAAGCCATGCAGGGTTTAATGGGACTTTCATTTCATTGTTAATGAGAGTTCTTACGCGTGCCTGAAATGGAAACCTTTCTGTTTATAATCTGGGTAGCAAAATGCTGTGAAGGAGAAAGAGAAAGTGATTACTTCGTTTTGGTGGTCATGAACGACATCATTAAGAATTCTAATTTTAAAGCAATTTTAGGGGCGTGCTAGTACTAAAGGTTTAGTGGCGATAATAACTGAGGCTCAGAAGCTCTGTTAAATCTTAGGGGATAACTATATTATACAAGACGGTAGTTTCATTTAATCTTGCTATTGTTATTTAAACAATGGTTTAAAAATGCTGTTTGGCTAATTCTATTTTAAAACTATTTAATTCAGAAGTGGAAAATTTATTTAATTGAGTTAATTGGTGGTTTGACTAAACTCCTTTTTTTGAGGCGTCTTCTCAGCTGAATCACTTCTTAGCCCTCACGGACAGTAAGTAATGAGGCAACCTATCAGCTATTTTGAGTGGAGTGGGTGGAGGGGAGGGTAGATCTGGACTTGACCCAACCAGTTAGAAAAACTGCAGGATCTTTTCTGTCCTGAAGGTTATTGCCTTCTTAGCCAAGGGCTGAGACAAACCTAAGAGCAAGCTCTGTGACCCACATTTAGAGTTCCAGTCACAGAAGTGACCAAGGTCATTTAAATAATGCTTCTTAGGATCAAGCCTGTAACAGAAATATTTTATCTTGCTTTATCTTGCTTATCTCACATTCCATTGAATAAATACAGTGTGCAGGAAACACAGTTTTCAACTACAAGTACGAATAAGACACGTTAATCTTGTTTAGATGATAAAATTACAAAAAGCACTTCTTATAAGCAGCAAAGAAAACCTTAAGATCCAACCAGGTCAGCCTTCTAGGCATGATGTTATAATCATAGTGATCATTCACTGCCTTTTCTATGAACTCATCTTGGAAGCACGATATTGTAAGCTGAATTTTCTCAAGGAAGAGTATTTTAGTAACAAAGGTATCTTTAGTTATGCTGCTACTGAGCTTTAGTATGAGTGTGACAGAGTCACAGTGCCGTGAATATACTGAGGGCAGAGTGTTGCATCTGCAAATTAATGTTACAAATCGCTAGGAAGGCAAGGGGGCATCTCACATGGACCCACTCCCCACGGGCAAATCCCAGGAATGGACTGAGGATGCCAACCGGTGTCTTATAGAGCCGGCTATGTGAGCGGTCTCTGCTTTGCCATCCACAGCCTTCCTCTTCTTCAATCACTACAGCCAACCAGCCACCAAGTCCTGCCAATTTTGCCTCCTAAATATTCCTTGATCCACCTCCTCTTCATCCCTACCACCTCAGCTTTACTGGGACCACTGCTACAGCCTCCTTGCCAGCTCCCTGCTCCTCTTGTCTAGGGCGGGCGTTCTAGAAGCACCGATCCTGTCACTTCCCCTAACTGCACTTCGAGAGCTCCCATGTCTGCAGGACGTGGAACCCAACTCCACTCTCCGCCTCCTCGCTCTCTGGGCGCCCACGCAAGGTTCAGGCTCCAGAAGAGCATATGTCTCCCCTGTGAATCTTCAATAACGGAGTCCCCTCTGCTTGGAATGAGTCTGTCCTAAGTTCTGCCTCTAACTCTCTCTCTTGCTTCAAGACTCAGCTTCAAGAGGCATAATTTCTTTTCCCAAACCTCCCCTGACCTCCCGCCACTTGTCCCGACTGGACCAAAGGACTCCTTGTCAGAAATCCACCAGGATATTCCGTTGTCAGTTTACCTATCTGCCTTGTTTTGGTCCTTCCCACTACTTACCTCTGTATCTTTTATTTTATCTTTGTGTTCCAGGTCCCTAATATCGTGTCTACCACACGGCTGGGGTATATATAGTAAATGTTTCTGAACTGAATCCAATGGTATCGATACTGATTTGAACCAGGCACAGGGACGCTGAAGTGATGTCCCCATTGCCCCCACCCACCCTGAGTTTTGTGCTTCTCCTTTCCTTTTGTCTACAGATTTACTCATACATATGCATCATGAAACCATATATTCTATAGGTTTGCATTTTTTTAAACTTGATATAAATGAAAGAGTATAGTGTGTCTTTTTCTGTTATTTTTTTCACCCTCAACATTATAACTGTGAGATTCATCCACTGTGCTCAGGGCTGTATAGTGTGAACTATAACAGAATCGAACTATTCTTTTGTTGATAAACATGGTGCTGTTTACTCTCTCCCCAGTACAAATAATATTAATGAGAACATTCTTGTATATGTCTTGTGATGCACAGGGACACAACTGTCCACGAGGAGAGTAGGGTATATGCTCTATACCAGGTCAGAGGATACAAGCTCATTTTCAAATTTTAAAAAAAAATTATTTATTTATTTTTGGCTGCATTGGGTCTTCGTTGCTGCGTGCGGGCTTTCTCTAGTTGTGTCCAGTGGGGGCTACTCTTTGTTGCGGTGCGCGGGTTCCTCACTCCGGTGGCTTCTCTTGTTGCGGAGCATGGGCTCTAGGCGCGCGGGCTTCAGCAGTTGTGGCTCATGGGCTCAGTAGTTGTGGCGCATGGGCTTAGTTGCTCATGGCATGTGGAATCTTCCCGGACCAGGGCTCAAACCCGTGTCCCCTGCATTGGCAGGCGGATTCTTAACCACTGCGCCACTAGGGAAGTCCTTATTTTCAATTTTATTAGATATTGCCAAACTGATTTCCAAAGTGATCGTACCAATTTACATTCTTGTCAAAGATTTATTCACTGTGCAGCTTTCTTCTTTGGGGAATGCCTTTCCATGTCTTTTGCCCATTTTTTCTGAGTTGTTATCTTTTCCTTAATAATTTTTAAGGATTTCTTGATATGTTTTGGAACCTAGACCTAGGTCTTTGTCAAATATATCAAATATTTTACAAATATCTGTTTCCGTTTTGTGCCTTCTCTTTTCCCTCTCTTTAAGGTGTATTTTGATGAGCAGAAATTCTCATTTCAGTTCCCAATCCATCTGTAATTGACGTTTGTGTGATATTAGATATGAATACAATTCATTTTTCCCATAGAAGCAAAAGTTGTCCCTGCCTTATACTTCAATAGGGTCATCCTTTACCTGCTGATCTGTGCGTCTCTGGGATATGTCTAATCTGCAGAGACATGTGGAGATGTTTCTGGCCTCTCTGTGGTGTTTTCATTAGTCAATTTTTCTATCTCTCTGTTAAAACCACACTGTCTTAATTACAACAGCTTTCTGACCTGGCTCCACCATGATTGGTCAAATCCTCCTGCCGGTTTCTTCTCCTTCAAAACTGTCTTAGTTTTGTCCCCTCCCCTAGCAAAGCTATGTACATTTTACAGCTGGACTGTCAGTTTTAATGGAAAGCCAATCTTTAAAATTTTTAAATAATACTGATTTTTCCTATTCATGAGAATAGCACATAGCTCCATTTATTTAGGTCTTATTAAAATATCTTTTAGTAACGTTTTATAATTTTCTCTATTAAGGCCTTGTACATGATTTGTTAGATTGATTCTTGAGGTTATTTTTTTTGTTATTGCTATTAAGATACCTTTTTAAAAATACAAACTTTTTTATTCAAGCTATTTAAGATAGTCTTATATAAGTTAATGTTTTCAACTAATAAAAACATAAGTTTACAAGTCACACTTTAATTTGGTAATATATAAAATTAAATTAATAGATTTTTCTAAATTCAAACCAACCTTGAACTCCTGGTCATAAAGTATTTTTTGATTGTTAGATTTGGCTTGCTAATATTTTTTCTTTTAGGATTTATTTTTCATCACATTCATAAGTGAGATTGATCTTCAGTATTCTTTTCTTTGTCCTTATATTGTTTTGGTGTCACTTTATACTAGCCTTGTAAAATTTGTTGTGGAACAATCCCTATTTCTCTCTGGAAGAATCTGTGCAGTGTTGGAATTATCTGTTCCTCAAATGTTGGTTAGAACTCATGGAGAAAAACAACCGGGGCCTGTTTTTTTCCCCCCTTGATAGGAAGACTTTTCAACTACAGATCAAATTTCTTTAATCATTATTCTGGCTTTTTCTTTTTCCTGTGTCCATTTTGCTTAAAAAAAAAAAAAAAAAAGGAAAAGTATTCTCTCCAATGGTTGGATGCAGTGTTCTCTAACCATTAGACCAAGCCTGTTGTCTTCAAATCGTCTACATCCTAATTTCCCATATTGAAAGAGATGTGTTAAAAATCTCCTACTGTAACAGTGGACTTTGTAGATTTGTCTTTTAATTTTTATTATTTTTCTGAATTAGATATTTTGATGTGCATTCAAGTTTATAATTATTATACTTTCCTGATAAACTGCACCTTTTATCATTATATAGGAACTATTTCAGAACTGCTTTCTGCCTAAAATTCTTTTCCCTGATGTCAATAAAGCTATGCCAGTTTTCTTTCAGTTAGCATTTGCTTACAATAGATTTTTCTATCCTTTCATTCTCGAATACTCTGTGTTCTTATTTTTTGGAGACGTGTCTTATAAACAGCATATAACTGGATTTTACTTTGTTATCCAGCCTGACACTCTGTCTTTTCATCAATGATTTGATCCATTTGCATTTATATTGATTACATGTACATCTAGATATATTTCTATGGTCTCGTTTGGTGCTTTTTAAAAAAAATCTTTATTTATTTATTTATTTTTGGCCGTGTTGGGTCTTTGTTGCTGCTCACAGGCTTTCTCTAGTTGTGGCGAGCAGGGGCTACTCTTTGTTGCAGTGTGCGGGCTTCTCATTGCAGTGGCTTCTCTTGTTGTGGAGCATGGGCTCTAGGCACGCGGGCTTCAGTAGTTGTGGCACGCAGGCTTAGTAGTTGCAGCACGTGGGCCCTAGAGTGCACAGGCTTCAGTAGTTGTGGTGTGTGGGCTCAACAGTTGTGACATGCGGGCTCAGTAGCTGTGGCTTGTGGGCTCTAGAGCTCAGGCTCAGTAGTTGTGGCGCACGGGCTTAGCTGCTTTGCGGCCTGTGGGATCTTCCCCAACCAGTGATCGAACCCGTGTCCCCTGCATTGGCAGCCGGATTCTTAACCACTGCGCCACCAGGGAAGTCCTCCTTTCGTGCTTTTTATTTGTCCTGTCTTTTAAAATGTTTCTCTTTTTCTCTTTTGTTGCTTTCTTTGGATTGAACTTTTTCTCATTGCATGTTTTCCCTCCACAGTTTTGGAAGTTAAAGACTCTATTTCTACTTTTTTTAGAGGTTGCCCCAATTTAACATCCATATTTACTCTGGCACATTATAAAATTTCACAATATCTCCACCCTATTCTCAAACAATACAAGGACCTGAAAATCCTTCAACTCTACAACCAGTATCTTTGCTCAGTGTTTCTTCCTGCAGCTCTGTCCTTTATTCCGTGATCATCATCTTTCTGCCTGAAGTAAAGTCATAATGAAGTTTCTTTAGTTAGGGTTTGTTGGTAGTAAACTGTCTCGGCTCTTATTTAACTGAAAATGTCTTTATTTCACCCACATTCACAGAAGAGAGGTTTTTCTGGGTAAATAATTCAAGATTGACAGTAATTTTGTCTCAACACTTTGAAGATATTCTAAGATGTTCTAACTTCCACTGTTGCTATTGAGAAGTCAGTTGTTAGGCTCTTTCCTTTGTGATAATCTATCTTTTCTTTCTGGATGTTTTTAACATCTTTAAAGTACCTTGCTTTAACTCAAATGTGTCTATGGAAAATCATAGAAATGCATGTAAGATCAAGTGATGCAGATATTCTAATTATGTTGAAGCAACAGAATAAGAAAGGCTATTTAAATTGGCACAGTGGTGACTTTGCCGGCAAGCTGTAGTAATGTCATTGCCACTTTTCCTAGTATTGTATGTGACGGTGTGAAATATCTTGCACCAAAACAGTCATGTGTTGCACCAAAATACAGCACAGAGGAGTTAAGCAACTTGCCCAATGTCATGCATCTAGTAAGTGGCAGAGCTCTTAGCTCCATAAATATTTGCTGATAAATACACAGTACCTTTCAGGCTCACTCAGCAAGAATTTGAGCAACAGTGCGAGGTGGCGTAAAGCCCCCAAAGTCCAGGGCAGGTAAAATCACCTGGATCTGTCATAAGCTTCCAGGTTTCCTCGTCTGGATTCCCAATAATCAGCCCCCTAGTTTTTGCGCAGAATTTTCCTCATTCCACTCTGATGCTTCAGCTCCCCCTTGCAGGGCAGTGAGGTATCTATGTCAGCTCTCTGGCTCAGCATCTGCCCCAGGGGCATCACCAACTCTACTTCGGTTTATCTGTTTGGCTGCCGAGCCCTCTCTACACTCTTGCTAATGCTGCCTCGCTCTCTGGGTTGGCTACTCTTTGTGTTGACGATGTATGGGACTCCACTGCCATGGAACCCAAGAATCTGAGAACAAAACAACACCACAAAATCTTCCAGAAAATACAACATAATTGGGCAATTTAATAAGAAACAAGTTTAGAGCCCCTAAAATATTAATGAAATAAAACAGGTGCTACTCACGCAGGGGGGCTGTCGCCACAATACTTCCCAATTCTTTCAGCGTCGTTGATCTCCCCACCGTTAAACACGGCCACATAATCGTACCGGCAGTAGTTATCACGCTCAACATCAAACTTCTCAAACTTTAATTCTATAAGCTTTAGTGAAAGCACAACATTAGAAGTGTCAGAGGAGCAGTGCGGAACAACCTCAAACAGAATTCTTCCTCTCCCCAGATGTGTAGGGTACCACGATTTTCCTTCTTAAAAAAATGTATTCACCGTGTTTGAGTTTTTTCTTAGTGTTTACATACTTATTAGTTATCAAAATTGCGGTATACTTTGCTTTCATTTTTAATCATTCCAAAAGACCATCTCAAGCCCAAATCAATCCTAATTAGGATCTTAAACGTGGGAACTCTGTTCACTTACAGCTAAGAAAGTATAAAAACACTATATAACCCCAGAAACCTATGTTAAGACTTAAATTGGGCTTGTGTTGGAGTGGGAAGCAGGGCTATACACCAACTTCATTCTTCTCTAGAGGAAAACTAATAGAAATAAAAATATTATCTACAATGTCCCCTATAGTAGCGTGTGTTGGGGTGCGTGAGATGGGTGGACACAACAGTTCCCCTTCCAAGAAAAGGAGACTCACATTCCCACCACATGTAAAGAAGTCAAATTCTTTAGGACCAGAGGTTCAGGGAAGAGGGAACTGACTATGATGTCTTCTGGAAGTATGTTTGAAAACTGTGCCTGCCAAACACAGTCTACTTGGTGATCTGGTTGATTTTTGAAGAGGGTGCATAGAAGCATGGATACACAAAGTCAGTGTTAGATTTCTGAATTATTTCTTAATTATTTTTTGCACTGGTACCAGTAATAGTGTCCTAAATTATTCGAATCAATAAGAAGTTTTGATGTAAGAGCAATCATTCCCCTCATAAGCAGATTTTTCAAGACTCCCTCCAACGTGTAAATCAGAGGAAGTCTCACTGGGTTCATAAATACCCATGGCACCCAGAGAGCTGGTCCCCACTCCTGCTGGATGGCAGGTGGGCAGGCAACCCTCCTTGCTGCTTATGGAATATAATAGGCATTAACTCCTGTTAGGACAGGCACACTGTTACTAGTTGTTAGCTAGCAAAGACTTAGACACAGTAATGTGGGTGAAGGTGATAACAGCAATGGCACCACAGAGAGACACAAAGGTAAAGTGTGGCTTTGAACATCATTGCCACTTATCTACATATTTATCCACTTTTAAAAAGTCAGTACCAGTGATGGGTGAATAATTGCTTATTCATACTTAACACTGCTTTAAGTTATATTAAAATATTTCCTCTTTGGGTCCTGTAACTCCTTACCAGTTAGTAATAAAATGTGTTCTAGGTTATTAAAAAATTGGCTGAACTTTTTCTACTTAGAAATTAGTCACAGAACTTTTGAAGAGAAAATAAAAATAAGTAAATAAATAGGAGGGTAAAGGGGAAAGCTATGATTTTTTTAAAATTAAGTCTTTAATAGAAGAAAATGCCCATAGATTTACATAGAAATTACTTAGGACTTAACTTTCTCATATTATTTTTCTCATTTGGACAGTTTCCAGTGATTTCAGACACTACGACCATGATTAAAAACTCAGCTGGCTGAAGCCAAACATCATATAAATAAGATAAAACCCAAATTTAAATTTAAATAATCCAAGAGAAAAACAATAGAAAAAAGATGCTAAATTGTAATCTGTGAGTATAATTAAATTCAAATTATTTAATCTAACATATTTACAAATGACACAGAGAGAAAAATGATCAATACAATCTCAAGAATTACATAATGGCTTAAATGTTTGAGAAATTTAATTTTTAAATGTTATTTTAAACTATAAAATGTTTAATAGATCTATAGAATCTTTCATTATCAAATAAATGAACATATTTTTCATCTTAAAATAAAACTGAGTTTTGGGATTATGATCAAAGTGTGTGAAGTGTGTGTATGTGTGTGTGTGTACTCAAATCACTAACTTGCAGGGTATATTTACCTGAATAATTTTCCACTAAAGAAGTGAATATATGTCAAATAATATTTGTGTAAGCAATACAAAAGATCAATTTAGAAAAGTTGTTTTAACAGTATTATAATGCTCACCATACAGTGTTTTGATTAAAGTCTATAATGTTTGTAATAATAACAATTTTTTAAAAGTTATTTTCAGAATTCCACAACGTAAGCTTGGTCTATTCTCATGCTAAGTTCTACCCTGCAATTAATATCTGAAAGTGGTCCCCAAAAAGGGTAAAAATTCATATAACCACATACTAATAAACAATGGAAAACTAGACCTTCTCTGTTGATTGTTTTAGAGCAATGAGTAAAGTTATTTGTGGGGAACCTACACAAATTTTATTTTAAACAACAACCAAAAAAAAAAAAAAACCACACACCACCAGTTTTCTCATCAGACACCTTGTTCTTAGAAAAGATGATGTGGTATGCTTGCATTGGCTTTGTTAAAGTGAAGCATTCAGGCTGTTTCTGATTTGGTGACTAAGAGGGCCATTATCAGGACATAATGCTCTGTGAGCAAATGGTAACCTGAAGTGTACATGTACTTGGGGATTTGTTATGCTCCCATGGTTAGTCACTGATGCTTATAACCCCATGCTTAACAACATCTTCCACAGGGTTAAACAATCTCATGTGGAATTTGCAGACCATTTGTATTTCAAAACCTGTTTTGAAAATTACAATTCTATAATAGGAAATTAAATCCATGACTTTGCAAGTCAAATGGCACAAAGGCAATTTTAACCTGGGCCTTTGCATGAAGAAATACTGTGTCCAGGGGGTCTTCCTCACCCTGTATCTTTAACAGTTCACACTAATTCACACATGCATACTTTCTTCATGTTTTCAGGGAATCTCACCTGATTCTTTGGGGCTACAATGTGCCACACACAAGTGACTCCTGCAGGGTAATCACGGTCTGGCCAGTTGGGGGTTTTAAAAGAGCCGGAAGGTCTTTCAAGGAGTCCTCCACAATACTGATCCCCTGAAGTTATTAAAAATGAAAAAAGAAAATCCAAGTTTATGGCAATGCAACCATGGGGAAATTAGGAATTTGGAATATTGATAGTATAATAAAGACAATGGCAGATGCTTTTAAATTTTCTCTTAAAAAAATGATTAGTCTCCTCTAAACCCACCCTGCTCCCTAACACACACACACACACAATGATCTCAAGGTTACCTGACATATCATATTAGCATAAGAGAGAGAAGAAGTGAAATCAGGGCCATAGCTTCCTTCCTTTTCCCCATTTTTTTGGATGAGACAAAACATTTGGGCATGCACTCATTCAGAAATCATGCAGGCTCATTAGAACTCTCAAGGCAGGGGTATTATTTACTAATAATATTTTTGTCCATGTCCATGGACAAAATCTGAATTAGCTGTTATAGACAACTCTCATTCCTAGAAAACTTTTTATACTATACATCTTTCACCATTTTTTAAGAATAATTTTGTTTGTAAAAACAATACATGTTTATAAATTTTCAGCAATACAGAAAAGCATTAAAGAAGGTGGGAGTGATCTCTAGATTGGGCCTGTGCTGGGCAAGCTCCCTCTTGGTCTGAGAAAGTGACTCCTCCAGAAAAGCCTCCTGGACTAACAGGTGTAGGTGTCACAGGGGGGCTGCTCCGTCCCGCGCAGCTAACCATGACCCTGGACTTGCCGCCAGGCATGGGCAGTTCTGCTCTGAATGAACTCAGAACAGAACCAAGAAGGCTCTCTCCCAGGGGCCTCAGGAAGGGGTGCCACCGGGTGTTGCTGGGACCTGCTGGAGGTGCCCTCACGCCAGACAGCACAGGCCCTGTGCGTTATGACAGGGGCCGTGCTTCTTCAGCCAGTGTCTCCCTGCTGCCCTCTGTCCCCAAACCCACGGTTCCTCCCTCACCTGCACACTGAGATGGCCTTGTGTGGGGATGACACCATCCCCCTACCTTTTCCTCTATCCCTCCCACCCCAGACCCATAACCTCAGGTAGAGCTCAGACTCAGCAGTGCTGGAGGCTCTCCCTTTATGCACAAGTCTCATTATTTCACTAGGAACTTCTAGAAGTTTCACCACAGCTAAACTCAGCAGCATTTCTGATGGTTAGGATATTAAGATGGAGGTTTAGTTTCACACTTGGTCTTCAAGAGAAAATTCTGCAGTGCTAGATTCCTGCCCTGTGCCGATATTAGCCTCACTTCTCTGGGACTGAACTGGGTTTCCCAAATACGCCTAGACTCCTAGTAAAGCTGTTTCTTCATTGGTGGGGGAAAAAAAAATTAAAATTAAATTCGGGGTAAGATTACCTCAAATCCCACTAACCACAATGAACATGTGACAAACATCGTTTCAGACCAATCTCTATGCGTGTGTATTGGGTTGGCCAAAAAGTTCGTTTGGGTTTTTCCTGTTAAGATCTTACGGAAAAACCCGAATGAACTTTTTGGTCAACCCAACACAAAAAGGTTCACAGAAATAATTTTAGAAGGACATTTTAATACAAGTTTTACATTTAATTTTACTTGGACTTAACTAACATAGAAACACTGAAAGGAATTAATATACTTTAATAAAAATATTTCTGTGACACAGAAGCTAATCATTCTCAAAAGAAGTCTCTAAATTTAAGACAATATGTTATAAAAATTGAGCCTGGAGTAATTTCTGTAACTTTTAAAAATATATATGTATTTATTTATTTTTGGCTGCGTTGGGTCTTCGTTGCTGCGCGTGGGCTTTCTCTAGTTGCGGTGAGCGGGGGCTACTCTTCGTTGCGGTGCACAGGCTTCTCATTGCGGTGGCTTCTCGTTGTGGAGCACGGGCTCTAGGCATGAGGGCTTCAGTAGTTGTGGCACGTGGGCTTAGTAGTTGTGGCTCACGGGCTTTAGAGCTCAGGCTCAGTAGTTGTGGCGCACAGGCTTAGTTGCTCCGCGGCATGTGGGATCTTCCCGGACCAGGACTTGAACCCGTGTTCCCTGCATTGGCAGGCGGATTCTTAACCACTGCGCCACCAGGGAAGTCCATCTGTAACTTTTAATTCATGGAAAATTTCAAGCATATACAAAGTAAACAGAACAATATAATGAATCTCTATGTACTCATCATCCAATTTCAACAATTATCATCATTTTACTATTCTATCAATATCACTACCCAATGCTCACCACCTGCATTATTATTATTATTACTATTATTTTACAGGTTTGGGAGAGGTAAATTCAATACTCTGAAATGCACAAGTCTTAGCTGTAAAAATTTGAAAAATGTATCTGCCCGTGTGAGCCACACTCCTATGATGATAATAGAATCATTTCCCACAAAATTCCTGTATCCCTTGTCAGTCAATCTGCTGGCTCCTCACACCATTTTTCTAAAAACTTTCACCTTAGATTAGTTTAATTCTAGAGCTTCATATACATGGAATTATACGGTGTGTCCTCTTCTGTGTCTGACTTCTCTTGCTTAGTACAATTTCTGAGATACATTCATGTTGCTGTGTGTATTAGTAGTTTGTTCCCTGACATTGCTAAGTAGTATTCTGGGGTGTGGAAACCAGAGTTTGTTCACCTATTCTCCTGCTGATATTCATTTGGCTTGCTTCCAGTCTGGGCTTCTGTGAATAACGCTGCTATGAACATTTTTGTATAAATCTCTTTAGGGACATGTATTTTCATTTCTCTTGTATAAATATCCAGGAATGCAATTGCTGGGCCAAGAGTAGATGTAGATGTTTAACTTCATAAGAAACTACCAAAATTTTTTCCCCAAGCAGTTGTAGCATTTTTTACCTCTCAAGGGATGAGCACTTTGGTTGTATCACATCCTTGCCAGCATTTAGTGCCATCAGTTTTTTTAGCCAACCCGGTTGGTATGTAATGGTATCTCACTGTGGTTTTAATTTGCATTTCCCTGTTAACTAAGGACACTGAACAGTTTTTCATGTACTTATGAGTCATTCATATACCTTCTTCCGGAAAGTATCTGTTCAAGTATTTGCCCATTTTTATATTTATGGGGATCTTTATCTTTGTACTGTTGAGTTCTTTATATATTTTGAATAAAAATCCTTTATGAGGCCATTTTGCAAATATTTTCTCCTATTCTGTAGGTTGCCTATCCATCTTTGTAACATTGCCTTTTATAAGCATTAGTTTTGATTTTAATGAAGTTTGCATGGTACATATTTTCCCATCCTTTTATGTTGAACCTATTTTGTCTTTGTATTTCAAGTGCTTTCTTTTAGACAATTATGGTTGGGCTCTGCTTTTTAACCCATTCTAATAATTACTGTCTTCTAATTAGAGTATTTAATCCTCTACCTTTAATGTATTTATTGACATGTTTGGATTGAGTGTGCCAATTACTATTTTGTTCTATTTGTCACACCTTTCTCTTGTTCCATCTGTTCTTCCTTTCCTGCCTTCTTTGGGCTGTTCAATAATTCTGGTATTCTATTTTAATCTTTTGCCTTTTAGCTAAAATATGTGTGTTTTTAATGGGTTCTCCAAGGACAGCTTATTTAGAGTTAACAGTGTATTTCTTCAGGTACTGTATATTTCCATTTGCTCCTCCATCCTTTGTTCTATTGTTGTCATATATATTATGTCATACAGTACGCTTGCCACAATAGAATGGTAAAGTTTTTTGTTTTGTTTTGAACGACACATGTAAAGAAATTAGAGAATAAAATAAAATATAGCCTTCTATATTTACCATTTCCAGTGGCCTTCAATCCTTCCATTACCTTTGGGTTACCCTGTGGGGCCACTTCCCTTCAACTTGAGAAACTTCCTTAAATATTTCTTGTGATGCAGGTGTTTATCTGAAAATGTCTTTATTTCATTTCCATTTTTTTTTTTTACCATTACTATTATTCCATTTTTTTAAACATCTTTATTGGAGTATAATTACTTTACAATGGTGCGTTAGTTTCTGCTTTATAACAAAGTGAATCAGCTATACATATACATATATCCCCATATCTCCTCCCTCTTGCGTCTCCCTCCCACCCTCCCTATCCCACCCCTCTAGGTGGTCACAAAGCACAGAGCTGATCTCCCTGTGCTATGCGGCTGCTTCCCACTAGCTATCTATTTTACATTTGGTAGTGTATATATGTCCGTGCCACTCTCTCACTTCGTCCCAGCTTACCCTTCTCCCTCCCCGTGTCCTCAAGTCCATTCTCTACGTCTGCGTCTTTATACCTATCCTGCCCCTAGGTTCTTCAGAACCATGTTTTTTTTTTTTTTTAGATTCCACATAAATGTGTTAGCATACAGTATTTGTTTTTCTCTTTCTGACTTACTTTCATTTTTGAAGACTAGCTGTAGAATTCTGGATTGATACTTTTATTCCAGCACTTTAAAAATGCTGTTCCACTGCCTTCTGGCCTCCATTGTTTCTGATTAAAAGAAAGCCATCCTTTATACCATTGTTCTTCTGTACGTAATTTGGGTTTTATCTAATTGATTTTAAGATTTTCTCTTTATCTTTCGATTTCTATAATTTAATTATGATGTGCCTAGGTGTGGCTTCATTTTTATTTATCTTAATTTGGATTTGTTGATCTTCTTGGCTCTATAAATTGATGTTCTTCACTAAATTTGGGTGGCCTCAAGCCATCATTTCTTGAGATACTTTTTCTGCATTATTATCACTCTCTTTTTCTTTTGGGACACAAATTACACATGTGTTAGACCACTTGACATTGTCTCACTGGTCTCCAAGGCTCTCTTTCTTTCATCTTTTTCCTCCTGGTTCTTCAGCTTGGATCATTTCTATTCAAATCCACTGCCTTTTTCTTCTACCACCTCCAATCTGCTTGTAAGCCCATCAGGTAAATTAAAAAATTACATATTCTGTATCTTTCAGCTCTAGTATTACCATTTTCTTTTTTTATATAGTTTCTTTTCTGAGATTCTCAATCTGTTTATTTTTTACACATTTATTTTTTACACATATATGTCCCGTTAAATCCTTAAACATTTATAATAGCTGCTTTAAAGTGCTTGTCTGCTAACTGTAACTTCTGGGTTATTCTGGGGTCAGTTTTTCTTGACTGCTTTTTTTCTTGAATATGGACACACTTTTCTGGTTTCATCACATGATTGGATACTGGACATTATGAATGATACATTATAAAGTCTCTGGATTCTGTTGTGTTCCTATAAAAAGTGACTTTTGTTCTAGCAGGCATTCAACTTAGCTAGACCCAAGCTCAAAGTCTGTTGCCCTGGCAGTGGGCGGCAGTTGTAATCTCTGTTTTTTTCATCCTCCAGATGATGCTTTTGTGCCAGGCCAACTGAGTTCTCCCTCACATATGCAGAGTTTAGCCATTAGCCAAAGATTTAGCTGGATTATACCTAAATTTTTTGTGCCTCAATTCTTCTTTGGGATTTCCTCCCAAAGGGCCTGGCTGCTCTCTCAAACCAGCGATGTTGCACTATAGCCCAAGGCAAGAAAAGATTAGGAGTGCCTGCAGGCGGAAGGCTGTAAGTTTAACAGATCTTGACCACTGTGGTTGTCTTCCAAGGGTAGAGGTTTCTACCCTTGGGAGCGCACATGTACTGACACGAAATGATCCCAACTCGTACTATGAAGTGTAAAGAAGAAGTTGTGAAACAATATGAATGTATGATACCACTTATATATTTTAAAAGCTATTGCAACAGTTCATACATATAAGTAAGTGCACATAGATGGTATGGGAACTACCAGCCACGGCTATTTCTAAGAGGGGACTACAATGGGGTGAAATGTTTCTATAGCTGCATGTGTATATCTGTATGCAGGCTTCACATTTTTACTCCATGAATTTCTACATTTGAATTTTTATAAGAATATATATGGGCTTTAAAAAAGACTGATTTTTTAAATGGTTTATCTCAGAATATTGAATATAGTTCCCTGTGCTATACAGTAGGACCTTGTTGTTTATCCATTCTGTATGTAATAGTTTGCATCTGCTAATCCCAAACTCCCTGTCCATCCCTCCCCCACCCTCCCGCCCCCTTGGCAAGACTGATTTTTTTTTTAAGATTTTTTTTTTGATGTAGACCATTTTTAAAGTCTTTATTAAATTTGTTACAACACTGCATCTGTTTTATGTTTTGGTTTTTTGGCCGCAAGGCATGTGGGATCTTAGCTCCCTGACCAGGGATCGAACCTGCACTGCCTGCATTGGAAGGCCAAGTCTTAACCACGAGACCACCAAGGAAGTCCCAAGACTGATTTTTTAACGGTCTCTTGATGGTTTGGTGGTATTTACTAGCTCTCTGTTTGAGCAGAATTGCTCTTAAACTTTAGATTAAATGAGTAAATCCATATAAAGTGCCTAGAACAGTGCCTGACACACAGGAGGCATTCAGCAACCGTGAGCCCTTATTATTGCTGTTATGTGGAAACGATACCTCTTTCATTTGGTTCAGCGGCAGAGAACATGGCCATGAAGCCATTCCCAGCTGTGTTGGCATCGGAAATCATCTGCACCATCATCTTGTTGCTGCTGGACACAAGAGCTCCGGGCCGGAACGTGCCGCAGAAGCGCCCGATGCGCTGGCCATTGGAGTGGCCGTTGTACACGTCCACAAAGTCATAGCGACACAGGTTGTCACTCTCCAGGTCTATGAATCGGAAATTAAGAACTACTACTTTTCCCTCGGGGACCTGCCAAGAAAAGGGCCAAGTGGAAAACCGTGTCATGAAAACATCTGAAATCTTCACATCTAGCCAATTACTAAAATGAGCAGATAAAAGTTTAATACCCAAAATGATGCTTTTTCTTCCCTCAACTCTGAACTAGGCCAGAAAAGATTTTCTACCATAATGCATTCCTAGTAAAAGATTAGCATTTGTTCTCTTTTGACAAATTCCACAGTTCTCTAGGGTACAGGAGCTTATTCCTAGGGAGTTTGTCTCAACAAAGCTGCAAAATATTGGATCAGTCTTATTAATTGATAAGTCACTGCTGACAAAGAATACCAGTCCTGATTGGACCTTAGCACACATTTGCATATTTTAAAGCACCATGGCACTCAGAGATAGTGCTTGGCAAAGCAACATTTGAAATGCCATTTTTCACAAATAATACAATAGGACGATCTCAATATACAGAATGTTTCTATGAAGTTCAAACTGAAGGGGTGATTTGGCAATTGTGCAGTTAATTTACAGATAATCCACTTTGGGTCCTGAAGAATCCCGATCAACTATCTACACTGATTATATTAATTGAGTAATTGTTGAATCATCTCTTTTCAAAGTCGCTGAGTTTTTACTTGTTTTCCAGGTGAAAATTTTGTATAACAGGAAGCCTTGAAACACAATACACTGATGAAAAAGATGTGTTTTCACTTCCTCATAAGACTTTCTTCACCATAATCTCCTCCTCCCTCCTTGTTCCCTGAATAGGTAGAGAAAATAGGCTACAAAAGCATTTGTCAGGATTCTTACAAAAGCCCCATTTATTTCCCAGTTCACACTATTTTAATTTCTTCATCCAAGCTGTTTAAAGTCTTGATCAGCTTTGTTTCATACTCAATAGAATAAGAATTTCATTCTGTAAAAGCATACAGATGACAAAGGTCAGTGATTAAAGAAAAAAAAAAACACAAGCAACACTGATTGCTTCATCTTAGTTAACTATCTCAGACTCAAAGATCAACAGATGCTTTCACATAACTATGGCTTCCCCATGCTGGTAAATGCCATGAATTTTTTTTTCCTATAATAAGAAGTGTTTCAGTGTTATTTGCCTTTTTTGTCAAACACATACACACCCAATGTAGAAGCTGTAACAGAGTAGTCACAAGAAGAGGGATATTTTGGCTTTGACATGGTTGCATTCTAATTGCTCGAAGCTTATCTTAAGTGTGACTATCAGAAGCTCTAAAGCCACAGTCTAAGAAGCTGATAGCAAAAAATGCAATTAAATTTTTAAGCATGCTCACAGTGATAGCTGTTGTAGAATGCCTTGGTTTTATGTTCTGCTTTGTTGCATACAGTCTCTATTTATCCCATGATCAGAAAATGATCAAAATGTGATGCCACGTTTGTAACCCTGAGTATAAGCAAGCTTTCTATGAAATCACTGAAACATTCCCAGCCAGGAAAAACATTTTGAACTGAATTAGTTAGGACTGTCCTTGTATGAATAATGACTATTTTTATAAATGTATCGATAAACTCTATGGAGGGCAATTCAAAGCTATGAGACTCATCCACCCACAGAGTGAGTGTAGATGAAAAAGGGAAGAGGTCTCAGGATGGAGCCCTGGAGCATTCCAATGTCACTGGGTCTCCAAGATGAGGTCAAACCACCACAGAGGCTGAGTCAGTTAAGTAGGAGGCAACCAGAAGGATGTGGTGCTCAGAACCCTGATGAGGAGAGTGGGTCAAGGAGGAAAGACTGACTGGCTGAGTCAAGTGCTGCTGATGAGTCAGGAAGATGAGGACTGAGAAATGACCACTGGGGTTAGCAACCAGAGGTCACCGGTGACTCTGACACGGCTGTTTTGGTGCAGCAGTAGGGACAAAGCCTGCTAAGAGAAGGATCGAGAGAAAATGGAGTGAGAGGAATTAGTGATAATGAATGTAGACAAGCTTTTCAAGGAATTTAGCTGGAAAGATGAACAGAGTAATAGGAGGGTATCTGTAGCTGGAAGGGGATATGAGGACCAGACAGGATTCTTAAATGGGCTGTATTAAGGCATGTTTGCAGGCCAGTGGGAATAATTCTGTAGAGAGGGCAAAACTGAAGTAAAAGAGAGGGAGGATTGCTGGAGAATTGTCGTTGAGCAGGCCAGGGGAGATTTGATCTGAGACAGCGATGGAGGGGGCAGCCTGAGATAGCAGCACGGATGGTCGGCCCAGTGAGAGGAAGGAAGGCAGATGCAGGTAGGTTAGTACACAAGGTTGTGATGGCATGTGAAACTTTTCTTCTGATTGCTTTGCTTTTCTCAGTGAAATAGGAAACAAGGTCATCAGCAGCAAGAGTGGATGTGAGAGGAGCTACTGGGAGTTTGAGAAAAGAAGAGTAGGTGTGTAAATGGATGAGGGAAATGTAGTAGGGCTGCCGTGAGTGCTGAGGGTCCACTTGAAGCAAATGAATTAAAAGTGAGGCCTTTCTACTGTATGACCCAGCAATTCCACTCCTGGGTATATATCCAAAAAAACTAAACACTAATTCAAAGATACATGCACCCCAATGTTCTTAACAGCATTATTTACAATTGCCAAGATATGGAAGCAACCTAAGTGTCCATCAACAGATGAATGGATAAAGAAGATGTGGTATATATAAATACAGTGGAATACTACTCAGCCATGAAAAAGAATGAAATGTTGCCATTTGCAACAACACGGATGGACTTGGAGGGTATTAGGCAAAGTGAAGTAAGTCAGACAGAGAAAGACAAATACTGTATGATACCACTTACATGCGGAATCTAAAAAATACAACAAAGTAGTGAATAAAATGAAACAGGCTCACAGATATAGAGAGTACACCACAGTGGAGAGAGGGCAGGGAGGAAGGGCAAGATAGGGGTAGGGGAGTAAGAGGTACAAACTATTATGTGCAAAATAAACAAGCCACAAGGATAGAGTGTACAACACAGGTAATATAGCTAATAATTTATAATAACTATAAATGGAGTGTAACCTTTAAAAATTGTGAATCACTATGTTGTACTCCTATAACATATAATCTTGTACATCAACTATACTTCATTAGAAAGGAAAAAAAAGTGAGTCCTCTCTTCATGGTTGCGTTCTTTTTCTCCCCAGCCACGTTCAGCTCCCTGCGTGGAGGTGCAGAGCGGCTGGAGCTGGATTTAAGCAGTGCTGGGTGGGGAGGTTGGGAGGTGGAGGGGTGTTTGCCAAGTGAGGACTATGGTGGGGGAGAGGACGTAGGCAGGAGAATGACCATAATGGTGGACCATGGAATCCAAGTTGGGTTATAAGCATAGAAATCAGGACTCAGTAGGGTGAGGGCAGTAACAACCTAGGTCATGGTAGAGGCAAGGACAACGACAATGGAAGTGGGTGGCTGAGGAGCGATGGAGGACAGGAGGCTAAAGACCCAAAGGGATCATCCACGTAGATACTGAAATTCCTGCGAATGATGACAAGGAAGGTGCTGAAGACAGTGACCATGAGCCAGGGGCTAAAGTTTACAAGAAAGGAGGGAGACTGTCCTGGAGTCTTTGGATGACTGCAACAAGGAGGGACATGGGCATCACAGTCTTGTTTCATTGGTAATTTCTCAGTTCTCTGACACTGAGAAAATTGGGTGACTGTGGTCAGGCTGTTGAAATGGAATCCAAGCCTTGGATACTCATTCTCAATGGGATAAATCTTTCCTTCTCCAACATTCTTTATTTGGTCTCGATGCAATGAAAAGTGGAAATTTCTCTGAGAATGAGACACAAATATATCAGCAGCAGAAAATGGGTTACATCGTATAACTTTGAACACAAAACCCAACAACCCTGACAAAAACTCTTTGGAAGGAAGGTTTCAGGGGGAGATCTGTACCCATTGTGGGTCTATTGGAACCACAGACGAATGCCATCTCACACTGAAGGCCAAAGAGAAATTCTACTGCAAGTGAGTTGCACACTGCATCAAACCCTTTCGCTGTAACACAAAAGCTGTTCTTCATATTTATATAAGGAACCAAGATTGTCTGATGCTCTGTGAGGTGAACTTTGCTAAGAGTTCCTGGATTCTCATTCTAAAGGACTTTGGAAAGCATATTCTCTGAAGATGACCTTCCACTTGAAGAATCTACGGTCTGTACCCTTGATTTTTCTTTGTTAGGGATATAAAAAAATATAGAAAGAAACAGAGTAATATAACACACACCTGGGTACCAACCAGCCAGAATTGATTATTGTTAACATTCTGTCAACACATTTTTTAAAGTCTCCTTTAAAAAGTAAATACATAATTTCAGATAAAGTGAGTTTTCCTTTGTCCTCATTCATAGCCTCATTCTCCCTCCTTTCTCAGAAGCAACCACTGTCACAAATTTAGTGAGTTTTCTTCTGTGCCATGCAAAATACTTTTATATACATGTATATGTATCCATGCAAAATACATAGTTATGTTTTTGTGTCCGTTTTCCCTAAAAGAGGGAGCTCTAGAAGGTAAGGATACCCCCTGCCTTGTTCACTGTTGCATCCCCATCTTCTGGACAGCACGTGGCCCCAAGTAGAGGTGCACCATAAAGATTTATTAAATGAATGAATCCATTAAAAGCTAGATGGACACCGGCTTCTTTGCACAAATCCTGGACGAGGCACCTTCTGGGTGGCTCTGCCTCTTGGGTTTTAATCTCATATCCCACCAAGCAGCAAAACTCCAGAAGGCCCCTCTCCTTTCTACATCTTTCTTTACCAAAAAAAGAAGACACATATCTTTGGGGAAACTTTATATCTCAAATCTCCCGTAAATGCTAACACTTAATGCAGAAACTCAAGTAAGATACTTTTTTGGGGTAGCAAATTAGACAAGGCTACCGAGTTGTTGAGATTCTATTGACCAAGGGATTCATTATCTGCCTGTAGAAAAATAATTCTGGGCTTGTGATTTTCCCTACCAGTAGCCGAGTCCTGTGTGGGCCAAAGCCCAGCACTGCAGCAGTGACCTCAGCTCACCCCACGGCCTCTGGGGTGTCCTTATGGTCAGAGGCAAGTACGCCAAGTTGCTGGATGCCAACGCCAGGCTTGCTGCCAGAGAATGAATGGGGAATTGCATTCTGAGCTGGTCATTTGCATTTTCAGGATACTATGAGCAAATGCAAATAGAAGACAGCTTCTTTGGTGTAGAGGAATAGATTTCGGTAGAAGTGGGAACGCTCCTTTGTGTCTGTATCTTTTCTTCCCCCAACGCATCATTTACTAATTTGAGCAAAAAGATCTGTTGCTGCAGCCTGTCTGATTTTTTTAAAAAGCCCTCGTTTTAATCTTCTTAGATTTTCTTCTTCCACAAAAAGACCTTTCGGAAAGCGTGTTCTAAAATGCAGGCCACATTTTTATTTACAGCAAGTTCAAGAGGCACGGCAGCTCTGTGTCAACTCACTTACATCTCCAAATGTAATCCAGAGAAATGTATGTACAAATTACGCACAAATATTTGGCTAGGCTTCAAGAGGGGGATCAATCAGAAACTTCAAGATCTTATTCATGTGTCTCTTCTATTTATTTATTTATTTATTTATTGGCAGTGTCATGTTGCTTGGATCTTAGTTCCCCGACTAGGGATTGAACCTGTGGCCCCTGCAATGGAAGTGAGGCATCCTAACCACTGGACCACCAGGGAATTCCCATCGTCTGTGTCTATTTAAATTTATTTATTTATTTATTTATGGCTGTGTTGGGTCTTCGTTTCTGTGCGAGGGCTTTCTCTAGTTGTGGCAAGCGGGGGCCACTCTTTATCACGGTGCGCGGGCCTCTCACTATCATGACCTCTCCTGTTGCGGAGCACAGGCTCCAGACGCGCAGGCTCAGTAGCTGTGGCTCACGGGCCTAGTTGCTCCGCGGCATGTGGGATCTTCCCAGACCAGGGCTCGAACCCGTGTCCCCTGCACTGGCAGGCAGATTCTCAACCACTGCGCCACCAGGGAAGCCCCATCTGTGTCTATTTAAATATTCCTCTTTTTAAAGATGGAATCTTATAAACATTTGGAAAATAAAACATACATTTTGATTCATGGAAATAACATGTGATGTTTTGAAAAAAAAAAATTTTTTTTTGGTTAGGGTTTTTACCAAAAAAACCCCCTTTACACCCTTACGTCTGGAAGGAGGGTGGAAACCCCCAACTACCTCAAGCCCAGCCCACGAGAACCAGTGGAGATGAGGTTACACTCCTCTGCTGAAAACTGTCCACAGCTTTCCCAGCGTGGCAGGAATAAAATCCTCACTGTACCTATAATTACACACTTAAGTAGTGTATAAAAGGTGCCGGTATTTTTCCAAGCCCTTTCCACACATTATTCCACTTAATTACAGCAACGCTATGAAGTTGATATTAGCCCAGTTTTACAATTTACAGGTAAGGAAACTGAAGCAATGAGAGGTTTAAGGTCCTGTATGATATGGCCCCTGACTATCTCTCCAACCTCATCTTTCCTTGTCATGCAACAATCTGGCTGTTCAAGGAACCCTCCAAGCTGGTTCTCCACCTCACGGCCTTTGCACAGTCTGGCCCCTCTGCTCGGCGCACTCTCCTCCCTGATAGTCCCAAGTCTGCCTCTACCTACCTCATTATTTAACTCTCAGCCCAAGTGTCACCTCTCCAGAGGGGTCTCTCCCGAGCCCTTCAGTTGCTTTAGATCATGTTGACCATATAACCGTGTTATTTCTTTACAGATCATTTATCATCTGTCTCTTCACCAGAATGTACCATCCAGAGATCAGAGGTTGCCCACAGCTACTTCAAGACTTAGTTATTACAGGAGTTCAAAAAGTAGTTATTGAATAAATGACTGGAATCCTTATAATCTTAATTTTAAAAAAGCAGTGCAGACCACAACTCCTATTACTAGCACATAAGTTTATGTAACAGTGTAAACTAATGAACAGGTACGAGGCAAGCAGTAGTGGCACCCTTCTGAAAAGGAAGAAACAGCTCAGAGTGGTTATGATGACTTACAGCCACCCAGCAAGTCAGCGGCAGAGCCCAGGTGTCCTGACTTCTACCCGACTGTGTTTCCCATGGCCTGACCGTGGCAGAAGCTGAGGAGATGCTCACTGATCTCGGTTCCTTTCCCCAGGCACACAGGAAGGTGACATGCTCCAGCCTGCACTGCAGTTAGGTTGGGGCCAGGTGCCTGGGTCCTGGTCAGTGGGATGCAGGTGAAGTGAGGTATCCACGTCCAGGCCGAGCCATAAAAGTCCTCTGCACAATCCTTTCGGAGTTCTCTTTTTGCTCTAAGGAGGGGACTCAACGGAGGAAACAGGAAGGTTCTAGGAGATGGGAGAGCCACACAGGAGCTAATGCTCAAAGGAGAGCTGCCCGGGACAGCCATCCAACTGCACTGGACTGTGGCATGAGCAAGAAATGACCATTCGTTCAGACTCACAAACATAGAGAACAGACTTGTGGTTGCCAAGGGGGAGGTGGGGTGGGGGAACGATGGATTGAGAGTTTGGGGTTAGCAGACGCAAACTAGTATATACAGGATGGATAAACAACAAGGTCCTCCTGTATAGCACAGGGAACTATATTCAATAGCCTGTGATAAACCATAATGGAAAAGAATATGAAAGAGAATGTATATGTATAACTGAATCATTTTGCTGTACAGCAGAAATTAACACAACATTGTAAATCAACTATACCTGAATACAATAAAGAAAAAAAAAGAGAAAGAAATAACCGTTTGGGTCTTCCCTGGTGGCGCAGTGGTTAAGAATCCGCCTGCCAACGCAGGGGACACAGGTTCGAGCCCTGGTCCGGGAAGATCCCACATGCCGCAGAGCAACTAAGCCTGTGTGCCGTAACTACTGAGCCTGGGCTCTAGAGCTCAAGAACTACAACTACTGAGCCCATGTGTCACAACTACCAAAGCCCACGCACCAGAGCCCGTGCACAGCAATGAAGAGTAGCCCCCGCTCGCCGCAACTAGAGGAAGCCCATGTGCAGCAACGAAGACCCAACACACCCAAAAATAAATAAATAAAATGAATAAATGTATAAAAGAAATAACCATTTGTTGTGTCAGGCCATTGAGATTTGGGGGGTTGTTTGGTACAGCTTTACTCTTTGGGTTAATTATCCTGATTGACACATGGATAGTGACACGTGCCAGTTGTCCTGACCCAGCAGCTCGGTGACAGGCAACTGTGGAGATATCTTTGTTGTTTTTTGGTGCCTATAAGTTCCATATGAATCAACATTGTAATATGGCCACCAAAAAGTGGACACGGTCTCAGGCTGTGTGAATAGCAGGGGAGGTGACAGACGATTTGAAGCAGTCAGAAAAGAGTGAATTCAGAGGCATCACCGAGGTACGTGCTGTAAATTCAGTGGCTCCTGCAAAGTCTAACTGGCTCCTCTGGCACCACCATCGTGACCCCTGACGCCTTTATCTGTGGCTGGGCAGCGAAGGTGAGAAGACAGTCAGCAGCCATGGGTACTGCTCGAGATGGGAAAAGAAATGAGTCTTCTGATGGAAGACCTGGCTGTGAAATGAACAAGAAGCTGGTCATGCATACTAAGCCTGAGGGTGAAGATGGAAAAACCAGAGAGGACAAGGTGGCTCCGGCAGGGCCACTCAAGTCTGCCACGGGAAATGCAGATGGGAAAAATGTGAAGGCACAACAAAGCAGCACCCAGGGCAACAGGAACTCTGAGGGGAGTCCAGCCAGGATGGGGAGACAGGCAATTGGGCAAAAAGCTACTCGTTTAGGTTTTGCCTGGGGGAGGAGAAAAAGTCAGGTTTAAATGTAGACTATTCTGTATAGCTGATTCACTTTGTTACAAAGCAGAAACTAACACACCATTGTAAAGCAATTATACTCCAATAAAGATGTTAAAAAATATATATATAAATAACATATATAGAAATTTTTAAAGATGTAGAGTATTCCTTTTTTTTAAAACTCTGAATGAAGTAATTTTATTTATTTTTACTTTTTTATTGAAGTATAACTGATTTACAATGTTGTGTTAGTTTCAGGTGTACAGCAAAGTGATTCTGTTATACATATATATATATATTCTTTTTCAGATTCTTTTCCACTATAAGTTATTACAAAATATTGACTATAGTTCCCTGTGCTATACAGTAGGTTCTTATTGTTTACCTATTTTATATATAGTAGTGTGTGTATGTTATCCCAAACTCCTAATTTATCCCTCTCCCCCTTCCCCTTTGGTGACCATTAGTTTGTTTTCTGTGTCTGTGGATCTATTTCTGTTTTGTTTATAAGTTCATTTGTATCTTTTTTTTTTAAGATTCCACATATAAGTGATATCATATGGTATTTGCCTTTCTCTGTCTGACTTACTTCACTTAGGATAATCTCTAGGTCCATCCATGTTGCTGCAAATGGCTATATATCATCCTTTTTTATGGCTGAGTAATATTCCATTGTATATATGTACCACATCTTCTTTATCCATTCCTCTGTGGATGGACATTTAGGTTGCTTCCATGGCTTGGCTATTGTCAATAGTGCTGCAATGAACATTGGGGTGCGTGCATCTTTTCAAATTATGGTTTTCTCCAGATATATGCCCAGGAGTGGGATTGCAGGATCATATGGTAGCTCTATTTTTAGTTTTTTTAAGGAACCTCCATACTGCTCACATCTTTTCACAGATGTGCCTCTTCTGCTTTTCCTGTGGCTCATGGTATCACTAGGACCCTACCGTGGAGGTAAGTGGTGACACATCTTCTGGGCAAGTTATGCATTTGTCATCACTTTTCCTGAGAACTGGAAATTCACTACTTAATTTTTCACTACACGTGAGCTGTCTTTTTAGCTATTTGTTCTTGAAAGGGTTTACTGCAAAATAAAAAAGCATTACCCAACAATAAAATAAAAAAGCACTACCATACAATAAAATATTGATTTATAAAATAAAGAGCTGTAGATTTATACCAAGCCATAAATAACAAAACCACTGTAGCAAGAGCACTCAGACTGTCTTACAGCAGGACAGCTCAGCCTCCTTTCCCCAGCATATATTTCACGTACAATGAACCTATACTTCCCATGTTGTCCATTGAACCAGCCAACTGGTAGCCTGGTGGCTTTGTGTGTCTCACTGGTCACAGCACCCGCCACAGTACTGGTGCCACCTGGCTTCTGGGACCAGAAGCATCAAACACTCATCCCTCTACCACCCAAGACTGGAAGGAGTGGCTGAACCTAGTGGCTAAAGCCCAGGCTATTTCATGTGATTAGTGGGTGTCTTGAATGTTGTCCTTGAAAGGTCTTAGCTGTGTTGGGAAAAAAAGAGACAAGTTTGCACTGGTTGTCTTCCACATTCAACCACGTGCTGAAGAGAGAACTCTGCCTACTGCATAAGTGTATGATGCCCTTCTACACAAGACCACGGCAGAAGATGGAAGCACAAAGGGAAGCTCTACCAGACCCAGCTTGCATTATTTTAAAGCAACTCTCAGGAGTAATATTTCTTTTAAAACAATAAAAAATCCATGACAAATGGTAAATCACATGAGATGCCCTGAATGACAGGTACACATCGGAACTGTCCAGGACAAATGAGGACGCCTGGCTATCCTGGCCGCAGGGTATCTGGGTCCCTCCTCTAAAATTTGAAGCTGCCCCAGTTAAAACCATAGGTTGACTAAATGAAGAGCTGCTGAATGGATAAAAGGATGAAAGAATGGCTTCCTGTTACCTGCAGAATGAAGTCCAAACTCTTTACAGTAATTCTGTGTGAGGCCCACCCCTCTGACATTCTGGTCTCATCTTTACCCAGCCCTTTGTATCTTGGGCTCGAATCTCCCCATCCTCGAAAACAGCCAGCCCCTTTCCGTTCCCGTCTCTATGAGATCACGTGCGTATCCCCTGCCTGGAATCTTCTCTCCCCATCTCAGTCTATCGACTGCCACCCCGATTTCAAAGTCTGGGCCAAATGCACCTTCTCTAGGAACCCACCAGCCTCCCACTGCTTGCCCAGTGTCCACACTCAGGGGGATGTTATCTTCCCTCTTTCTGCTCCCAGAGCCCACTGTTCTACTGTTCTCGCCTCTCTTTTGGTAGATCCCTCAGCATCTACGGGGCCCACAGGGGCCCACAGGGTCTGGGGTGTGTGCTCTGTCTCCAGGCAGACTGTGAACCTTTCAGGGGCAGGACTACTCCATCCTGATTCATCTGAGTCTGAACCCACAGGCAGCTGGAGTCCAGGCATCAAAAACATGCAGGGAAGGTGAGGATGGAGATGAGGAAGAGTTTTTCTATCTTCATTTTAGTCTCAGATCTGCGAACAGTTTGGGGACTTTCTATGCCATTTGATTATTTGTTCTGCAAATCAGCAAGTATTCGTTAAATAATAGCAGCCGGCACAGTGACACATATCCAGGTGGAGAAAACATAAACTCCGAGGGTCCCTGTGACACAGAACCTGGCAGTGCCTCCCTGGATCAGGTTAGGGCTCCATTAGGACATGTGAGAGAGAAAGACTGTAAAAACAACACCCATCCCAAGCAGTCTGGTTTGCTATAATCTCTCAATCTGCATATGATGGATTATAACTTTTTTAAAGAAAAGATAGTCATTGCTTTTTTCTTAGCTGTGTTTCATGATAAAAAGACTGCAGATAAGTCATAGAATTAAATCTAGCCAATTTCTTCACACCTTCAAAAAATAGAACAAAGCACTTAAGTCATTTTAGGATATACTTTCAATTCTCCAGAAGCTGTCAGCATGAGTTAATCCAGAATGGGATAAACATGACTGGTGGAGATTCATGGAGAAAAAGCATCCCTAACCTAAGCTACTGGTCTGTGTCGTCTGACAGCTAGGCTTAGGGGTAACAGACATAGAAGCCAGGGTTTTTTTCTTGCTAGCCAGGGGCCTTTGGGTCATACAGAACCCATGTTTTCTCCTTAATGACACATGGGTGTAAGTTTTTTGAAAGCTTTTATAGGATAGCGCTGATTTCTATGCGATGACCTAAGAAAAAAATTTGAAATGATATTTTCAAGAAAATCCTTTGGTAATCTGTGATATCATCTGAAAAATCTATAATGGCCCAGGAACACAAAATTCTATATTTTACTAGGAATGAAAGAGAAAGCCTTTCCCTTCTGGGATAAGAGAAGTCACAGGAAGGTAATAAACACATTTCAAGCAGAACAGATGCAAATGTGAGCATCCAATGTTCTCTTGAAGGAGTAAGAAACAGCGTTCATGTGGCCACATTAGGTTGTTACAAGAAAGAACTCAAATTGTTTTTAAACCTAATTCTTTTACCCAAAAAAATCATGTCCATAGTTTATAACTTAAAATAGCACTACAAGGCTTTAATGGAAAATAACAGCCCTGCCTCTCTTCCCATCCCTGATTCCTCAGGGATAACCAATTTAACTCTTTTGACTGTTTTATCTGGCATTTACCTACTTGCTTCTTAATAAAATGCTTGTGCTTCTATTTCTTTTTTTTTTAATTTATTTATCTATGGCTGTGTTGGGTCTTCGTTTCTGTGCAAGGGCTTTCTCTAGTTGTAGTGAGCGGGGCCCACTCTTCATCGCGGTGCACGGGCCCTTCACTATCGCGGCCCCTCTTGTTGCGGAGCACAGGCTCCAGACGCACAGGCTCAGCAATTGTGGCTCACGGGCCTAGTCGCTCCGCGGCATGTGGGATCTTCCCAGACCAGGGCTCGAACCTGCGTCCCCTGCATTGGCAGGCAGACTCTCAACCACTGCGCCACCAGGGAAGCCCCTGTGCTTCTATTTCTTGATTTATCCTTTTAAATCTTTATCTCTTTACCTACTACTATTTCCCCTCTTCCCCCATGAAAATTCTGGTTAAATCAATATTTAGGATTTCCAGTACTACGACCACATAATTATTATTCACTGCTGAACTAAGCTGTTACATTTCTTGCACAATTTTTTGTTTTTCTTAGGGCTAATTTATTGCCTTGTTCTTTAAGCTTCCTTTGTTTTCCACGTGCCTGTCACTAAAACCCCTCTCAGTAATGGTCAGCCACGGGTGTTTTATCAGTTCCATTTTCCTCTTTGAAATATCGATTCTGGAGCCTTCCATCCTCCTGCCCTCTATCTCTCCGGTCTGGTCTGGTTACTCTCAAGTCCTGCTGCACAGCTGTTAGGCTGGGATTTTGCTTAGCCATTAACTCAGGAAATCCCCGTGGGGCTCCTATGTCTTCTTTCTTGCTTGCTTTATTCCTTCATTTTTTTTGGAGCTCATCCTCTTGCAGTTTTCTTACAAAGGGTATACAGAGATAAAGAGTTTCAGATCTTCCATTTCTAAAAATGCCTTGGGTATTCCCTGGCGGTCCAATGGTTAGGGTTCAGCGCTCTCACTGCCGAGGGCCTGGGTTCGATCCCTGGTCAAGGAACTAAAATTCCACAAGCCTCATGGTGTGGCCAAAAAAAAAAAACAAACCCAAAAACAAACAAATAAAGAAACAAAAAAAATAACGCCTTAATTCTGTGCTCACATTTGTCTGACAGTTTGGCAGGGTATAGAATTGTAGCTTAAAAATAATTTTCATTAGAATTTTAAAGGCATTGTTCCACTGACTTCTAGCTTCCAATAAACTAATGTTCCTTTCCCTTTCTACGTGATTTCCGCCCCCTCCAGAAGCTTGCAGGATTTTCTCGTCTAAGTTTAACAAAGATGTGCCTTGGTGTTTATCTTTTTCATTCATTGTGCTGAGTATTATTTCTTTGATAATTCCCTCCCCTTCGTATTCTCTGTTCTTTTTTTCTAGAACTCTCCCTAGTCAGATGGGGCTTCCTGGATCCTCTAATTTTCTAACCTTTTCTCTCTAATATTCTGCTTTCTGAGTGTCTTCTTCAAGTTTATCTTCCAGCCCTTCTATCAATTTAAAAATTAATTGAAATTAATTTTTCATTTCTACCAAATTATTAATTTCCCAGAGTGTTTAACTTATTTTTTCTTTTTTTTTTTTAAGCATCCTGCTTTTATTTCACATGAACAATATCCTTTTTGATCTCTCTGAGGAGAGCAATATTCATTTCGAAATTTTCTTCTGCCCTCTGCATTGTCTCTGTTTCCTTGGAGTTTTTTGGTTTCTGTCTGTTTGGGTTCCACTCTTTCAGGTAAGAGGCTTTCCTCAAATGTCTAGGAATCCTCGACTGAGGCGAGGCAGATGGGAAGCTCTGTGGCAAGGCTAGTCACCACAGCGTGACCGGGGACAGACTGGCTTTTTCCCGGGGTCTCCCAAAAGTCAGTGTCTGGAGGTCCTTCCCTTGGGGCTGTTCATTTTCGCTGAGATCCTTCAATGTCTTGTCCGAGGGGTAAAGACTTTGCTGCAGCTTTCATGGGAGAAGCAGAAGGAAAGGGGATTGGGAGGACCTCCCCAACAGCCTGGCCCCTTCTGCTGGACCTGCAGTTCCCAAGTCCGGAACCTCTCTGGTTCCCAGAGAAGAAGCCTTGCCATGACGGAGGGCGACAGGGAAGGGAGGCAGCCCCCCTGCTGCTGGGAGTGGGGGAGGGAACCTGAGAGGTTTACTGCTCTTAAAAGGCTTTCAAACATAACTCCAGGGCTTCCCTGGTGGTGCAGTGGTTGAGAGTCTGCCTGCCAATGCAGGGGACACGGGTTCGGGCCCTGGTCTGGGAAGATCCCACATGTCGCGGATCAACTGGGCCCATGAGCCACAACTACTGAGCCTGCGCATCTGGAGCCTGTGCTCCGCAACAGGAGAGGCTGCGATAATGAGAGGCCCGCGCACCGCGATGAAGAGTGGCCCCCGCTTGCCGCAACTAGAGGAAGCCCTCGCACAGAAACGAAGATCCAACACAGCCAAAAATAAAAATAAATAAATAAAAATTAAAAAAAAAAAACATAACTCCAATTTATAACCTCCCCTGCTCCGCTGCCTTCCAGGAAACCTGGTGCCTCCAATTCCGTGGCAGGGATTCCGTGGCACAAGTCAGCTTGCTCCTCGGTGGCAGCGCCCCCTCCCCTCTGAAAGACACAATTTCATTCTCTCTCCTTTGCTAATTCAGTTACCATTGACCATCTGCTTTCTTATCCTCCAAACTTTTGTTGGTATCTCTCATGTACTGTTAGTACCATTCCAGTTCCCTTTGTCTTAGTGGGTTTAAATTTTTAAATTTCCTTACTGTAATTTTGGTGGGATCTTGAGAGGGGGGCACATATAAACACGTGTGTTTAATCTACCATGCTTAACCAGAGGTCACTAAGGTGATTTTTATTAAGAAGTAATAAGAATGATATGACACTACAGTCTTAGGTTACTTGTAAGAGTATGTTAGGTATAACATTATAAAATTATGTACAAGAGTACATTTAAAAAAGAAAAGCCAGATTCTATTAAGCACTTATCAAATACCAAGAATTATGCTAGATGCTACGGAGTAGTGGTCCCCAATCTTTTTGGCACCAGGGACCGGTTTCGTGGAAGACAATTATTCCACAGACGGGGTGCGGGGGGATGGTTCAGGCGGTAATGCGAGCGATGGGGAGCGGCAGATGTAGCTTCACTCGCCTTCCCGCCGCTCACCTCCTGCTGTGTGGCCAGTTCCTAACAGGCCGCGGACCGGTACCTGTCCGTGGCCCAGGGGTTGGGGACCCCTGCTATGGAGGACTCAAAAGAACTAAAAGACAGCTACGTTACCATTTTTAATGGCTTTATTCTAATGTATGCCTGTACCATAATTTACAGAAACAATCACATATTCTTCTGCTTTTATATGTTTCTAATAATTTCTAATAAAATTAGTATGTTTCTAATTTTTCATTACTATAAATAATGCTATTATAATCACAATAATGTAGGGCTTCTTGTGTTTAAGGGAATATTTCTGTAGGATGAATTCCTAGAAATGGATTTGCTAAGTCAAGGAGTATGGGCATTTTAGATGATTACAGAATAGACCCAGGAAAAGCTGAATTAATTCACAGTCCCATGTTTCACATCCTCAACTACACAGATGCTGTCAAGACATGTCAATCTGGTAGGCAAAAAAATGACATTTTGTTGTTGTTTTAATTTCACAGCGAGCATCTGCAGCGGAACGCTGGCTTCACTTGAGGTGATGGGGACAAGAGGGAGGATGGCAGGGAGGAGAAGCTTCACTAAAGATGACCTCGAGGCTTCAATCCCCGCAGGCACCATCCACATCAGAAGGACAGTGAGAAGGAGAGAAAGGTTTTGTGTTGTTTTGTTTTAGAGGAAAGCAGGGTGGAGGGACAGAGGGTGTAATAAGTTTGCTTTTGGCAAGTTTAAGATATTAGAGGTACATGTTTCAGTATCAAAAGGCAGCTGGAACGATGGCTGGAGGGAGGGGAACGGGGAATGAGTTTAAAAGGTGTAGTTCTAGACATAGAGAACAAATGTATGGATACCAGGGGGGAAAGGGGGTGGGATGAATTGGGAGATTGAGATTGACCTATACACACTATGGATACTATGTATAAAATAGATAACTAATGAGAAACTACTGTATAGCACAGGGATCTCTACTCAGTGCTCTGTGGTGACCCAAATGGGAAGGAAATCCAAAAAAGAGGGGTTATATGTATAGGCACAGCTGATTCACTTTGCTGTACAGCAGAAACTGACATAGCAGTGTAAGGCAACTATACTCCAATTTAAGAAAAAAAAAAAGGTGTAGTTCTGTCAGGAAAGAGGATGTGGAAAACTTTTACAAGAGAAAACACAATCTGAGGCCAGAGATGACTCTTACTGTAGCCAGATGTCTCCCAAATGAGGAGCCATAAGGAGAGGGTAAGAGAGAAAGAGGGTGTGTGTGGGGCTCAGAGATGCCAGAAGCCACAACCCAAAGGGCACATCCTGGGGATGGCGGTGAGCAGCGTAAACAAAGGCGGCACCTCCATTATTTCCACAACTGTCTTCCCAAGACCAACAACCTAGCTAACTCTGCTTATAAATTCTCCTCCCCTCAGATCCCCACCCCGCAAGGAGACTTTTCAAAAAACGTAAATGAAATTAAAAACAAAAGAAAAATGGATAAACTAACGTGCTATTTAAGAAAAACCTCAGGATTCCCAAAGGAGAGTTTAGTCAGCAGGAGAAAAGGCACTGAACCCTCCTGCTCACATGGTGTGACATTTAAATTAAATGTTCTGTGACAACACATTTAGGAAAAATCATAAAAAGAAGACACTCGTGGATGGGAAGAACAAAATTGGAGAGAGGCTCAGAATAAACTCACTAGTTCAGACTGCTTGTAACTGGCACAGATGGCTTGAAAAGTCACGGCAGGGCAGGGGTCATTACGTTCAAACGTGGCCTGGCATGGTGTTCTCCTCCACCTCCATGCTGTCCCCTGTCTGTTCTTGTTTCTTCAGCTGCAAACCTTGGGCTTATTCATAAAATGAGAAGACCCAAGTTTCACCAAGCACCCTTTCCTCAAAGCCCCTGGCTGCCCTAGAGTGTGGGCTGATGTTGAGGGGAGGTGTTATCTTGTGGGTTTTCAATTCAAGAAAATGATTCTTTTTTTTGGCCGTGCGGCATGCTGGATCTTAGTTCCCTGACCAGGGATCAAACCCGCGCCCCCTGAAGTGGAAGCGTGGAGTCCTAACCACTGGACCACCAGAGAAGTCCAAGAAGGTGATTCTTAAAACCAAAGTCCTATAATGCCGGACACGGCAGTTCTGCTTGTACCATTCCCCACTTGGCCACAAGTGTCAGGTAGGGTCTTGGTGTTTCCTTGATATCTCAGACCCCATTCAGGCCAAAATGTCCCAATCTTAAAACACTTAAAAAAAACACAAAACTTCATTGAGGTAAAACTTACAAACCATACAACTCATTCATTTTAAGTGTACATTTCAATGATTTTTAGTAAATTTTTACAGTTGGGCAGCCATCATCACAATCCAATTTTTTAAAATATAATTTTTCTTTACTTTTTAATTTAATTTGATTTTTAATTTAAAAAAATTTTTTGGCCGTGCCACATGGCTTGCGGGATCTCAGTTCCCAGACCAGGGATTGAACCTGGGCCACGGCAGTGAAAGCGCCAAATCCTAACCACTGGACCACCAGGAAACTCCCTCACAATCCAATTTTTGAACATTTCCATCACTCTTCAAGCCCATTCAGTCATTCCTCATTCTCATGCCCAGTCTCAGACAACCACTAATCTCTATAGATTTGCTTTTTCCAGATATTTCATATCAATGGAATTATATAACATGTGGTCTTCTGCATCTGGCTTCTCTCACTTAGCATAGCGTGTTTGAAGTTCATCCATGTTGTAGCATGAATTAGTACTTCATTCCTTTTTATGGGTAAGTAATAGTCCACTGTATGACATAACACATATCATTGGTTGATGGATATTTGAGATGTATTTAATTTTTGGCTATTGTTAACAATGCTTTTATGAACATATTTGTGCAAAATTTTATGTGGATGCGTGTTCTCATTTTTCTTGCACCTGAGAGTGCAATTGCTGGATCATATAGTAAATGTCTAACTTTAAAAGAGTCTGTTTTCTAAAGTGGCTGCACTATTTTACATTCTTACCATCAGTGTACAAAAGTTACAATTTCTCCATATCTTCAACAACACTTGTTATTATTCTGTTTTTTGATGATAGTCATCCTAGTGGAGGTGAAGTGGTATCTCATTGTGATTTGGGGCTGCATTGCCCTAATGACTAATGATGCTGAACATCTCTTCATGTGCTTATTGGCCATTCATATATCTTCTTTGGTGAAATGTCCATTCAAATCTTTTGCCCATTGTTTTTTTTTTTTAAATTGTCAACCCTAAAACGCTTTCAAATTACAAATAGAAAGAAAAGCATCAAAACTTAACTTGTAATAAAGATGAGCATCTGAGTCACACTGCAAAATCTGGTTTTGCACATCGATTTCATGCCAAGAGGGAGGGACAAGGCACCCCTAACAAGTTTGTTTGATGAAGTTATTCTCCACAAAAGAACTGTGAGTTGACAACAGTATCCTTCAAAGAATGCATTGGTTAAGAACACTGGTTTCTCACTTTAATTTCTCAATCCACAACAATTTCTACAAAAGATGTTGGAAAAACTGGAAATCCACACAGAAAAATATGAAGCTTGACTCCCACCTCACACCATACACAAATTAATTTGAGATGGATCATAGACATAAGTGCAAAAGCTAAACCTACAAGCTTCTAGAAGAAAACATAGAAGAGTATCTTTACAACCCTGGGTAGCAAGAAAGCACTAACTACAAGGGTAAAAAGTGAAAAATGGACTTCAAAAATTTTTTAATTTCTGGGCATCCAAAGAAACTCATAAAATGAGTAGATAAACCACAGATGGTAAGAAAATATTTGCAATATGTATATCTAACAAATAACTTATATTCAGAATAAACAGAGACCTCCTATAACTTAATGATAAAATACAAATAATCCAATAAGAAACATGGGCACAAGACTTGAACAGGCATTTCATAAGGAAAGACCAATATGCACATGAAAAGCTTTCAACCTCATTAGTCATCAGGGAAATGCAAACGAAAATCACAATGAGACATTACATCCTCTAGAATAACAAAAATTAGAAAGACTGATGATCATCTAAGGTTTATCTATGGTGTGCACCTCAGTGGTGTATTGGTGCTGCTCCAGAGCTCATCACGTTTTCACTCCAAAAGACCCTGGACTAGAGATTCAATATGGGTTCCAATGCCGTGTGGCTGACAGAGTCTTGGTGCTCGAACCGCGTGTCAGGCCTGAGCCTCTGAAGTGGGAGAGCCGAGTTCAGGAAATTGGTCTACCAGAGATCTCCTGGCCCCATGTAATATCAAACGGTGAAAGCCCCCTCAGAGAGCTCCGTCTCAATGCTAAGACCCAGTTCCACTCAACGATGAGCAAGCTACAGTTCTGGACACCCTATGTCAAACAACAAGCAAGACAGGAACACAACCCCACCCATTATCAGAGAGGCTGCCTAAAATCATAATAAGTTCACAGACACCCCAAAACACACCACCAGACACAGTCCTGCCCACCAGAAAGACAAGATCCAGCCTCATCCATCAGAACACAGGCATGAGTTCCCTCCACCAGGAAGCCTACACAACCCGCTGAACCAACCTTACCCACTGGGGGCAGACACCAAAAACAACAGGAATGACGAACCTGCAGCCTATGAAAAGGAGACCCCAAACACAGTAAGTTAAGCAAAATGAGAAGACAGAGAAATACACAGCAGATGAAGGAGCAAGGTAAAAACCCACCAGACCAAACAAATGAAGAGGAAATAGGCAGTCTACCTGAAAAAGAATTCAGAGTAATGATAGTGAAGGTGATCCAAAATCTTGGAAATGGAATGGAGAAAATACAACAAACGTTTAACAAGGACGAGGAGGAACTAAAGAGCAAACAAACAATGATGAACAACACAATAAATGAAATTAAAAATTCTCTAGAAGGAATCAATAATAGCACAATAACTGAGAAAGAAGAACGCATAAGTGACCAGGAAGATAAAATAGAGGAAACAACTACTGCAGAGCAGAATAAAGAAAAAAGAATGAAAAGAATTGAGGACAGTCTTAGAGACCTCTGGGACAACATTAAAAGCACCAACAATCGAATTATAGGTGTCCCAGAAGAAGAAGAGAAAAAGAAGGGGACTGAGAAAATATTTGAAGAGATAATAGTTGAAAACTTCCCTAATATGGGAAAGGAAATAGTCAATCAAGTCCAGGAAGCGCAGAGAGTCCCATACAGTATAAATCCAAGGAGAAACATGCCAAGACACATATTAATCAAACTATCAAAAATTAAATACAAAGAAAAAGTATTAAAAGAAGCAAGGGAAAAGAAACAAATAACATACAAGGGAATCCCCATAAGGTTAACAACGGATCTTTCAGCAGAAACTCTGCAAGCCAGAAGGGAGTGGCAGGATATATTTAAAGTGATGAAAGAGAAAAACCTACAACCAAGATTACTCTACCCAGCAAGGATCTCATTCAGATTTGATGGAGAAATTAAAACCTTTACAGACAAGCAAAGGCTAAGAGAATTCAGCACCACCAAACCAGCTTTACAACAAATGCTAAAGGAACTTCTCTAGGCAGGAAACACAAGAGAAGGAAAAGACCTACAATAACAAACCCAAAACAATTAAGAAAATGGTAATAGGAACACACATATCGATAACTACCTTAAATGTAAATGGATTAAATGTGCCTACCAAAAGACACAGACTGGCTGAATGGATACAAAAACAAGACCCATATATATGCTGTCTACAAGAGACCCACTTCAGACCTAGGGACACATACAGACTGAAAGTGAGGGGATGGAAAAAGATATTCCATGCAAATGGAAATCAAAAGAAAGCTGAAGTAGCAATTCTCATATCAGACAAGGTAGACTTTAAAATAAAGACTATTACAAGAGACAAAGAAGGACACTGCATAATGATCAAAGGATCAATCCAAGAAGAAGATATAACAATTGTAAATATTTATGCACTCAATATAGGAGCACCTCAATACTTAAGGCAAATGCTAAGAGCCATAAAAGGGGAAATCAACAGTAACAAAATCATAGTAGGGGACTTTAACACCTCACTTTCACCAATGGACAGATCATCCAAAATGAAAATAAATAAGGAAACAGACACTTTCAATCACACATTAAACAAGATGGCCTTAACTGATATTTATAGGACATTCCATCCAAAAGCAACAGAACACACTTTCTTCCCAAGTGCTCATGGAACATTCTGCAGGATAGATCATATCTTGGGTCACAAATCAAGCCTTGGTAAATTTAAGAAAATTGAAATCATATCAATCTTTTCTGACCACAATGCTATGAGACTAGCTATCAATTACAGAGAAAATCTGTAAAAATTAAAAACACATGGAAGCTAAACAATACCCTGCTAAATAACCAAGGGATCACCAAAGAAATCAAAGAGGAAATCAAAAAATACCTAGAAACAAATGACAATGAAAACAGGATGACCCAAAACCTGTGGGATGCAGCAAAAGCAGTTCTAAGAGGGAAGTTTATAGCAATACAATCCTACCTCAAGAAACATCTCAAATAAACAACCTAACCTTACACCTAAAGCAATTAGAGAAAGAAGAACAAAAAACCCCCAAAGTTAGCAGAAGGAAAGAAATCATAAAGATCAGATCAGAAATAAATGAAAAAGAAATGAAGGAAATGATAGCTAAGATATCATAAGACCCCGAATAGCCAAAGCAATCTTGAGAAAGAAAAACAGAGCTGGAGGAATCAGGCTCCCTGACTTCAGAGTATACTACAAAGCTACAGTAATCAAGACAGTATGATACTGGCACAAAAACAGAAATATAGATCAATGGAACAGGATAGAAAGCCCAGAGATAAACCCACACACATATGGTCACCTTATTTTTGATAAAGGAGTTAAGAATATACAACGGAGAAAAGACAGCCTCTTCAATAAGTGGTGCTGAGGAAACTGGACAGCTACATGTAAAAGAATGAAATTAGAACACTCCCTAACACCATACACAAAAATAAACTCAAAATGGATTAAAGACCTAAATGTAAGGCCAGACGCTATAAAACTCTTGGAGGAAAACACAGGCAGAACACTCTATGACATAAATCACAGCAAGATCCTTTTTGAACCAACTCCCAGAGAAATGGAAATAAAAACAAAAATAAACAAATGGGGTCTAATGAAACTGAAAAGCTTTTTCACAGCAAAGGAAACTATAAACAAGTCAAAAAGACAGCCCTCAGAATGGGAGAAAATATTTGCAAACGAAGCAACTGACAGAGGATTAATCTCCAAAATATACAGGCAGCTCATGCAGCTCAATATCAAAAAAACAAACAACCCAATCCAAAAATGGGCAGAAGATGTAAATAGACATTTCTCCAAAGAAGATATACAGATTGCCAACAAACACATGAAAGGATGCTCAGCATCACTAATCATTAGAGAAATGCAAATCAAAACTACAATGAGGTATCACCTCACACTGGTCAGAATGGCCATCATCAAAAAATCTACAGGGCTTCCCTGGTGGTGCAGTGGTTGAGAATCTGCCTGCCAATGCAGGGGACACGGGTTCGAGCCCTGGTCTGGGAGGATCCCACATGCCGCAGAGCGGCTGGGCCCGTGAGCCACAGTTGCTGAGCCTGCGCGTCTGGAGCCTGTGCTCCGCAACAAGAGAGGCCGCGATGGTGAGAGGCCCGCGTACCGCGATGAAGAGTGGCCCCCACTTGCCACAACTAGAGAAAGCCCTCACAGAGAAATGAAGACCCAACACAGCCACAAAAAAATAAATAAATTAATTAATTAATTAAAAAAAATCTACAAACAATAAATGCTGGAGAGAGTGTGGAGAAAAGGGAACCCTCTTGCACTGTTGGTGGGAATGTAAATTGATACAGCCACTCTGGAGAACAGTATGGAGGTTCCTTAAAAAACTAAAAATAGAACTACCATATGACCCAGCAATCCCACTACTGGGCATATACCCTGAGAAAACCATAATTCAAAAAGAGTCATGTTTCACAATGTTCATTGCAGCTCTATTTACAATAGCCAGGACATGGAAGCAACCTAAGTGTCCCTCGACAGATGAATGGATAAAGAAGTTGTGGCACATATATACAATGGAATATTAGTCAGCCGTAAAAAGAAACGAAATTGAGTTATTTGTAGTGAGGTGGATGGACCTAGAGACTGTCATACAGAGTGAAGTAAATCAGAAAGAGAAAAACAAATACCTTATGCTATCACATATATATGGACTCTAAAGAAGAAAAATGGTTCTGATGAACCTAGGGGCAGGACAGGAATAAAGACGCAGATGTAGAGAATGGACTTGAGGACACAGGGAGGGGGAAGGATAAGCTGGGACGAAGTGACAGAGTGGCATGGACATATATACACTACCAAATGTAAAGCAGATAGCTAGTGGGAAGCAGCCGCATGGCACAGGGAGATCAGCTTGGTGCTTTGTGACCACCTAGAGCGGTGGGATAGGGAGGGTGGGAGGGAGATGCAAGAGGAAGGAGATATGGGAATATATGTATATGTATAGCTGATTCACTTTGTTATACAGCAGAAACTAACACACCATTTTAAAGCAATTTTACTCCAGTAAAGATGTTTAAAAAATAATTATAATTAAATAAAAAGAAAGATTGATGATTATATCAAATGCTAGAATGTGGAGCACACAGAACTTTCTGCCATTGCTGGTGGGAGTGTAAAAGGGTCACCACTTTGGAAACTGATCTGGCAGTTTCCTATGAAGTTAAATGTGTACCTATCCCATGACTCATAAATTCTATTCCTAGGTAGCTACACAAGAGAAAAGAAAACACATATGCATTAAAAAGCCCTATACAAAAAGTTCACAGCAGCTTTATTCATAATAGCCCAAATGTCCATCAACAGGAGAATGGATAAACAAACTGTGGTGTACTCATACGATGGAATAATATTTAGCAATAAAAGAAACAAGCTACTGACACAACAGTATTGATAAATACAAAAACATTATGCCGAGTAAACTCTGAAGAAGATAAAAGAGTGCTTTCCAAATTACTCCATTTTTTATGAAGTTCTAGGACAAGAAAAACTGATCTATGGTGCTTGTACCGTGGAGGGATGTTGAATTGTCTGGGAAGGAGTGAGAGCGAAGGTTCTGGGTACTGGAAATGGAGGAGGTGTCAGTTACACAGGTGGATGCATTTGTCAGATACATTGAATTATAAATATTAAATTTGTGCATTTCACTGTATGTAAAGTATACCTAAAAAAAACCCTCCAAAACTAAAATAAGCAGAAATACACAATGTCATGCAGATGGTACAAACATATATGTATCAGTCTACTGAGTTTAGAACAGTGCTTGCTGCTTACTTAAGGCTTAATAAATGTTGGCTAAAATTACAAGTATTATGTATCATAACACAGCCACTAGTTAAGTGCCATCCACAACACTGTGTAAACTTGACACCTGCTATTGAGGAATTTTGAAATTGATATGAACCTGAACAAGAAATTGCTATAAAGTCTAGTCATAGTCCATTGCCCTGTGATCCAGTATAAAAATCTCACAACTTACTACAAGCCATATCTAATTTATGCTGTCCTGTTAATGAAACCCAGTCTCCTTAAAACTGAGTTACCCTGCCAAGTTTACGATTAACTTCTCTATCCAAAACTTTACTTCCGTTCTTGTCCCGCCCCTGTTCCCCTCAGGATTGAAGAGTATCAAAGAAAAGGGGGGAGTGAAACCGAGCAGGACCCTGTGGAGCCCGCAGAGGTACAAAAGCCACCCCCCTCCGTGTCCCCTGTTTCTTGTGTGCAGAGAAGGGCTTTAGTCTCTTGGACCTTCCTTTAGTTCCAAAGCACAGACTCAACCAGTTACTAATTAGAGAAGTGGTGGAGTTCAGAAACAAAGGAAAAGCAGTTAAGCAAGAAAAGTAGCTTAGCCTAAACAATAGTTCAGTGATAAAACAGAGTCCTAGTTCCTCCTCAAGGGATAGACATAACAATGTGATGCATATCTTCCAGTTGTTCTCCAGAAACTAAGACCCACACTAAAGTGGAGAATAGTGACTACATGCTGACCACAAGCTTGTAGACCCCAGACTGGCTGGAACCAGAAGGTTGGTGGTTAAGATTCCAAAAACATCACCCTGTTACCATGCCACCAACCAATCAGAAGAAAGTCCATGATCTGCAACCCTCATCCCAAATGTTGCCTTTAAAAACCCTTCCCTGAAAGCCATCAGGGAGTTTGGGTCTTTTGAACATGAGCTGCCCATTCTCCTTGCTTGGTGCCCTGCAAATAAACACTGTACTTTCCTTCACCACAAACCAGTGTCAGCAGATTGGCTTTGCTGCACAGTGGGCAGGCAAGCAGACCCAAGTTCAGTTCAGTAGCATTAATATCAACTGTATTCTTAATCTGAAGTAACAGCCATTTCATAAATGAGTAAAAGCAGAAAATATTAGTGGTTAATTTGACAGTTTCCCAAGGGAGCTAAAGCTGAATTGTTGTAGAGGGTTGTGACTTGTGGTTCTTTGTCTCTGCTCAGCAAAGTACCTGAAATGTGTGAGGAAAGTGCAGCAGAATGTGTTGACAATAACTCATCAGTAAAACACAGGAATGTGATGGCTGTAAACTCTTCCCAAACGAATGCAAGTTCCTTGCAGGCAGGACAAAAAACACAATGGAACAATGATAATTCTTTTGTTTCTTCTAGGAAGGCTATCCAATTTTTTTCAATAAATTAATCAAATATTTATCAAGGACCTACTATGTGTCAGGTCACCTGCTGGGCTCTAAGGAAAGGATAAACATAACTGTGGCTTCTGCTCTTAAGGAGAGCGCTGTCTTGAAGAGTGTTTCTCAAACTTTTGGCCTCCAAGGACCATTTAACAGATACAGGCAATGTACACAGTTTGTCAACTCTAGGCCTGCTTTTAAAAGTCTAAAATTAAATTCATTTACTATCTTACAATTAATAGAATTTTCACATAAACAAGAGGGATGATTCTAGAGTGTGCCAATACATTTGGTAATAGTACCAAAGGCAGTCAGTTTTATTTTTTATTCTTGTCTCAAAAATTAGAAAATCCTAAGCATCATAGGATGTCAAGAATGGCAGCAAGTGTTTGCTGGCTTTGTCAAAAAGTTCTGGAGAGTCAAATCAAATTAGGACCCAGAATAACAGAGTGATTTCTCGTTACACACGGCAGTATTCTGTAAAATGTTAGACTGATGGATTTATCACACTCAAGGCCTAGAAAGCTGACTGTTTCAATTTGGGCAAGAGCAGTGAATGGGTTCCTGATTCTGTCTTGATATTTAGCTCTAGAAAGTATTTTTTCACTTTCTGCTGCAGCATTTGGGTGTAGCTTGAAAATATGCCCAATGTTAAGTTATTGATTTATTTCTCTGAAATGTGAAGGAAAACATCCGGTGTTGGGAATATCCCAAAGTCTCAGCAACCAAACACTTTGTACCCCAGTTCAAACTCAAAAGATTCCAATTCCTAATTTTCAATGTAAAATAGTGACGTTATGGCTCTGAATAATAGGTTTAGGGTAGGCAAGAAATAGGATTTATTGCTATAATACACCAGAGCAGGTCACTGAAGCAGAAGAAATGTCTTTATAGACATTAACAGTGAAGTGAAGTGATTTTTTTGTTTTTTACTATATACCTTCTTCATTTCAAAAGCTTCATGAGCACCTTTATCTTCAACTGCCAGCACACCTAAGCATAGTCCTATACTGCAGCCAGTTCCTTGAACCCCACGCTTTAAAGATGGGGCTCACTGCTGCCATTTGATCAAGTTTGTAACATTTTCGTTACTTTTTCTGAGGCACTGAATCAAGAATAGGAAGCAATCTGTTACCTGCCGCCTGTTCTCTCTGCTGGTTAAGCAGTATCTGGAAGGACATTTTGCTGTGGGGTCTGATGTACACCCCAGCTTAACATGTCAAAACGGAACCCCTGCTCACCCCGGCAAATCCGCTCCACCCCACCTTCTGTGCCACCTTGATCTCCTCCTTCCGGTTTGCTCGGGCTAAGAATTCTGAAGCCATCCTTGGCTCCTCTGTTTCTCTTCCACCCTACATTTTGTCCATCGACAATTCTTATTGGCTCTACTTTAAAGTATATCCAGACACTGACCATCCCTCACCTCCTCCGTGGCTCCCATGCTGGTCCAAGCCATCATCTCCTCTCATCTAAATTACAGAAGGACCCTCCCACCTAGTCTCCACCCCAGCATCCTATGCTCAATTCTCAACACAGCATCCAGGTGATCCTTTACAAGCACAAGTCACATTATGTCACTCCTGGCCCAGAACCCTGATGTGGCTCTGGATGGTTAGTTTCATGTGTCAACTTGGCTGGGCTGTAGCACCTAATGATTCAATCGATCACTAACCTAGGTGTTGCCATGAAGGTATTTCATAGATGTGTTCACATCTACAACCAACTCACTAAGTAAGGCTGTCTTGATAATGTGGGTGGGCTTCATCAAATCAGCTGAATGGCCTTAAGAGCAAAACCTTTCCCTGAGGAAGAAGGAATTCGGCCCCGACTGCAGCATCTCAGCTCCCGACTGACAGAATCCAGACAATTGACCTGACCTACAAATTTCAGATTGGCCAGCCTCCATAATTGCATAAGCCAATTCCTTGAAACAAATCTCTTTATATATGTATGTATGTATGTATGTATATGTATGTATATATTTATATATACATGTATGTGTGTTTATATGTATACATATATGTACATTATATGCACATGTGTATATGTTTGTATGTATATATGCATGTGTGTATATGTATATCCACGTCCTACTGGTCCTGTTTCTCTGGAGACTGCTGATACAGGCTTCCTGTGCCCAATGTCTTCCATTTGTCCCTCTGGATCCATTCTCCTCCCATCTCCATCCTACTCCCCTTACTGGGTGGTTGACCTAGATCAATGCATCAACCACTGTCTTCGGGTGTTGTGGCCATGGGAAGCCCCAACAGGAAATGGAAAACACGGAAGAGAATTAGGTCAGGATATTAACTTCCCTGGCTCCTTCTCTGTGAGGTTCCCTTGGGTTGACTCCTGGGTTCTAGTAATATCTCTCTCCTCTAGGCTTCCCTACCCTTTTTAAACAGCTTCTCTGTAAACAACACCCCATCCCCAACATGCTATTTCAAGCATGTTCTAGTAATATCTCTCTCCTCTAGGCTTCCCTACCCTTTTTAAACAGCTTCTCTGTAAACAACACCCCATCCCCAACATGCTATTTCAAGCATGCTGTTTTCCATGGAGACCCTGACTGATAGGCTCTCTATCTCATGCACACTGGTCTCCAGGCCTTATAGGATCTACCCCACCCTTCCCTGTCTGACCTCAGCGTCTGCTCCCTTCCCCTTTGTTCACTCCACAGGCTTCTTCGCTGCTCCCAGCACATGCCAGGCATGCAAAGCTCCTTGAGGGCAAGAATCTCTGTCTGCCCGGTTCATTGACATATCCCTGGTGCCCAAACACTGCCTAGAACATGGTAGGTGCTCAGTAAATATTTTTTGCCTAAATCAGATAAAATAATTTCATTGATTCCCATACCAGCATCCTTCCTTGTTGCATCCCTCATAGGTGCTCCATCTTGTGTCTTCGTCACAGCTCACAAAGTAACACTAAGTGGGAAGAAAAAGCTTGCCTCTTGTTGCCTGGCTTTGCAACAGAAGCTACCATGTCTGTTTCCCTCATAAAAGCCCCCAGGATCACTGAATACATATCTTGGGGAAGTGCGAAAATCACTACTCAGCCAGAGGCAAGTATCATCATCAACAGGATGACAATTTTACTGTTAATTCATCCTCACAAGATGTGAAGAATTCCCCACAAATGACTTTTTTTTTTCCAAAAGATTTATTGGCTAAATGGAATGAAATACCTAAACTTAAATATAATACTTAAGGTGATATTATTCAATGTTATAAATACTCATTCAACCAAGCAATTCTACAAATGTGAGAATTATGCTATAATCTAATCTCTTTCATTCAGCCTTCTATCACATACATTTTTATAAGGATGTGTTGGCTTTAAAAGAAAATAACGTTTTTACCAAAGTGAAGTAGCTAACAGAACACACTCTTGGTGGTGGTGGTGGGATGAATTGGGAGATTGGGATTGACATGTATACACTAATATGTATAAAATGGATAACTAATAAGAACCTGCTGTATAAAAAAACATTTTTTTAATAAAATAAAATTTAAAAAAAAAGAACGCACTCTTAATTCATATTAACTGTTTATCTATTTCTCTACTTAACTATTTACAAATTCCAACCCCGAATGGTTTTATACATAAAACTAACAGCTTACAAAGTCAACGTTAATATTGCAGCACTGTACTTTTGCATATATGAGAAGTGTGATGCTTATTTATAGTGACACCGTGCAGTGGAACAGAAGGCACCGAAGAAGAAGTTCACACAATGATGCATCTAAGAATGCTCACCCATATTGGAAAGTAAATATTCAGAAATCGACATTAAATCCACAGGGTGTGTTGTTCTGTCCATGTCACTGATGTTATGCTGACTGACTGGTGGTCACCCAGTACAACCATAAGGTGACTGATAATGCACAAACGCAGGGGGAGGTGCAAACAGCACACATATGGCACACAACTAGAAGCAAGGAGGATGCAGGAAGGGAGCATCTCTTTTAACGGTAGCATTCTGCAGATTACAAACATTTTCAGAATAAGTCTCCTTCCCTAGAGATCTTTGGCAATAAGTTGATACTCTTCTGCAGAGATCTATAGCTTCTGTGCTGTTCTGCCTAAAAGGAGGTGTAGTCATTGATCTATTCATTCATTCACTCATTCATTCGAACATTCATTCATTTATGCATTCATTCTTTCATCAGCAACTATTGCCTGTGTCAAGCACTATGTTAGCTACTAGGAGAACAGACAACTAAAATAAGGGTCTTGTCCTCAAGAGCTTTTCAGTTTAGTAGAGGAGACAGATTAGTAAACAGATGATCAGTGATCAGTGTTGCAATAAAGATACTCCCCGGATGCTACGGGAACACAGAGGAAGTAGATTCCAGTCTGCACTGGGGGATAGACAGTCAGGAATGCTTTCTGGTAATTCCTTTCTGACTTCTATTCTAATAAATTCTATGATTTATTTCTCTACTAAGAAATATAGTTTCATTATTTTCAGATATATAAATAGCTAAGATTTATAGAGAGTAATAAAACAATATATGCATTGCTCAGATTTATAGGGATAAATATATATAAGACTTATGGAGAATAATAAAGCAAGTTCATTAAAATTATAAATCACAATTATAATATAATAATTAAAACAAGTATATTGGGCAATTCCTAGGGTAGTTGCATGGCTCCTGATAATTGCCTTGTACTAAAAAAAAATTTTTTTCTACCACATATATGTATCCCCCACACAATAAATGCTTAGTTGTAATCCCTAAAGAACAACAGTGCAAGTTCCTATTAGCTTGATGACTGTGCCAGAATCCCCCCTAAAATCTCAGTTGTTTTGGAGTATCTCCAAGGGATGTCTACACAGGCCCACAAAGCTGTCTGGCTCCCTAGTGATAGCGTTCACATGTCTTTCCTCTCTTACTGCTGGAAAGCAGTTTGGTGGCTCCTCATAAAGCAGAGAATTAGCGCATGATCCAGCAATTCCACTCCTAGGTGTATGCCCAAAGGGATTGAAAGCAGGGACTCAAACAGACACTTGAACACCAGTGTTCACAGCAGCGTTATTCAAAATTGCCAAAATGTGGAAATAACCCAAGTGTCCATTCACAGATGAATGGATAAGTAGAATGTTCCTGGTGATGGATGTGCCCACCAAGTCCCCTGAACGGGCCGATGAAGAGGAAGCATCTATCTGTTTCAAGGGTGTTATTTTCTGATGCGCCTAAGATTCTGCACGCTCCCAAGTTGCAGAGACTTGTGAGCCAGGATGAGGACAACACCTTCCTCCCAACTCTGCAGCACTCCGTGTCACCTGGGACCCAAGACAACATTATGTACAAAAACTGACCCTTCAGCTCCTCCCCTGTCCACATCCCAAAGCACCTTTCAAAAGTAAAAGCCAAACAAACCAAATAGAAAGAAGCAAAGAAGCAAACCAAATCCACTACCCTCTCCACAGGAGTTAACCTTAATTCATGAGCAAGGCCTTTCCACTCGTAATCATCCAGAAGATATTTTGTACTCATATGGGCAAGAAACGTCAGAAGTTGCTTAATGTCACATACCTAGTCATCTGCATTCAGAGCAGTGATGACCTCACAATTTCTTCAGGAACCATCAGTGGGGAGACACTTTGCATCACCCAGGTTTCAGTTCAAGTGTCACATCGTCAGCCTCAGTCTCTATTACATCACCTTGTTTTATTGTCTTCATGGTACTTATTCCCACCCTACTATTTGTGATCTATTTTATTGTCTCTCTTCCCCCCTAGAGAGTAAACACCATTGGTACAAGAACCTTCACTATTATATCTCCAGAATATAAAACAAGGCCTGACACATATTAAGCATTCAATAAATATTTCATGGATGAATAATACTTTTTTTTCAAGTACTTACCATGTGCTAAGCACGGTTTTTAATACTGTACATGCAATAACTAATTTAATGCCCAAAATGATCCTATGAGGTAGAGAGTATTATTAGCCATATTTTATAGATGAGGAAACTGGGACATGAAGAGGTTAACTAACAAACTCAAGGTCATACAGCTAGTAAGTAACTGTTTTGGTAATCTACTGCTGCATAACAAACAACCCCAAAATTTGGTGGCTTAAAACAACAATGCACTCTTATTTCTTATGGTTTTGTGACTTCACTGGTCTCATCTGGGTGATTCTTGCTTGAATTATCTCATGCAATTAGTATCAGTTCTCAGCTAGGGCTTAAGTTGTCTGAAGGCTTAACTGGGGCTGGTTCTCCAAGATGACTTTCTCACTCATATGTCTGGCACCCCAGCTGGGAATACTGGAACAGCTGGGGGCTGTCTGAGCATCTTTCTCTCTCTCTCACTACGAGGCTAGCTTGGGCTTCCTCATAGCATGGCAGTCCTTTTATGGCAGCTAGATTCCCCCAGAGTTCATGTTTTAAGAGACTAAGGCAAAAGCTTTAAGATTTCTTATGCCCCAACCCCAGAAGTCTTGTAGTATCACTTCTGTCTCATTCTATTTTTTCATAGGGCCAGCCAAGATTCAATGTTTGGGGGTACTAGAAAAAGGCGTGAATACCAGGAGGTGAGGTTATTTAGGGGTCATCTTCGGAGATTCACCACCGTAATAGGAGAGCTGGTATTTGAACCCAGGCAGTCTGGCTCCAGAAACTGCACTCTTAACTATCAATAATATATCATGGGGTATCTCTATTAGGAATAAATGAATAAATTCATTACTTAATTTGTATAACTAGTGGGGACTATTCTGATGATTTGAGCCTCCAAAAGTGAATTAAAATCCCCATCTCTAAAGACAGAAAATTATTTGCGATTCTTAACTGACAATCCTTTCTCTGCCTCTAAACACCCTAGTTTTAAAAGTTAAGGGGCATTCTCAGTTGGTGCTGGGTGGAAGGTGGTTAGCTTGAGGAGAATCAGGGAAGGTTTGGAAGCACTTCTGTGGACAAAGTCTCATGAAAGACCATATTTTAAGTGAAGAAAGGACATAGTGAGTAGGAATGGGTATTTCCAATACCCATGGGAGCTAGCCATGCTCCAAAGGGATTACCATCCAGCTTGAAATGCGTTGGCTTGCAGACAAGTTCTACACAAACACCACACTTTTATGACTTATTACAGTCCTGGAAGAGAGGTTGAAAAAAAACCATTTATTGAGTACTTTCTTGCATCAAGGGCCGTGCCAAGGGCCTCTCATCTACCACGTCCTTCAATCCTCACGTTACCTTTACGATGCAGGTCTGGCCATGATAACCAACTTTGGAAAGTTCTGGGAACTGCATCACATTCCTAGTAAATAGCTGAAAAATATTTCAGTATGACTTGACAATGCCCTTTCTACTAGTCACTGAGTGATGCCATACTTACAACCCTCCACCGTGAACCTTGTTACCCTGTGCTACTGTGATTCATTTCCGGGACATTTCCCAGACTAGTGAAAGCCTCCTTGCCACCCCAAACCCTGTTCTGGGACATGGTTTTCCAAACATTACAGTCTCTCTGCCCAACCTAGCATCTGATCTCTGGAAGGTACTTTAAAAATAGTTGTAATGAATTATGATTTCTTCCCAGAAAGTCAATCATAGCCCAGGGCTTTTAGAAAGTCTATATCAGACCTCTATCAGACCCTTACTGAGACAGGCTGGGACCAGGGACCCTCTGCTGCAGTGCTTGCACCTGGAAAAATGTCTCCTCAAGCAACAAAATATAAAGAAACTATAAGGGACTAAAAATAACTGCATGCATGTCCAGTTGGGGCAAATTATGGACAACAAGATACAAAGAGATCAAAAACCCAACTGCCACTTCTGAAGAGCCAGGAGCAAAAACAGGGGTAGTGTGCACGTCACCTGCACTCAACTCCACCAAAAGGGTGGGCAAGCCACCTAAGCCACACCTCCAGCCCGACCCCTGGACACACCCTTATCCTCACTCCATATAAGGAACCAGCTCGCCGCCCTCCCCCAGAAATGAGCAAGGGAACATGTTACTTGTTTTTGCTCCCCACCCCCCGCTGCAGCAGGGGCCCCAATAAAGCACGGCCTGAATTTCTTGTCTGGCCTCGTATCAATTTCTATCGATTAAGGAAGGTCAAGAACCCTAGTCTGTAACACTATCAATTCACTTCTAGGAAAGTAAGCAGCAATCAAATCTCCACTGGCTTCCCCGTGCTTCTTATCAGCTTGGTCCATAGAACAGATCATCTGTGACTAAAAGGTCTCTCCCTCCCTCTGCACTTTGGGAAACACTATTTTATTATATGTCATGTCCAGGAGTGTCTTGGGGCTGAGGTGGTGAAAGAGAGGTGATATTTAGTGGCAGGGCTTGTGCAGCTTTAATTGCAACTCCCCACGTCTCTGTGGTTGTTCCATTTATTTTTAGATATTTATATTGGTTTTACAGAGACTTGCCACCTTGACTCTTATGAGCTAACAAATAATATATCTGAAGAAAACACTTCTATTCTCCCAAGTCCCTAGAGTAAGAAATTCAAGAGTACCCCCAAAGCGCCATTGCCACTGTCAATAAAGCTGCTAAATTATAACGTGCAGGGGCGTTTTAGTGATTACGTTTTTCATAGGATCAAGGAACAATGATCCACACAGATAAAACTTGACTGTGCAGCAGCTATCCACGGGAACACTTTCCAAACTCTAAAAGCAGGACAATGTGAAAAAAAAAAAAAAGAGAAAGCCTTAGAATTAGGAGCCCTGCAAATGCTTCTCTGGTCTCCAGCATACAGCAACTAACCAATGAAACCACTCTCTTTTTCTTTTTTTTTTCTGTCAATACCTGATAGATTGCAAGGAATCTGAAAATTTATGGAACAATTCAAATTTGCCTATAATTTCATATCATAAATTGAACTCTGGGATAGGAGTGTGAAACTAATTCCATCAGTCTTTTTAATAATACAATCTTTAAAACCATTTCTGGGTGTTTTACTTCTGTTAAATGCTTTCTCATTATACAGCTCTTTAATAGAGGGGTTTTAAATGTGTTATCTTTGTGCTCTATTACTATAGTGATGTTTCAGGAAAAATGACTTTTTGTCATTAATATATTATTAAAGAGAATCTCTTTCAGAAAAAAGAAATACCCAAAGAGGACTTCATTTTCATGGTCTCTCATTTTCTTCTCTACTCATTAAGCCCTTTCTAAGGCATCTGCCTTCGACCAGCTCTAAAAATACAAGCGGTACAAATAAGCACATTAATAAAACATCATGTTTTCAATCAATAAAAACATATTTGATTTCCATGTGAGACAGCAAAGAAAAACAAAACAAAACAAGCAACAGAAGCCCTTAAAAGCAAGCAGGAAACTAAACAAATTTAGAAAAATTGGGCTGAGGCTCCAGTGGGAAAACGTCACCTACTTGCTTATTTATTTAGGATTTATATTTCCCCTGCTTCTCAGAGGACTGAAGGCAGCATGGAAAATGTTTTAATGCTCCCAGTATTTTATCAATTGAAACCTAACTGGGACAGTTTAAGTGTCATAAGAATCACAAAATTTCTGAATTATTCTCTCCTAATTAAAAAACAGACAACATGTAGCTATAGTGTTCTTTTCCCATTCATATAGTGCTCAAGTTTGGGTATGCAGACATTCTCTGTTAATTGCACTCATCTTTACTAAGGAATTAGATATAAATAATATTAAGTCCAAGCATTGGGTTAAATTACTCTTCAGGCAGCTGAAGTAACGAAGTTTAGTCCAACAAATGTATAGGTACATTAAAACAAACCCCATAGTTGACTGGAATTTAAATCTCGATATAATTCTAAATCCTACATGTATTGTAAAGCTAGGAAATATGTGTTTAAGGCCAAAATTCCATTCCGCTATCTGTCCTGCTGTGGTTATGCCAGGCAAATAACAGTTACAGTAATTTTAGAACCCCTTGCCATACCCTTAGGTATAATTAAGCGACTTAAATGTTGAGTTCCTGTCTAAATTCACTATTTGTTTTCTCAAATTATATACCTAGCACCAATCTAAATAGAACATCACTTTATGTTTCAATTTTCATGCAATTCCATGCCCTACCACTGCTGACTTGCTTTTCATGAAGCCATATGAAGGTTAGTGGGAAGATGTAAATCCCAATCACATTTTCAATCTATCATTTCTCTAAAGTAAATGTGAATGCCATTTAAACTTAATCAGGCTTTTGGAGGATGGATTCAGTATGATGACTTTAACACACATAAGTAACAAAATCACCCCATGGTAAGGAATGCCTTTACACAATTGTTTATTAGGTGTATTTGGAAATATCAAGGCATGTGTTGTAAAACAGCCCTGTGCTGTCAAACAAAGGACATACAACAATTTCTCAAGTCTTAGAGCAGCACAGATGTAAAATGGGTCATAACATCTTTTACTCTTTGCATGAGGTAATAATTGTTTTCATTTAAATAATCTAAGAACTTCAATAATTTTTAAAATGTCAATAAGCCTTATTCCACATTATCAATACTTAAAACTACTTACAGTGAGTAGCATAATTATTTACACAACATAATTGATACTGATTTTCTTATCTAGCTACTCCCTACCAGATTATAAACTCCATAAGCATAGAAACTATGCCTTGACTTTTTACCCCTGGGGCCCAGCCCAATGCTCAGTACATAGCGGATTCTCAATAAGCATTGAGCGAATGTTTATTTGTTAAATAAGTGCATAATAGTGCATTTATGTCACCGAGTCAGAAAATGTGCTAGTCTTTTCAAACCATTTGCAGGGATATTAGGCAAGATACAAGTTCTTTAGACCTCACTTTTGCCATTTGTGAAATGGACATACTAACATGTATCCACTGACATCACAGAACTGGATGCAGATGAAGTAACCACATGTTATTATTTTAGATCTGCGACCTATATAATAACCAGTATATTTAATTCCAGTTGCATAGAAAAAAAAAGGTAGTTATCAAAATGACAGTACGTGTATTACCTGGGGAATCTGAAGACCTTCTACATATGACAATTTATGCCTTTTTCCTCTGCATGAATTAGCTAAATAAGGAAAAATTTGCCACATACTTTCGGCTTAAATAGGACTGACTCTATTCATTGCTATAATTCTCCTTCCATCTCTGGCATAAGTCTGTGACTTTCTGATTGGCCCACATTATTTACTTCAGAGTTAAAGGAGTCACCAAATTTTAAACTGCTCAAATGTTGGCTGGTTTTTTCCTAAGCCAGATTTCTGCTCAAAATAATAACTGAAACCTTCAATAATCTGCTCTCTAATTTCAGTACCTTCAAACGTTTTTTGGAAATAAAAAAGAGATGTAAATCATAAACAAATACCTTGTAATTTTGATAATGTTTTATAACAATAAGATCACATACATGAATAATCTCATTTTTAAAAACTGTTTTGTAAATTATGCCCACCTTTAAATCTAAGAACAAAATCATTTTCACTGACATCTGCATACCAACTGCTGTTTCTGTTAGATAACAGCAGGAGTTCAGATGCAATATTTAGTTTTAACTTCGGGAACCAATTTAAAATAACAATTCCTACATACCTATTCGAGGAGAGTTCCCAGAATGTTCTAGGCTTCAAGTTTCCTCTAATTTGCATAGTTGCTATAAACCAAGTTTCAGCTGGTTCCACTTAGCTGGCCATACCATATGCAGCCCAAGTCAAATTCTGAATAGAGTTGTTTTCACAAGGTATTATTTTGCTACTAAAGCCTCTTCTCTTTTTTTTTTTTCAAAATTGTGTCAAATCATTAATATAAATCTCTAATTCTCCTGGGATTATAAAATGAACAAGTTATTGATGAAAAGATCAAGGAACCGAAGGATTGGGTGACTTGCCACGTTTGCAATGAATTTATAAGGAAACCGTTAATAGAATGGTGATCTTTGTGCCGGTGGAGCCAAGAAGGCAAGGTGCCTGTTGGGTTTTATTTCCCTTCCCACCCAGAGCCTGGGGGATGCGTCATCCCAGGCAGCCTCCCATGCTCACGTCTCCCAGGTATTCATCTGTGTGTCTCCAGCACCTACAGCCGTGCTTGGTGGGCTCTTGGTAAACGCGCCTTGCCAGTATAGCAGTGAGCCACAGCCCACCGGCTGCGCTCTTTTTGACACTGGTCCACTCTCCCTGACTTGTTTTAGGGATCTCAGAGGTCTCTTACTGTCTCCTGCACAGTCTTGCCCCTTTGGGCACACGTACCCAGCAGGGGGACAAACTGTGATAGAGCGGTCCAGGTGGTGCTATGTCAATACTTGGAGTTTCATTTCTTGGTGCCGGGCTTGGTACAGGCGCAGTTACTAGCTCTCATCCTTCAATCACTTTGGGTGACTTTTGCCTCAACCCAGTCATGTTGTCCTTCCAAGCCTGCTTAGAAGACCAGCCACCATTTTCCAAAAATTATACTTCCCTTAGCTGTCAGATCATACTTAAGTCCTATCCACCCCCCATGTATGCAGACTTGGTATTTTATGCAGATGCCCCTTAGGTTACAGTCTTGAACCTCAACTCTTAGGAGAAACTAAGAAACCCTCAACTCCATCATTAGTAACAAAATATTTAACAATTTAACCCTCAAATTCTCTGATTTGAACTCTAGCCATACGTTTTTCAGAACACACTCAGCAAAATTAATTAGTAAAACCTAAGACTAGTTGAGGTCACCAGGAGTTGGTGGCCAGAAAGATAGAGTTGAGTCAAGAGGCTTGAGTTCCAGGCACAGTTTCAGCACTACACAGAACAAGCGTCAGCTTCCTCGTCTGCAAAGCAGAAGTAAGCAGCACGGAGCACGTGCGTCCTCAACATATCTTCACATGAGTAAAATTAACCTCGAAATTTTTCTAGAACAGCACTGCCCAAAGGAACTTTTTGTGATGATGGAAATATTCATATTATATACTGTCCAATATGGTGGTTGCCATCTACATGTGGCCATTGAGCATCTGAAATATGGCCAGGGTGACTGAGGAACTGGATTTTTAATTTTTAACTTAATTTTAATTAGTTTAAATTTAAATAGTCAATGTTGATAGTGTATTTAGACAGTGCAGCTGTCCAAGAAATAGCAAGGAAAATGTTAAAGTCCTATCATTTAAGGGCAAATCTAAATTTCCATTCTGCAAGTTGTACTTCCATCTCAGAAAGTCCAATACAAATGGCTAGAAAGTTTGCTTGTGACCACTAGCCTTCACCTTTCTCAAAGTATACAGACCTTAACATTAGGCCTTTCCCACCTCCACACCCCCACTGATAAGATAGAGTTTGATGAAGAGGATTTGGTGGTGAAAGCCACCTTGCTGGGACACAGCTCTCCAGTCTGGAAGAATGAACTGCGAAGCAGATGAGTGGTAAGAAGCAGGACCTTTCTAGCTACGGGAACTTGAGTTTGGGGGCTACTCTCAGGCTCTTCCGTCTTGAGGGGTCTCTACGATGTTGAATAACCAGTGGGAATTCTATTCTTGGTTTACTGACTGCAGGAGCTGGAAAATGGACTGGATCCACTGGTTTCCAGAAAGCCTTTAATGGACTGCCTTGGATGAGGCCACACCAGAGCACAGCTCTGTCTGGAGCAGATGTCAAGCAAGGGTCCAGAGCCTGGTGCGTTGGGCCTCTTGGCTGGTGCCACTCCACCCTAGCTGCGTTCAGAACTGCTAAGACAACTGCTTTAGGCAGAAGAGTCCACATTTCTTCATCTCCTTGGTTATCCCTCTTGCCCATTCTACCATCTTCTCTCTCCTGGAGACCACACAGCTTCCTAACTGGTCTCCCTGTTTCCACTCTTAACGCCCTACAATTCATCTTCCACACAGCAGCCAGAATGATTTTTAAAATCAGAACATCTCACTCCTTTGCTTAAGATTCTCCAGTGGCTTCCTACTCAAAATAAAATTCCAACTCTTCACCATGGCCTACAGGGCCCTGCTCACCTTTTTTACTTCTCCCATCGTCCCCCTTACTCATTCTGTTCCAGCCACAGTGACCTCCTGGCTGTTCTTCAGACAAATCAAGCTTGTCTGTACCTCAGGGCCGTTGCACCTGCCGGTCCCTCTGCCTAAAATGCTCTTCCCCAGACTTTCACATGGCTGGATCCTTATCACTCAGGCCTCAGCTCAAATGTCACCTCCTCAGAGTGGCCATTCCCAATCACCTCATCCATAGCTACTTCTATCCCACCACTATGTTATGTTTGTTGGGTTTTTTCTACATATTTCTTGAGGTATATTTAACATATTATAAAACTCACCCATTTTAACGGCACAATTAAATAATTTTTAGTAACTATACCAAGTTGTACAACCATCACCATAGGTCATTTCCACCTCTGAGATCCCTCATGACCATTAACTGTTAATCTCCATACCTATCCCCTGCCCCAGGCAACCACAATCTACTCTCTGTCTCTACAGATTTGCCCTTTTGGAATTATACGGTTATTATCTAATATTCCACTGCTCTGTTTTATTTTATTTAAAAAAATTCTTTATTGCGGTAAAACATAACATACAATGTACAATTTTCGCCATTTTGAAGTGTATGGGTCAGTGGCATTAAGTTGTGCAACAATCACCATCATCCATCTCCAGAACTTTCTCATCTTTCCCAACTGAAACTCTGTATCCATTAAATACTAACTCTCATTCCTCTACCTCCCCAGCCTGTGGAAACTACCATTCTACTTCCTGTCTCTATGATTTTGATTACTGTAGGTGCCTCATGTAAGCAGAATCACACAATATTTGTTCTTTTGTGACTGGCTTATTTCACTTAGCATAGTGTCTTCAAGGTCCACCCATGTTGTGGCATGTGTCAGAATTTCCTTACTTTTTAAAGCTGAGTAATGTTCCTTTGTATACCATATTGTGTTTGTCCATTCATCTATGGATAGATACTTGGGTTGCTTCCAACTTTTGGCTATTGTGAGTAACGCTGCCATGAATATGGACGTATATAAATATCTGTTCAAATCCCAGCTTTAACATCTTTTGGGTATATACCCCAAAGTGGAATTTCTGGGTAATATGGTAATTCTAAGTTTAACTCCTTGAGAAAGTATCCTATTGTTTCCGCAGTAGCTGCACCATTTTACATTCCTACCAGCAATGCACAAGGGTTCCAGTGTCTTCACATCTTTGCCAACACTTATTATTTTCTGTTTTTTTAATAATAGCCATCCTGATGGATATGAAGTAGTATCTATTTTATTTTTATAATTCAGTTATCACTATGTAATATTTTGTTTACTTGTTTGTTTAAACATTAACTGCCTGTCTCTCCAAACTAGGATGATAGCTGCATGAGGGCAAGGAGCTTGGCTGCCTTGTTCACCAAAACTCCAGTAGTACCCAAGACCCAACACACATTTGCTGAATGAATGACAGACCTTAGGGCTACCAGCTTCTACAAGCTTTAGCGCTACCACAGTCCCCCTTCTTTTATCAACCCAAGGATATACAGAAGCTAGGGAGCTCCCTCCTTCTACTCTGACACACCAGAGGACCATGAAGAAGAACTGGGAATATTTTTCCCAACGATTCAGTGCTTTTCCTTGCAAAATACAAAGAAATGAAGATATTTTGAAACTGAGATCTTGAGAGCATCCAAGGCCTTTGGGAACATTCTGCTGAGGCTGTAATTATAACCAGGAGAATGTGCTGGGCTCCTCTGGAAGTTCTTGGTGCTACGCATATGCAAACATAAAAGAGGCAGCCCCTTGAAACAGAATCAAATGGCTAAGAGTGAAAACTATAAAGCTTTTCACTAGAAAAGCAAATTGTGCAGTCCTTTCTTGTGCATTACCTATGCTTTCTAAAAATATATATTTTTCAAAAAAGGCTGGCATTTGCTACTCAACTTTTGAGCATTAGTTCAGGCAGCCTGGGCAAACCACAAATAAATATGTCACAGAGACTGCTTGTTGTTTGCTTGTTTTCCCTTCTTTCCACAGTTGATAGAAGACTTTTATTCAAAAGAAGACTCTTGAATTTTAGCGGAGCACATGGATTCCTGACATGAAGACTTCATTTCAGGGCTTCCCTGAAGCTAGAAGTGGCCATGTAACTAATAACTAGCCAGTGCAATGTAAACAGCAAGGTGCAGGTAATTCTGCACAATGTCCTTAAAGGGAGCATCTGTGCCCTTCCTCTCTTCCCTTTTGTTGGCTAAACCATGAACCTGATGGCTGGACCTTGAGCACACATCTAAGTGGATACTGAGTGCCTAATGATTTGAGGTTGCCACACCAATCTTGGATTGCCTACCTCCAGATTCCTTTACACGGGAGAGAACCAAGCTTCTGGTTGAGCGATTGTTACTTTGGATCTCTGTTGCTAGGAGCCAACCTAGTCCTAACGCACATGGACTCTCTCCAGTAAGATTACAGGAGAACCCAAGCACAGAAGTAAGTGCTTCCTAGATACACATAACAAAGTCTATTGTTCCATCAAAGTCTGAGCTGCTTTAAAGCTGATGCCAAGCCCAGCTTAGCCAATATACTAAGGGGGTGGCAGTGATCTGACATATTGCCTACCAGTCAGAAGAAAGGATGAGTCAATACCAGCAACAGCGGTAACGGTGGTAGCTAACGTTTAGTGAGCACTTCTTATATCGCAGACACTCAGCCAAAGAGCTTTATACATACCATCTCATGTTATCTTCACAACAGTCCTGAGGTTTAAAGATAAATCCATCACACGGCTTATGAGTGATGGAATGAGAGCCAGCATGCCTCACCTTTACATTGTATCCATAACGAGCATCCATTACACGTCCTCTTCCCCACACATAAAAATAAGGTAGTCAGGCCTCTGCGAGGGCACACCCCTCCTTTACCAAGGACAACTTTCACTGGACACCCTTCCCCACCTCCAACACTAACAATGCCCCGAAGACCCAAAACACTGGGCTAACCATGAGTCTACTTGCTAGGCACATGGTGCCTCTCAGTCACTAATTTCCTTGGGTCATTTTAAACTTACAGCCATTTAATCATAACTGAAACACAACTATAACATAAAAACCAAGTTACATGTTTGTTTTAGAGCCTTATTTCACATTTATGCTAATATCAATATTGCAGAGCTATTTTTCATGACCATCCTCTCCTGGCCCCATGTGTTGCAATAACGTAATGAAATCTGTACCAATTCATTAGATAGCCGATATTTTATAGGAGAGCATCAATGCATATAGGAGCTGACTTTTATTTAAGGAAGGAGACCCCCTCATATCTGCCTGTCAAATGACCTTCTTGGTGGGAAGGCCTCACTGCAAAATAGGCTTTACTTTGTAGAAAGTTGGACTTACCCAGTGCTTGATCAAGTCAGTTTACATCATTGTTCTAGACCTCAGCTTCCTCATCTGTAAAATGGGGATAATAATACTTCCTCACAGTGATTTCAAAGATTCAGTGAGATTATGCTTGTTACCTACTTGGCACAGTGCCTGGCACCCAGTAAGTGCTCAATAAGAGGTACCTACTTTTAAAAATCATTAATTCCTGGGTGGTACAATCTGACTGAATGAAGCTTTCAGTGAACTAATGTGTTCAATTACCAAACAACTTCCCAAAATTGAAAAAAATGAAGAAGATAATGGTCACTACTATGCTCACTTGGAAAGATGACTCACTCTGGCTGACTAAATCCAGACTTATTTTTTTAAGGCTGGCTGTCTCTAAATCTGATTTCTTATCTTGACTCAGCATAACCTATGCCATTACTAACCACCCTGGGCATTTTGTTAGTTTTTGTTTGATATTTAGGCTTTTTCTCCCCTAAGTTATTGCTATTCTCTATTCTTAGATTGCCTTTAGTGGTGGTTTTAAGTCAGAGACATTAAGTGGGATTGTTTTTTTCTTTTTCTTTCCCCTTTTTTCCCCCCTAATGGTTATAAAGTAGTCAGAGGTGAGTACTACCTTTGATCTTCTATCCGCCACTGGGAGACATTTATGAAAGGCACAGGCAACAAACAGCTTCTAGAAGTCTTTATGATGGGTCTTTGCCTGAAGATAGCCTTAATTTTGAATCCATGAAACTCAGCTGAGTTAGACTGGGTTTTCAGACACACATCTGCTTTAAGAATTTATCCCTCCAAGCATTATCTCGAGCCCTTTCTAACTGTTAATGCAGGGCACCACTAGTTCTATTAAAAATCTCCCAAATAGTTGAGATAAATCCAACATTTCACTATTACAGACATTTGTCCCCAACCCAAATTCTGACAGCAGAGGAAAAAAGCAGCAGCTCTTCCACTGTTTCCAATATTCACTTTTGGAGAATACCCTTTTAAAAAATGCTTACTGTGATTTTCCAGGTACATTTGCTATTTGGAGGGTACACTCCAGGAAAACCTTCGCTGCCAATAAAGCCAGACTCTCCAGTAAGAATGCCGCCACATGTGAAAACAGGTCTGGGAAAATAAAAGAGGAAAAGAAATTTGAAACACTGTCTAACAATTTAATGTCAATTTCAGAAAGATGCAGTCTATTAATATGATTAAAGTGAATACTGACAATTAACTGCCTGCATCATATACGGGATTTGAAATACTTGTTAGCTCTTAGAATAAATTCTAGCCTGATAAAACATTCAGTCCAGCTGCCATCTGTCTCCACCATGATAACAAGATCAATCTATCCATCCATCCATCCATATGCAATCAAGTCCTCCACGTAAGTGGTAAGATCTTACAGGAAAATGGTAAATGGAAAATTTAACTGCGGGGAGTGAGAGAGAGAGAGAGAGAGGGTGAGAGCTAGGCTCCCTGAAGTGAATGGTTTTAAAGCTAGACAAGTAATTGGTTAATATGAAAAAGTTTTAATTTCCTGGATTTGGAGAGATGCCTAATTCTCTCTTTGAAAATCGTTGGCCATTGGCAGAGCCTCCCATTGAAAAGGGAGGTTGATGGTGATGGAGGTGGGAAAGGAGATGGCAAAACTGGCCATAGGGCAGGTCTCCCGGCCCAGGTCCTGGAGCCATCTGGCAGCTCAGAGGCTGAAGAGTTAAACTTGCCAAAAGCCGCTCCCCGGGCGCCGGGCAACTCGCGTTTTTCCCTAGGCTTCTGTCTCTGGGCAAAGCCTCTCCGGGGAAGAAAACAGGAGCAAACCAAAGTCCACACATTTGGGTCCCAGTGCTTCCCAGCGCCCGCCTGAACCTTCGGGGAGAGGAGAGGTGGTGGCCGGCCAGCTGCGGGGCCGTGGGGCGGGCGGAGCTGGGGGGCGCCGGAAGGAGCCCCGAGGACGGTCGCCATCCTGGGGTCCTGGTGGCGCGTGGGTCCCCCGGCGCCCCGAAGCGGAGTGGGTAAAGCCAAGCCGTGGGCGAGGGAAAGAGAGGGAGGAAGGGAGGGAGCGCGGGCGGGGGTCGCGTTACCTCTCCGGGGGCTGCGGCCGCGAGGGCTGGGCGGCGGCGGCGGCCAGCAGCAGGCAGAGCGGGGCCCAGGCGCCCGCGCCCCTCATGGCCGGTGGAGACGCTCGGGGCTCGCCCCACGCCGGCGCGCACCCCGGAGCACCGCGCGCTCCGCACCGGCCCGGACTCCCGCCCCGGCGCGCCCCGCACCCCGGCGAGCCCTCTCCCGCTCTCTCTCGCGCGCGCCGCCGCGGGGCAGCCCAGGTAGCCGGGCGTGCGCGGCAGGCGGGGCCGGGGCGCTTTTCTAGAGGCGATTACGGTGCAGTCTGCCTCGCCGCTTAATCTCCCCTGAGGAGTTCCTCTGGCAGCCACAGGCCACTGCTGAATATCCCGTTTGTTCTCCGGCGGCGAGAGGGGGCGGCTCCCAGGCCGGAGCCGCCTCCTCTCTCGGGGCGGGCGGGGGGGGCGGGCGGCTCCTCGCTGGCACCCCGGGACCCGCACCCCGCTCACATCCCTCGGGCAGGGGTGGTGGAGAGAAGGATGAAAGGGAACCCCCTTCCGCGTGGTACCCAAATGGGACCTGGCGCCTTGATCCACAGATGATGGGGTGGGAGGAGGGTTGGAGGGGGGTAGCCTTGGTTTGCTTTGCTTTGGGGAGTGTTTTTCTCTAGTTGCTTCTAAATAAAAAGTGTTCGTGCTTGCTGATTGCTGGAAAAGAGGGTTCCTCCTTCCGACATCTAGATTCAAAGAAAGAAAAGAGAAAGTAGAAGAGAGATTCTACTATATTTTAACTCCTACTCTAATTCTCTTACTTTACACACACACAATCTCAGTAGATTTCTTTTTGCTTTTACTGGTGTATGAGAATAGGGAGATAGGTTCTGAGCGGGAGGCGGGGGGCGGTTTAGAAGTGAGTTTTCAGCCGTGTGATTAGTGAGTGACTTGTCATTACCGTGACAAATAACGGAGACAAACTCCGCATCGTCAGCTCTCACCACCCCATGTTACGTCCTGAGAATAGCGCTTCTTTGCTGGTGCCTCTCTGTTCTTCAAAGATCTTTTCCAGCGATGCCTTTTTCTGTAGTATTGATTAGAGAATTTGTTTTTCTAAGAACAATTGCAGTCTATGGAATCAAGGCTTTCCTTTATGACTTTTAATTAATTTTAATTAAAAATAATTTTAAATATTTATTTTGCTAAGTGCTTCCCAATAACTAGGGATTAATAAAAGAAAAACAAGAATGGAATGGAGTCATTGGGGTTTTCAATGACCACGTCACCACAAGGGGATATAGCTGAATTCAGATGCCTCATTTGTGTTGTTCCTCCTAAAGTATTTTCACCATTCTAAGCAAAAAAAAATTAAGCCTTAAAATAATACTTATCAAGACTTCATTTCTTTCTTTTTTTTAATTAATTAATTTATTCATTTATTTTTGGCTGCATTGGGTCTTGATTGCTGGGCGCACGCGGACTTTCTCTAGTTGCGGCCAGAGGGGGCTGCTCTTCGTTGGGGTGCGCGGGCTTCTCATTGCGGTGCCTCCTCTTCTTGCGGAGCACGGGCTCTAGGCACGTGGGCTTCAGTAGTTGTGGCACACAGGCTTAGTTGCTCCACGGCATGTGGTATCTTCCTGGACCAGGGCTCGAACCCGTGTCCCCTGCATTGGCAGGCAGATTCTTACCCGCTGTGCCACCAGAGAAGTCCTAAGACTTCATTTCTAACAATGAGCCTACAGTGTTAAGAACATAAATACTCCGGGCAAGGAAATAAGCAACAACTGGCGGCAGAGAATAATCTCACTTTTTAGAGGAGGGGAATCCAGGAGTCAATAGTAGGAGCCAGAATTTCCCTGTGGGGTTTAGATTTTCTTACTATTTTTGAAAATGCGAAGGAAAAAAACACCAAGAATTACAACTTGTTAAAAATTTTCTGAAGGCACCACACCCTGTATGACTTAAAAAAAAAAAAAAAAAAAAAAGAATTACAGAATTTGGCAAACTACATTACCTCCTGAAACCTACACCCTCAACGCAATAAAATTGTTTTAAAAGAGCAAATAGGAAAATTAATGATTGTTTATTTTGCACACATTTCAAGAATATGCTGTCCAACAGCATACATATTTTAGATGATATTTTATTAAAAAGTCATAGTTTTAAATTACGAAGTGAAAATATTGCTTAATTCACTTTCTGGTAATGATTTGAAGTGATCATAGCCAGCAAATACTTCATTCTTCAAAACTAAGCTAAGTTTTCAAAATTTAAAATTAAAAAACAAAGTGTGAAATATGACTAAATGGATAGAAAACTATTTGAACATAAATATGCGACAACTCTTTTCTTAATTTACAGACTGATGACTGCGTTTATATCCTCACTAAAAAGTTAGGGTTCCAACACTGATAGTTCTGTTGTTGTTGAGACATGTAGAAAGACACTGATGTTACCATGTGATTTTAAAAATTTACTAAGACATTATTATTTGCTCTTAGAAACGCGTATTTAACTTGGAACTACAGTTCTGACCAAAATTATAAAACTTAAATGTCCTGAGAAGCTTAATGTGTCAAAACTGAGACACACCCAAGTGGACTCTGAAGGTTTGTGTAAGGTCCATTTCTGTGAGACCAATTTCTGGACTTCAGAGATGCAGCGTTGGTGTAATGGTAGGAAGCCGCAAAACTCCAGGCACTAGGAAAGGAGAGAGGTGGAGATAGCCAAACCCCTGGTGAAGTTGAAGTGATCCTTGTTGTCCAAAGTATATATTACCCAGTCTCTGCAGTTAACCAAGTTGCACAGAGACTCACAATCATGGGAATATGAGAATATTCACCAATGAACTGACCACTTATAAAATTAGACCCCGCTCAAAGTACTTTGTTGCATAATATTAGCACCTAGCTGGGCCCAGTATGTCAACATCTTTGTTGGTTAGTCACTGGTCATTTCATTAACCTTGCAAACATCTGAAAATGAAACATAAATACAATGCACATTTAATCCATGGTGCAGTACTGATCTTGTAAAAGATCCAGAATCTCATAAGATGGATGCAAGTGATATTGAAAGAAGTGGAGGAATGATGGACTTCTTTGACAAATGAACACCTGATGAATCACTCCAGTGAACAACTGAAGGAAAAAAACTAGAGGTCGTTGACCAAAAAAGAATGATTTTTAATGCCAAAAATATTAAAGAGATGCCCATGCGAACAATTGATTCCCTATGCTACTTTTTCAAAAGTAACATTCTACTTTATGATGTTGTGAAAATCAAAAGTGAAGGGAAGAATGTTTATATTTTGCTCGACTGTAATTTTGTAGGGAAAATTATGCTAAAAAATCCAGATTTGATTCATTCTTTGTTTATTATGAGAATTGGCACATAGCTGCAAATATAGACGAAATTTTGTTAAATACAAAATAAATTTAACTTTAAAAATTTCAGCTTCATTTTTGAAGGTAAAACCCTAAACACTTTTTCAATGTCTGCTATGAAACTTTGGAACCTGTTTTAAGTAAGTGGTCTTTTCCAGTACAGTAAATCTCAGGTATGGATTCATTCAAAATCTCAGATAATTTTTCCAACTATCTTGAAAAGCACCTGAGCAGCAATCCAGGGGACTGCATCAGATTGAGGGGGAGAGGCCGGGAGAGGACGTAATGGCGGGTTGGGCTCTATCCCTGGATCCCTCCCTTTGTTCTTGTAGAGGCATGAGCCATATCTGGAACTCAGGTGTGGTCTGTGCTTCCTTGAACGTGACTCTGCTCCAGCTGCACCACATGGGTCTCTAGATTTGTAAGTGCTCCAAATGTATAAAAGGAATGAAAAGTATCTGGAAAGCAAATAGTGTGGAAATTCTTTTATGCAGCCCAACTTAGTGACAATACTGTTCGTGACATTTCCATAACATCTGTCATTCTGCAAAACTATCAAACTGGAATTTTTGCATGTTCTTTTACCTAGGAAAATATAATAGTGTAGAGTTATGATATTAATACTTTACTGATGAAGTGCCTTTTCTGAATTCAGCTTTTCAGATACTATCAACGTTTAGGAACTCTGTAATCTTTGAATTCTTGTGCACAGGTCTATCAGTAGATACTCTTGTGAACAAGGATTTTTAGAATTAAAAGTTAGTTCGATATCTTTTTATAATTTTATTTATTTATTTATTTTTATAAATTTATTTATTTTATTTATTTAATTTTGGCTGTGTTGGGTCTTCGTTGCTGCGCGCGGGCTTTCTCTATTTGCAGCGAGCTGGGGCTACTGTTCGTTGCGGTGCACAGGCTTCTCATTGCGGTGGCTTCTCTTGTTGTGGAGCATGGGCTCTAGGTGTGTGGGCTTCAGTAGTTGTGGCATGCGGGCTCAGTAGTTGTGGCTCGCTGGCTCTAGAGCGCAGGCTCAGTAGTTGTGGCACGTGGGCTTAGTTGCCCTGTGGCATGTGGGATCTTCCTGGACCAGGGCTCGAACCCATGTCCCCTGCATTGGCAGGCGGATTCTTAACCACTGCACCACCAGGGAAGCCCTAGTTCAATATTTTTTGATGTTTGGAAGCATACTATTCCTCCTAAGAATGGAACATTGGAGGGGAATTGTACTGGTTAGGCTTCTTAGCTACAAGCAATTGAGTCCACTCTGGCTGATTCAAGCAGTATAAGGGATGTATTTTAAAACACAAGGTAGTTCACATTACCATTAAGAGAACTGGAGAAACTTATTCCAAGGCTATTTTTCCCAGAATAGTGGCCAAAATCTTGCTTCAGAAATGTCCCTGTGAGAAATCTGTTGCCACTACTGCCACCAAGGCTAAGTACTAAACACAGGTACTTCCACTTGCCGACACTGTGACACCTGTGAACACAGCAGATCCATTTCTGCCCCGAGAAATTCAATCTCCCAATACTCGTACCCCAAAGGCCAGCCAGCTCTGCTGCCACCTACAAATGAAAGCTCATCACTGACCTTCTTTGCTCAGATGGATCTCTTGAATCAGTCTCATGCAAGTGCATATGGTAATGTCTGTGTCACATGCCGGCATCTCAGCTTCAAGAGAGGCTAGGAACACAACTCTTTGTGGGGAATAAGGTCTGCATGCTGTAGAAATTTCCCCAAATATTAAAAAGCTACTCAAAAAATAATGGCAGACACAAGTATGATTAATGTCCATGACAGGGATATACGAAGTTCAATTAGCCTGTCGCTGTTGAGGAAAATGGCTCCAAGGTAGTCTTTATGTATAAGGGTCCCAAGGCAACGTAATGTGTGTTGAATGAAACCAACTCCACTCATCTGCCAACGTTGGACAAAGAAGTCAGCAGCCCTTTGCTGGTTTGGAATGAAACTTTGTCCAAAGGAAGCACTCCGCGATAAATCATCACCCTCCTCCTCATCATCATCCCTAACTTTTACTGAGCACTTATTATACACCAGGAACTGTGATATAAATGCTTTACAATAATATTTCATTTAACTCTGCCAAAAACCCTATAAGGTAAGAGTGATAATCACTATTTTACAGGTGAAGATTCTGAGATTTATAGAGGTTAACTGCTAATCCCAAACCTGCCATACGTAAATGAAATGCTGGGATTTGAACCCCGGTTGACTGGAAAACCCAAGCTCTTCATCAATACTGCACGCCAATCCAGCAGAGCCTCATTTGGGACCCATGAGTTCAGTGGAGATGGAGATGGTGCCTGGAGTGGATGGATATACGCTGTGTAGGCACCAAGGATCACCGATTCCATTCACTGCTCCTCCGGGCCCCCGCCTCACCTGCCCTGTGGGGCATGTGACCTAGGACTGTCCAATCAGAGAGCTCTCCCAGGACTTTTCTACCGTTGGTATTGAGGAAAAGGTTCTGCTACCCTGTTTCTTCCCCTGGAAGCAGCGTGTAGGCAAACATTACGGGAAAGGAAGAGAGAGCCTGAGGTGAATGATTCAGAGCAACTGGACACCCAACTTCCACATGAAGATGGCCCTCCAAGAATTCGAAAAAGATTCTGTTGAGAACACAGGATTCTACCACATAATATGGAGATTTGGCCATGAGAAAAGATGTCAGTACCAGTGTTAATAAAAAAATGAACTTGATCCTAAAAAATCCTCAGTGTGTGGGCCATTGATGATAATGAGGGCCATGAAGTGAAGAGTATAATTAACACCACCAAATCAAACCAAAACGCCTTGGAATTATTTATTATGTTGACTTTGGGGGATGAGTCTATGTCTATAAGATAGATTAGTATTAACTGTAGGTAAGAAATATCTTTTTTGTTTGTTAGGTGTACTTCCCATAATTAAATAACCTCAATAAATTGATCCAGATATGGATGCTTTTTGCAATTAACTTATCTGGTTCTCTCACCAGGACTCAATATTACTCATATTCATGAGTCATGCCAAGATGGTAGTTGTCTTCAAGGAAGATAGGGTTGCTTGGAGGAAAGTGCTGGGACCCCAAAGGTGAGAGGAATGCCACCATGACTGCCCACTAACAAGGAACCAGGAGTCTGGAACAAGAAATGCCAGAGCACCAGAGGGTATTAGCCCAGATCCCTTCGCCCCAGACTACCCTGCGGTTCCTGTGCCCTCCTCACTGATTCTCAAAGCTCGAGGCAAGCATTTGGTGTCAGCACCCAACCCTAACCAACACCAAGGAATGAAAACTGAAGCTCTCTCTTAAGCTGCGTGGGTTTCCATCTTTGGTCACCATCTCTTGTTCTTTTTATTTTTTAAGAAAAAATTTCCCTGAGTAGAAAGGAAATACATGCTCATTATATAAACTCTGGAAAATATGTAAAAAGAGAAAGAAGAAAATCACCATTAACTTTGCCACCCAAAGACGACACTAGTGTCACTTTAGTTGCCCGTCCTTTCTGATGTGCCTCTTCTACTATGAAATTATATCTAGGGATTTAAAGAGTTTGTTTTCATTCCAAGTCCTTCTTCGATTTTGGGAAAGTTACCAATAAAGAAAATCAATGATAATGATCTTATAGTGTCAACATTACTGCAGTGACAGACTGAACATAATTTCCTGAGAGGAATGGTAGTGGATCTTTTTCTATTTTCTCCATTCACAAGTCACTTCCTGCTTACTCATTGGTCTTCTAAACTACTGTTTGGAGAAACCAATTCTAAACACAGGCAGAACCGACAAATCTACCTCAATTCAATTGCCTTTTATTTGTTCCTCAAGGAAAAGATTCACATTCATTGCTCATTAAACATCTGGAATAAAAGAATTTGTATTTCCAATTTGAGTCTGGTTTGTTATGAGTTTCAAGATTGCTAAAGGTTATTGCTTTTGAAAAGGTAAGATAACTACCTAAAAGGCATTATCCAAATAAATATTATATGCAAACAAAGACATTAAAACTATGAGACTGAATCATTACGAGATTCTTCAGAGTTCTGTGAATTTTGCAGTTGGTTTTCTTTTAAGTGTTTCTGTAGAGAATTTGCAATTTAAGAATTAACTAAAATTAAACGAAATTAAAATTTAAGAATTTCTCTAAAAACTTTATATATAAAGAATTTATAAATATAAAAAATTATATGTAAAGGATTTATATATACTATAGTACGTGAATATATGTTTATATATAAATATACATAAAATTATGGCTATGAACACAGTCCTAAATCCATGATATTAATAAAACTAGTTTCAAGTATGTGTCCTGAGTCCTTTGCCCTCAGAGTTCTAAAAACACTTTATAGTCTTGTAAATACTATTGAATAATCCAAACAAAAACTTCATTTTTCCTAAGAAACAAGTCAAACTCCGAATACACATTTTTCCACTAAGATAATTGCAAAAGAAGATATATGTGGGAAAACATCCTTTTCGGTAAATTTAAATAAAGCCAAAATGCTTGAACATCAACATATATTTATTGTGGACATTAAACGGTTATTAATTTTAAAAATTAGCCTGAGACTTGTTTGATGGAATTTAATAGGATTACAGCTCCTGATAGAGGCCAGAGCCTTTTCTCAGGGACACTGCAATTTCCACATCTTAACTGAGGGATGTTTGCCAGACGCTAATGACAGGAGTACTCTGGCCTGCTGTGTAGAGCTAATTGCACAAATGGGAAGTTGTAGCAACAGAAGTGCTGTGACTGTGCCTGCAGCTGGCGATTGTCTGTTTTCTCAATTAGTAATGTTTCCATTGGCAGTAGCTAGAGGAGATTTTTTTGTTTGTTTCATTTTCCTTTGACCTTTGTGGTATATTCTTGGTATATATTGAGAATTCTGAGCAAGGTAATAAGTATATGAATATATGTATAATGTATCCATTATTCCCTACACATTATTATTCATGCATATATAGATATGGATGCAGGTTGGAATGTGTGTATGCATCTGTGTGTGTGTGTATCTTCTCCAGACAGTGTTGAGGAAGTAATAACAAATTTTTACTCTTTGACGTTCCCTTTTCTCAATTCAAAACTGACCATCCTCTCCTGTCTACATGTTTTTCCTTCTAATGCTCCAGTTTTGTTTTTTTTTTAACATTCACTAAAGCTTAGTTAGATTTTTAATCTCAGCTAATCCAAAATCTTCCCTTCCTCTCTCCCTCTCTTCCTTTCATAAGTTTTTGAGAGGCTACTTTATGCTTTATGCCAACTGCTGCCCTAGGCCCTGCAGATACAGTGTTGAATAGAACAGACCCAGTTTGTATCCTCACCGTTGAGAAGGTCCTTCAAGTTTATTTCTCTAAGTAATTAACCTCATTCATTTTGTATTGTGTTGGTTCGGGTCCTCTGAGAGACAGTCACTAGTACAGACTTAGATGGCCACAGATATACTGGGGGAAACACCTGTGGAGGATAAAGGGATGAGGAGGCATGAGTAGGTAGGGAGCCTCAGACTGCAATGCAGGTCTGGCCCCTGTGAAAGGAGTTAGCGAAAGAAGTGGGATTGGGTTGGAAGAACTTTAGGTGACAGTGCAGCCCTCAGTAAACCTGGGCCAGGGCAACAAGGACCTCTAGCAAGGAGCCTGTTAGAGGAGACCTGTGTTGGCTCTAGTACTTCCGCCATTGGCTGGGAACAGCCTGGGTGGCCTTGGCATGTATCCTGTAGTACATCCTTAAAGTACAGCAGCTGGAGGCTGACAGCTAATGACAGTCCTTACTCCAGGTTCTCTCCTGAAGGGACATCTGTATGGTGTACTCCATGGCTACCACATGGGTGAATTTTAGGGTTTTATATGCAGAGGCAACTTTATTTTCAAGTTCTTGGAAGAGGTGGGAGTGGGAGCAGGAGAAACATTTCACTGCTGCCTCCAGGTAAAGATGGTGATATCAAGAATTTAACTTTGTAGCAACAAGGTCCTACTGTATAGCACAGGGACCTATATTCAGTATCCTGTGATAAACCATAATGGGAAAGAATATGAAAAAGAATGTATATATGTATAACTGAGTCACTTTGCTGTACAGCAGAAATTAACACAACATTGTAAATCAACTATACTTCAATAATATTTTTTTTGAAAAGAAGAAGAAATAATATGAATTAAAAGTTCAGGTTATGAACTGGCAATGATGGTACAAAATTAAAAAGGTGAAATTTAATAAAAATAGTTTTGTGTGAAAAAAAGAAAGAATTTAACTTTGTGACACCCAAACAAGTACATACCTGTGTCCTTCCCAGTTTTAGAAGAGAGGTCATTATATGGTCCAACTCCATTGAAAATACATATAGGGCTATTTTGTAATGATGCATTTCTTCAGATGCTTAAGGCTCCAAATCCTGTATTTCACTCTTGTCCCACAACAGACACCTACCAGCAGTAAGGTGTAGAATTAGATACACAGGAGGCATCCTGTAACACCTATCTCTTCTAGATTGCTTGTGTCACCTACAAATCTAGGACATCTTGGATTGCCTTTCCTCTTGTTTTAAAGCAAAATAAAGCCAAAACCACACCATCCCATACCATCACCACCACCAAAACACTTGTAGCTGAGGAAAAGAAAGACCAAGCAAAAAAATCGATTAAAAAAGAAAAGCTACAAAATGACATGATTATCTCCAGAATAATTATACCCAACTGCACTTCAGTTGAACCCTCCTCCAGCTTGCCCTCTCATCAGATAGCTCTAGTGGGTCTGAAAACTTAGACAGCCCAAAGGATTTTAACCAACAACATACCAGGCCAACAACTCTCCGCCTTCAAAAAGATTACCACCAAGGAAAAATTGAAATACCACAATCAGCAGTCATCTGAACTCTTCAGGGCAAAAACAAACAGCCGAATAGTAAGTGTCCAGATGGGTAGTATTTCAGATGAATATCTGGTGGTTGGACTTTTTTTTTTTTTTTAATCTCTGCAAAAAGCACTAGAGAAACAGGAGAAACTTGTTTCTTGGCTTCCAGAAAAGGAAATATGAGAACATTAGACACAATGAGAAGGTGATTGGGAGATTGTCTCTAATTATCGCTGCTCCTCGACATTTCTGTGGTTGGATCTCCACTTATCCAAAATACTACCTCCTTACATGAGTTAATTTTGAAACATAACTATGATGTCTTTAATGTTATTCTAAGAAACAGTAAATTAAAACACGGTATAATTTAGCTAAGTATCTAGATCTGTGCCGTTCAGTAAGACAGCCACTAGCCACCTATGGCTATTTAAATTTAAATTTATATTAATTAAAATGAAGTAAAATTTTAAAATTCAGTTCTGCAGTTGTACTAGTGCCCCATAGCCACAGTGCTGATCTAGATGACTAATTAGATTTTAAATAAGTTGGTCTAATATACAGGATAGTCAAACAGCTTCTCACTTGCAAGTGGTTAAATAAATAGTGCATTTCCCTTCAGCAAATGCTTATAACTTCTCTCTTTGCTTTGAGAACTCCCCTCCATGTTTTCCTTCCTCCCTCGTCCTTTTTTCCCTTCCTTTGTTTATTCTTCTGCTGTCTGGTGTGAAGACCAGTCATGCTCCCAAACATTCTCAGCAGGTTTAGCCTGCCCCTCCCACCTCTGGTGTCTAAAGCCCAAAGGAAAAGATAGACCTTACATCAGTTAAAATTTCATAGTAACCAACTATGAGATTTGTATCCTTCCTCTTGGGAATGAGCTTTCCCGTCAGGTTAAATTAAAGGTTTTGGAATTAAACAAAATCATAGTATCTTAATCCTATATTTTATTTACCCAAGTAAAGATAAAAAGAACTTAGAGTTATTAAAAAAAAAAAGAAAAATATATTTGAACGTTAGGCAAAACAGCTTTAACTATCTTTTCAGAGGAAACTTTAAAAAAAATCAGTGGCTGCTCTCTGAAGACATAATTCTAAAAATGTTTACAATATGTAAAAATCTTACTAGTGTTTTAAAGAAATCAGAAATATTTTTATATACACAATTAGGGACACTAGGTCTATTGCTTAAATCATTAATAAAATCTTGCCTATCAAATCAGACACTAACTTTGAATAGAGTAACCTTTACATGAGTAAAAACATTCATTCACTTTATCAATTGCGCAGTGTGTATGAGTCGTCTAGTGTTAGAGCTAGATGTCATGAAAATGGAAATTTCGCTATGCTTCTATAGCTGAAATTACACCATCTCTCAAGCCCTAGAAGGCAGAGAGCCTCGTCTTACCTACTGAATTGAAACCTAAATCACTGCCAGTTTCTTATCAGTTTATTTTGGGTAGTTACTCAGTGGTCATGACTTCCCTTGTCTTCCTCTTCTTCAAGGGGTGATCTCACTCATTTGTCAAACATTTACTGAGCTGCTACTATTTACCAGGAACTAGGCACTGGGGATATGGGGGCAAAGAAGACAAAGTCCTTGCCCTTGTAGAGCATGTGTTCCAGTGGGGAAGGAGGACAATAAGAAAGCAAACAAATAAATACATGAAAAATGTTGACACTAGTAAAAGCTCTAAAGAGAAAATAGGGTGTTGTGGTGGAGAGGCCTGGGCGAGCCGGGAATCCTCACTGTGGTAGTATTTAAGCTGAGAACTGAATAGTAAGAAAGAACCAACAGGTTCTTATTAGTTATCCATTTTATACATATTAGTGTACATATGTCAATCCCAATCTCCCATTTCATCCCACCACCACCCCACCTCACCCCTGCCACTTTCTCCCCTTGGTGTCCATATGTTTGTTCTAGGAAAGAGAAACTTTAATATTATCTTAGACTTTCACCACACAAGAGTAAACATTCTTTGATAACTTGTTCACTTCTCCCCTTTTATTTTATATTCCTTGCATTACTTATTTTTGACTTTTAGTGGAAAATAGAAATAATATTAGGAAAGTCTAGGGCTTGGAATAACGTAAGTTGAAGCAAGAGACAAGATGATGCTTTATCTTTCCCAGGAGCATTATGTTTCTTGCAGGACCACACTGGCCAATTGTCACTCTTGCCTCACTTGAGCACCTAAACAACACAATACATATGGAAAAGTTCTTAGGGAACTTCTTTATGCCAGTGTGATTCTAAAAAACATGTATCACAATTAAAATACATCTAATATTCTCCCTAAAAATTTTAAATTATTACTTATTCCTTGAGGCTATGTCATCTATCTGTCCATCCAACCATCCATACATCCATCTACCTGTTGGGCACATTTCACTGAACATCCAAGAGTGAGGTCCTTCTTCATTCAGTCCTCCTTTAACCCTTACCTGTCTCCCTTCCCTCGAAATCCTTTTGGCCCTTTTTGCATGCTGGGCAGCTTAGCACTTTATGAGATATTACATGCATTATCCATTCTGATCATTGCAATGGTGGCAAGAATTAGGGTAGATATTATTCCCATCTTGCTAATGAGGAAACCAAGCCTGGGGTATTGACATATATGAGTGTTCCATTCTCTACTAAATATCCATCTCCCTGGGCTTCCCTGGTGGTGCAGTGGTTAAGAATCCTCCTGCCAATGCAGGGGACACGGGTTTGAGCCCTGGTCCGGGAAGATTCCACATGCCGCGGAGCAACTAAGCCCGTGCACCACAACTACTGAGCCTGAGCTCTAGAGCCCGTGAGCCACAACTACTGAAACCCGTGCTCTGCAACAAGAGAAGCCACCGCAATGAGAAGCCCGTGCACCACAACAAAGAGTAGCTCCCGCTCGCCACAACTAGAGAAAAGCCCATGCACAGCAACGATGACCCAACGCAGCCAAAAATTAAAAAAAACAAAAAAACAAAAAAAAACAAATATTCATCTGCCTACTTTCTTTTTAAAATTTATTTTTTCTTGAAGTATAGTTGATATACAATATTATATTAGTTTTAGGTGCATAACATACTGATTCAGTATTTTTATAGATTATACTTCATTCAAAATTATTGCAAAAAAAAAATTATTGCAAAATAAAGCTTACAATTCCTGGTGCTGTACAATATATCCTTGTTGCTTTGCCTACTTTCTTATAAAGTTAAACATACACTTTTGACCCAGAAACCCCAGTCCCACATATTTTCTCAAGAGAAATAAAAATGTATGTCTACACAAAGACTTATACGTGATTGTTTATTGTAGCTTTATTCATAGTAGCTCAAAGCTACAACAGCCCAGGTGTTCATCAATAGGAGGGTAGATAAACAAACTGCTGTATATGCACACAGTGGAAAACTACTCAACCACAAAAAGGAATGGGCTCCTGATACATGCCAGAACATGCATGAATCTCAAAAACATTATGCTGAGCAAAAGAAGCCAGCCTAAAAGAGTGCCTGATATGATTCCATTTATATGAAACTTTGCATCAGGCAAAACTAATCTGGTGTGGCAGAAAGCATATCAGTGTTTGTCTGCGGCCAGAAATGGGAGCGGGTGGTGGGTGAGTATAGATTGCAAAGGGTCACAAGGGAACTTTTGGGGGTGGTGGACATGTTCGATAGCTCAATTGTGGTGGTGGTTACACGGGTGTATGCTTTTGCCAAAACTCACTGAATTGTACCCTTAAAATGGGTGCAATTTATATCTCAATAAAAACAATGTAAAAGTACATATCTACCTGTGAATTGTATATACACATGTGTGTGTATGTGTACATAATTTCCCTCTCATCTGTATAAGAAGGGCTATGGGGATATAGGGAGAGTTCCAGACAAGGAAGAAACCGTACCAAGAATGAGAATATTTCTTAGCTTTGAGGATAACGTGCAATGAGCAGGTAGAAATAGATTCCAAAATACTGGAGTGAGGCCACTGCACAAACTTGAAGCTCAGCTCCTGGGGGGGTGAAGCCTCTAGCTGCTCCGACTAACTCTCGGCTCGTAGATTCCAATAGGGTATAATAAAAATAGAAAACTGCCATGGCACTACCTGTGGCCTGGCCTCGGTAGATCCTGGGGGGCAGCCAGGGCTCCCCTGGGACTCCAGGGGCCTCTCCGGACGGCAGCTGCTCACTGGCTCCCCCCAGAGGCTGGGGGTCTCTGGTGGGAATGAAATAAAAACCTTTCCCAAAGTGTGGGCTCCAGAGAAGATAATGCTTCCAAAAGAGATGACCAGAAATTGGTCCTTTTGGAGACTCTGACTTGGTGCTAGTCACCTGGGGCTCTGTGGTGTTGGATTGCTTGGTTCCAGGTTCCTGGTCAGAATGACACGCAGCAGCGGAGGTCGGCAGGGCTAGAGCTGAAACGGACGTTCGTGGTCAGCTCCGCATTCCTGTGATCACAGCGCCTGGATTGTCCTTCCCCACTCTCAGTGCAAGTTGTCCTGATGAGGACGGCTCCACCCTGACCCTCCGGGGAAAGCAGTGACTCAGGCCGCAGTAAATCAGAGCTCACACTCCCCTGGCTGCAGCGATCACTTCAGGGATGGGCATGTGACTGCTTCCTCCCCAGAGCCCATGGGTTGCCATGAAACATGTTTGGAGAATGAGACATTTCTGAGAAGCATGGGATGTGGAAGTCTTTTTGCTCTGAAGCTGAAACCTGAGAGGATGTAGGGTCGGATCTGCTGTCACCATCTTGATACTTCTGGAGACATCTCAGAGGAAATCAGATGAGAGACAGATAGACAGCAAGTCCTGGAGACAGTGGTTGGGCCCGGAATCCGGCCATGCCTGATGAGTCCATCCTTGGCCTTTTGGTTTGCTCACTGGTTCCCTAGTACATTCCCTTCTTCTTTAAACCAGTTGGGCTCAGGTTTTCTGTCTCATGCAACTGGAACGGCAAGCTCTTGCTGCTTCCCCTGCCAGGAATACCTCCACCCACACCCATCGACTGGCAACTATCTCCTTCTCTTTCAAGACTCAATTTATGCACCAATCATTTATGAGCCTTTTCTGGCTCTCCTGTCTCAGGGGGAACTGACCCTTCCTTTATTTTCCTCCACTGTACTCTGTACACATTTGTATCATCGCACCTAAATTGCTTTAGAACACTTATTCTTATCATTGTGGCTCTCTCTTGATGAGGCTGTAAAGCTGTTGAGGGCAGGAACTGTCCATTTGTGGGCTTTGTATCCTCAGAGTCTAGCCCAGTGTCGGACACATAGTAGGTACATAACTAGCATTTGTTACATGAATGAATGAATGAGTGAATAGCACAAGAGTCTGCACCCAAGTTTTCCTATAAGTGATATTCACATCTCAGCAGGTGGAGAGAGTAAGGCCCTGGAGAATTTGGGATACACAATGGAAGGAACCAATCTGTCCATCGGTCAGTCATTCAGTCAGTCTGTCTATCTGAATCTCCTTAGGCATCACTCACAACTGGGATCCCCAGGCTGGGGCAGTGACTCATGCTTGGGAATAGGAAATTCAGGGCTGTTTAAATGTCACCTATGCCCAGCACTGATTTTTGTGACAATCCTTGCCCAACTCTGCTCTGTCTCTCTCAGGTGGGCATCTTGGTGAGCAGCTCTGGAGAGCCAAGGGCACAAAAGCTGAGGGAATGAGGTGGAAGGTGATGGAACAGTTTTTAAGCATTTAATAAGTTCTTATTGCTCCATTGAATTTGTTTCCTATAGGAACTTCTTTTGTCCCCATTAATATGAGAAGCCACTTGGAGTTGCAAATATGACCAATGGCAAAATAAAAAAATGACATTAGTGAATGTAAACAGAAAATGTTTGAAGCATCATTTGAAGCATCATTTGAAGCACCAAAAGTGTCCTCAAGACAATACTATCAGTAAGTAGGTCTGATCACCTCTCATGTTGTGGTGTACTGATCTTGTTGACTTTTCCTGTTTCCCAAATCAGAAGGTCACCAACCCCAAGCTCTGTAATCTACTAGCTAGGAAACCTTGGACCAGTCATTCAGCATATCAAGGGTATAATTTTATCACCTTTTCAGTGGGACAATAAAACCATCATCCCCACCTACATTTCATATTTGAAATGAGGATTAAATGAAGGGAGAAATGGAAACTGAAGTGAGATTGGACACCTTTTAAGTTCCCTATCCTATACTGCACATATTACAGACTGCATCTGTCTTGATTTTCTTGGTTGCAAGTGACAGAGAAAAACAAGCCAAACAGCCTTAAGCGAAAACAAGATACACTGACACTCATAACTGAAAAATCCCCAGAGAGATCTGGGCTCCAATGGCATCACTGGAACCCTACCAATCTCTCTCACCTCTGTTCTCCTCAGTGTTGGCTCAGTTTCCAAATATTACTGTCCCTTGTGGTCACAAGATGCTTCCAGGAGCAGCAGACCTCATTCAAGTCTGTTGGAAAGGAGTAATTATCCTTTCCTTAAGAGTCCCAGTAAAAATGTCATTGAGTTTTATTGACTGTTTGGATCATGTGCCCATCCCCAAACCAATCACTGTGACCAAAAGAAATGTCATATTTTTTCTGATTGGTGAGGCTGAGTCACATGCCCATACCTTGAGTCAAGGCTACAATCAACCCCACCCTTATTTCATGAACTGAGAGAGGAAGAGTTGGTGATCCCCCAAGGGAAATTGTGCTGTGGTTACCAGTAGGGAGAACGGAGGTTAAGTGACAAAACAACAGATGTCAATTACCCATATGTAACTCTTAAGACCTCAGGCCACACAAGAGTGGTGATAGCAGCTTGAGGCAGATGGGAGGGACAAAGAGGGTCACAAGAGCATACAAACTAGAATTTCTCTGGTTTTATCCCCACCTGCTATGTGAGAACTCCAGACCCTCAGCTTCCTCCCCTATTATTTAGGGAGTCCCTGGAGACTTTATTTATATATTTTTGGCTGCGTTGGGTCTTCATTGCTGCCCACGGGCTTTCTCTAGTTGCCCTGAGTGGGGGCTACTCTTCGTTGCTGTGCGCGGGCTTCTCATTGCAGTGGCTTCTCTTGTTGCGGAGCACAGGCTCTAGGCGCACAGGCTCAGTAGTTGTGGCACACGGGCTTAGTTGCTCCGCGGCATGTGGGATCTTCCCGGACCAGGGCTCGAACCCGTGTCCCCTGCATTGGCAGGCGGATTCTTAATCACTGTGCCACCCCTGGAGACTTTGGCAAGGAGTCCCATGTACACTTGTGAAAGAGTTCTTCTGGGTATTGCTCAGGACCTGTAACCTCTTCCCCCTTTGCTGTGGCCTCATGTGATGTTTTCCGTGGCTGCCAAGGCCAAGGTATGCAAAGCACAGTGCCGCTGCTGCAGTGTATGATGCCCTCCAGGGGCAGCAGAGATGGTGTGCGTGTTGCTGAAAGGATCAAACCCTTTAAAAACTGGTGTCTCTTCTCACTTCTCCAACAGGGACTCCATGTGAAGACAACACCCTTCACTCCCATTTTTGCCATTCAGCCCCTCTTACCTGACAGACAGGGCTCAGGTGGTGTGTGCCCAACCAACAGGTAAGCCAGGGGATGGAGCTGGGGCACAGCTATTTGTGGTTATAAAGCCGAGGGAATGGAGCCCAGGGAAATTCCTGGATGCAGTGCCCTGTTCAAGTCCCAGTTCAGAGCCCAAGTCCAGGGACATGGGTGGGCAGATAGTTGAGGAGCACCGACGTGGGGAAATGGACTTGAGCTTGAGTTGATTGCCTGATGAGTATCCCCTCTCCCAGAGTTGCTGGCTGGGCGAGACTGTGCTTATTTGGCCACAGAGATTAGTCAAACCACCCTGTATGTTATTACTTACTCTTTCCTGCAGTCCTCTCCCACTGTGAGTCCCTGCGGGCTGGGCTGGCCATCAGTCGACAGGGTAGATGACTGAGAACCATGCTTTTTCTGCAGGAGTTGCTTACTATTGCTCTTGGACCGGTCCCAGGGTTCCAACTCTTTCTCCCTTAAGGGATGTCCTCTTCTTCATGCAAATCCATGCCTGGAAAGGATGGTAGCAGTGGAGTTGACTGCCCTGCTGGTCCTCCAGGCAGTCCTCAAACACTGTAGAGTGGGCATTATACATAATGATAACAACATCTAATACTGATTGAGAGCTTGCTATGTGCCAGGCAGAGCTTTGTGTGTGCTATCTTCTTCACTCGTAACAGCAATCCCCTGAGTTAGGAACTATTATTATCCATAGTTTATAGATAAGGGCGTCGAGGCAAAGAGAGGTCTTGTAGATGTAACTATACCTTGAACTGGATATTTGTGTGTCTTGGTCACTGATGTGCTTCCGGTGCTCAGCACAATGCCTGACTTAGAGGAGTTATTCAACAAATACTTTTTAAATTGATGCATATGCAGGGGATGCTGTGGTGGGCCCCCTTGATCTCTCATTTAGGACCAAGGCATTCATTCCCCCAGTTGCTGGGTGTCAGCTGCTAACATCTCCCAACTGGCACACGTCTAGGAATTTCCCACAGGACAAGATTTACAACCCCTCCCCCAAGGATGGCACCCAGTGGCTGGTCTATGTGGGAGTTAAAAGATCAGTCCCAATTTGAAGGGCCATCCCAGGTCCCACTGGAGATGGAATCAGTTAGGCCTCTGTTGCATCTCCATTGCAGTTCAGTCTCTCTCTCTACTCAGTCTTGCTTTCCTCCTTCTTTTTTTTTTTTTTAACATCTTTATTGGAGTATAATTGCTCGCTTTCCTCACTTCTTTGTGGCTGTTACTGTTGACTACACACCTCAGTGAACCACCTACATGCAAATCTCTATCTCAGAGTTTTTTCTCCAGGCAGCTTGATCCAAGGCGGATGGAATGTGTCATTCACTCAGCCTTGTGGCTCTCACCTCAACAATCCTCTCTAGAGACTGGCTCTTTTTCTAGAGCTGTTTGAGGTGACATGGCCATGAGTGCTGCAAAAGCCTCTGCCTTCCTCCCTGAAACTTCCAAAGTTCAGGAAGATGCCACCTCTCATCACAGCTGCTCTCACTGAAGCTGGAACTCTTTGTTCAGCCCTGATGGCCAGAGATGGCTCTCTTGTCCCAGTGCCCCAGGCCACAGTGATAGCTCAGGACACAAGGAAGAAAGCTTCTACCCTTGGAGGTTCTCTCAGGAGCTCCACCCCAGTTTCACAGACCTTCCTATGAACCCTCCACCCTGGCAACCCTCTTGGGTCAGACCAGCCGCCAAGGCATCACTTACTAGCACCACTGTTCCCCAGTGAACCAATGGCCATGAGTTCGGTCTTCTCCTTCCTGCCAGGTGAATTTCCTTGGAGTCTCTTGCTCTTCCTCTCTCCATCTGCCTATTGTCAGGGCCACATTATGCACATCTGAAGCACGAAATGGAAATGGGTCCACTTCCTCCCCCCAGCTCCTCTGTAAATTTGCCTGACTGTCCATTCCCCTTGCCTCTCCCCAGGAACCAGCAAGCTCTGAGAAAATTGAATATATTAGAACAGGGAGGGAGGGTAACGTGGGAGGGACATCTGCTTACTGAGATACGATCCAGACAATGTCTGGTTGTGTACAGCAGAGGAGTTAAGGAGTCAGATAAACCCAGCTTCCTAACATACCATCTGTAAAATGGGGATACTTCACTAAGTTGTTAAGATCAATAAGGTAATGCGTGTAAAGCACTTGGCATTGTGCGTGGCATGAAGTGAGTGCGCCGTACGTGATATTTGTGCCAGTTACTTGGTTTTTGTCTCTCAGTTCTAAACCTACCACTGTCTGCTCTGCTTTGTGGGTCTGGGACTCTGCAGACCACAGTTTTGCTTTACCAGCTACTCCTTGTTGGGCTCTGCCAATGGGGAAACCAGAGGGAGACTACAAGGCTGGAAGAGGGAGAAGGAACGTGCTCTTTCCCTGGGGGCCGGGATCTACTTCTTGTTCCTGTGAGCCTCATGTCAGCAACGCTTATTCATCCCTTCCAGGGGCAGTCTGAATCCAGGTTGCACTTCCCCCCTCACTTGCAGAAGCAGCTTGATCACACCCCCTTGGAGACACGGGCCCCATCCTGCAGAGGTCCTACGTCCCACCTGCACCCTCCTCCTCTCTTCCCCACCTCTAGGGGAGGTAGCTGTTTCCCATAGTTGCTACTGCTGTGATTTCTTAGTGTCTTCTTTCTACCTTTTCAGTCCCCTAGTTAACAACATTATACCTAGCTAACTGCTTTTTTATGTATATGTATATATTAAATTCTCACTGTTCAGATAACTGGTATGGTTTCCTGTCTCCTGACTGGACCGTGATGGATATAGCAGTTTTTCCATTTTATGAATGAGAAAACAGGGGTTCATGTTGGTTAAGGAATTTCCCAAGGTCACAGAGTGGTTCTTTGGGGTTTGAATCCTGGTCTGCCTTTGGCCGGCACTGCAGTGGCATGTTCTACATGATACAACACAGCTAAGGTAAGCCACGTTGCACCCACTCCAGGTCACCCTCCGGTTTTCATCCCTGCCTTGGCCTCACCCAGTTGCCTGATGGGATGTACTCCACCCACTACCCTGGGGCTTGGAACTGAGAATAAAGCCCAGCTGCTGCATGGATAAAAACAGGACATTGAGTGCCTCTCTAAAACCCTGTATTTAAGAAAATTATTTTGACCAACTTCTAAATTTCTCATTAAGTGAACAGGAATAAATAGTAAATCAGTTATAAAAATTTTAGATGCTAGTGAATCTAAAAGGATTCACTAAGGGTCATAAAAGTATCTTGACCGAAATTGATTCTCTAAGCCTGACCTAGAATTTTGTGGAGAAAAAAATTCTCAAAACACAGCTATTTTAATTTCACTTTTATTTTTAAAAGTGTTTCATGAAGCACTTTTTGATGGAGGACAGGTGGTCAGAAAGAAGAAAGGGAGTTAGACCGAAAGAGAAATCTTTCACATCAAACAAGGATGGACGGCACATCTTTAAAAGATGAGGAACCAGCATTCTAATAGATTATTTGGGGAAAAGACACAGTGACATTCCTGGGAACCTGGCCAAAGGAGGAACTATTACTGGATGTTTCTGACTTTGTTCAGAATATTCCTGGAACTCAATATCTTTATAATGCCATAGAGATAGAAGCTTTTCCTAATATGAAGAATGCCACAGTCCATTAGCAGAAATTGAACAATGTTTTAATTTTATTATAATGAATATCTACTTAGAAATGGTATCCCAAAGAAAAACAAATGAGTTGTTAAATAATTATTGTCAAGAAATAATGAGTAATGTTATTAGATGAATGGAAAAGGCTGACCCCAACATGTTGGTGAAAACAGAAAATACAATCCAACTTCTGGATCACTACCTAGGAATGAGGGCAGGGTTCTCATTCCAGGCAGTGATAAGTTGTTATGTTTTATGTTTCTCTACTAGAAAAACAAAATCATGTAAGCAAAGAGTCATTTTTACAAGTTTGGAAAACTAAAGCCACAAAATTTTGTGTCATCACCAAAGAATGTTCCTAGGAAACTCACTGACAAATATAATTTTAAAAAAAAATTGTTTTCAGAATCATGCCAGGGAGCTGAACATTCAGAATTTATTAAATATTAAGTGTTGCCAGATAAAAGCCAAGATAAATGAATATTTCTCCTATCTAGCTACTTCCCTTCTTTCTAGTATTCCAATATCTTGCTTTCTCACCGACTATATTCTACTTGGCTATTTTTTGGAGGTTCCTACTGTTTATGCTATTTACTCATTACCAAATTTTAAAGAAGGAAAAAATGACAGAATCCACTGACTTTTCTACCAGTCTGAAAGGACTTTCTAAAGTAGCATATTTTACAATCTTTTATATGACTGTTACTGAGAGCACTTTTAAAACATTTCTTAAAATTCCTTTTCTCCACTCTTCAAGTCAACAAGGAGAGCAGAGAGAACACAGCAAGGTCAATGTGCTGTCCTGGATAAGATCACAAGCTCCAAGGGTCAAGAGATCAGAATTTGGAGTTTAGCTTCAGCCATTCACTAGCTGTGTGACCTTTGGGCAAGTTACCTAACCTCTCTGTGCCTTAATTTCCTCATCTATAAAATGGGGTGATGATAGCAGCCACCTCATAGGATTGATGAGTAAAACAGATGATATGCCCGGCACATTGTGTATGCCCAGGGAGTTACTATTTAATGAAAATGCAGGGGCCCAGAACAGGATTGGAGTGAGGCTTACCTCTTGGCAGGGCATCAACTGTGTATGATAAACACTTCCATGAAGTTCATTGGAACTTTTACTCATTCATATTTGTTGAACTCATACTGTATAAAAAAGAGCTTACAAAGTGCTAAGTAAGCTACAACCCATGCTTTCAAGAAATTTATAGTCAAGTTGGGGCATGAGGGAAATATCCAAACAACTTAGGGACAGAAGAAAAGAAGGGACTTGAGTGTGGGACAAGCAGTGTGAGCTGTGGAGAGTCTCAGGGTGGAACATCGTGGCTTTCCTGAGAGCCAGGTGTAGGCGGTACAGGTGGGTAGGGTTGGACCAGGTGACAGGGACATTTCAGGGGAGGGAACAATATAAAGCAAGAAAAAGAGGTGGTGAATTGTGCAATTCGTTTGGGGAACTAACCTATTTGGCTGAAGCACTGGGTGATGGTGAGGGGATAGTAGAAAATAAAGCTGGTTGGAATCAAACTTTGGAGAGCCCTGAATAATAAGTAGATTAGGGAGTCTTGTTGGTTGGTTGGTTGGTTTTGGTTTTAAATAGGTAGTAATAGGGAGCCAATGGTAGCATTCAAACATGCTCAAGTCTCTTTTACCTTCTTTTCCCCTCCAGATAGGTCTTATCTCTCTCTTCTCCCTTTCAGCCATATTTCTTGAAAGTCTTACCTAAATACTTTGTCTGAAATTCAGATGCTCTGAACCACTGCAGCCTGGCTTCTGTCCTGTCATTCTGCTTGGAACTGCCTTATTGAGTGCACCAGTGACATTCTTTTTTTTTTTTTTTAATTTATTTTATTGAAGTTTGGTTGATCTACAATGTCGGTCAGTTTCTGCTGCACAGCAAGGTGAGTCAGTTATACATACATATACATTCTTTTTCATATTCTTTTCCATTATGGTTTATCTCAGGATATTGACTATCGTTCCCTGTGCTACCAGTGACATTCTTGATGCCATTTTGCGGTCCCTATCGCGTTGACACAACGACCCTTCCTCCTGCACTGTCTTCGCTCGGCCTCCATAAACCAGCACCTCCTTGGATTTCATCTAACACCTCGAGCAGCTCTTTCTCAGCTCCTTAGCAGGCTAATCTCCCTCTGCCCATCCTGAACTATCAGGACACCTTGGGGATCTGATCACATGCCTCCTCCCTTCTCCGCATCTCTTCCTGACGGATCTCACTGCTCCTCTTCGTTTCCACACCCCCTTACCACTTCCGTGCTGAGGATGGGTACCCAGATCCGCATCTGCTTCTGAGCTACATTTCCACTTACTTTACAGACAACTCCTCTTGGAGGTTCTTCAGGCACCTTAATCCCAATGTGCCCAACTGAACTCGTTGGTTACCCCTATCCTGTGATCTCTGTCTTAATAAATGGCGCCACACCCCACACGTTACCTGAGCCAGAAATCCAGCGTCATCTGAGCCTCTTTCCTCTTCTTTATGCCCCACATTCTGCCACCAAGGCTTATTGCTTCTACCTGTGCCTGTTCCTTGAACCCATCTACCTCTCTTCATCCCCATTGCCGTTCTCTTATATTCTCTGCTAGTCCCAAGTGGTCTTCCTTTTCCCTGCGTCCATTCTTCATGTTGCCATCATATTGGGGTTTTTTTCTTTTTTGCAGTGAAAATATTGTCCCCTTAATGGTACCCATTACTCTTAGGGATGAGCTGCAGACTCATCATAGCTTACAGGCCTTACAGGATCTGCAGATCTGGCCCTGAAACAGCAAGTGGGTTTTACCCTAAGAGTGCTTAATGCTTTGGGATGCAGGCCAAATGCAGGGAGTCCATCAGATCTTTCATTCTCTGGCTCCTGTCTGCCTTTCCGTTCATCCCTGGGCTTTCACTTACGTGCACCCTGCCCTCCCGTCACCTTGAACCTCTTCCAGGTCCTGGGATGTGCCATGGTCTCCTCTGTGCCCAGCCATGCACCTGCTGCTTCCTCTGCATGGAGCATTTATCTTCCCTTCTGCACCTGTCGCATCCTGTTTGCTTTTTAAATGATTTTCCTGGGTCTCTTCCTCCAGGGAACCTTCTCAGGCTTTCAAGTCTAGGTTAGTGGCCCCTATTAAGTGCTCCAGTTTTTGGTTAGTCCTTTTTGTTTGCTATAGTGTTTATGCTTCTGTACTGTGATTGTCAACTCACTTGCCATGTTCCTCTTTTGGACTGTAAACTTGTTGTGGAAAGGACCATGTCTATCTTATTCATTGCCTTATTCCCAGCACCATTCGCCAGTGCATGGCACATAGTAGGTATTCAACAAATACGTGTTAGGTGAATGAATGCATGAACTCAGCAGAAGTTATTACTACAATAATGAAAAAATTAGAAACAGCAGCTATTAAATATTACCATTCATTCATTCACTCATTCAATCACTATTTACTAAGGATTTATCATGTGCCAGGCACTGGGTTAAGAAACTGGTAATGAAAAAGCTACAGAAATATGAATACATGTTTATAATGCAGTGTAATGTAAAATAAATAAATAAACAAAACCAGAATACCAAACTGGGTGTACACTATGATTACAACTCTGTAAAATATGTAGGAGACAGCCTTGTTTTGTGCAGTGGTTTTAAAGGTTTTCTATTTTTAGTTAAAGGCTTTTTGTCCAAATGAAATCGGAGAAGCCCCGAAATATAAAACAGAAAAAGGCAGAGATTTTCTGCTTGATGCAGGCGTGGGGTCCACAGCCTGCCCACGCTTCCCTCCTCCTCTCTGTCCTCTATCCCACCACCTCCACCCCCTACTCCCAAGCCGGAAGGCAGCCACTGCGGCATGTTCAGAGAGGAGTAGTTGAAAATCCCCAGAATAGACTTCTGGTTAAACACTGCTGTTTAAAAACATGCACTTTTCTTTGATCCCTTCCAAAACGCCACTAAAATGACAGCAAGCAAGCTAAAATGGCCCAAGTCCACAAGGACAGAGGGAAGAGGTGGAGTCAGTGTCAACTCTATGGGAACAGAAACGGGGACCAGGTGAGTGGTGAGTAACCCAGCAGAGCTGAGAAAACGGCAACCCCGGCGTCTCTAGATGGGGAACTGTTAAGAAGGAAGCCCGTTCATGGCACCGCACCCCAGAAAGGCCCTGGGATTGGGGGCACAGATCTTCTGAAAGAGAGGGTAGGAGGCAGGGCTGCAAACAGGAGGTTCATGGACAGTCTTTTGAAGGGGCAGTCAGATCCCCAAATTCCTTCTCTCCACAGCCAAATGACTGCCTTTCTCCCACCCCAGTAGAAACCAGGTTTACTCTTTGGGGAAAGTGAACCAGAGGAGGCTCCAGACTCAGGGATATGGACCAGCCAAGGGTGTACAGAGACTCCGCACTGAAAGAGGAGAATTAACTGATTGGTCTAGTGTTAGACATGCAACCCAAATTGGGTCAGTTGTGTCCATCCTTGACACTTTTATATTCTGAAGCTGGGAGAGAAAAGCAGTTAGAAGAAAAGAATGAAGTCAAACACAGATGAGAGAGATTTTGTGTGTGTGTGTGTGTGTGTGTGTGTGTGTGTGTGTGTGTGTTGAGGCCCTGGATCTAGTCCTGGAGGTTACTGGCTTTGACTGGTTCCGGTAACTCTTCCTTCAATTCTATAGGCTACCCAGTATCTTTCTATATTAGTTTTCTAGGGCTGCCATAACAAAGTACCTAGCTTAAACATCAGAAATTTATTTCCTCATGGTTCTGGAGCCTAGAAAGTCTGAGATGAAGATGTCAGCAGAGTTGGTTCCTTCGGAAGCCTCTCTCCTTGGCTTAGAGATGGCTGTCTTCTTCCAGTGTCTTCACATGGTCTTCCCTCTGTGTCTGTCTGTGTCAGAATCTCCTCTTCCTATAAGGACACCAGTCGGATTGGATGAGGGCCTACCCTAATGACCTCATTTTACCTTAATTACCTCTTTAAAGCCCCCCTCTTCAGACACAGTCACATTCTGAGGTACTGGGTGTTAAGTTTTCAATATATGAATTTTGAGGTGGGGTAGGGACCCCAAATTTAGCCCGTAACAACATGTATGGACAGCAAGTATTGAATAAATAACGTTTCCTTTTCTTTCTTTCTTCCTTTTTATAAAAGCTATTCCTTTCTCTTTCTTAAATTGAAGTATAGTTGATCTACAATGTTGTGTTAATTACCGCTGTACAGCAAAGTGATTCAGATATATATGCATATTCCTTTTTAAAATATATTCTTTTCCATTACAGTTTGTCATAGAGTTTTTTTTTAAATTAATTTATTTTTATTTATTTTTGGCTGTGTTGGGCCTTCGTTGCTGCATGCGGACTTCCTCTAGTTGCAGTGAGCGGGGGCTACTCTTCGTTGCAGTGCGCGGGCTTCTCACTGCGGTGGCTTCTCTTGTTGCGGAGCACGGGCTCTAGGTGCGCGGGCTTCAGTAGTTGTGGCGCACGGGCTTAGTTGCTCCGCAGCATGTGGGATCTTCCCAGACCAGGGCTCGAATCTGTGTCTCCTGCATTGGCAGGCAGATTCTTAACCACTGCGCCACCAGGGAAGTCCCTGTCATAGCATATTGAATATAGTTCTCTGTGCTATACAGTAGGACCTTGTTGTTTATCCATTCTATATATAAAAGCTTACAGCTGCTAACCCCAATCTCCCACTCCATCCCTCCCCAAGCCCCCTCCCCCTTGGCAACCACCAGTCTTTCTCTATGTCCGTGATTCTGTTTCTGTTTCAAGGTAGGTTCATTTGTGTCATAGTTTAGATTCCACATATAAGTAATATCATACGGTACTTGTCTTTCTCTTTCTGACTTTATAGTGTGACAATCTCTAGTTGCATCCATGTTGCTGCAAATGGCATTATTTCGTTCTTTAAAAGCTATTTCTAATTTCGTTTCTGCCACTTGGGCCCAAAGAGCTCTGATTTACCACTCCCTCAGCTCTGTGTACTGCCTGGTGCACATCAGAGTCTTCCTTAACTGTTCTTTAAATCTGCACTGCCCTTCACCTTTCCTATATTTATGTCCCTTGAGGCAAGAAGTGGATCACAGTTTGTACAGCCTATGGTGCCAGGTGATCAGATTAGTAGAGGATCTACTTATTAGCTGCTTGATCTTGGTGAAGTTCTCTGTGTCTTAATTTCCTCATCTGTAGAATGGGCATGATGATAATAGCAGGTTGCTGTGAAGAGTGATGTGTTAATGAATGCAAAGCATTTAGAGCAGAGACTGGCATATGGTGAGTGTTATGCAAGTGTGTCTATTATTTATTCATTCAGTAGTCTCTATAGGAAATAACTCAGGTCACGTACGTGGTGGATGATCAATAAATATTTATTAATTCTACTTTGTAAATGTATGTGCTATAATAAGTGGTTCTTAAAAGTATCCCTCAAATCTTCTTTAATCAGTATCTTGTTATTTGCCAATGTAAGGATAGCGTTACAAGTTTCTGTTTCATTGTTTAGTCTGTGGTTACCATAAACAGCTATAATTCTGGAGCACCTATCTTACTTTAAGCAAGTTGATACAATAAACAGGTAAAGAGCCATTTTCTTGTACTTCAGAAGCTCAGTCATATAGAAAAAGAGGCTGGGATAAAAGTCAGTGTTGCTGACTCCTTGTCCTGGCTCTCCCCCTCCTGTGACACCGGACAGAAGTCTTGTGTTCTCTGGGCTCTGAAGTCTTTACTTACAGACCGAGTCTGCATTATGTAATCTTCAGATGAAAGAACATCTTATCTGAGCTGCTCAGACCCTTTAAAAGTTACATTTTCCCTCTTTTCCTACTTTGAATAGAACCTTTGGTAATTCTAACACATAGTTAGATGTATTCCCCACCCCCCTTCCATCAGTTATATAAATGAGCCATACATTATTAAAATTTGGCAAAGATTAGTATCAGGTATAGTATCTTTTGATAAGTTAAGCATTTTATTTTCTAGTGAGTAGCCCTCCCTTACAAAAGAAATCCGAAAGAGGGTAAGAAGAGAATAAAAAATGCTATCTTGTTTTATTGAATTTTAACTCCTTGGCCATTTAAAATTTCCTCAGAATAGTGTTTTGAGTCTTGACCTTGCAGTCAATTGGTCAGTCTGCCACTGTGGAGACTCCGGCACTGCTGGGGGTAACCATGGGGAGGATGCAAAAGAAGCAAAATACACCATGTCTGCTCTCAATGGGGTCCCATCTCATGCTGGGAACGCTCGCGCTAAACGCTCAGAAACAGGCACACAGGCAGGGGGAAGCCTTGTCAGCCAGGGCAGCTCTCCCCATCCCCTGGCAGCTCTCCCCGACCCCTGGCTCTTAGCTCTGGGGGGGCAGTGGTGTGCCCTGTGTATCTGACACACAGAGCACGGCATTGGTTTACAGATCCTCCTTTATACCTTATTTTCAGTAATAGTAATACAATGAGAAAAATAATATGAACAGAAAAAAACCCACTGTGACATTTTTCTTTTATTGAACTTTGTATGTATAATCATGCCAATAAAAATAAATAAGTAATAAAATAAAGGATTCCAGGATCAAAAAAGGGGGAAAAGTAATGGATTACTACTTTTTAATTACATTACTATTTTTCAAACGGAGGGGGAAAATATACCTACATATTAGTCTGCCACAGAAACTAATAACATGGCAGGTGAATAGTAATTAAACAGCAAATAAGGAAAATGACAACTAAAAAGGAATCAATTTCAATTTTTAAAGGTATTGTTCAAATGCTGTTAAATTTCACGTATGAACTAATTTCTATTTTTATCAGACAAAAATGTTCCACCTTGCAGTCTGCACTGTTTCACTTTAAAATTTTAATCACAAATTAAAGCTCCAAGTGGTCACAGAATAATGAGAGAATTAAACCGAATGAGAGAATTGAAGTAGCTCAAGTTCTGTTATAATCAAGACTGCCTCTTATTTCAGATCTAGTGTGTAAATGCAAAAGCAGAGAACTCCGCCGGAATTGGAGACATGAAATGTGCCCAAAGCAAGCATGAATGATTCCAAACCATTAGCAACTAAGCTATCAAACAAACTCGTGTAGATTAGTCCAGTTATGCGAAGGCTTCTGTGAGTTAACTTCCGGGTAGAATACAATGTTTATTGAACGATAAGTGACAAAATGTGCTAATTTTACTTATTACAAAGTTGAATAGTAACCACAGAACTTTTTCAGAATTTAGACAAACAAAAGATTTTGGGAGAGGAAGAGTATTTCACATTGTATCTGACATTGTGTAGAATTGCCAGTGTGGGACTATGTAAAAGCAGACCAACTTAGTCTGTTTTATTATTGTTTTAAATCTCTCTACAGACTATTCACTCCCTTATTGCCTGGGACGATTCGTGTGACTACTCTTGGAACACCAATGGCAGAGGAAGTGAGGAAAATTAATATAGGAACTATAACTTAAAGCCACATGTATTTAATTGGTAAGACCCTCCCTGCCTCTCTGTTCCAGGCCAGTTCCCAGCTGTGGGAGCCTCAAGAAGCCCCTGAACACCCTCTGGATCTTGCAGCCGGGTGAGGAGCCTGCCCAAGGCTGCTTATCATAGACTCTGAGATGATGGCAGAGGCTGTGTGTCTATTGGGTGAGTGCGAAATAGGAGTCAGGGTGTGTATGCGTGCAGACGGGCATGTTTGCCTGTGGCGTGAGGTTAGGGAGGCTGGTGGAAAGCACTAAGAATAAACGTAAAACGAATTTGTGCCCTCTCCTGGAAACAATGGGGAATTTTGGTTTGAAAATTAATGTGGATTTAAATAGCTTCTCCGAGTTCAAAATACCTCACAGACATCATTTAATTCATATTTTCAGTTTCCCTATGAGTTTGGCAAGAGATTTCTGTAAGCAGGGGGACATTGTGGAAGGTATATTCAGTGATTCCCCTCACTCCAGGGTGAATTTATTAAACGGTAGATGAGTTTTAGACATATCCATAGGACAGGAAAAGAATGAGACCAAATCAGTAAGAAGTAATTATTTAGGAGCGTAATATGACAATACCTGGTACAGTTGAAGATAGACATTCCCAACGATCCAGCCATTCACTTCTCTTTTTAAAAAAATTTATTTTTATACAATTTTAAAGGTTACACTCTATTTACAGTTATTACAAAGTATTGGCTATTTTCCCTGTGTTGTACAATACATCCCTGCAGCCTATCTTACACCCAATAATTTGTGCCTCCCACTCCCCCACTTCTGCATTCCCCTCCCCCTCCTCCCCACTGGTAACCACTAGTTTGTTCTCTATATCTGTGAGTCTGCTTCTTTTTTGTTATAGTCACTAGTTTGTCATATTTTTTAGATTCCACATATAAGTGATATCATAGAGTATTTGTCTTTCTCTGTCTGACTTATTTTACTTAGCATAATGCCCTCCGAAGTCCATGCATGTTTGCAAATGGCAAAATTTTGTTTTTTTTTTTTTTTAAATTAGCCATTCACTTCTAAATATACACCCAAGGGAAATCTCGTGTATGTGCACAAGGAGACGTGTGAGGATGTTTCGGACAGACTGAGTTTCTTAGGCTCAGCCGCGGTTTTCTCAAGACCCCCCAGGAAAATCACCTTCTTTGGAGCCACAAAGAGGTCGTTTTGACCATCGTCGTAGGGAAGCTCATGAAACTCCACCTCTGCAGAAGCCATGCTGTCGTCACGCTCTTCCTGCTCAGCCAGCTGGGCCCATCGTCTAGCTGCTCCGGGTCTCCCAGGTCACCGTGGTACAGCCAGTTATCACCCGGCCTCAAACCTCACACTGCAGCCCCTTCTTTCCCACCCTGGACCCTCCCCGTCACCACGGAGGTACAAGATACAACAGAACCACTGGAGGCACACTGGCTTGAGAGGGCCCAGATGCTGCGGGCTGCAGGCAGAAAGGGGAGGTCCCGGGCTTGTCCCTGCTCACAGGTGGCAGATGCCACTGCTGTTTCTTCAGGGCTGCCAGGAGGAGCCTGCAAACAATGCCGGAAGTGCAGGATGTTAATACCCCAGTGAAGTAAGTGTTAACCACTGATTCTTTTTTGTTATATTTAGTGTTATTATACACTAGCATTATTTTTTAAATTCCACATATAAGTGATATCATACAGTATTTGTCTTTCTCTGTCTGACGTATTTCACTTAGCATAATACCCTCCAAGTCCATCCATATTGTTGCAAATGGCAAAATTTCATTCTTTTTGATGGCTGAGTAGTATTCCATTGTGTGTGTGTGTGTGTGTGTGTGTGTGTGTGTGTGTGTGTGTATACCACATCTTATAGAGAACAAACTATTGGTTACCAGTGGGGAGAGGGAAGCGGAGAGGGGCAATATAGGGGTAGGGGATTAAGAGGTACAAACTATTATGTATAAAATAAGCTACAAGGATATATTGTACAACACAGGGAATATAGCCAATATTTTATAATAATTGTAAATGGAGTATAACCTTTAAAGATTGTGGATCACTATACTGTACACCTGTAACTTAGATAATATTGTACATCAATTCTACTTCAATAAAAAAATCAAAAAAACATTTCAACCACTGAGAGGATGGAAAAGAATCCATGGATGATTTTTCTCCATCCTCTCCCCAAAGGAGTCTTCTAAGAAATGATTCCACGTGGTCTCTGGAAATTTCCTACATGACTGAGCAACCAACTGTGTCTTCTAGGGAAGTGCGGGGGGCCAGCTCAGCCAAAGATCACCTTCGGTCTGCTTCCCCTTCCTCCTGCCTCAGTGCCCTGTTCCCCTTCACTCTTGCTTCCCCGGGTTTGCCTTCTTCCAGTAAAGCTTCAGAATGTAAAATTTGCCTCAGGCTCTAATTTCCAGGGAACTCAGACTCAGACAAAGAATGCTGACTGCAGCAAAACTGTCACAATGCTCAGACATTGTTTTATGGACACAAAAAAATAATTAAACCATTACCACAGAGAAAAAGAAGGAAAACTAGAGTGAAAAAAGGGAATTTCAAAGCTGGAAACTAAAATGAAAACAAACATGGACTCACGGTGCAAAGAATAGCCTCTGATCTGGAAGAGTTCACTTCTATTTTTTCTCTGCTGCTTACTAGCAAGCTGTCTTGTAAACTTTTTTTTTTTAATTTTATTTATTTATTCATTGGCTGCGTTGGATCTTTGTTGCTGCGCCCGGGCTTCCTCTAGTTGCAGCGAGCAGGAGTTACTCTTCGTTGCAGTGCGCGGGCTTCTCATTGCGGTGGCTTCTCTTGTTGCGGAGCACGGGCTCTAGGCGTGCGGGCTTCAGTAGTTGTGGCTCACGGGCTCAGTAGTTGTGGCTCGCGGGCTCTAGAGCGCAGGCCCAGTAGTTGTGGCGCACGGGCTTAGTTGCTCTGCGGCATGTGGGATCTTCCTGGACCAGGGCTTGAACCTGTGTCCCCTGCATTGGCAGGCGGCTTCTTAACCACTGCGCCACCAGGGAAGTCCCAAACCTTATTTTTTTTAATGATTACAATATAGTGAAAAGCTTTTGGTTCCTTAAAACCTGCTTAAACCTATGGATGCTAATGACTAGTCTAGAAAAGAAAAAATAATATTCAGAAGAGTAATTGTTGTTTCAGATACAACTTTAATACATTTTATTTTGTGAAACTGACCAGAGTTTCAAAGATTCATCCAAGAGTTCTGGGGTCAAGTGACCTGGGATTAAAAATCCAGATTTAGCCGTCATTTAAAGGTTACTACATCTGTTTAAGCTTCAATTTCCTCTTCTTTTAAATAAGGATAAGAGAGTACTTAAGTCATAGCGTTGTCATGGGTTTTAAATGAGATAATTGAGCGTCTGGCACTTATTGCTCACTGAATATCATCCCCCATTATAGTCCCGATGAGGGAAATCAATTCTTTGTGAGCAAAAATTGGTGCTGAACAAAGCTACATTTATGCTTGTTATCTTGAGGTAGATAAATTCCAGTTGGAGCTTTTACCATGAAAAGACCATATGATTTTTTTCATCATTTTAAGTGTGTGTTTGTGTGTGTGTGTGTGCGTGAACTCAACCCATTTTACCAAGCACCTACCTTAGGCCTGGCATTTTTCTAGGCAGGAGGATAGATAGAGATCAAGATAAATTAGGTCCTTGTTCCTGAGGATTTCTTGTTCATGGAAAACAGCTTATTATTGTTTTGTTTATTTGTTTGCTATTTCAGAAGGAAGTGATCAGCACATCAGCACTTGACCGGGTGATAAGAAGCTAACAGCCCAGGACAGAATGGAAACTTGGGTCAGATGTAGCGCACTGTCTTTAACAAAATAGTTCTGTAGCCTAATTTTGGCTGTGGTTCTTTCTACCTGGCCTTTGAGCTACCCAATATTCCTTCCTATCAACAAATTTGTTATTTCCTAAGTCAGTTGGAATCCATCTTAGTGCTTAAACTGAGAATCCTCTCTAAAAATTTTAGCGAGAACATCCCCTTTTATTGTCTAAGCCCATCTGAGCTGGACTTCCTATTCCTCGAAGCCAGAAGCACCCTGACTGATGCAGGAGTACCGGCAATAAGTGTTATCAGAGCTCTGAGCAATAACAAACAGATGGTTAGAGTGGGGCGTGTGCAAAGTTGAATTTAGTCCAGTGCATCTGCTGCAGGCAAGGAGATTGTGGCAGGCAATAGTCATGTGGTGACCACAGTACGGAAAGGACTGCAGGTCTGAACTTAGCTCTGCCACCTGGCTCCTCCTGGATCTGAGGCTAAGCATCATGCCCTCTCCACTGCCCTCTTTGTTGCGGGTAAAGCATGAAGGAAGAGTGACAGGCTAGCTTATCCTTTCCAATTATCATGTGCTCTCCTTACCCCAATCCCATTCAACTTTGATATTGTTAGCTAAGGATTTGCATGCCTATCATTGTGCTGGTTCAGCAAGGTTGGCTGTCTGGGGTCTAGACTTTCAAGTGATAGGTCTAATTCTGAGATGCCCAGGAAAGCACCCTCCCAATTGGCCCCTTTCCAGATAAGCACACTTGTTGAGAATCCCCAGGGTGTACGGGACAGCTATTCAGTGTTGAGTCCTTGTTCATAGGGTTATCACGACATTAGGTTATGAGGCAATGCCCAAAGTAAGAGTACATTTAGAAAAGTAAGAGTACATTACACACAAAGTAAGAGTACATTTAGAAATTACCTTGAATAAATAACTACTGGATTCATAACTATGCTTATTTTTCTGTGTTTCCACTTGGACCTAGATTTTGGCTTGATTATTTCTTACTACTTTGTTAGCTCTTTGATGTCTTTAAGACATAATTTTTTTTCTAATTTAGCCAGTATTTTTTGTTATTTTCAGTGGGAGAGTGGTCCAAAATATCTTGGTAACCATATTGTCATAAATGGAAATCTTCCATTGATTTTTAAATTTCATTACTATATTTTTCATTCTTATAAGTTTCAAATGGTCTTTAAGTCTCTTTGACATTTTTAAATGATTTTGTATTGCCTGCCCAGTTTTTCAAGCTTGTTGTATTTTTCTAAAATAGTTAAAAGTAGTTATTTCATATTTTGTGTTTGATATATCCAATATGAGGTGTTTGGAGTCCTTTATTGACATCTACTCTTTCTGCTGGATCTTGCTCATGGTGCCTTATTTCCTAGTATATTTACTATTTTTGCCTGATGGTTGTCTGTTTCTTGGAATTTGTGTGTTTGTGTGAAATTCCAGAACTAATAAAAAAAATCCATAGATTCAAAGAGCCTTCTCCACTCCCGTTAACCCTGCCTCCCCCCACAAAGAAAAATCCCTAGGAAGACAAATTTAAAAACATATACATATAGTGGGAATATAAATTGCTGCAGCCACTATGGAAAATAGTATGGAGGTTCCTTAAAAAACTAAAAATAGGGACTTCCCTGGTGGTCCAGTGGGAGAGAATCCGCCTTGAGATGCAGGGGACGCGGGTTCGATCCCTGGTCAGGGAACTAAGATCCCACATGCCGTGGGGCAACTAAGCCCGTGCGCCACAACTACAGAGCCCATGCGCCCTGGAGCCTGTGCACCACAACTAGAGAAGAGAAAACCCACACACCACAACAAGAGAGAAGCCTGCACGCCACAACGAAAGATCCTGCATGCCGCAACTAAGACCTGACGCAGCCAAAAAATAAATTAAATAAACAAATAATAAATCTTAAAAAAAAACAAAACAAAAATGTTACCATATGATCCAGTGATCCCACTCTTGGGCATATATCTGGAGAAAACTCTAATTCAAAAAGATACATGCACCCCAATGTTCATAGCAGCACTATTTACAATAGCTAAGACATGGAAGCAACCTAAGTGTCCATTGACAGATGAATGCATAAAGAAGATGTGGTATATACACACAGTGGAATACTACTCAGCCATAAAAAAAGAATGAAATAATGCCATTTGCAGTAACATGGATGGATCTAGAGATTATCATAATAAGTGAAGTAAGTCAGGCAGAGAAAGACAAATATCATATGATATCGCTTATGTGTGGAATTTTAAAAAAAATGGTACAAATGACTTATTTACAAAACAGAAATAGACTTGTAGACATAGAAAACAAACTTATGGTTACCAAAGGGGAAGGGGTGGGGAAGAATAAATTTGGAGTTTGGGATTAAAATATACACACTACTATTTATAAAATAGGTAACCAAGGGACTTCTCTGGTGGTCCAGTGGTTAAGCCTCTGGGCTGCCAATGCAGGGGGACTGGCTTTGATCCCTGGTCAGGGAACTAGATCCCAAGTGCTGCAACTAAAAAAAAAAAAAGATCCCGCATGCCGCAACTAAGACCCTGCCCAGCCAAATAAATAAATATGTTTAAAAAAAAGATAACTGACAAGGATCTACCATACAGCACAGGAAACTATACTCAATATCTTGTAATAACCTATAATGGAAAAGGTTATTACATATATATATACATGTATGTATAATTGAATCACTTTGCTGTACACCTGAAATATCACTGATGAACACAGATGCAAAAATCCTCAACAAAATACTAGCAAACAGAATCCAACAGCACATTAAAAGGATCATATACCATGATCAAGTGGGGTTTATCCCAGGAATGCAAGGATTCTTCAATATATGCAAATCAATCAATGTGATACACCATATTAACGAACTGAAGGATAAAAACCATATGATAATCTCAATAGCTGCAGAAAAAGCTTTTGACAAAATTCAACATCCATTTATGATAAAAACTCTCCAGAAAGTGGGCATAGAGGGAACCTACCTCAACATAATAAAGGCCATATACGACAAAACCACAGCAAACATCATTCGCAATGGTGAAAAACTGAAAGTATTTCCTCTAAGATCAGGAACAAGACAAGGGTGCCCACTCTCACCACTATTATTCAACATAGTTTTGGAAGTTTTAACCATGGCAATCAGAGAAGAAAGAGAAATAAAAGGAATCTAAATTGGAAAAGAAGAAGTAAAACTGTCACTGTTTGCAGATGACATGATATACATAGAAAATCCTAAAGATGCCACCAGAAAACTACTAGAGCTAATCAATGAATTTGGTAAAGTAGCAGGATACAAAATTAGTGCACAGAAATCTCTTGCATTCCTATACACCTACAACAAAAAATCATAAAGAGAAATCAAGGACACACTCTCATTTACCATTGCAACAAAAAGAATAAAATACCTAGGAATAAACCTACCTAAGGAGGCAAAAGACCTGTATGCAGAAAACTATAAGCACTGATGAAAGAAATCAAAGATGATACAAACAGATGGAAAGATATACCATGTTCTTGGATTGGAAGAATCAACATTGTGAAAATGACTATACTACCCAAAGCAATCTACAGATTCAATGTAATCCCTATCAAATTACCAATGGCATTTTTCACAGAACTAGAACAAAAAATGTCACAATTTGTATGGAAACACAAAAGACCCTGAATAGCTACAGCAATATTGAGAAAGAAAAACGGAGTGGAGGAATCAGCCTCCCTGACTTCAGACTATACTACAAAACTACAGTAATCAAGACAGTATGGTACTGGCACAAAAACAGAAATATAGATCAATGGAACAGGATAGAAAGCCCAGAGATAAACTCACACACATATGGTCACCTTATCTTTGACAAAGGAGGCAAGAATATACAATGGAGAAAAGACAACCTCTTCAATAAGTGGTGCTGGGAAAATTGGACTGCTACATGTAAAAGAATGAAATTAGAACATTTCCTAACACCATACACAAAAATAAACTCAAAATGTAAATCAACTATATTTCAATAAAAAATTTAAAAATATATCTACATATACACATATCTGCATTTATAAGATTACATCAGCTTGAAGAACAAATATGGAAGGATGCACAATGTATTTTTAACCTGGCCATATGGGCATGGAGGTAAAGGTGAGGGTGGACAAAGAATGATGTGGGTGATGAGGAGAAGGAGGTTGCGAATAGCAAAGCAAAAAAGGAACAAAAGATGCAAAAAGTTATGATTATGATTAGGTATTTTTATAAATGTATATATGTAGAAAAAAGCTTAAAAATAAAATGCATAAACAAAGAAAAACCATATATCTCTATATAGAGATATTCAAAATAAAATAACTGGAAATTGAATCTAAAAGTGGATTGAGAAAAATGTCCTGCAGTCACATGCAAAGATGACTCAGTCTTAAGAAATATATCAACATTATTCAATATACTGCATCAACTAATTAAAAGTAAAGAATCCTATGTTATAATAAACATATGTCCCTAGAAGAGGAATTGATAAAATTCAGAAACCATTCCTAACATATAAAGAACTTCTAAAGTTGGTGAAAAAAAATATCAGCAATCAATTAAAAAATAAGCCAAAGACCTGAAGAGGTTAAGTGGCCAATCAAAATATGAAAGAACAATAAATAGTCATTAAATTGTTAAGGAAACACAAATTAGAGAACTTCAGTTGTCACATCTGCAGCAAATATTCTCTGAATCTGGTTTTCAAAATTTTTTAAAGTTGTCTTTTTATTGACATGCAGATTTTAAATGTTCTCATGTATGCAGATTTCTCATTCTTCTTATGAGTGTGATATCATTTTTACCCTTGAGATTTGAAAAAACGGAAGAGATTATAATAACATATATAATAACATTATCAAGGATGTGAGGAAACCAACATTCTCATCCCATGTTGTGGATGGGAATGCAAACAACAGATTTTGAAATATAATCAGCTATATGGCTGTTAGCATAACTAACACCTTCTTGGACCCGTTTTAGTTCGTCCTGTCCCTTCACTGATGCTACCGAGGACTATACTGTGCGGTAAATCACTTCTCTGTCGTCAAGGGCTTTGTAGTTAAGATATTGTTTAATAAGCATTAGGACCAGGTGGCCTCTATGCTCTGTTAGTCTCCAAACAATGATGAAGACCTTCACTGACGTATTCCTGGTGCCCATGAGACTAGTCACCCATTCCTAAATCTTGACTTAGGAATGGATGTTCTGTTTCCAAGCACCAACCCCCATACCCTAGGTTAACTATAAAGTTGTTTCAGTGGCCCCTCGGTGGTGCTGAGTGCAGCTGCGAATGCTGGATGGTTGTCTGCCCAATCCCCATTACACCCTGTAAGTTACCCTGTAATAAATTGATCCATTGATTAGATGGAGCTGCCTGCTAATTTTTTCAGTCTCAAGATGCCTTCCCAGTTTTGCGGGCACTTTTCATTCCTTCTGTCCCCCAACATCAGGTAACAAATATTAAAACATTAAATATGTTCATCTTTAGAACTTGCAATCCTGCTTTGAGGAATCCATATTGCAGAAATAAATGAACTAGCCAATACAAGGATGTTTCTTGCGGCACTGCTTATAATATAAAACTTTATGGGAAGTGGGGGGAGCAGAGACAGCTGAACATTCATCAGTAATGAAATGGTATACTTTACAGGAATTTACAAAAATGAGGTGGTTTTTTTCCATTATTGGCATTATATTACATTGATTACTTTATATGGAGGGATGTCCATAATGTACCATTAAGTGAAGAAAGAGAGATACAGGAAGTAATAAACAATGTGTTGTTTTTGCTGACCCAGGATTCATTAACCTTTCTGGTAAATGTGGTTTTCCTTTTGGGAGTATTATGAACTGGATGTTTATGCCCATGGCTCCCACCCCGCCAAAGTCATATGTTGAAATTATAACTACCAATGTGATGATATTAGAAGGTGGGATGTTTTGGATACTTTGGATATTAGTTCATGAGTGTGGAGCCTCATGAATGGGATCAGTGCCTTTATAAGAAGAGATATGAGAGCTTTCTCCATTTCCTCCTCCTCCTCTTCTTCCCCCTCCTCCTTCTCCTTCTTGTCCTCCTCTTCCTCCTCCTTCATCTCCATCTCTTTCTCTGTCTCTGTGTCTCTGTTTCTCTCTCTCTCAGAGTCTGCAAACCAGTAGGAGTATCCTCACCAGACACCAGATCAAATCCAGCTCTTGATCTTGGATTTCCAACCTCCAGAACTATGAGAAGTAAATACTTGTTATTCAAGCCACCGGGTCTAGTATATTTTTGTTATGGAAGCCCAAACTAAGACAGGGAGCCTATTCTCAGTCCATGTGTACCCATGACACATGACTGGAAGATCACAATGAGAGCATTCCTCTGGCCTCAGGAATGGACATTTCATCGATCTAATCAGAGGCAGTGAGTGCAAAACCTCAGAACTTCCGTTGATTCTGTTGAAAGAGAAACGTACTCTTTTTTTCCTGGGTTTGGAGCTGTGAAGATGTAAGTTATTGCCACCACAAGGGAAGATTTGCCCAAGAATGGACCAATATAGAGAAGACCAGCACCAAGACAAAGCAAAACCAGGTGTTGATTTAAGTCCCTAGATCCAGCTATTCTTGAAGCCTTCTCAGTTTAGTGAACCAATAAATCCCCCCTTTTAGTTAAACTACTTTCTGTTTCTGTTACTTGCAACCAAGAGTCCTGATTAATATGTAGAATGATGTGAATGATTTGATTCTGACTTTATAAAACAAGCCTTTACAATTATGCATTTGTGTTTGAATAAATGTACATATTTCTTTAGCGTGGAGAATATACACTAAACTGTTAACACTGTGCTTCTCAGGGGGATGGAATTGGAGGGAGTGAAGGGAAGATTAATAACTTTTTCTTTATACATATCTGTAATGTTTGACTTTCACACAGGTGTTCGTATCTTTTGCAATTTTTAAAACCCTATAAATTTTCATATGTTTTGTGTTTTTTCAAATACGGGAATTTATAAAAGGGGAAATGGCGCAAATTACCCAGAAAAAGAAAAAAAAGCTTAAATTTGATACCAGAAACATTTTAAAACAAATAATCATATCAGCTGATGAAAACCTAGTAAAACTTTTATGAGTTAATTCTTGATTTCAGAACTTAAATATAATTGATTATTGCTTTTTATATCCTTATTTTGAATGCACATGATTAAAGCTTTTAAAAAATGTCCTTATTCCTAGTTAACCTGATGCACATATGGCTTTAATTCAATGTATTTAGGAATAGGGAACAGGATTTCTCCTCCATGATTAAAATATACCCACCCCTATATTAAGAAAACAAAAGAAAACAAAATAATAAAGTATTTCACTATTGTCATGGAAATTTGTCTTTCTCAGATTTGAATTCTGAGTTAAAAAACGAATTATAACTTCTTATAACTTATGAAATATGCTTTGAATGATGCCTTCTGATAACGTTTGAGACTTTTTTTCACACTGGCATCTTTTATTTCTTGATTAGAAATGTAACCAAGGGTCTGATCAACCTAAATCAAAAACCTAGATCTTGGGGCTTCCCTGGTGGCCCAGTGGTTAAGAATCCGCCTGCCAATGCAGGGGACACAGGTTCGAGTCCTGGTCCCAGGATCCCACATGCCGCAGAGCAACTAAGCCTGTGCGCCACAACTACTGAGCCTGCACTCTAGAGCCCGCGAGCCACAACTACTGAGGCCCTCGCGCCTAGAGCCCGTGCTCCACAACAAGAAAAGCCACCACAATGAGAAGCCCGTGCACCACAACGAAGAGAAGCCCCCGCTCACCACAACTAGAGAAAGCCCGCGTGCATCAACAAAGACCCAATGCAGCCATAAATAAATAAATAAATAAAATAAATTTATTTAAAAAAAAACTAGATCTTATAATTTTATGAAAACACAATTCGAAGCATATGTTGTTACAGTATTTACATTTGCATTATTTAGTAAGATGGTTTTTTCCCTCCTGGAAGTTGGGGAAGGGAGGTCAGTGAGAACATTAATGACAGAGCCAGGAGAAAACACTGCCAGCTCTTACCTTTGAGTGGCATTTCACAGGTCTTAACCTCACAGCCCATTTTAAACCCACAAAAGGTCATTTACTTTCTCCAAGCCTCTAACCCACTTGAGAGATGGGTTTAGTCAAAGGTAAAGCCCCTGTGAATTGGTAACCTGGTTTTGGGAAAAGACTTACATAGTAACTAAGGTGTTGGATAAACAGACACTTACCATTTATTTACAAAGACGCCTCATAGCTATGAGTATTATTTTGATTGTGTCTTCAGAGCACAATATAGCTGTCTTGGAGCTCCTTTTCCCAAGGAGAGGATCAGTTTAAATATAATTAAAAGTTGGTAATTATTTCCTTGAATTTGGGTATATCAGGTTATTACATTGTATCTGCAAACCCAGTATGCCATGTTTATAGGTAGGAACTTCTAATGTACCATATATTAAATATTATCCATTAAATCCATCAAAATGAAAATCTTGACAAATGACAGTAAGTGAAATAAATAAATAATGTCATTGGAAAAAAACACAGTAATATGTAAATAATTTTTATCTTATAAAATTAATCCCATAAGAGAGCATAATTGACTTTATTGATTTACAGTACCGTCAACATTCTTGTAATGTAACATTTAGTAGCTAGCCTCGGACATTAAATTTTAAACTCAGAATCACCATCAATCTTTTATTTAGATCTGATAAGCTTCTGGGGTTGCTCCAGCAGTGGTACCTAAATATGGTTCTCCCACATGGAGCGACTCACCTTCAGGATATTATTTGTCCTCTTTTACAAATCTCTAAGCAAAAGTATTACCTATTATAATGGAAATAACATATGACTAAAAGTTTTTCGCTTGGCATTGGGATGAGGATTACATTGCCTTGACTAACAGCTTATATATATTTTTTCTCAGCTTTATTAACTCTAGCCAAGTCCTTAATTTTCATGAATGGAATTGAAAATACTGTTCTTTTCATCTTCTGGGTTGAGTTCTGGGTCATGCAAAGATTAAGTGAAGTGATTCCAAACCTAAATCCTATAATTATGAAATGTCTGTTTTAAGTTGCTGCTCGGTCTTCTTTTTCCCTCTGCTTCTAAGTTGGGAAGAGAGCTTTCTGAACTGCAAATTAAGATAGTCTTGGCTTGTTCATCTGTGGTAAAGCAAACAGATTTAAAGAGGCCATCTACTTAGTTACCACTTGTTTTGTTTAATCTGAGATTAGGCCTAGGTTTACAAAAAATTTACTAAATTTAGGGTAGACAGAAGGCTTTAAGACAGCATTACTTGGTAGTAGTTTCTTCCTACAGCCTCTTCTGAGTTCGTGAATGGGTAACAAAATGTAAATAAGTTTTGACAAATTGGAGGATGCAGTTTTAGAGGGAATCGAAATATCTACAAATTGATCAAATAACAAACTAAAGGACTTCTAAATGGCAGCATATGTTTTTTAACCATTTTTTCAAGGAGCTGGTAATAATTCCTCTAATGATTTACTGAATGTGTTTTTACCAGTGACCATTACCTAAGGGAAGAAAGATCATGTGACTCTTTGCTGTAATGGCCCAGATAAAGAAACCCCCGTGGGAGGAAAGACTTAGAACTACAGCCTCATTTCTTTTTTAAAAAAATTTTTATATCTTGATTGGAGTATAATTGCTTTACAATGTTGCTTTGTTTCTGTTGTACAACAAAGTGAATCAGCTATATGTATACATATATCCCCATATCCCCTCCCTCTTGCATCTCCTTCCCACCCTCCCTATCCCACCCCTCTAGGTGGTCACGAAGCACGGAGCTGATCTCCCTGTGCGATGCAGCTGCTTCCCACTAGCTATCTACTTTACATTTGGTAGTGTATATATGTCAGTGCTACTCTCTCACTTCGTCCCAGCTTCCCCTTCCCCCTCCCCGCATCCTCAAGTCCATTCTCTATGTCTGCGTCTTCTTTCCTGCCCTGCTGCTAGGTTCACCAGTACCGTTTTTTTAGATTCCATATATGTGCGTTAGCATACGGTATTTGTTTTTCTCTTTCTGACTTCTTCACTCTGTATGACAGACTCTAGGTCCACCCACCTCATTACTAATAACTTAATTTCATTCCTTTTTATGGCTGAGTAGTATTCCATTGTATATATGTGCCACATCTTCTTTATCCATTCTTCTGTTGATGGACATTTAGGTTGCTTCCACGTCCTGTACAGCCTCATTTCTAATTGGAGTGTGGTGAAAAAGACACTAGTTACAACTGGAACAAGGGGTCAGGTTGGCTGCTTGCCTTGTCTTGCAACCAATAGTCAGCAAAGCTTTGCATCAGCACATGAGACAATTTTTGCAGCCAATTTGGGGGTTTAAATTGTAGAAACTCTCAAAGGGACTAAATTGAGGACATTTCTGAGATTTAGTATTTGACACTTAGTTTAAGAAAGACTACGATGGGTAATGTGACCTTCCACCTTAGAGACAGTATTATTAATTGATGAAGTGTATTAGCTTAGTTTTATTTTTATAACTCTAATAAACTTAGAGGAATGTCTTAGTGGTCATTCAAAGTGGGAAAACAGGGTTTCCCTGGTGGCGCAGTGGTTGAGAGTCTGCCTGCTAATGCAGGGGACACGGGTTCGAGCCCTGGTCTGGGAGGATCCCACATACCGCGGAGTGACTGGGCCCGTGAGCCACAACTACTGAGCCTGCGCGTCTGGAGCCTGTGCTCCGCAACAAGAGAGGCCGCGATAGTGAGAGGCCCGCGCACCGCGATGAAGAGTGGCCCCCGCTTGCCGCACCTAGAGAAAGCCCTCGCACAGAAACGAAGACCCAACATAGCCAAAAATTAATTAATTAATTAAAAAAAAAAAAGTGGGAAAACATATTTATGATGCTGTGCTTTTCTGCTTATTGCTTTCTCTGCTTGAAGAGCCTGCCGGGAACAGGATGGTGAAGGAAGGAAGGAAGGAGTAAGGACTCAGGGCCAGGCAGCCAGACAGACCTGCGTTCATATTTCAGCTCTACAGTTACTGGCTGGCTGGTTGCAAGTGTGAAACTGATCCTCTCTGTTTCCTCAGGGGTTCAGTGGAATCAATGATAATTATACTGAGGGGACGTGGAGATAATGAAGTAACATATGCAAAGTACCTAGTGCATGGCAGATGCTCCAGAATGTTGCTTTACCCTCTTTCCCTATGTCTGCCCGGTAAATCACTCATCCTTCAGACTGACTCAACAAACCTCTTATCTTCCAGCTCTCACGACCCTTCTCTTATCATGAAAATGGAAAGGGTGGACTACATTTGGGATATTATTCCCAGGTAGTCTTTGGAACGCAGAGGACTGCGTTCCTTCCAAAGACACAGAAGCAATTGTCTTCAAACAGCAAAGATTCCGTCAGAAGCTGCAGTAGCAGACTACTTGGATCTTCAAAGTACCTGGGTCCCTGAATCAGTTAAGGAAGATCTCTTGTTCTCTTTTGTATGATCCAATCATAAATTCTGTAAAGTCAACTGACTGATAAAAAAAGCTCTGCCTTTATCATTGACCTCCCAACCTAGTAACATTTCACCTACTAATCTTCCCAATTGATTTGCCCTTTGGTCTAATTTTCCACCTGCTGTTTGTCTGACTGGGAAATCTGCTATGTCTACAGAACCTGACCAGTCAGCATTCACACCAACTCAGGTTGCTACACTGGCTGTCCTTTCAAAGACTTCTTTCCTCCATCTCAGATCTTCAGAGGTACGCTCACTGCTCTGCATAGGTTTCCATCATATGTCTTTGAAGAGGGACAGCTAAATCAATATTTTTGCTCTCCTTTGCTGCCAGAATTCGATGATCTGTCACAGTTCTTGCCCAATTCGTCTAATCATTATTGTGCAAATGTTTTTAGCTTTGTTTGAAGTATTGGGCTAAGTGGTTTCATAAGCTACCTCTGAGCTAAACTTTGAAGTATAACTTTAGCAACATTTTACTATACTTTTCCACAACCCAGAGTACATACTATTTTATGCTTAATGGTTAATCATTAATGGCATACATCTTTTGCAACTATCCTCCAAGATTTTTCCAGTATTTTCTATCTGGGAAGGTTTTTACTGATAATCATCCTATCCTGTATCATCTCACAAACCCTTCTGTCTTATATTACATTGCTCCTAACCTACAGACCAAGCACAGCTTACTCTAAATAATGTTGAATAAGATGCTATGGTTCTGTAAAGCCTTTGATATTCACATCTGAATGCAATCACTTGTAGATTCATAGAATAAATCTCTCTACAGTGGGAGTGTTTATAAGTTGCTTATGTTAAACAGTTCCCCTATCATGCTTTTCACATTAAATAAAGTAACCCTTTCAAATCAATTTTCTATTGTATCTATGACGTAATCATTCGATGGTATAGGTCAGGGTTGGCCAACTTTTTGGAGGGTCAGATAGTAAATATTTGGAGGGTCAGATAGTAAATATTTTAAGCTTTGCAGGCCACGCAATCTCTGTTGCAACTACTCAGCTCTGCTGTGTAGCAGTCACAGACAATTTATAAGTGCATCAGCATGGCTGTGAACAATATAACTTTACCTATAGATACTGAAATTTGCATTTCATATCATTTTCACAGGTCATAAAGTATTACTTTTCTTTTTATTTTTTTCAACCATTAAAAATGTAAAAACCATTCTTATGGCCTGTTCAAAAACAGGCAGAGGGCTGGATTTGCTCTGTAGCTGTGGTTTTCTGGGACAGTATAGTTTAAAGGCAGAAGGCAGATCCAGGTTTTGTGAGGAGAGAACTCTTTACAAGGGGGCCTTTTTTTTTTTTTTTTTTAACAGTTTATCATTTTAATGTTTCAATTTGCATTTACTAAGGATGAGGATATTTTCTTAAGTAACATCAGTAAAACTAATAAATTTATGAAATTTAACAGTAATACAATACTTTATTCTAACCTACAATCCCCGCTCCATTTTATTCAATTATGCCAATAATGTCCTATGTAGGACTGTTTTCAGTACAGGATGCCATCCAGGTCATGTCATAAGTAAAGTCTGCACATCTCTTTAGCTTAAGGGGTCCTTCTTTTTAAAAAAAAAATATAAAATTACAAATGCGAAATTAGATACAAGGCTTTGGGAGGGACCCGTGCAGATGAGAGGCCCTTGAAAATGGAGTCTCCTTGGTGTCCTGGTGAATCTGCCTCTGGTGACACTTGGACAATTCTGCTGTGAGGTTCTCAGACCTGGCTGATTAGTCAAGACACCAAGAGAATTTTCTAAGACAGGTTGCAAAGCCCCAACAGAGTGCCTGAATTAGAATCTCTGTCTTGTGAAACTCCCTAGGCAATTCTACTGTGCAGCTAGGTTTGGACACCACTATTTTACTAACCAATTTATAATAGCATATGAGTCCATTAGAACTAGTACCACAAACACATTTGTTGCCTTAATTGTGTAGCCTGTCCAGAAGTAGGTTTTAACCATTGTTATTGACCCATAACCCAAATATTTAGTTTCATCCAGAAAGCTCGTGTGTTAAATGGTCTCAGCAGAGCAGACATACATACTCTTAGGCCAGGCCATCTACTCTCTTTTTAGTGAAGGTTAACCCATCCATAGTGGATTGGCTCTTCACCATTTAGACCCAGTCTAATATTTTTATATATTAATCTTTAATTTTAAAACTCTTTTTAAAAGTCTTTTATCTTTGAGTTGGCATTACATTTCAGATAATCTATGAAGTAAATAAATGGCAGTTGAAGAACATCTGAAACTTACGTCATCACAGTTGGGAGAGTTAGTTTATAACCTTAGGCACAAGGTGGTAGCTAAGTCACTTGTCGTTGCCTGATTAATTGTCAGATTTATAGAAGCCTGTTTTCCTATTCCTGTGAGTATAATGCATTCTTTATTCTTCAAATATAATATTATTTCCATGATGCTGAGAGATCTTCTTAGTCAGAACTGGGTAGTTCTGTCTGTAGAGTAGGTAGATACTACCACATCCAGTCATTTATTCATTTAACTCATTAACTCATACATTCAACAAGTATTAAACAACTGCCTACAATGTGCTAGGCACTGTGCTGGGTGCTGAGGATCTAAACTTGCAGCCTTGGAGCTTAGATTCTAATGGGGAGACAGAAACAGGAAACAAGGTAATTTCACATGGTGATAAATAATGTGTAGAAAATAAAATAAGGTAAAGCCATGGTGAATGTGTGTGTATGAAGGGAGGGAGGAGACAGGGGCCACTACTTACAGAGTCAAAGGTGGTGGTGACGTTTGAACTGAGACTCAAATAGTGACAGGGAGTCTGAGCTGTGCTGTCCAGCACACGGGAGACTGAAGCTCCTAAAATGCGGCTGGCGCCACAGGTTGAAATGATAGTACTTTGGATATAGTGGGTTAAACAAAATGTATCATTAAATTTAATTTTACCTGATTTTTTGACCCTTTTAATGTGGTTATTAGAAAATTACATATATGGTTTGCGTTATATTTCTATTGGATGGCATTGATCTAGAAAGAAAGTTAATTCAATTCCAGTTTTTTTCCAGACTGCACACGTGCCCCTGAGGATCCTTATGGATTGGGGATGTTATGAGTTCCTAAGAGTTTGAGCTAATATAACCCTAGCTAAAATGTACTGAACAGTTAGCATGTAGCAGGCACTTAGTAAAATTGCTTTACATTCATTCCTTGAATTCTCACACTGCTAGGACATAAGAAATATTTCCAACTCGATTTTACAGATGAGGAAATGGAGGTCTACAGGGGCCAAGTAACTTCTTGAGATGACAACGAAATCACGGCGTGAGAAGTCAGACCCACGTCCAGGTCTGATGAGCGAGAGGCCAGGAGTTGCAGTAGGAGGCCGGAGTTTAGAGCACGGACAGGGTCGGGACCACCGCGGGCTTTCCTGCAGCCTCCCGGGTCCTGGAGTGCGGGTCCCCTGGTCCCCACCGCCGTCCCACCGTCCAGCCTGCGCCCCGCGCCCCTGCGCCGCCTCCGGCCGCCCTCCCAGCAGCTCCCGCAGGCCAAGGCCAAGGCCAAGGGCGAGGCGCCGACCTCCCCAAGACCCAGGCCGACCCCGCCGCCCGCGCCCTCGTCCTCTGGGACCCACCTGCCCTGCGTGCCCCGCGCGCCGATGACCCTCGGCCCTCGCCCCGCTGCCGCTCCAACCCCTGTCCCCTGGCGACTACTCCTCGAGCTCACCCGGAGAGCACCCCGCATCCCTGTGGCTGCTCGAAATGTATTTCCCGAGCCAGCGTTCGGCCTTGCAGGAATTCCTGCAAAAAATCCAGCGAGAGCCGATTTCCTCCCCCTTCCCCTACTGCATGCATCTCCCCATCTGCTCCGCCAGCCGTGGTTCTGAAAGAGGCCTTTCTGGGGACCTTTGTCGCTCGAGGGTCATCTCGCCATCTGGAGTGACCAGGGTGCTTGAGTCTGGTGTGTGTATGTTTGTCCACAGCTCGTTAGATACCGTTCCCTGGAGAGGCAGGATCCCCACCCCACCTCCACCTTGGGGGTCCAGCTTTTTCTCCCCGATTGTCCAGAACTTCAGGCTCTGCGCCTCCACAAAGCTGCCTGAGTGTGCAGTCATCCAGCGCCATGGCCGCAGCGGGGACAGTGGGGACATCGTTCCAGACACAACAAGCAGGCTGGACGCTAAGAGGCCCCGAACACCTGGGCAGCGATTCCAGAAGCGGCTTCGCGTTTTACAGGAGGGCACTGGTTTCCTCTTTGGGGTATCTTAGGAGGCGCTGTGAAGAGTCACTAGCACCTCGGGGTGGGGTGGGAGGTGGAGCCAAGCAACACCAGCCTTGACAGGTGTCTTTGTCAGACCTATTTATGGCATCGAACAGCAAGGACGGGGAGGAAAAGGTTCCGTTTTTAAAGTACCCTGCTGCTCACATGACGAGCCCCGTGTTGTTACGCCCAGGAAGAAAGGGAGAACTTCATCTTCACCAGACCTGAGTCTGACTCACAGCACAGCTCTGACTCATTCTTCCAGGACTACTTCCCCAGCCACGAAGAAGCAAATGATGGCCCCAGGGCTGAAACGATTCTGTGAACCAGTCTGACGGGGAGACTGTGTAGAATTGCCACCTGGTGCTAAGAAAAGCCCTCAACGTTTCCTTTTTATTCTCTTTAAATTCATTTTAGCTGGATTCCATCTGTGTAACCAAATTAAAGGGAGGCACCATGATTTATAGGACTTGCCCTGGATCTCCTTACGCGTTCATGTGATACATAGGTGCCTATAAATTAACAAGCTTTACATTTGCCAAGACATAGGTAACATCTGAGATCAAAATGAGGGGCTTCTGACAGCATTTCACATCTACCATTTTTTACATGTGACCCTTTCCTAGGATCTAGAAGTGACAAAAAGGAAACACCATAACCAAAAGCAAAAATTCAGATGAAAACCAAAAAATCAAACCAAAACAAACAGCAAGAGAAAATGAGGACATGCACCTTTTTCTTACCTTACATGCAAGGTATGATCATGATCTTCTTATAGCTGGTGTATTATATGCATATATCTGTAGAAATATTTATTTCCTTAAACTCATTTCTTTTTGTACTTTTTGAAATTTCTGTGTAACTAAAATAAGAATATGAAAGAATTCTAAACTGATATTTATAGATTACCATAAAAACAGATTTATAGATGGTAAAGATGAAATAATACAGTGAACTAGTGAATTAGGAGCAGGAGTAAAAACCCACTCAGAGCACCTTTAATTAATAATGTAGCTCTTAGAGAATTACATTTTGTACTAATAAATGCTCACGTGCCTTCTCCCTACCTCTCAGTTTTCTACATACATTTTTACTGTTATATAGGTTCAGGATAGGAAGGTTGGGTACTATGTGAGAAGGCAGGATATGGGACCTCTTTTATTAGTCCTATGATTTTAAGAAGTACTTATATTTGCAAAGGTAATCCAATTTCTTAAATTCTACCTTCTTTTAGGACTTCCTTCAGCTCTTGGAAAAAAAAAATGGAGGTCAGAAACTGTGAGTGGACTCCTCAGACAGAAAGGAGAGAAAGAAATTATTTACAAATGCTTCAGAAGTCGTCATGACTCAGCCATAAAAAAAAAAAAGAATGAAATAATGCCATTTGCAGCAACATGGATGGACCCAGAGATTGTCATACTGAGTGAAGTATAATAAGTCAGACAAAGACAAACATCATATGATATCGCTTATATGTGGAATCTAAAAAAAATGGTACAAATGGACTTATTTACAAAACAGAAATAGAGTCACGGATGTAGAAACAAACTTATGGTTTTGGGAGGGTGTGGGGAATAAATTGGGAGATTGGGATTGACTTATATATGCTGCTATATATAAAATAGGTAACTAATAAGGACCTACTGTATAGCACAGGAAGTCTACTCAATACTCCGTAATGGCCTATATGGGAAAAGAATCTAAAAAAGAGTGAATATATGTATATGTATAACTGATTCGCTTTGCTGTACACCTGAAACTAACACAACATTGTAAATCAACTATACTCCAATAAAAATTTTTTTAAAAAAGTCATGTCATGTCTATGTGTAGAATTTCCTTTGTACAGGTTTTGAGTGGGTGTTGTATCATTCGCTATGCTCTGTTCCTTTCTCTCTTTTTTCTCTGGCCTTCCGATTACGCATATGTTATACTTTTTGTAATTGTCCCACAGTTCTTGGATATTCTGTTCCATTCTTCCCCAGTCTTTTTTCTCTTTGCATTTCAGTTTTGGAAGTTTCTACTGATGTATCCTCAAGCTCCTTGGTTCTTTCCTGAGTGTCTAGTCTACTAATGAGTCATCAAAGTCATTCTTCATTTCTGTCACCATGTTTTTGATTTCTAGCATTTATTTTTGATTCTTTCTTAAAATTTCCATTGTTTTGCTTACAGTTAGCCATCTCTTCTTGCATGTTGTCTGCTTTTTAAATTAGAGCCCTTATCATTGTTGTCCTAAATTCCTAGTCTGATATTCCCAGTATCCCTGCCTTATCTGAGTCTGGTTCTGCTGCTTGCTCTGTCTCTTTAAACTATGTTTTTGGCCTTTCAGTAGCCTTGTAGTTTTTTATTTAAAGCTAGACGTGATGCGTATCAGGTAAAAGGAACCCAGTACTTGTTCCTGCAGAGGTTTCTGCTCATGGATTCCTAACGTGGCAAGCTCTAATTCTTTGCATACACCTGTCTGGATCTCTAATTTTGAGGACAGTGGTTTGCTCTGTGATCTCACTTCTCTGATGGATCCAAGAAGAGTTGTTGATGTTTTTGGTTTATTCAGAGTTTTAGTTGTTGTTAGGATAGAGTGACAATTTGTAAGCTTTTTACATGCCAGACCAGAAACTGGAAGTCCTCAGTCAATGTTCTTTAGTTGCAGGAAATGGAAACCTTCTGGCTAACTTAAGGGGAAAAAAATTTAAAAAGAAGTAATATATTGAAGGCTATGGGTGCCTCACAGGATTACATAAAGTCATATGCAGGCAAGTCATGCAAAGTACAGAATCCAGAGACACTCTGGGCTCGCAGGCCTGCCTTGGGTCCCATGCCCCACCCCCCCCCACTGCCAGGGAGAGCAGTCCCACCAAGGTTGAGTGGGAGGGATTCTTCCTAAAAGGAAATTTAGGGTACTGCTAGAAGAAGCAGGGGGTTGCATTATAAGGATAGAAGGAAACCAAGGGAAAGAGGAAACCAAGCAGCTGCTGAAGTTCCAACTCACCTCTGATGGCCTTTCACTGGGATAGAGGACCACAATTAATTTTTTAGATCAAAGACTCATGGAATTCCTTTCCAATGTTATAATTCTGTACATTCTTTATATTTAATGGATTTTTGGTTATTAGGGGCTGAGTCTCAATATGAAAATTATAAACACTATGCTGACACATGGGAATGTCACTTATTATTTGTGAGTTTTGTTATTTTAGATTTCTTTCACTTGACATATGTTCTAAGTATCCATGTTCTATCTCCCTTCATCTATTTAAAGTCAACATTAAGGGAAAGAAATCCTAGGTAATTCTGTTCCTAATGTTCCTTTTTTCCTTTGAAGTAGAACCAGATCTCTGAAGAGAGTTCAGTCTCTGCCTGATCCAGGGTCTGCTTTGTCTTCCAAGGAGAATTAAGGGTGAAAAATCAGAGGCCTAATTGACTACTTGCTAATGATTAGTTTGGGGAATAAAGAGCTATGGCTTCCCATTTCCAGCACTCCTGATCACCATCTTTTTCTGCTTAGCTAGTTTATCAATTTGGAATCAGTTGCAGACAACAGAGTCCACTCAAGCTAGCTGGGGCTGAAGGGGATTTGTTAACAGGCATTGGTTGGCTTAGACACCCACTGAAAGGATTGGAGGAGTAGGCTCAAGGTTGAGCTTCCTGGAACTAGAATTACAATGCCTTGGTGAGTCAGAGAGCTGACAGGAAGTGGCAGAATCAAGCTGCTAACCGAGTCCTTAACATATACTATACATAGTAGAGGGTCTGCATTCACACTTTGAGAACATCGACGTCAGGCGTCAACAGGGGAAGAGGAGTCAGCAAAGGAGATTATGAAAGAGTAGCCAGAGAGGTAGGAGGAAATCCAGGGAGTATGGGGTCACAGAGGCCAAGGGAAGACTTTCAGCAGAAGGGAATGGAAAAGAGGATCTAAGAAATGTCCAGGACACAATAAGGAGGTTGTTAGAAATCTTGTAAAAAACCATTTTGGTGAGATTAATGAAGCCAGAATGCAGTGAGTGAAGGAGTGAGTGGGAAGTATGAAAACAAAGACAAATGTACACCACTCTTGCAAAAAGCCTGGATGTGAAGGAGAAGAGAGAGGGGAGTGGTCGTTAGAGTGTGACATAGTGGGGAGAGGGTGACTCTTTTTTTAGAAGATGGGAAAGACTAGTAGCACATGTTAAAATGTTCATAGGGAGAATCCTATTGAGTAGAAGTAGTTGAACATACAGGAGAACAATGTGCAATCCATGGAGTGTGGTTCCTGAAGAGATGGGAAGGGGTAGGAGGAGAGATCTGAGGAAAGAGTGGGAGTGGGAGGATCAAAGAGATGAAATACCTGCAATGGAGAACAGGAGGGTCACTGGGCAGCCCCGAGTCCTAATATATCAACAGAAATCTGTACTTTAAGAAGATATTTCAAATACCTGACATACAGATCCTAGAATGGGGAACTGGCTGAGTGAAGGTGAGATGGGGGCTGTGCAAGTCCTATTATATATAACTGGGACGCTAGCAAACCTTATGGATCAGTTAAGATGTTTCTGATTACATGCAATAAATACAACTTGAACTAGATTATATAATGAAGGTTTATAAGGAAAAGTCCAAAAATGTGTAGGCTTCAGGCATAGATTGATCAAGTCTCCTTTTGTGATTTACTCTATTTGACCCCACTCCATGTGCTAGCTGTATTCTTATTCTGGCTTCCCTCAGGGTTACACTTAGACTACCAGCAGCTGCCAGGGTTAAGGATCCCAGAAAAAATTAGAACCATAAAGGAAGAGGGGGAGGAAAAGGGAAAAAAATACCTACCTCCTGCCATCTTCCTTCCATCCAATCTCCCACCATTTCTCTCCCTGGCAGGACCTAACAAAAGCCAGAGAGAAGGGGGCCCAGAATCAGCTCTAATACAAAACAAATGAGGGGAGCGATGGGGAAATGGATCTGAAGGCAAACAGGCAGATATCTGGCACAGGCCTAAGGTGGACAGAAATCCTCCCAGCACACAGAACCTGAGGAACTCGTCCTACAACCAGCTCATGGAGGGCTCGGCCTTCCTAGATCATGGGAGGTGATGGCTGCCATTTATTGGTGGCATAGTATGCTATTAGAAGTGGTACAATATTGTGAGCGGGAGTTTGCCTCTCAGTGATCCAATTCTTCTCTGCCCACAGTGAGTTGGGGTGTAGCTGAATATCTCACTGAGAGGAACTCCTATCACATGGAGATCCTAGGTGCTGGGAGCTGGCTGCAGTTCTAAGCCAGGACTTTGGGCTGATTTTGGGAAAGGGGGCAAGAACACTTAGATTATACATGTAACGGGTCTATTGCGTAAGGCAAGCATATATGGAAAGGAGAGCGTGGGCTAGCCAGCCAGGTGCTGGGCTGTGGTTGCTATTGTTTGGAGCTGCCTGCATGCATTTCCTTCCTTCCTTCTGTAACCGGGTGCTCCAGAACTTGGACGGGAACCCCACATTGGTAAGACACTTGGCTTAGACAAGCGCCTTACATAGTGCCCATTGGCCCAAACCTTCGGTCTCCCAGTGTCCTTGCCCTCACACTCCCCAGGAGTTGGGATTACAGAGGTGTGCCTGTGTACCAGACAGCAAAGGGGATGGATGATGAGGTGGACAGCAGTTGTTTTTGTCTGCCCATCATCCCTTCCTTTGGGGAACTAACTCTTCCTCTCCCTGCGGTTCTGGAAAGAGCTGTAAATCACAAGCACCCATACCCTGACATCAGAAGAGTCCATGTGACCTAAGCTAAGCCAATCAGATACTCCCTCCCAGGAATTTGAACTGAGGACAGATATAACAGGGCCAGAAGACAGCTGAAGTTGCCTCTCTCTGGTAGCAGTACCCTGGAAAGACGCTGGCTTGGGGCAGGAGTCCCCAGCTGGAATCTCAAGCTCTGTCCTGCTCTTCGTCCTTCCTGAGGTGTGGGTGGTCAGCTCTGTGCATTCTGGGAACTCCCTAGTATTCTTCCTACAAAACTTTTCGTGCTTAATTGATTTTTCTGTTCCTAACAACCCCAAACCCCTGAAACAAGAGTCAACATGAGTTAAAGACTTAGCAGTCACCACAGAGCTTAAGAACTGAAGTTGAATCTCCCTTGCTAGTATTATTTAGGACAGAGATGATGCAAAGTTACACAGATCACAGGGTTCTGGAACAGGCTGTATTTGCACAGAAGTCCATGGACCACATGTGCCCTTGAAAAATAGTGAGGTGTTAGGAAAAACTTCATTACCTGGGTTATGTATTTTCTTAGAAGATATGGTTTCAAAGTAAGTCATGAATTTTCTCTTTCTGTTGGGGGGCATGCCTTGCTGAGCGGCTTGTGGGATTTTAGGTCCCCAACCAAGGATTGAACCCAGGCCCCTGGTAGTGAAAGCACAGAGTCCTAACCACTGGACCTCCAGGGAATTCCCATGAATCTTCTTTGTCATTTAACTAAAATTGTAAAAGTAATATACTAAGGGTGCTTCTTCAGGACAAACTTAACATTCTTCCCTTCTGCCTGCCGATGTCTGTGTCATACATACTATTAATTTAGGAATAATCTGTTTGCTGAAGGATATCTTCTGGACATGCACAGAGGCGTACAAATGCAGTCCTAAACACGATGCTTACAAATAATTTATTCTTATTTCATACATTTGTTTTTCAGCAAAAAATGAACAGTTATTTATACAGATTTTCATATTCAAGATCGTAGGGAACAAATGTCTCAGAAAACCCAAATCATGATACAACAGAAATGAGTCACAATTTTGTTCAGCTACATGCACAGAACTGACCAAGTGATCGTTATTTCTACGGATTATTTTGCTTAATTTATCAGGTAATAGGGGATTACGATTAAATAATCCTTTCCTGGCAGAACACACCAACGATTTGAAACCACAGTGTAGTCCCTGCTCACACATCCTGAGAAAGCCTCGCCTGCTAGCTAAACACAGCTGTTTAAGATCTAGGTGGTGACTGGAGTTAAGGTAGCCTAAGAAGAATTAATTTAGCAAGCAGTGGAAAAACTAGAAACTATTAGTTTCTTTTTTTCATGCCTGCATTTTCCTTTACTCCCTTCTTCCTCCATTATCACCATTAAATGAACTTCAAAAATACTGACACAAGGAGGGCTCTATTTGGTCACTGTTAAATCCTCCCTCTGTCTCTGATGTGAGGAACAAAATGAGTATGGCCCTTCAGTTAATGCCCTTGACTGCAAAAGGGGACCTGCTGGTTGTACATTCTTGTAAATCTGAGTACAGTCATTGTATTTAAATCCTCAGTTTAGAAATGGATGAACCTCCTAAGGCAGATGGTTTGAGAAGGCCTAAATACGCATGGAATCCTTTTAGAAACCTTTTGTCTTCAAGGCTGAGTTGGAAAGTGAAGGCTTCAGGGGTGATGGCCACGGTCTGGGAGAAGGCTGATAAGAAGAGAGTTCAGAGCTACCACGTGCTTTATTTAGAGAAGACAGCGGCCACAGCGGCCTCCCCCAGCCCTGAAACACAGCCTTTTCCTGGTCTCTGGATTGATGGCATGAGGCTTTATTCTTCTTTCCGCTCCAGAGAAATTAGGAGCGGAGTGTCCAGCGCTATACATTTTACTGGCTATGTTATCCACTGTGAGTGAACCCTCATCAAACTCAACTGGGCCTCATTTCTTTATTGCCTTGGTACTCAGTTGCTTAGCTGGGATAATTTTGCTCATAGCCTCCATAAAAGACCAGCCTGGTAGAAAAGGAGACCTTCTGCGCTAAGCCTTGCTGGGAGAGTGAATTTAATGATGTTTCTAAATAGAATTTTAAAAAGACTTAAATTTAGCCTTGTGACACACCTATAACATAGCTGACCTGTTTTCTTCTTTTAAAAAAAATTGTTTTATCCTTTTTTAAACTATACACTATTTACATTTTTCAAGACCTTGTAGGTCTTTATCATTTGGGTAAGAGCTCCAGGTGATTAAACTCCCAGGACAAAGATGAGGCTTTCCAAAAAGCGCTGGTTCTCATCTATGTGCAAAGGCCGGTTTTTACAAACAAATTGCTATTATAAACTTTTAAAATATAAAATTAGAATTCTTCTCTAAAAATTTTGCCTATTAATTTTCGTTTTTGCATCCAGCATGTTACAAACAGATCATGCTTTCTAACTAGAGATGGACCTAAAAGGAGAAATGATATTAATGTGCCCCTGTACTCCATCTGGAAACAAGGGTTATTTACACGGGGTCCTTTCTCAATGTTGTGGTGAGCTGTGAGGAGCAGGGCCATCTCTACAGCATGGCTGGAAAACCAACCGAAGACCCCTCCACTCCTGCTTGAGTGCTTATTGCATATTTTAGGTGGAGTATAAGGCATGAGAAAGGTGGCCAGCCACTTTTACACGCTGGAGCATACTGCTGCACATTCAAGAAATGCCATGGTTGGAATAGCTTTCAGAGACTGTTCAAGAACAAAACGTATTAAAGGTCATGCGTTACATTTAGAAGCACAATACACTGGAGAACATTTTCAAAAGCTCAAACGCAAAGCTGTGTTCCACTGAGTTAAACAGTCAATAAATGAGCATTTTTGCTGCCTCTAGGTATGTGTTCAGAGCTTTCAAAAGTTACATCCTGCCACAATTAACAGCCAAATGAGCATTCTCGGCCTCTGACCTATCCGTAAACACTAATTCTGCAACTCACTCACAGGCTCTGAAGAAGCTGTTTGGAAACAAAAGAAGCCCACGAACCGGTTAGAAATCTGCAAACCAGAAATGCAATACATTTGTCCTTCTTTTAACAACGACAAAAATTTGTGTTGGCTTTTGGAATAGTGACCAAGAAGAGTAGACGACCAGGGGCTTCCCTGGTGGTGCAGTGGTTAAGAATCCGCCTACCAATGCAGGGGACACAGGTTCGAGCCCTGGTCCGGTGCCGCGGAGCAACTAAGCCCATGTGCCACAACTACTGAGCCTGCGCTCTAGAGCCTATGAGCCACAACTACTGAGCCCGCGAGCCACAACTACTGAAGCCCGCGTGCCTAGAGCCCGTGCTCCGCAACAAGAGAAGCCACTGCAATAAGAAGCCTGTGCACCGCAACAAAGAGTATCCGGAGTGCTGCAACAAAGACCCCAATGCAGCCAAAAATAAATAAATAAATAAATTTATTTATTTAAAAAAAAAAAGAGTGGACACCCACTTTCACAATTAAGAAATAATTATCCATAATATTGAAGGAATAAGATCTTCAGTAGGAAGACATGCAGCCTATCACAACAGAGTACAGCAGTACTCGGCTTCCACCAATGATTGCTGCCTTTTTCAGTTTGTCTAGACTTGTTCGCTTTTTCTCAGGCTATATAGGTCAGAGAATATTGGCAATCCTTCAAGAAAATGATTCAAAAGGTGATTTACAATTGGCTGATGCTATCCCCTCATGCTTTTTTGCCTTATGCCCTAATTTTATGGAGACAAATTAAAGACGGTAAACCAGGAGTACATCTGCTACTCAAAATATACCTAGGTACTTGTGCTCAGGTCAAAAGCTACAGGATGTGGTCAGGCTGCCAAATACAATTCCTCGCCTGCCTATCTGAGCACTAATGCCCTGGGAGTGCACATGCTTTTCTAGGGACAAAATGTAAAACTCAGGCAAAATTGTCCGTAGTTCAACTTGTCCCATTCTAACTGTGTGAATCTAATCCCCCTTGTTCTCCCTTCTCCCATGCCTGCTTCCTATCTTTTTCGCATCTGATACTTTTTCTATGTAGCTTTCTCCAGATTAATTTTTTTCTAAAACAGGTTTCATAGCTTACAACACAATGACCTGAAAAGAGGAAAAAGGCTAAAGAACATTAGGTAATCTCAGCTAATCTTTGGAGATATAAGCATTTAAGCTCACATTTTTAAAAACTTAAATATGCTATCTGTGAAATGCAGACACTTAATGATATCACGGTTTAGGCACTTTGGATGAACCTTGCTTCATAGTGGTTTGAAAACCATGAAACTTCCAAAAGTGATCGTTATTAGTGTCTTTATTTATTAGCAGTGATGATAAATTTTTCTACTCTTTGTACATATGCCTGCTCTCCCTTCACCTGGAGTGTGCATTAAACTTTCTAGTTATTTTTACCAAGAAAATTCACATAGGCCTAGGACCAGACAGAAAAAAAAAAAAAAGGAATGAAATCGATTGTGGGTAAATTAGCATGTTAATTGAAACAAGATTCTATGCATTGCTCTTAGGCTAATAGGAGAAAAGAACCAAACTCAGTGGCTTGGTACATTGTGCTTATGGCCAAGGTCAGAGCTGGATCCCTGGCCAGAGGGCCTTTCTGGTGCTCCTACCTCTGTTCCACCAGCAGATAAAAGGGTAATGGCTATAATAATATGGCTGGTTCCTTGCCCAGCATCTTACATGCAGAAGGTTCCTAATGATCACTAAAGGGATTACACGAACAAGCAAGTGAAAATCAACTCAGAGTGAAGTCAGCAGTGGCAGACTTCAGCAGATGAAGAACAATCCAAGATGATAAAAAGTACTTAAGTAGCTGATAACATTTTGTTTAAAATTTTATAACCTAAATTCAAGGATAGCCATCTCTAACCTCGCTGTTTTACAATTATAAGGTAATCAATTAAAGGGGGAAAATATATAGATATCCAATTAGTGTCCGTGTGCTTGGCCAGGCGTCATACCCATGCGAACTAGTAACACTCACAATTGAGCACACAACCGTCTCCACGTTCTAATTCTGCCACCTTGGACCAACGGTATAACCCTGAAGTGGAGACAACTCCTACCGTATGTCTCCCACTATAGCTTTGTGCAGATTAAATCAAGTTGTGAAGAGATCTGAAGATTAAAATCCCTGTTTGTTATTGCTGTTAGCTCTCAGATTCAGCACCAAATCAGAAAAAGTTATAAAAATCACCTCTATCCTCAAATTTTGCATTCTTCAAAATGATTCCCCTGAAGTAGTATGATGAATTAAGTGAAATGGTTTTTGACTGCGATCACTTAACAGGCAGGATTTATGAATGGAAACATGGGAAGGCCACTCTGGCCAGCTCTGAAGCCCCATACTTTCTTCCTGGGCTATTTACAGAAAGTGTATGGCCAGGGGAAAAGATCACGTTTGTTTTTACAAGCCAGTCATGACATGACCGAAGAACTCACTTCCTCTCTCTGGGAGGTCACCCTCTTCACCTGAAGGTGCAGATACAAGAATGGCAGGGAAGAAAGGAACCTCCCCTTAGCCACCTAACTCAGCCTGAGTCAATTCCAGAGACCAACCCACAGGGTGACAGGCATGGAAGTCAAACACCCTCATTTCCCAGGCATGACTCTCTGATGTTGCTCCTTGAGATGTCATCCAGATCATGACTAACAAGTAAAAATAAAATGCATTACATAACGGGCTTCAAAATTCTACTGCTGAAATAGGTTGTACAGAGATAAGGGAGTGCATTCTTATCATTTGTCCTACATTTCTAACAGCTGAACACAATAAACTGAATTTTAAAGGATGTGGCAAAATGAAGAGTGTGAAAAAATATTTTAAAAGCGATTTTATTCTGATTGTCATATTACCCCTGAAATATGTAATATACCTGGAGAGTTCCATGCAAATGTGGAGACTGAGTAAATATTTGCTGATTCTCAAATATCATCATTTATCTTGACCGAAATCCGATATCATTTAGCAAATAACATATATAGCTTCACAAATCAACCCTGGTCTTATGTAGTGCATACGGTACCTATTTGGAAACATGAGGTAGAGCCAAACCACTGTTTTCAACTAGAATGTCCTTTGTCAGTGCTGTATGTGGTATATAAAAATGAAGATGGAATGGGAAAGGGAAAGTGCAGGAGGGAAGAGGCAAAGGGAAGGAAAGTCAGTCCCCACTCTGCTGAAACCTTCCAGGGGAAAAGTGTGTTATCTTACTGGGCTCATGCATCATAATCACTTGAAAATTATATGGGTATAATTTTATCCTTAAGTGGCCTCTGCTTAAGGACAAAGACACAAGGCAAGAAGAGAATTTTCTTTGAGGACCTGGAAGATCGCCAACAAAAATTTAAAATGACAAATAGAGGCTTTATTTCTTGTTCTCAAACTCATCAACCTTTTTTAGAAGTCTGTCTCTAGAGAGTTTCTTCTATTTTACAAGGAAGATCCAAAATGCTCCTCAACCTGTTTTTCTAGCTTCCAAACCAACATTTCTGGGGGCTCTGGAAGAGACAACAATGACATGCAAATGAGTTTGCATGTGGAAATAGCCTGATTTCCACAATTGTCCTTGAATACACGTACTGAATTAAGTTAGAGCTGAGGATTAACATCCGTGGCAGGCACAACTCTCAGTCTCTGTAACCTAACAGGAATCTCCTTGCACTTTGCCAAACATGAGACACTGACACCCATCAGCAAAACATGCAAAGTGTATTTACGATCTCATTAAGAGGTCCTAAGTTAAATATAGACATATATAAAGTTAACTTCTGTGTGCAATTAACACACAAGGATACTGGTTCCTCCAGGGAATTGTGCCGAGCCTCTCTGATTACAAGTACAGTAGTGATTAAAAGCATAAACAAAAAGAGCAATCTTGGCAGGAGCACCAGCCTACCAGTGCTGAGGTAAGTGTTCATCTACCTTCTGTGCTTGATCTAAATTATACCATGAAGTCAAGACTTCCCCATTCAATGACTTATTTGGCTCTTCACCCAAAGGACTTCTCAAGAAGTGTGATAAGTATTTAAATAAGCCACCTCAGTGGTTTGTGTTAGTCTAGAGTTGCCATCTCAAGTCCAGGATAGCGTTTATGAGAGATGTCTTAAGTAACACTGGCCAATGTGGTTGTCAGATAGGATCTCAGGAGCGTGTTTCCCTAATTTTTCAACGATTTAGGGTGACCGCCATTCATTTCCATAGTCTGGATCCAAATGAGACTTCAGTGCTTAACTAGGCAAAGGTCATCTTATTTAACTCAAAATTTTCAGCTATAACTCAAGTAACATACTCCTGACTTTCATATTACAACTGCCATATTTACTCCTGAATACTACGATTTTAATTTTAAGCAAGGCTAGATGGGCTCAGTCTAGAACAGTGTCCTTTCACCTTCCCCGATGGCAGCATTAGGAACCACAGCCTCATTAGTGGGTTGATTTCTTCTCCTTGTAAGAGAAGCCAAATGCTCTGCAGGTCCTAGGAAGCCACTACCGGTCCTACCGAAAACTTACAACCCATACCATCTTCCTTCCCTCCTGAGTAGAATGTTAAACCTTGATTTGCAATAAAGTAAGAAAAGCTTACACCTACTGCTCTCCATATGCAAGAAGCTATGTTCGAGGACCAGTCATTTGGGCATTGCTTCAAAAGGCACATTTATTCCAGTGGCAATTTGAATCAGTAGAGAAAGAGAGAATAAGATTAAAAACAAAACCAAAAAATAGGATGGGTTTTGTGGAATACATTAAAGTAAATAGCAATCTGGGACCTATACAAACCACTTAGCTCCTTCCCAATAGTTTAACCAGAGTCCCTAAGGTAGAATAATTCACAGTTGTATCATGACACACACAGGCCTTCAAAAATACTGTTTAAAAAAGTAGCTGAGAACTCTCAAGCAGCTTGCCCTGATGTCCAGTTCAAGTATATGCAATGCAGAAGAGCTGCAAGATTCAAAACTACGTGACAAAGAAAATTCAGTGCAGATCACAGGCTTTGATAAATTATGAAAAATCATTGTATATATTACTATTTAACTAACATCTAAGAAACATTTTGAAATAATTAACGTGTGTTCACATTCCATGCATTTTCTAGCAGGTTAAGCCCTGGGTTAGTGTCTCTGTGCTCTTTTCCTACAAAGCTCTATTCTTTGACAAATCCAAGCATTCCTCACACCGAAACGGAAGTACCCAGGGATTCTGTCTACTTACCCTTTACTGCATGCCTGACCTCACAAGGGCTGCTTGTTATTACCTCTGGCAGAAAAGACGACTGGAAGATTGAACTGGTTGGGGTTTTATGTGGGGTTCTATTCGCTGCCTTAGAAGAATCCCTGGATGTCACAGACACCACCTGCATTTTTTCCAGGGGCAAGAACCAGCCGCCCTCTCCCTCCTGCTTGCCCCACCTCCCTCTTCCAAAGCCCTAAGTGCACTGAGACCCCCTTGTCGCACTGAACTTTTTCCCTGTGGTTTTGCAGCACCCTCCTCGAGCAAAGAAGGAAACACAACAAAACTTGAAAACAAACCAACAACAGAAACTTCAAACAGGTGGGCGAGCCCGCAGTCTCCTCCAAGGCGAAGGCTCACTTTTTACTGCAGAATTCGGTGTTGCTGAGGAACTTCTTGATGACCAGCCCCAGGCAGACAACCAGCAACAACATGTAGCCCACTGTGCCCGAGAAGGTGGGCGCGTCCGGCGGCGCCTTGAGGAACTGGCGCAGGCCCTCCTCCACGTAGTACACCTGGTCGTAGATGCTGAGGAAAGTGAAGATGTGAAAGAGCTGGTGGCTGTGGCCGATGATGTCGAAGAGGCCCGGCTGGATGCGCTCGGGGATCTTGCTCACGTTGAAGAAGGCGGCCACCACCAGCCAGAAGTAGCGGCGGTAGAAGTGCACAAAGAGCGTGGGGTTCTCGCCCCGCAGGTCGAAGAGCCAGCTCTCGAGCATGATGGGGCAGGCCATGCTCAGGGGCATGACGAAGACGAAGGTGCGCAGCGCGAACGGATACGAGCACCAGTCAGTGCGGCTCTTGCAGCAGGCCACGGTGCAGGCCACGGCCAGCAGGAAGGCCACGGGCAGCACGAGCGCGCGGTAGGCGGCAATGAGGCCCGTGCAGTCCACGTGCCAGCCCAGGCGCTGCTGCACGTACGGGGTCATCACCCTGGCGTCCAACAAGCTCAGGCCGGGCAGCAGGTAGTAGTAGTAGGCCACAGTGCTGCCAAAGCCGTAGTAGCTGATGGACGCGTAGTCCAGGTAGAAGAAGGCTGCGCGCAGGCGCAGCGACAGGCAGCTGAACACGTGCGCCGTGCAGCTCATGGCGAAGGTCAGCAGCACGCCCGAAGCGTAGCACCACAGCGGCAGCAGCCACGGATGGTGGAAGGGCACGTCACGGCCGCTCAGGAAGAACAGGCGGCAGAACTTGCTCAGGAACAGCAGCAGTGGGATGAAGTGCGTCCAGAAGTTGAGCGTCTCGTTGGTAGGCTTCAGCACCGAGGCTAGGCACTCCTGCGCCGTGCACGGTAGCCGCCGGTAGCCCGACAGGATGAAGCACTCCACAAAGTCGTCGGGCACCTCGTCCCAGCGCAGCAGCGGCTTGGCGGAGGCCGGAGGGTCTCCGGAGAGTGAGGGGTGCGGGCGCGAGGCGGCCTCCGAAGCCGCCGCGGTCGTGCCGGGCGGGCCCTTTGTGCCCGCGCTCCGGGGCTGCAGGCGCCGCGGCATGGTGCCCGGGGCTTGGCTAGGGCGCGCACAGGCGACCTCTGGCGCCGGCTCCGGCGCGCTCGCCAATCCCCGCCGGCTGCCGTCGGAGCCTTTGTGCACCCGCCGGGGGCGTCGCTGCAGGTTCCAGAGAAGACCTGAGCGTCGGAGCAGCCGTTCCTAAAAAATAAATAAATAAGTAAATAAAAATAGTCATCGATTTCGCAGCCGCGTAGCTACCGGTAGGAGCGCACGGGGCTCGGCGGCCCCTTCGCCAGGCTCCCTGCTACCGGCTCTCGGCCGCCCGCGCTGCTGCAGCGGCGGTGGCGGCGCGGCTGACGGCGGCGCTGCTGCGGTGACTGGGCATCGCGCGGTGCGGGCGCAGCAGCAGCCGCCCCCGGCGCGGGAGGAGGGGATGTGGGAGCTGAGGCGCTGGAGGGAGGGAGGGACGGGCGCACTGGGGGAGGGCGGGGGCCTCTTTGGCTAGTGTTTCGCGGCGGCCTCGGGGGATAGAGTTGTCCCTGGGCTCGAGTTCCGTACCATCCCCCCCTCCCTCGGGTCGCAGAAGCCCGAGCTGGCCCGTTAATGATTGATGTGGGGGACCAAAGGCTGCTCCCGCGACTCGGCAGCCCGCGCCGAGAGCGAGGGTCGGCGCGGGGATCGAAACCCGACAGCCACGCGGGCGTTCGACAGGACACTGGAGAGCCGCGTTCGCTGGGGGCGGGGAGCTGCGGCCGCGGGGGGAGGGGAGAGGAGCGCAGCCTGCGCGCCGGAGCCGGGGCAGGGCGGAGGGATGCGCTGACAGTAATCTCCGGAGGGGGCGGGGGGCGCTCCGGAGGGGCGGGGGGCGCTCCGGAAATCGGGGGCCTTTGAGGCCATGTCTGGATCGGGGCGTGTCATTGTCAGATACCTGGGACTGCTCCTCTCTTTCCGTGCGTGTGCGCGCGCCCGCGCGCGCGGTCCTCACTCTTCAGCACCATATCAAGCATTAGTTTGTCTCCTTTCGTCTAGCGGACTTATTCAGGTGCGTCACTAACCTCCTTTCGTCCTTGTCCGGTCCAAACGAACGGTCCTCTAAACTGGCCTGTGGTCGCTCTCACCACGCCTCGGGGGCCGCAGCTCACCCGTGCTCCTGTTCTTGTGTCTTTAACTAGGAATTTTGTTTGGAGCCCAAAGTCCTACAACTCAGAGCGGGCTGCTCAAAACTCCACGTTTTAATGAAAAATTTCAGGCGAAGACCAGATGATTCAGAAAGCCTGTAACGATCTGAGGAATTTATTAAGAAGGGGTTCCCAAGCAGGGCTGCGCCTGAGTCAAAGGCTGATCATAAGTGGGGGGGCGTTGATGACGGAGGACTTCAGGGAGGAGGTGCGTTCTAGCCCGAAATGAAAAGAGAACGGAGACGAATTCGTAGAGACTCGGAGGGGTGGCTTGGAAAAAGCTTATGCATAATTTAGCAGAAGTACCTGGCAGGCTAAGTTTGGTGGCTGGAGCCCAGAAGAAAGGAAGACTGAAGAATGGAAAACAGTTGTGATGCACTGCGCTGTGAAAATATGCCCGTAAGCCTTGTGAAAAGAGGGGCTAAAAAACCTGCCTCCTGTAAAATGTTTATCATTTCACGGAAGTTTCTCTTAGTGATGCCTTGGGGGTGTGACTGAGTCTGACTTGCATCACTGACCTGCTGTATAGTGTCATGGCAACAAGGGCTAATCTTTAAGAAACCAGGCACTGTTCTAAGTGCTTTACAGTTTAAAAATTTTTTAGGTATTATTATTTTTCCCATTTTGCAGGTAAGGAAGTGGAAGCGCCACAACGGTGAATAATATGCCCAATTGGCAGAAGGGGGATTTGAACCCAGCAAGCTGCTTCTGGATCTCGTGTACTTAAAGCAGAACATCCAACAACCTGATTTGCTCAAAAGAAACTAGTAGGGAAGGATAGTCTGATTTGAGGAAAGCCTTTCATTTTCATTTTATAAGTGAAAGGCCACCTTCATCACTATAACAAATCCTGTAGGTACGTCAAGGAAGATATACTTGGTGGCTCAGAGGACTTAAGTTATGGATAAGAATTATTTATAACTAAGAAATCATTCAGTATTGTAAATGTCTAGAATTACTTAAAGGTAGTAGAAACAGTCCCTTTAGAAGTTTCCGCCTTCTCTTTCAAAAAAGTGTTTTCCATTAGTAACTGCTTTAGCAAACTCTTACATAATTAGACCAAAGGTACACTTGGGTCTTGAGCCTTTCTGAACTATCACAAATTTCTTATTAATGGATTTTAAATAAATGAGATTTTGCCATAGTTACTTAACTAGTATTTTGTTTTGCCACTGTCTATAGCCTTGTTGTTTTAAAGCAAAACCTAGTTTCCTTTCACATCTGGACTAAGGATCCAGGCTAATTTGTAAAAGGGATTAAGATTCAGGCATTTATAACTCAAACCTGGGAATGATAAAACTGAATCCAGGGCAGGCTGGAAAAAAATTTTTTTTTCTATTCTCTTTGTTACTCCACAAACAACCTGAGCTGTAGAAAAATGTTGATCTTCTAATAAACCCCATATTTACCAACCTCTTAGTTGCATAATCAGCTCACTTACATAATCGGGGAGAAAGCATAGAAAGTTCACATCAAGTGAAATAATGGAATTGACTGTAAATGAAAGTGAAAAAACGCTGGTTAGATGGAATAACATTTATCTTTATGACTAAGAGTGGTGAGACTGGCTATAATAAAAGATGGTGTTCTTTAAAACACTCAGTATTTTATAAAGTCAAAAGATCTGTTGTAACATTCTTACGTCTTTCGGAAAGCCTTTGTGACTTCTGCTTTTCTCTTTTCTCATGCGTCTCCCACCGCACATGAGGCACAAAATCAGCTGCTGCCTTGAAGTGGTGTTCCCGAAAGCTCTCTGATGCCAGCCAAGACAGGTGTCCTGGCTATACCTTGACAAAGCCAAGTAAAAAGGAACTAAGGAAACTGCAAAATTCACCTAACTTACTTAAAAAAAAAAAAAACTATGATTTTTCCTTAATTACTACCAATCTATAGAATTAATTTTTCTTAAGGTTTTTGAGATGTAAAACTGTGTTCCCCAAACCTTACAAAGGCTGGCTTTTGTAGTTTATTTTAACTCCAGTAAACTAACTGCCTCTTGTCAGTGAGAACCACGATTCCGTCCCCTGGGCTTGGCTAAACAGATAGAAGCAGCGGGCTGGCTGCCATTCCCTGAAGGTGCACTGGGAGATAAGGCATCTCTAAGGTAACCAGAACTACCCAGTTCCTGATAGAGAAGAGTCACCAGATATTACATTGGAAAGCCGGTGCCAGCGTTTAGAGGCAGAAACCAGCTAGTTCTCCCAATTGCAATCTTGTCAAACCAAGGCTACAAATGTGTTTTTCGCAGTTCTGTGGAGGCTCTGTACATTTGGGTGCTGAGGGGTCCTGGCTGCAAAACGTAGTCATAGGTAGGAATTGTAGCAAGCAGGACAAATGGCTTTTGCCCTTGTGGTTTGCTTTGGTGATGTTCTTATAGACCAACTATAGGTTTATTTGTGTTTCTCTCTGCAGTAATAAGATGAAGCATATATAAAAATTCCCCAGCAAATGTGATGTCCTCTAATAAGGATGATGAGATATTTGTAAAACCTGCAGAAAAAAATATGCTATGATATTTGTTAATACTACACCTGGTTTTGGAGGAAGTAATATTTTTGCTAGTCTCATTTTTAGAAAATCAGTCAACCAACCAAACAAAACCTACTCTGGACCCAGTGCTTAAATGCACCCATGACTCTGTATGAAGAGAATTCTATAAGGTTTGGTCCCTCTCCTTAGAATATGCAGTCTAAACAAAGTGCTTCCCTTTCCTCAAATTGAAAACAGTCGTAATGTTATCATCCAAACTCTTCCATGCTGTTTGGGATTAAAATATACACACTACTATGTATAAAATAGATAACGTGGGAAAGGGATGGTGGGAGGGAGACGTAAGAGGGAGGGGATATGGGGATATATGTATACATATAACTGATTCACTTTGTTATACAGCAGAAACTAACACAACGTTGTAAAGCAATTATACTCCAATAAAGATGTTTAAAAAAAATAGATAACCAACAAGGACCTACTGTATAGCACAGGGAACTATACTCAATATCTTGTAATATGTTGTATCTTCCAATATACCTATAATGGAAGAGAATCTAAAAAAGAAAAGATATATATATATATAAAACTGAATCACTTTGCTGTACACATGAAACTAACACAACTTGTGAATCAACTATATTTCAATACAAATTTAAAAAAACGAAAACAAACAATCACTTCCATGTCAGATGTGGTCACTACCAGATTATAGGGTCCCGGCTTCCTAATGGTGGAAAAGCTTCTGGCAGTGGCATCAGGTGTAACTATGGCAACTTTTTCAGGGCAAAGTGCAATCCAAAGCCTGGATAGAGGGCTCAAAGTGAGACAGAGTGGTGGGAGACTGAGTTCTTACCTGGCACCGTTCCTGCCTGGTTACCGACATGGTGGCAGGGTTCTCTCTCTCTTTTTTTTGGCCGCACCGCAAGGCTGGTGGGATCTTAGTTCCCCGACCAGGGATTGAACCCGTGCCCTCGGCAGTGAAAGTGTGGAGTCCTAACCACTGGACCTCCAGTGAATTCCCAACAGGGATCTCTTTTGAAGGAAAGCTAAGGGAGCCTTGTTGAGGGTGTTTTTGCCTTTTGAGGTTCTATGCCAGGAGTGACAATTCCATATGCCCCTCTCTCCACAAGTTCACCTGCTCTCTACCAGTGGTCTCCAGAGTGGGCTGCACATGAAGACCAATTAAGGTGAAGAATAAGATGTCACAACTTCTGTTTCAATAGATCTCATCCTTCTGAATGTCCATACTCTGTGAAGGTTGTATAATACGCTTAATGTGGAACCCATGGAGGTAACTTACAAATAATACGTTGGGTCGTGGGGAGCGTCTAAACACTGGCAGGTAAAGGGCACGTGATCGAAACTGTTTGACTACTTCTGCCCTGGAGTCCATTGCCCTTGTTTGTCCGGTCTGCTTCCATCCCCTGTCCCAGATCCAGGATGGACTCCCCTTTCCTGCCTCTCAGGTTGCTGGAAAGGGTGTTTTGGAGTCACCGTCTGTCCTCCTACAGTCCCTAGGCTCTGATTAGCCCTGCCCAAGCCTTCAGCCCCTCCCACAGCTTTCCTGAGCTAATGCAGTCTCCATTCTGGAGTTATTTCTCCCAATTCTGCCCTTTCTGTTTCCTGACTAGAGCCTGTATTGTCTTCCTATAAAATCCTCGTATTTACGTGTTACATTCACCCTAATTCAGAGTTACCCTTTGGGGAAGAGACTTTTTTGGTAGTGTCTTTGAGATGGCTTCCATTTATTTAACTTTAGAAACAGTGATACAAATGTGTAAGATAGATGACTGAGTGCCTGCTTCTCATTATTTATTGACAGTTTTCCTTGAGACACAGTGCTTTGCACATAGTAAGTACTCAACATGTACTTGCGATTGGGGCAATTCTTTTCAGTACTGTAGATCTTTAAAAGGTTAGAATCTTAGAATAGTCATGTCCTGTAACCCTTTGGTCATCTACAGAGTTCGTCATCTAGTCCAACTCTCTTCCCATTTATCATAGTTGTTTCAGTTTATTGATCATACACTGTATTCAGGTACTGGGATAGGTACTTTACCTATATTATCTCTAATTCTCAGAATACTCTTTGTAAGGTAAATCCACTGTCCTCATTTTCAGACAAGAAATCAGAGGCTCAGAGATGTGAAGCAGTTGGGTGGCAGAGCCAGAGTCAAACTATTAATTCCAAGCTCCTCACTCTTTCCTTTATGGGGCACTATCCCCGGCAAGGCTATGGTGTAGCGAGCCTTGAACATCTCCAGCAAAGGCACCTATTACCTCATATGATCTCCCCTTCCATTTTAAGCATTTTAAATGGTTGTTGTTGGAGAACTTTGTGAATAATTAAATGAGCACAACTGATGAGAAAAAAGCCACTGTTGCGTCTTGGCCTAAAGCTCAACCATAAGTGTTATTGAATGTGGTCACTGGTTGGATCTGGTTAGAAAGTCCCCGAAAAGAATGATGCCAAATAAGGCGTGTGTGCATGCAGTATGTGTCAGCTGCGTATTGATTATCCATGGCTGGAAGGTACGTTTCATACAAAGAGCATTTTCCTGTAAACAATTAACATCTGTTGTTACCAGGGGGCTTGCCATACCCTCGATCTCTACAAAGAGGCAAATAGCAGATTCTGTGATTTCAGAGATGATCCTTGCATTTAGTACAATATTATTGACTACAGTGATTGATTAATACAGAAAAGAAAATATTCTGCTATGGTTTCATTTAGTTTTTTTCTTTTTAAAAATTAAGAAAAATGTTTATTTAGGCATAATTCACATGCAACATTATATTAGTTTCAGGTGCACAATGATTTGATATTTGTATCTGTTGTGAAATGATCACCACAATAAGTCTAGTTAACATCCATCACCATCCATAGTTACAAAAAAATTTTTTTTTCTTGCATTGAGGACTTTTAAGATCTACTCTCTTGGCAACTTTCAAATATGCAATACAGTATTATTAACTGTAGTCACCATGCTGTACATTACATCCCCAGGACATTAATTTTTTTAACTGGAAATTTGTACTTTTTGACCCCCTTCACTCATCTTGCCCACCCCCAGCCCCTGCATATGTTATTTTCTTCCTCTGTCTGACTTTTTTCACTAGCATAATGTCCTCAAGGTCCATCCATGTTGTCACAAATGGGAAGATTTCACTCTTTTTTATGGCAGAATTATATTCCATTGGTGTATCCATCTATCTATCTATCTATCTATCTCTTCTTTATCCATTCATCCATCTATGGACACTTAGGTTGTTTCCATATCTTGGCTGTTGTTAATAATGCTGGAATGAGCATGGAGGTGCAGCTATCTTTTCGAATTAGCATTTCCGTTTTCTTTGGATAAATACTCAGGAGTAGAATTGCTGGATTGTATGGTAATTCTATTTTTAATTTTTTGAGAAACCTCCATACTGTTTCCACAGTGGGTGCACCAATTTACATTCCAATCAACAGTGCACAAGGGTTTCCTTTTCTCCAATACAGGTTGTATCTTACCTTATTGATAATAGCCAGTTTAACAAGTGTGAGGTGATATCTCACTGTGGTTTTGACTTGCATTTCCCTGATGATTAGTGATGTTGAGCATCTTTTCATGTACTTGTACATCTAGCTTTTTAATGTAATGATTTTCTTTTTCTTTGAGGTACAATGTCTATTTGTTGAAAATATTTATCAACATAATTATCTTGGGACCAATCACAAAACTAACTGAAGGTATCGTATCTTACATATATTGATTTTTTAAAGAGTGTGATCTTGCATTCACCTTGTGCCCCATTCATGTGAAAACCACAAGAATGTGGGGTTACAAATAATAGGACTTTCCTCCACACATTTAATTCATTTCTACACAATGAACAAGGAGCGTTTTTTTAAGGAACATGCGTAGTCCCTTGGTCACCCAGTGGCACGTTTCCTTTGAGCCATGTGTTCTGAGAATTCTATGGTCAAAATGCACTAGTTTTGTTTTATTCTTGGTCCCTGCCCTGCTCCTCCACACTTCCACCAAACTCAGCTTTAGATACCTCATTCTCATACACACTTAACTCACTGATTAGAGATAACCCAGTGCTGGATAGGGATTATTGAATAAATCTATAGTGAGCATTCAGGAGACAGGCCAGTTGTTTATTTAACAAGCAATAATAAACACCACTTATGCACATAGCTGGTACCTATTGCTCAGGGCACGGAAAGGCAGAGGAGCAAGTTGGAGCACGACAAAGAGAAGTCAGAACCATCCCTCTTCTCACTTGGAGGGGAAATGGGTCCACAATGTTCTAATGCAACCACTTCGTGATTACTTATTTAATGCAGCCATTTTGAAACAAGGAACATTTCAATGCTGCTTCAAACACCATTAAGCTTCTGATGTTTTTACTTCTAAGTGATGTGCTAGACAGACACCTGCACCCCACCCACGGAGGTCAGGGCTGGGGTGAGGGTTAAGCACCATCTGGCAAGAAAACTATGGAAAACGAAGAGTCGTGACTCATCCACACTTGTTCATCTCAAAGAGAACTGTCATTCCTGGATTATTTGTTTGTCCCTTGGCTTCCATCTCTGTTCTCTGATTTCTCCTTCACTGTACCAATGCCCAGGCTCACTTCTTCTTCTTTTTAAATTTTTTTTTTATTAATTAATTAATTTATTTATTTTTGGCTGTGTTGGGTCTTCGTTTCTGTGCGAGGGCTTTCTCTAGTTGCGGCAAGCGGGGGCCACTCTTCATCGCGGTGCACGGGCCTCTCACTATCGTGACCTCTCTTGTTGCGGAGCATAGGCTCCAGACGCACAGGCTCAGTAATTGTGGCTCACGGGCCCAGTTGCTCCGTGGCATGTGGGATCTTCCCAGACCAGGGCTCGAACCCGTGTCCCCTGCATTAGCAGGCAGATTCTCAACCACTGCGCCACCAGGGAAGCCCCTTCTTCTTTTTTTTTTAATAGATCTTTATTGGAGTATAATTGCTTCACAATACCGTGTTAGTTTCTGTTGAACAGCAAAGTGAGTCAGCCATATGCATACACATGTCCCCATATCCCCTCCCTCTTGAGCTCCCTCCCATCCTCCCTATGCCACCCCTCTAGGTCATTGCAAAGCACCGAGGAAGACCTAAATAGACATTTCACCAAGGAAGACATACAGATGGCCAAGAGGCACATGAAAAGATGCTCAACATCACTAATTATTAGAGAAATGCAAATCAAAACTACAATGAGGTATCACCTCAGGCCGGTCAGAATGGCCATTATCAAAAAATCTAGAAACAATAAATGCTGGAAAGGGTGTGGTGAAAAGGGAACCCTCCTACACTGTTGGTGGGAATGTGAATTGATACAATCACTTCTAATTAACAGCTTTGAATGCAAGAGCATGAAACTGACTTTGTTTTCCACTTTAAATTGCATGAATGTCCACTCCTATGTTTTGGAAGCTTCCTGATTATACTAACTTTATTTAATTGGGTCAGTGTTGGGAGGGAAGGGGGGTGGGAATGGAATGACTCTTCCGGCTTACAATTCTATCTCATATTGCAAGCTCCAGACTGCATTGGAAATCCTCAATTAACATTTCTAACAGGTCCTTCAGTAATGTACATATATTCTATCTACTGGCATCAAATTCCTTTGCAATAATTTAGGGGAGACAGGCTAATCCAGGTCTGGTAGATGTCAACGCAACACTTTGTTTTCTCATATTATTAAACAAAATTAAAACAAATATTGAGTAATTAGATGTGGGCTTGTCAAAACCATAAATTTGTAAGACATTTTAAACAATTCAGAAATAAAGTAGAAAATGAAAATCTCATTAAAAAAAAAGGGGATTAGAGATGGAAGAAGGGGTGAGGAAAGGCTATTTTTGTTTTATTTGGTAATTTAAAAACCAGTAGTGATTTTACACTACAAAGTCAAGAATCTTTTGACTTTGCTGTGGAGAATGTTCTATCTCAGGAGAGACAAAGCATGGTGCAAATACTATAAAAGAAGGAATAAAATGGGGAGGGAGGAGAGGATTTCTCTGTGCGAGAGGGGCATGGAAATAGCCTGCCTTAGTTTCCAAATTGGAATGGTATTGTATTAGGGCTGATGTGGTTCTTAAGTTCTACGTCAGCCTCATGGTTGATGGCAGAGAATCATCGCCCCAGTGGGGGACGGAAGGGAGTCCCTTGTCGGGGGGAGGGGGGGCTCCTAAATCCTGTCCCATGTGGTTGGTGGTCAGCTCACGGAAGAAAGGGATTTTTAATCTACATCGCTCATCTTTTAAGACAGAGGTTGCTAGTTACCATGCTCCCTCATTCAATCCTCTCTCTCATCCGCTGCACCAGCCTTCCTGCTGTCCCTCTAAAAGCATGTGCCACCAGGAGAGGCTTCGTGTCGCTGTGCGCAAGCTGTTCCCTGCACCACAGCCTGGCAGCAGGGGCAAGGAGGTCTGACAGGCAGGCTGTAATCTGCCGGCCACACTCTGGGCCCAGGCATGGGCTGTCTCCCCAGAAGAAAGGGTGCCTTTCCCTGACTCACTGCTGGGCTGACAGCTGCCCCTGGGCCCTTGCACTTGCTGTTTCTCTCTGCCTCAGATGCCTTCTGCCCTGACATTCTCCCTTCATTCAGTTTTCTGATCAACATCACCATCTCTCAGAAAACTCTGCCACCCATCCGATCTAAAATGACAGCCCCCATCACTCTCTGCCTCCTCACCCTGCTTTATTTTCTTCATATTTTACTAGCTGACACTGTGTAATATATGGCATGATATATACTTCTTCATTCTTTCTCCCCTCCTGAAATATAAGCTCTGTGAGGGCAGGAACTTTGCTCTCTGCTGTATCCCCAGCACCTATGAGAGGGCCTGGCACATAGAAGGCACTTAATCAACATTTGTGAAATGTTTAAAAACACCCATTTCCAAGGCTTTCTAAGTCCAGAGTTAGGCTCAGTTCAGAACATTTGTACTGACCCTGTTCAAGCAGACTCTTCTCTAATTAACTGATCTCCACAACCCAGAAAAGCTAAACCAAAAATAGAAAACAGAAAAGCTGTTGGCTGAGAACCTGTGACTAGGGCTGTGGTGTCTGCACTTCAGAATCAATCACTTGGGGACCTTAACAACAAAACCCCCAAATGCGGCATGCCACCCCACTCTCACCACTCCCCTCAGCTGAACCTCTGGAAAAAGCCCTGTTCACTGGGTGGACAAGTCATTTATCTGGAAAGAAACAACATATAACGTGGGCTATTATGATAGGAAGACTTACCAGTGCTTTGATTTGAATTTTAAAGGTCAATTCTAACAAAGTAGTTTGTATCAAAGAGAATTCCTCAAATCTCTTCTATTAATAGCATCATTTTGCACCCGGGCAGCTCTGCAGAGGCTATTTAGGATTGTCTCACCATGGTTTCACCTTAACTGAGATAAAGAAGCAAATGTCAGCGTGGATATAGTGCCACAGAGATATAAAAAATTTACACCCTCTTTCCCTATGGCCTGAGCTTTTAGAACTTAACAGATCCTTTTCCTGAAAGTCTGATTTAAAATGCTTGGAGGTTTGCAAATTTTAAAGAGCTTTTAGGACTACAACACTAATTTAAAAAATTTTTTTTAATTTAAGTATAGTTGATTCACAATATTATACTAGTTTCAGGTGTACAGGGTAGTGATTCAATATTTTTATAGATTATACTCCATTTAAAATTATTATAAAATATTGGCTATATCCCCTGTGCTTTACAATATATCCTTGTAACTTAATTTATTTTATGCATAATAGTTTGTACCTCCTAATCCCCTACCCTTATCTTGCCCCTCCCTTCTTTCCCTCCCCACTAGTAACCACTAGTTTGTTCTCTACATCTGTGAGTCTTGCTTGTTTTGTTCTATTCATTTGTTTGTTTTATTTTTCCGATTCCACATATAAGTGATAACATACAGTATTTGTCTTTCTCTCTCTGACTTATTTCACTAAGTATAATACCCTCCAGGTCCATCCATGTTGTTGCAAATGGCAGAATTTCATTCTTTTTTATGGCTGAGTAATAGTCCATTGTGTATATATACCACATCTTCTTAAGCCATTCATCTGTTGATGAGCACTTGGGTTGTTTCCATGTCTTGGCTGTTGTAAATAGTGCTGCTATGAACATTGGGGTGTGTGTATCTTTTTGAATTAAAGTTTTTATCTTTTCTGGATATATACCCAGGAGTGAAATTGCTAGATCATATGGCCTGGGCTTGAAACATGGCTTTGTTATATATCGACTGTGTGACCTTGGGCAAGTTGTTTAACCTCTCTGATCTGCAAAGGGAACCCATAATGCTGTCTTGCAAGTTTGTTGGGAAGATTGATGCATAAAAAGTGCTAGATACAGACTAGGTATCAATAAAGTGTAGCTGTTACTGTTGTTCCTATGCCCTCCCCCCAAAACCTGAGTCAAGGAAAAACAAACCCAGCCACAGATATTACAAAACACTAGTTTAAGATGGTAGAGCTTTCAAGAGTGTTTATTTTTTTGTAGAGATCCTTGAAAAGAAAAAGCCACTGAGATATAAAGGGATGAACTTCAGTAATGGGATGGACATCTGGGCATGGTCCAGCTACATGCAGGGGGACGGGTTAAGTGTTAGGGGAACAGTTTCCCCTGACGGGCCCGGGAGGAAGCCAGTGCGAGGAGGATGCGTGAACACATGAAGACAGATAAAGTGGTGTCCAGGCAGGCAGGCAGCCTTAGGGCAGGTAGCTAGCCATCTAGCTAGCCTGAAGAGGGACACGGCACAGCAACCAGAAGCCTGGAGGAGTTGAGATGCACACTTGTAAGTCTGAGTAGCTGACATCAGGGCGATCCATCAGGAGGTGGGGAGACCACAGCACCTGTTCTCATGTTCAGTCCTGGAGAGGTTGGCGGTGGGCAGACCGACAAATCCCAACAGCAGACAACTGCTTCTGTGCTTCCCTTCTAAGTCTGGCAAGAGTAGCTTGTGTATGTCGATGTGTCAGTTGCCATTTATTTTTATTTACATAAAAGCATTTTTTTAGAAATAGAGAATTTTGGGGAAAAAACCGAATTAAATTCTAAACCGTTAGAAATAGTCTAAATGCTCTTCTAATCTTTCTCAATATTCCTACAGATGTTTCACGTAATTATAATCCATGTGTGAATTCCATCTTCTGTTCTAAATGTAGATATTTCCATGAATTAACATAGTACACACCCTTTCCATTTTTAATGCCTCTGTAATCTTTCATCCAGATTATATCACAGTTCTCCACTGGAAGTATTGGGGATGCTAAGAATTTATCATAATTACCAATTGCACTATTATGAGAATATCTTTGGCCATTTTTTTTCTTTTACGTTGTTTCTTTGCCATAAATTCCCCAAAGCAGAATTATGAGATCAAATATATGAACAGTTTGGTGGCTTCTGACATGATTGACAAATTTCTTTTGCAAAAAAACCCTGAGATCTCCCTCCTCAATGCCCTGTCAACCCAAAGCCCACATAGGTCTCACATCCCATGTTCCACAGGGACATGACCCCACCTTTGCCCTGGACCCTGGAAGACACACTTCATGTGTGCATCAAGATTTGAGCAAGGCCGCCTTCGAGGCAGAGGTAAGAGTTGGTGCTGGGCAACTGACTCATGCTGGCCTCGGCCCAAGGCTGACCTCAGCCCGAGAGAGAAGGCAGAGAATAAATGCTGTTTCTCTTTCTATTGATTCTTAGAAAACATATGGTAGAAGGAAACAGGATACAGAACTGAACTGGAAAAAGACTTTCCTATGTGTAGTAACAGAATTTACTGTACTATACTGTTATCAGGTCTTTTAATGATAAAAGATCCTATTTGTTCGTTTAGAGGTGGAGATAACTGATTCTTCATTCACCAACTGCTCTCCGTTTGGTTGTTCCAAAGGAAAGTGGTGAGTGCATCACAATTTCATCCCAAACGTGTCTGTAAGCTCCATGAGGGGGGGGGGTCCCTGTCCAGCTGTGCTGCCTCTCTATTCCCAGCACCTGGTACAGCACCTGAAGTGCAGGAAATACCTGTTAAATTCATAAATGAATGAACGTATGCCCAGAAATAGGAAATCAATGAGACAACCCAGTTCTTTTTCTCCAGGGGACTTTCTATCCAAGAAGCTTTCTTGCTTTTCTTTACTAGTTAACAGTGACAACACAACACTTAGCAGACGTAACGTGAACATCAGCCAAACCCCGATGTAAAGACCAGCCCAAACAAAAGGAAATTAATTCCAGAAATTCTCTCGGGAAATGCTATTTAATCAGTACTTTTTAGGGAGCCTGCAGGATTATTTTGAATTCGGCTGGTGCACCGGTTCTGGTTGAGGGAATGAAGATCTGATGAGTCAGCCATGCAGCCAGGGCTCTATCTGTAAATGGTCTTTCGTGAATTAATCGTTAGACCACAGGCAGGCCCCACCCATGTTTACTTTCCATCTGCAAGATTATGTTTCACAAATCCCCAAATAACACGGAAAATAATTTTTCTTCCAAAAAATCTATTAAAAACATAAAACTATGGCATGAATAGGATTTCTTTTCCATTTCCAGTTTCCAACTGGTTGTTGTTAATATAGAGAATAGCTATTGATTTTCGATATTATTAATTTTTGATATCTAGCCATTTTTTTCAAAATCCTTTAGTATATTTTTGTTGTTGAATCTCTTATGTCTTCTCATTATACTCTCACATCATTTGCTATCATCCTTTTAACACACTGCTAGATTTAATTTGCTAATATTTTATTTAGAATTGTTTATCCCCATCTTCTTAAGTAAAATTGTTCCATCATTTTTGTGTTGTGTATTTTGTAGTAGGTTTTGGTATTAAGGATATGGTAAAATCATACAGTGAAATAAAGTGCTTTCTGTCTTTTTCCATGGTCTGGGATGGTTTGGGAAGGATAGGAATAATTATGTAGTGCTTATTCCAGAATTATATCATTTTATAACATTAGGAAATATATCAACATTGTCTAGAATATTATAACATTAAAGGTTAAAATTTATGTGATTATGGTGATGTAGATGAAAAAACTTTGACAAAGTAGGTTTTCTAATAAAAATTCCAAATGTAATAGGAACAAAAGGAAGCTACTTAAATTTGCTAATAACTATGAATTACAATCGGCAACATCATATTATTGAGTGAAAAATCAAGGCTACTGTCATTAAAATCAGGGACAAAGCTGGGATAGGCACATTCACCACCATTCAACGTTTTTTGAAAGTTTTAATTAATGTATTTGGGACTCTTACATAAATTTAACAAGTGGTATAAATATTGGAAAAGAGGATAAATTTTTTGCAGTGGTGTGACTATATATCTAGAAAATTCAAGACTCTGTTAAAAACCAATTAGAACAATTAGAGATTTTAGCTCAGTTGCTGAATGCCAGGTAAATATGCCCAAATCATTGTTTGTTCTATATTAGCAATTGCCTGTTAGACATGGGAGAAAAATCCCATTCAAAATAGTGACAGAAAGAGCAGATTCAATGATAAAGGCACAAGAATTTTATTTTATTTTTTTTTTATTTTTTATTTTTTTTTATTTTTTATTTTTTTTTAGAAATTCATGTTCTTTTATTTATTTATTTATTTATTTATTTATGACTGTGTTGAGTCTTCGTTTCTGTGCGAGGGCTTTCTCTAGTTGTGGCAAGCGGGGGCCACTCTTCATCGCGGTGCGCGGGCCTCTCACTATCGCGGCCTCTCTTGTTGCAGAGCACAGGCTCCAGACGCGCAGGCTCAGTAAAGAATTTTATTTTTAAAAACTCTAACATTTTCTTGAAGAACCTAAATAAATGGGGCATTACACCATGTCCATGGATAGAGAGATTTAATATATGTGTCAGTTTCTGAACAAATTAATAGGCATATTTAATACAATCCAAATCAAAATGTGAAAATATATTTTCTTTGAAATTGAACAAATGATTTAAACCTTTGTATGGAATAAAAATATTTAAAATTTATTGGATAAATTTAGAAGGGTAGTAAGGGAGTACTTGCCTTACCAGAGAGAGAAAACGTACTATAACACAACTAAAATCAAAACAATATAGATGTGACACAACTACAATAGAATCCAGAGATAGACTAGTCAGGCTATATTTGAGAACTTATGCCATGAAATGTGTGTTTCAGTTAAATGGGAAGGATGTTTCTTAAATGGGATTAGCACAATTAACTGTTCATCTGGATGTTTGGAAGGATAAGGTCCTGAGTGAGATTGCTTGGGTTAAAATTTCATTTTTGTGTCTTAGTAGCTGTGTAAACTTGGCTGGTTCCTTAAATTCTCTAATCCTTAATTTTCTTATCTATGTGAAGTGAATCAAGTGCTTACAGAGCTCCTAGCATATGGAAATTGCTCAGTAAATTTTAGCTATTATTGTTGCTCATTATTATTATTTCTTCCCACTGTATAAAAATAAAGCCCAGATGGAGGCATATATTTAGAAAAGACAAAAACTCTAATTTAAAAAGGTACATGCACCCCAGTGTTCATTGCAGCACTATTTACAATAGCCAAGACATGGAAGCAGCCTAAATGTCCATCGACAGATGAATGTATAAAGAAGATGTGGTACATATAGACAATGCAATATTACTCAGCCATAAAAAAGAGTGAAATAATGCCATTTGCAGCAACATGGATGGACCTAGAGATTCTCAAACTAAGTGAAGTAAGCCAGACGAAGACAAATATCATATGATATCACTTATATGTGGAATCGAAAAAAGTGATACAAATGAATTTATTTACAAAACAGAAATAGACTTATAGACGTAGAAAACAAACTTATGGTTACCAAAGGGAAAGCGGGGGGTGATAAATTAGGAGTTTGGGATTAACAGATATACACTACTGTATATAAAATAAACAGCAAGGACTTACTGTATAGCACATGGGTATCTTGTAATAACCTATAATGGAAAAGAATCTGAAAAAGAATATATATATATGTATAACTGAATCACTTTGCTGTACACCTGAAACGAACACAACATTGTAAATCAACTATACTTCAATAAAAAAGATTGTATTCTCCCCCTCAAAATAAATAAATAAATAACAAAAAATCCCAGAGGGATTAAAGATCTGTTTAAAACATAAAACAATAAAAATAACAGAAGGAAATATAGGAAAGTATTTGTATAATCTCAGTTTGAGGGAGACAACCTGCAGGAAGACAGAAAACCCAGAGCCATAAAAGAAAAATCTGATGAGTTTGACAACATAAAAATTAGAAACTTCTGCCTAGGAAAAAATAGTAATCAAAGTCAGTATAGGACAGACAAGAAATTAGTATCTTTAAAATACAGAGAACTCCTACAATCTGAAAAGAAAATAGAAAAAGGAAAAATGGGCAAAGGGTAAGAATGATCAGGTCACAAATTAAGAACTTTATATAGCTGAGAAATGTCTGAAAAGATGCTCAGCTACACTAGGCCAGTGAAATGCAAATTATAATAGTACTGAGTTGACTTTTTATTTTAATCCAACAGACTGACAAAAATCTGTAAATTTATCCTCCAGCTCTGGCTGGAGGATAGAGAAACAGGTGGTCCCCAGTGTTGCCGGCCAGAGTATGTCTGCTACAACTCTTGGTAAAGTTAAATCAGTTGGCTAATTAGTTAAAATTAAACTTCCACATACCTTCTGACCCAGAAATCCCACTTTTGCAACTCTAGCCTATAGAAATGAGAGCACAAATCATTAAAGGATAGGTGTATAAGGGAATTTGGTACACCAATTTTTTTAGACCATCCCCTCAAAAAAAAAAAAAAAAGAAAAAAAACCACTGGAAATAATCTGAAGATTTCTCAAATAGAGAAATGGATGAACAAGAGATGGACTATTATGTCTACAAAGAATACATTCCATGTTATGTATTGATCTGGAGTAACAAAAGCAAGTTCCTGAGTCATGACATAATGGCTGACATTTATTGAGCACTTACAACGTGCTAAGCCATTTAAATATGGTCTCTTCATTAAACATCTGTTGTCAGGGTTCTCTCTCACCGGATCTGCATCCTCCTCCCTGGTGTATTCCGGGGTTTGGCTTTCTCTGCTCTGTTTTATCTGAATTGTCTTCCAGAAATTATTGTCCATTGGTGACTTCCTTATTTGTTCTCTTTGTGTTTTAATTTTATCCCTCTCCCCGCTCTCCCCCCCCCCAATTATCTATACACTTTGTCTGTGGAACAACAGGAGACAAATGTTTGGTCCACTCTCTTGAACCAGAATCCTTTAATTTCACGTTGTTAAACAAGAGGGAAAAAGCTGCCCTGCATTTGCATGCTTTGATTTATATATAGATTTGTATGAGGGCAGAGGAAAGTAGGAAAGAGTAGACAATGAGTCTTAACATTTGAATTGACACATTGGCAATCTATTGTCTTTGAGTGGAAAGCTCCCATGATTTTGTAAATAACATTATTTCACTTTACAACTGTGGATATCCGTTGTAAACAGATTGAATCTGATTCAGTTGTAAACTGATTCAGTGACCTGAATCAACTAAGGTACAATATCTATTATCATCATATTAATTTGTCAGTTTTGAATTATATACTCACAAAGAAGGTAAAACCGCAAAGCTGCCAAAACACATCATGTTAATTAAGGCCTCCCAGCCAAAGAAAGTCTTTTAAAATCCCAATAGCTAGGAATAATGCATCTTGTTTCAGAATTTAAGAGCACTATTCCTCAGATTTCTAGTTTAAATTTTAAAAAGATCTATAGATAAAAACCTATAGGAAAAGGAAATTACATTTAAGAGCACCTTTGTGCCATGTTCTGAGAGCATAAGGAGATTTAAAAGCTACCTTATTCTTCTTAATGTGTATATGTTTATAAAATTATTTTCTTTGCTTCTCTGCTAGTCAGTGGAGCACACTCATTAAAAGTCAGGGGAACAGCATGTTCCATTATCAGCACACTAAACCACAGGATTAACGAATATTCTAGCAAAAGCAATCACATTTATTAACGTCCCCATGGAGCTGTGGTCTGAAACAATAAACTTAGCCATAATAATTTGGTATCCATTAGTCAAATAAATTAATTCATCCATCCACGGTTTCGAGTATATTTACAATTTAAAAAGGATAACTTTGGGAAAAGAATAGACCCAAAGGAGTGTACACTATTAATTTGCATTACTTGGCAGCTCCTGATTCTGGCAAACCACACGCAAAGGGTTAATGAGCTGGGTTGACTCAGTTGGTAGCCGCATTCCGTAGTTGAAGGGGGTGGCAGGAATTTAGAACCAGAATGATTGCCTGGGAAGGCAGCAGGGGCACAAGAAGACAGATGGCAGAGAAAAGGGAATGTGTTTTCCTGTGCATTTACCAAATATAATTAAGTACCTCCTTTTTACCAGTGTTAGGTGCTTTTCATAAAGGATTGCATTTAATCCTCTGACTAACCCTTACGGATGAAGAAATCAGATGAGAGAGAGAGAGAGAGATACTTGCCGAATGTAGCACAGCTAGTAAGTGGGAGAGCAGAGTTTTGAATGCAGTGGAGCGATCTGAGGTCAAAGCCAGAGCTCTATTCTCTGTCACACTGTGTGTGGACTGTTGTCTACACTTGAAATTATTTGCTTAATCTCTGAATTCCTTGCTAGAGAGTAAGCTCCTTGAGGGCAGAGGCTGTGTCTCCCTGTGGATCCAGGTGTCCCTCATTGCGCTCTACAGAGTCCTCTGTTGGGAGCAGGGTACTTCCTGTTCCATTTACTTCCCATTTGGTGCAACCTGCTAGGAATTTATTCCTTCACTTTAGCCAGGCCTCTGGTGCCCCTTCTGACATTCATCCTTTCTTGGTCTTCTGCTTCCACTCTTTCCCTGGAAACCATTTTTCGTGCAGCAGCCAGACCGATCTTTTGAAATGTAAATCAGGTAGTCTTGATCTTTGAATAAAATCCAAATTCTTACCCATGGCCTCCTGGCCCAATTACGGGCCCCTGTGAACATGTGCCCGCAGGACTCCAGCCTCGCGCCTGTGCTCCAGGCACAACGGCTCTCTTCCCATTTCTCATCACTCTGAGCTTTGTTCCACCCTGGAGCCTTTGCACAGCTGCTTCCTTTGCTCTTTGTTTTAATTATCCCAGAGAAATACATGCACAAGGAAACATGTGCAAGGACGTTTATTGAAGCAACTTTGAAATACAACAACTGAAAACAACCTAATGTCCTGCATCAGTAGAAAAGGGCCTATCCACTACAATGTATATCCTCTGTACAGCCGGTCCTCCGTATCCGCGGATACCGGGAGACCAGCGTCTTCAGAATATTATGCAGCAGTTGGCAACACTGAGATACACGCTGATGGGGGTATACATTGGTACAGTACTTGTGGAAGGCAATTTGACAATATCTATCAAAATTAGCAATTCAAAAACCCTTTGTACAGTTTCCCTTTTGGAAATTCACCCTACAGGTATACTTCCACAAGGAAAGTGACATAGGTACAAAGTTCTTTATTGTAGCACTCATCGTAATAGTAAACATTGAAAACAACCCAGGACTCCATCAACATCCATCCAGGGGGCTGATTAAATTATGGTACAGCCATACAGTGGAACACCATGGTGCTGAAAAAAGGATGAAGATATTCTCAATACTCTGATATGGAAGGGTTTTCAAGATACGTAAAGTCACTTCAAGGTGCAGAATAGTGCATAAAATGGGGAGAAAATAGGAATCTATATTCATATTTGCTTGAAATGCATGAAGAATAACTGATGGTAATAAGAAACTAACAACAATGGTTACCTATGAAACTTGTATGGGAATGGTGTAGATGAGGAGCAAGAATGGGGAGGAAAGCGTCATTGTACATTTTCAAATACTTTTGGGGGGACTTCCCCGGTGGTCCAGTGGTTAAGACTCCGTGCTTCCGGGCTTCCCTGGTGGTGCAGTGGTTAAGAATCCACCTGCCAATGCAGGGGACACAGGTTCGAGCCCTGGTCTGGGAAGATCCCACATGCCACGGAGCAACTAAGCCCGTGAGCCACAACTACTGAGCATGTGCTCTAGAGCCCATGAGCCACAACTACTGAGCCCACGTGCCGCAACTACTGAAGCCCGCACACCTAGAGCCCGTGCTCTGCAACAAGAGAAGCCACCGCAATGAGAAGCCTGTGCACCGCAACAAACAGTAGCCCCAGCTCGCTGCAAATAGAGAAAGCCCGCGCGCAGCAACGAAGACCCAATGCAGCCAAAAATAAATAAATAAATTTGTATAAAAGAAAAAAAGACTCAGTGCTGCCAGTGCAGGGGGCACGGGTTTGATCCCTGGTCAGGGAGCTAAGATCCTGCATGCCATGGGGCTAAAAAATAAAAAAATAAATACTTTAGGGGCTTTAACTATGCGAATATGCTACCTCCCCCCGCCCCTACATACACAAAACAAGGAAGAGGTGGGTCTACATATTCTGACATGAAAAGGTCTGCAAGACAAATTGTTAAGAAAAACGAGCACGCTGCAAAACAACGTGCAGACTCTTATCAAGGTTTAGAAATATAAGGACAGGGGATTGGGAGAAGGGCGCAAGAGGGGGGCTTGATTTTTAGGGGTGGGCTGGCCAAAGGCAACTTTCCTTTTAGCTGTGTGGCTCAATTCTTTTTTAAAAAGAAGAATGTAGTATGCATTATTTATGAATTAGTTATAAATAAAGGAATAAAAAATATATCTTGGGTGGAGTACTGCCAGGTGATGACCAGCTTAAGGGTTGGGTTCTGGGAGTAGGTGATTGAAATGTAGTGAAGGTGAGGCTGGAGTTAAGGAGGTACCGGACGTGTTCAGTTAAGCTGTTACCCAGAGCTACACACGTGGTAAAAAGCCCCAGTGTGATGCTGGGAGCTGGGCTGGGACAGCATGGGGCAGCTCTGAAGGCTGAAAGACCCTCTGACAGTCTTCATCAGGAGAGGCAGCTCCGTGACTCCCACGAGGGCATGGCTGGAGGTTCTAGAGCTGAATGGTCTCCAAGGAGAGATGGCTTTATCTGGTGGTGGAAGGGAAATAGAAGAGAAATACTGTCCAATATGGAGGCCACTGGCCACATGTGGCTCTTGAGCACTAGAAATGTGGCTAGTGCAACTGAGGAAATGAGGTTTTTTATTTTATTTTGATTAACTTAAATTTAGGTAGCCACATGCTTATTTGTGTTTATCACATTGGACAACACAGAGCTAGCCTGAAGCTGCATGAGGAACCGATTCTGGTAGTTTGAGGTATAAAAGAATAAGTAGCCTCTGCTAGAGACGCCCAGGGGTGTGAAGTGGCCTTAGGAGAGTACCTGGATCCCAATGATGCAAGAAGAGGAAAAAAAGTGCTCTGGGGAAAGACTGAATATATAGGAGGTTAGAAGGTATTTATGCGAACAAGGATCTAACATCTCCATCATTGCAGAAAGTTCTACTGGACAATGTTAGTCTACACATGCTGCTACTGAGCCCTTGAGATGTGCTGTGAGCATAATACACACTGGATTACAAAGACCTAGTCCCAAAAGAAGAATATAAAATATTAATAACTTTAAATATTGATTACATGAAATGATAATATTTTGCATATATTACATCATATAAAAATATTATTTAAAGTAATTACAAAGGGGGAGGGAGGGTGGGGGAGTGATGGAGTGGGAGTTTGGGATTAGCAGATGTAAACTAGTATATACAGGATGGATAAACAACAAGGTCATAGTGTATAGCATAGGGAACTATATTCAATAGCCTGTGATAAACCATAATGGAAAGAATATGAAAAAGAATGTATATATGTATAACTGAATCACTTTGCTGGACAGCAGAAATTAACACAATATTGTAAATCAACTATACTTCAATGACATTTTAAAAAAGTAATTATAGCTGCTTCTTTTTTAAAGTAGCTCCTAGAAAATTTTAAGTTACATATGTGACTTGTATTATATTTCTGTTGGACAGAGTTGATCCAAAAAAGTGCAGGGGAAAAGATTGAGAGGGAGTTCAGGTCAGAGGAGGGCTGAGGATTGTGGGGATAAGAGGTGCTTTAGTACATTTTGGTCCCAGGTGGTGTCCGGTCTTCTCTCAGTTTGATGGGAAGGACCCCTACGAGACCTGCTGAGGGCCTGGGGTCCCAGCCTAGAAAGCAGTAGTATGGCTTGGGGTGATGTCGAGGGCTTTGTTTGCGGGGTCAGCTCAGGACTTTCCAGATTCTCTTTTCCCCGTGAAAATGTACTCCCCTCTAGTCTTAACTTGGGTGATACTGTCTCCACATCCTATCCCTTTATATGGTAGAGTTCACCCTAATTAAGACTAGCCTTTCCTTAAATATGTAAAAAAGATGCTCAACTCACTTATATTAAGAGAAACACAAAGCAAAATACAAGGAGATATTTTTCACGTAGCAGATTGGTCAAGATTTTAAAAAAAATTAAGTATAAACTGTGTGGGCAACATACAGGAAAACAGGGTCATGGGAATTTAGTAGGTACAACCTTTGTAGAAGACAAATTGATAGTGTCTATCAAAACTTTAATTGTGTATTTGCTTTGACTCAATCCTGATATTTATTCTACAGATACACACAGTGCAAAATAACCTCCGTAAAAGAGTATTCACTGCAATAATGTTTATACAAAAAATAATTGGGAATAACTTAAATGTTCATTACTAGAGAGTGATGAAATACATGATGAGTATAATTTCAATAGGATTATAAAATAATCATGTAACTTCAATAGCAGGCAGCCGCTAAAAATAGTAAGGCAGATATAAAGCAGATCCAAACGTACAGAGAAGGATCTCCAAGATATAGCATTAAGTTAAAAAAAAAAAAAGGAAAAAAGAGAAGAAGCAAAGTGAGAACAGTGTAGGTAGCACACTGCCATTTCCGTTGGGGATGGAGCTCAATATATTTGTTCAGTTCTATGTTTATACATGTATAGATTTATTTGAAGGTTGTATAAGAAACTAGTAACAATGGTGGCTTCTAAGGAAGGGAACTGTATTGGGGGAAGAAGAGAGTATTTTGTACCTTTAAGTTTTTTATGACCGGTATATATTGTCAATCCAATAAAAGCAAATAAAACATCTAATGACTTTTTAAGTAGGAAATTACCTCTTATCACAATACCATAGAGCATCTTTGGCCTACACTGCACAGTTTAAATCTTTCCTGGTGCTGCAACTCTCTCTTTTTGCTTTCTAGAGAGTTAAATTTACCCTCTTACTACTTAGCAACTGAAGGGAAAATTGTATGTATTTATTTATTTGATTGTCAAGTACAGTATCTGGATTTACCAATTTTTAGATTTCAAGGATTTTGATTTCTTTCCCTCTTGTTTGTCCCTTTCTTCATGCTTATCGTTAAGTTAATGAGGGTTTTAAAAAATATTCACATTGAACAGCAGCAACTAACAGAACAATGTAAAGCAATTATACCTCAATAAAGATGCTAAAAAAAGAAATATTCACATTGAAAAATCAAAGTTCTCTTATTCTTCCTCTTATTCTTTGAGTACTCTTGAAATAAACATTTAAAATTACACAGAAGTGAAATAGAACCAAAATACCCGATGTAGTGTGCCCTCTAGTGGTTAAAGAAAACACTCTCAAACTCACCAGCCCCTTCTTTCCTCAAGAATCAAGAACTTCTGTGTTTTACTAAAAATAGAATTACCATATAATCCAGCAATCCCACTCCTGGGCATATATCCAGACAAAACTATAATTCAAAAAGATACATGCACCCCAATGTTCATTGCAGCACTATTCACAATAGCTAAGACATGGAAACAAGCTAAAAGTCCATCGACAGATGAACTGATAAAGAAGATGTGGTACCTATATATAATACAATGGAATACTACTTGGCCATAAAAAAGAACAAAATAATGCCATTTGCAGCAACACGGATGCAACTAGAGATTATCATACTAAGTGAAATAAGTCAGAAAGAGAAAGACAAATACATACTACCTGATATCACTTATATGTGGAATCTAAAATAAGGCACAGATGAACCTATCTATGAAACAGACACAGACTCACAGACATAGAGAACAGACTTGTGGTTGCCAAGGGGAGGGATGGACTGGGAGTTTGGGGTTAGTAGATGCAAACTATTACATATAGAATGGATAAACAATAAGGTCCTACTGTATAGCACAGGGAAATATATTCAATATCCTGGGATAAACCATAATGGTAAAGAATATGAAAAAAAATGTATGTAAGTATAACTGAGTCACTTTGCTGTACAGCAGAAATTAACACAACATTGTAAATCAACTATACTTCAATAAAAAATAAATTAATAAAAAAGAGTGTGTTTTAAAAATATGAGTGAAAACTCAGTTCTAAAGTGAAAGACAAAAAAGCTATGAGAATCATAAACATAGCAGATGTCTTAGTCTATTCAGGCTGCTACAACAAAAACACCATCGACTGAGTGGTTTAAACAACAAATGTGTATTTCTCATAGTTCTGTAGGCTGGGAAGTCCAAGATCAAGGCACCGGCAGATTTGGTATCTAGTGAAGACTTGCTTCCTAGTTCACAAACAAACGTCTTTTCACTGTGTCTTCACATGGTGGAAGGGACGCGAGAGCTCTCTGGGGTCTCTTTTATGAGGGCACTAACTCCATTCATGAGAGCTGTACCCTCATGGCCTAACTAATCACCTTCCAAAGTTTCCACCTCCATAACCATCACATTGAAGGTTAGGATTTTAACATGTGAACTTTGGGGGGACACGGATATTCAGCCCATAACAGTAGGTACATTTCTTAAATCAGAAACAAATAGTAGCTAAGGAAGAAAACGATCAAAACATATTTAACTTGCTTTACCATCCATCTCTCTGGAGCCAAATACACAGATCAAAGGTGACTTTCCAAAGTTTAGATTTAGTTAGAAAGATAACTTAATTGGATTGGAAGCAGAAAACTAACTCTAATTTGCCCAGGAAGGAAACAAAGGATGCATCATAAAGTAAATAGCCATTGGAATTGGTTAATGAAAGAATGCCTGCTTTTAGTAAGTGATCTAAGGACAAAAGTCATAGAATTTTTTCAGAAAGTGTGTCATAGAGGGTGATTTGATGGTCAAAGCCCTTGTTTGCAAAGTTTCCTTGGGTCTGGTGATGGTAAACCAGGGTCTCTTTGAAGAAGACTGGAAACCTAAGGAGTGTTGGGATGTGGTCTTCTGAGGGCAGCTTTGTCCAACAGGATGGAAAGTTCAGCTCAGAGCGGGGTGAATGGGGGCCGTCTTGATGGAGATGACTGACAATTCCACCCATGTCAGTGGAAGGAAAACAGAATAGGTGTGGACTTCTTTTCAAGGAAGAACACCCAGTTCCAATGCCTTTACTCTGGCAAAAATGCACAGGATATTAACATGCCACATTTTCTCGGATTTACCACCTGTGAAAGAGGTCCTTACGTAGACTTGGTCCCTGGGCTAGCCCTTCCTTTCTCTTGGCTCTTGCCTTTCTGAAGTTGACAATTCTTTAGCGGCAGAAAGGAACACTAGTACAGGAAAGAATGGAAGAGATGAAGGAGGTATCATGTCTATCTTTTTCATCCTGGATCTCAGATGCAGAGGTTTCAAATAATCATACTTCTCATTTCAAGGTACATTGTCATCATTGTCTGGGTAGGGTTCCTCCTGTGACTGACTGATTTATTAAATAGTTTACTTATTATCTCCTCTTCCCTTATCTGCTTCCCTTTAAGCCTTCCCCCAAAGGCAACTATTATTATGTGTTTAATGTGTATCTGTGTGTATGTTTCGTGCAAAATATATATAATTGTTTTGTGTACATGTATTTTTAATTGAGTGGTACTACAGTATATCTCTCATTCTGTTCCTTTTCTTCTCCTTCAGCAGATGCCTCTGAGATCTATTTATATTGCTGTGTGTACTTTTCTCATCCATTGTTTTTAACTGTTGCATAATATTCCACGATGTATATCTACCATTTTAACAATCCACTGGCCAAAAGATGGATAACCAATTGTCTCTAACTCCCTGCTACCACAGATAATGCTGTCTCTTAATGAATCTGAGTGAGAACGTCTTTGGGATATATACTGAGGGATGGAAATGCTGTGCCATAGAATATGAATATGTTTAATTTGACTATAGTACCAGATTGTTTTCCAGAATGAATGAACTAATCTGTACCTCCTATAGCAGAGGGCCAAAAATGTGTTCACAAATTCTCATCAAAAGGTGGAAACTATTTCTCTTCCCTTTGAATCTGATTTGACTTGTGACTTACTTTGGACTGTAGAACATGGCAGAAAATACATTATTATTATTATTATTTTTTAATTTGTTTTTGGCTGTGTTGGGTCTTCGTTTCTGTGCGAGGGCTTTCTCTAGTTGCGGCGAGCGGGGGCCAGTCTTCATCGCGGTGCGCGGGCCTCTCACTATCGCGGCCTCTCTTGTTGCGGAGCACAGGCTCCAGACGCGCAGGCTCAGTAGTTGTGGCTCACGGGCCCAGTTGCTCGGCGGCATGTGGGATCTTCCCAGACCAGGGCTCGAACCCGTGTCCCCTGCATTAGCAGGCAGATTCTCAACCACTGCGCCACCAGGGAAGCCCAGAAAATACATTATTTGAGTTCTGAGTTTGGGCCTTGAGAGTTCTTGCAACTTCTATTGCTGAGCTGGGACCCTTCCACCATCATGTGAACAAGCCCGGGCTAGCCTGCTGGAGGATGAGCGACCGTGAGGAGAGAGGACCCAGGTGCCCCAGCCACTTTGGCTGAGGCCCCAGACACGGGAGTGAGTGGAGAGTAGTGGGACCAGAGAGTAGGCTGCCTGGCAGAGCCCAGGCCAGATTGCAAACCCACAGAATTGTGAGCTAAATAAAATGTTTGTTGTTTTATGCTACTAAGTTTTGGGTGTTGTGCTATGCAGCAATAGATAAGTGATATTTCCCCCCCTGACATATCTCACATTCCCACCAACACTTGACATAATCTGGCTTTCTTATTTTTACCCATCTTATAGGTATAAATAATATTTTATTTAATTTGGATTTTTAGAAGTATACTAATAAAATTGAATATTTCTGCATGTGCCTGGTGGACTTTGGGCTTCCTCTTCTTAAATTGCCTGTTCATATTCTTTGCCCCTTTTTCTTATGAAGTTGCTGACTTTTTCTTGATGACTTTTTGTTCTTGTATATTAGAGATATTAATCCTTTTCTATTTTTAGACACTATAAATATCTTCTACTATTCTGTAATCTATTATTTTTTATCTGTGATGGCCTTTGTTTAATAAAACTCCTTAATTTTTATGTAATCAAATGCCTCAAGATTTTGCCTTATGGTTTGTGTTTGTAAATTTTAAAAATTGAAGTATAGTTGATGTACAATATTATATAAGTTACAGGAGTTACAGTATAGTGATTCACAATTTTTAAAGGTTATACTCCATTTATAGTTATTATAAAATATTGGCTATATTCTCTGTGTTATACAATATATACTTGTAGCTTATTTTATATATAATAGTTTGTTCCTCTTAATCCCCTACGGCTATATTGCCTCTCCCTGCCCACTGGTAACCACTAGTATGTTCTCTATATCTGAGTCTGTTTCTGTTTTGTTATATTCACTAGCTTGCTGTATTTTTTAGATTCCACATATAGGTGATATCATAGAGTATTTGTCTTTCTCTGCCTGTGTTTGTCAAAGTTTAAGAAATGCTTCTTAACTCCTAGGGTCACAAAGACATCCTACTACAATTTCCCCCATTAATTTTAGAATTCTCCCTCAGGTAATTAGAACCTTCATTCATCTTGAAACCACTCTGCTAGTTTGAGAGGTGAAAAGGGCATTTTCCACCCTGGTCCCATGTACCAAACTGGATTTTCTTTTTCTTCATAATGAGTCAGTTCTCCCAACACCATCTGTTGAGCAATGCATTCTTTCCCCCATTGAGTTGTGGTGACACCTTTGTTGTGTATTAAGTTCTCATGTGCAAATGGCACTACGTTAGCTTTTCTAGTCCACTGGCCAATCTTTCAGTCTTGTGCTATTATAACACTGTTTTTGTTTGTTTGTTCTGTTTTGTTTTTACAATGGCAGGAGGTTTGATATTTTATTCTTACGTTCTAGGCATTCAGCCATGTGCTTTTTTTAATAAATTTATTTATTTATTTATGGCTATGTTGGGTCTTGGTTGCTGTGCACGGGCTTTCTCTAGTTGGGGCGAGCAGGGGCTACACTTTGTTGCGGTGCGTGGGTTTCTCATTGCGGTGGCTTCTCGTTGAGGAGCATGGGCTCTAGGTGCGCGGGCTTCAGTAGTTGTGGCATGTGGGCTCAGTAGTTGTGGCTCATGGGCTCTAGAGCGCAGGCTCAATAGTTGTGGCACACAGGCTTAGTTGCGCCACGGCATGTGAGATCTTCCCGGACCAGGGCTCGAACCTTTGGCCTCTGCATTCGCAGGCAGATTCTTAACCACTGTGCCACCAGGGAAGTCCGCTTTCTTTTTTTAAAAATAAATTTATTTGTTTGTATTATTTTTGGCTGCGTTGGGTCTTCACTGCTGTGCATGGGCTTTCTCTAGTTGCTGTGAGCGGGAGCTACTCTTTGTTGCGGAGCACGGACTTTTGGCGTGCGGGCTTCAGTAGTTATGGCACATGGGCTCAGTAGTTGTGGCACACGGGCTTAGTTGCTCCGCGGCATGTGGGATCTTCCGAGACCAGGGTTCGAACCTGTGTCTCCTGCATTGGCAGGCGGATTCTTAACCATTGTACCACCAGGGAAGTCCCAGCCATGTGCTTTCACTCCAGATTCTCACTTAATTCTCTCAGAAGGCTGCAAGGTCAGTATTATTTTTTTATTTTTTACTTTTTTAACTTTTGGAGGTGACTTTATTACCATGATTGTGAGGATCTAGGTCAGTATTATTATCTGTATTTTACATATAAGGAAACAGAGGCCCAGAAAATTTAATTTCATTGCCCAAAGTTCATGTATACTCTTAAATGGTGGAGCTAGGATTTAAACTAAGTCAATCTGGCTTGAGAGCCTGTGTTTTCCTTTCTACAACATGCCCAGCTTGTCAGCTCCTGGTCTGGTTGTTCTTTAAGCTCAATGAAGAATCCTGACCAATTGGGAAAGGGAAAAAATTCATCATCTCAGTCTCTTGGCAAACACTGGCATGGTTCTAGGTTTAATTGCCTCATTTTTTTTTCACTCAGTACTACCAATGCTCAAAGTTTTAAAAATCCATATTCTGAGCTAGATTTAGGTCACTTATGTGATAATTTTAAAAATAAAGCTCCAGGTCTTTGGAGTGATGTAGTTTTTTCTAACTATAGTATATGCAATTTAGCTCAATAGTTAAAAAAAAAGTCAGAAACCTAGGTCCTCACAATGCAGGAGACAGTGTTGTTATTACCCACTCTCTTCCTTTTCAGCAGAACTCAGATTTTATTCAGATCACGAATTCCCTGGCAGTCCAGTGGTTAGGACTTTGTGCTTTTACTGCCCGGGCCTGGGTTCGATCCCTGATCAGGGAACTAAGATTCTGCAAGGCACAGGGCAGCCAAGAAAAAAAAATTTTTTATTCAGATAATGCACATCCTAGTCAACCAGGTGCTGCATATAAGCCAATCACGGTCATTCTACTCCCCTTGCCATCAGTTGGTTTAGGCATGAGCATCAACCCATTTCTGGCAAATAAGACATGAAGAGAAAGTCTGATAGAGTGGCTTCTAGGAAGTTTTTTTCTTTAAAAAGAAATGATATACAAGCTTTCAGGAAGAAAGGAACACTTTTTCCTCTGGTGTGATGTTGGGAGCTGTGGTAGCCATTTTGTGACTGTGAGGGAAATTAGCCTGAGGAGCAGGCTGACCCACTGAAGGTGGCAGAGCAGAGTGATGGAAAGAACCTGGGTCTTTGATGAGACTGAGCTGCTAAATTAACAAGTCCTGGGACAGTCTTGCATCTGAACTTCTTGATGAGTGAAATAATAAAATTTCCTTACAGTGTAAGTCACGCAAGTGATGAGGCTCCTGTCAGTTGCAACTAAAGGCATCCTATACGTGCTTCCTAAGGTGATGTAAGTATAAGTCCTCAAATATCTCTTGTGAATTTAAGTCAAGAACGTGACCTCTGTATGGGCTAACCACATGCACTTGCCCCTGCTCGAGGTAGGGAGTGGGGGAGTGAACAGGGCATATCGTACCACTGTTCTCATATGCCTGCCTTCTATCCCAGCCCCTCTCATCTCCAAGGAGCTTACTGTCTAGTAGGGAAGACAGAAAAATGACATGACAGTGGGTGAAGACCTGCCTGGGACTAAGTGTAAACTACAGGGTAGCCCAAAGGATTGAGAGACCCACTTATCTGGGATGCACATCCAGGAACAGAATTGCTGGATTATCAGGTAAGGGCATGAGGATGGTTGGGGCAGGAGTGGGCTAAGGTGTCAGAGGAAGAGCCTTGAGTTGGGTGTTGTGCATAGGAATTATCCGGGGGAGGCCCGGGAGGAATAGTATTCCAAGTTGAGAGGAGGTGTGCATTAAGAGACGGAGACAGAAACAGGCCCCCGAGGAGGAGCTGGAACCCTTGGTGTGGCTGGAGCACAAGGTTATCAGGCCACAGAGAATGGGGCTGAAAAGAAGGCATTTTCCTGTTCCTCCAAAGAGGTGAAAGGAAAGAGTCTCTTTTTCTGTGTGAAGTGATGTGATACGTGCTCAAGTTAAACGAAGTATGAAAACGCTTCTTTGTGAGTTAGCTAATGTATGTCGATATAGAAAAAACGTTCATATGAGAGTTTTAGAAATGGGTCTTTGGAATGATTGTTTATTGGAAGATATTAAAAATGTTATTATTTGTCTCTTTGCTCATCTGTTGAATAAACAATAGACTGAAATAGACCAAAGGGTCTATATTAAAAAGTAAGTTTCCTCCTGCCTCTGATCCCGAGAATCTTACATTTCCTTTCCTGATGGCAAGCACAGTGGCCAGTGCTTAAAGAACTGTATATATGCATAACAAACAAGCCTTTTGTATTAGTTATCTACTGCTGTGTAACAATTTACACCAAAACTTAGTGGCTTAAAACAACAAATGTTTATTATCTCACATTTTCTGTGATCAGGAGTCCAGTGGCCTAGCTGGGCCCTCAGACTCAGGGTCTGTCACAAGGATGCCATCAAGCTGTCAGCTGGGAATGCAGTCACCTCATGGCTCCACCCCGGAACATCTGCTGTCAAGTTCCCTCAAGGCCTTGTTGGCAGGATTTAGTTCCTCACAGGTTGTTGGGCTGACGGCATCATTTCTTCACTGGCTTTTGGCCTGAGGCCTCCCTCAGCTTCATGCCCTGTGGGCCTCTCCACTGGACCCCTCAGAGCATGGCAGCTGACTTCATCTGAGCCAACAGTTGAGAAGAGCTAGAAAAGTCAAGGAAGACAAGAAGCCAAAGTTTTTTTAACCGAATCTCAGAAGTGACGTCCTCTCACCCTTGCTGTATTCTGTTCCTTAGAAGCACGTCACTAGGTTGAACCCATACTCAAGGGGAGGGGATTACACAGGGCATGGTTACCAGGGGTTGGAGAGCATTGGAGGTCATCTTAGAAGCTGCCTGGCTCACATGTGTACAAATTTCTATCTATTGATAGCTTTTTTTTTTTAAGCATGAAGTTTCCTACCTTGCTTTTGTCACGTAGCAGTGTATCTTGGAGCAATTTCCAAGTCAGTGTATAAAGATCTTCTTGGCATAGTGTTTTGGCCCTGCACCACACTGAACATTCTATGGCTGTACTAGAACTTATGAAACAGTCCCTTAGTGATGGACGGTCAGGGCATTTTTGATGTTTTGCTACACATATTCTTTACTGGAGTGAGAAAGCATCCAGGAGGAAAATTCATTCCTACAAGTGGAATTGCTGGGTCAAAGGGTATGTTCACTTTACATTTTAGTAACTATGGCCACATGGTCATCCAAACCCCAAAGCAGAAGAATTGTCTACTTCTCCACAGCTTCTTGAGGCATTTTTTGCCACAAGTTTTAATGAAAAGAGAAAAGAGAAATCGCAGGAGAAAAACTAGAAACCAAAGTCTAATAAGTGAGACAAATTGGAGTCATTAATTTTTAGTAACAAAAAGTGGAACACTATTTGTTTACTTTGATCTGGATTTACCAGGGTATTTTCCTAGTGTAATATACAAACAAGAGCAAGGGCTCTTGAGTTGAGGCCCCAGTGTACCTGTTGATCATTTCTGGCTCTCGTCACTATAATCTCAGATAATGCTTCCCTCTCTGAGGTTTGTGTGGGTCCCTAACAGCACTCAACAGTTAGCTTCTCAGATTCCAGCTGCATCTGCGGACATGGCACTCATGAATATCGAAATCAAGTTTATAATGAATAATTATTTACTTTGGAAACTTTACAGCTTTGGCTGTTTTTGTCTTCTCTACGGATGTTTCAAGCATTTGAAAGACAGGGAATGTTGGGGTAAAAGAAGCCTTAGAACCCAGATATAGCTCTCCTCCAACTGCCTTCCAAATTCTGGAACCCTTTCTACAATCAGCTTCTGTCTGTGTATTTTCATAGAGAAGTACTTAAGGTAGATTGTTCCATTGGTAAACAGTTATAGAGGTTAAAAAGTATTTTGTACATTGAGTTGAAATCAGAAATTGGTTGTTTTGTGCCTCCATCCAGGGCTTCCTCCTCTGTCTTAGGGAGCAACAGGGAAAAAGCCTTTGTTCCTTACCTCCCATAGCTTCCTTCAGTCTGCCCTCCTCCAGGCCAATGACTTTATTTTGTATCATTCCTTCTTCCCAGGAGTTGATTTCCAGATGCACCACCACACTGATCCCTCTACTCTGAACACACTCCTATTCTAAGGTTCAAAAAGATGTCAAGCATGAGGGCACCCACACTGCCAGTTTTTCTGCTAATACCCACTTGATAGTAGCTATACTTTTAAGACCACTGATTGCTGGTATGTATAAATGACAAAGAGCTGTTGTGAATTCGAGAATGCTCTGACAGTGTCCATTAGCAGCATTATTCACAACAGCCAAAAGCTGGAAGCAACCTAGATGTTTATCGATGGATAAACAGCTAAACAAATTGTGCTATAGACATACAATGGAATATTATTCAGCCTTAAAAAGGAAAGAAATTCTGACACGTGCTACATCATAGCTACATTATAGGAGACATTATGCTAAGTGAGATAAGCCAGTCACAAAGGAACCAATACTGTTTGATTTCACTTGTATGAGATATACAGAGTAGTCAAATTTATAGAGACAGAAAATAGAATGGTGGTTTCCTGGTGCCCAGGGTGGGGTGGGGGGGAGGGGAGATAGGAAGTGAGTGTTGAATGGGTACAGAGTTTCAGTTGGGGAAGATGAAAAAATTCTGGAGATGGATGGTGGTGAGAGTTTGCACAACAGTGTGAATGGATTTAATGCCACTACGCTGCACCCTTAAAATGGTTAAAATGGCAAATTGTATGTTATGTGTATTTTACCACAGTAAAACAAATTGTATCCTGTTAGAGCAGCATCTCCAAACATGTGAAAAACAAATTGTGTATGTGCCTGAGACCTATGATTCCTACACTCTACAGTTAGTTTCGGCTCCTCAACCCCACACCTGACATGAAATCTTCATGCGATCGCACTGTAAGCCTCTGGGAGCCATTTGTACCATGTGGCCCTATTTCCCTGGGCGTGGCTGATTAGACCAACAATGAGCGGCTGATCTGAGCTGGACTATTCAGAAACTCACGGCTGTGATTTTGGAATTTGGTTTCAGGAACTTTTTGTTAGTCTCTGTGTAGGGTGAGAGGATATATGTTTGGGAGCTACAAGGTAGCCATCTTCCATGTTCATTTATTATTTATTCAACAAACGTTTATTGTTTGCTTCTGGGTGCCAGGCACAGTAATAAGTTCTGGGCTTCAGCCCTGTCCCTCTTCTCCTCAAGAAACAGAGCAAGTCAGACTGAGAAGATATTACGTCTAATGTCATCTATAATATGTTTGTTGTCTCTAAGATTTTGTGAACTCTTCCCTCCTCAATGAACAACACAGCATACCATTGTTTTATCGTATTTAACTTCCCCCTCTACATGATTTTGTTAGCACTTCTTTTTTTTTTCAGCACTGGAGCTAGCACAACTGCTCAATGAAAGCTTGGTTGACGATGACAGGACACTAGGAAGATTTTTAATTGACAAGAGCACCAGGACCACTCACAGAAGTTGTGTGTGTGTTCACAAGATCTACAAAGGATGGTGGGTGTTTTTATTCACCAGCTGCAGCGGTGCTACCACGTGGCAAAACAGTAAATGATGTTTGTAGTCCGTTGAGCCTGTCTGTAGAAATCACACCAATTCTTTCTTTTTCTTTTTCCTTTGGGCCACTCTGCGTGGCTTGTGAGATCTCAGTTCCCCGACAGGGATTGAACCTGAGCTTCCGCAGCAGACATGCTGAGTCCTAACCACTAGACCACCAGGGAACTCCCGAAATGACACAATTCTCGAAAAGAGTTTTTTAAATTGAGGATGAGAGGAGATTCGTATTATTTCAAAATTTGCACAGGAAGGGAGACTTTTCAGTCTGTTTAAAATTAGCAAAATTTGCATTTTCTTAAAATGAGATAACATTGTGCTAAGGTCTCCATCCTGCTCTCTGAGAGCCTCTAGTAACCCCTGGGAGTTAGCCCCAGAGGTGACCTCTTAAGAGCAGGACAGATACCCCCAAAAGTTCTACAGATTCTTTGACGAGGCCTTCCCTGACTCCTCTTATGCAGCACCAGTCTTCTGTGTTCCCAACAAACCACCTCTGCTGTGGATCTCATTCATTAGCAAATAGTCATTGGGTGCCTGCATGGTGCTTACTCTGTTTCAGGCACTGCAGACACAGCAGTAAACAAATCGGACTAAAATTTCAATCTTATTACACTTGTTGTGACACATCTGTCCCCTTTATGCCCTGTAAGTCCTCTGACAACAGGGATCTGTCTCATGCCATTTCACTGGAACCATACCTTCTACCCCTTTAATTCCCCAATAACAATTTCAGAGCTCAGTTGCTTTGAGAAGACTGTATTTATTAGGACCATTCCCATGTTAGTTTTCTGGTCGGATCAAAGCTGTGCCTGCCAGCTTTCTTCTAAGATGAAGAAAGTTCATTTTAGATCCTGTGGTAGGCTGAATAATAGCCCTCCAAAGATGTCCACATCCTGATCCCCAGAAACTGCAGATACGTTAATTTACATGGCAAAGGGGCTTTGTGGATGTGATTAAGTTAAGGTTTTTGAGATGGGAAATTATCCTGGATTGCTGTGGAGGACCCAATGTAATCATGAAGGACCTTAGAAGAGGGAGGTGGCAGACCTGGAGAGAAGATTATAAGTTTGAAACAGAGGTCAGAGAAGAGAGAGGATGCTATGCTATTGGCTTTGAGGATGGAGAAGGGGCCACAAGCCAGGGAGTGTAGGTGAACTCTAGAGGCTGGAAAAGGTAAGGAAATGGATTCTCCTCTAGAGCCTCCAAGATGAACACAGGCCTGCTGGCACATTTTACACTTCTGACCTACAGAACTATAAGATAATACATTTGTGTTGCTATAAGCTGCTAACTTTGAGGTAATTGTTCTGGCAGCAACAGGAAGTTAATATAGATTTCTACCCGTCCTCCCTCTAATCTGCTCACCCCACTGCCCATTCTCCCTGGTGCACAGAGCAGGACATTTCTACTCTGTTCCCTTATTTTCCCAAGTCATGGAGGTGTCCTGGGGTTTCTTAACACAAGCCTGTAATAGTGTTTCTGTCATAGGGTTGTCTGACCATTGGCAGTCTTTGGCATATCCTCAGGGTCCCCTAGTTTTCTATGAGAATTAAAAATTCTGTATTTTCAGTTCCATGCTTGGCTAAAAACTTAATATATAATTAATATATATTAATTAATAATTCAACTTACAACCCCAAAGTCAGCCTCATCCTCGTAAGAACACTAAAAGCATTCTCATCAAAGTCAGGAACAAGACAGGGATATCCATTAGTACCATGCTTACTTATTGTTATTCTGGATGCACTGGCTAATGTTATTACACAAAAGATAGAAAAAAAAAAAGTGGGACGAGAGGAGGTAAACTTACAGTTATTTGCCAATGGAATGAAAGTCCAAAAGAAAACCTGAAAAACTATACAAATAATAAAAGAATTCAGCAAAGTGGTAGGTACAACATTCATGCATAGTAATCAATATATAAAATTACCTAGGACACATATAAATAATGGAAAAACATCCTATTTGCAGTAACAGAAAAAATTAAAAAACTAAGAATTAGGGTAACAAGAAATGTGCAAAGTCAATACAAAGGAAACAGAACAAAACTTGGAAAAGAAGAAGAGTATGCCATGTTCCTTAAGAGAAAGACTTACCATGATAGCACTGTGAAAAGGGAGTCTTTTGTGCTTAAGACCACTGCAGCTGGGCTTCTGTTATTGGCAGCCAAATGAAATTGATCAGAGAAAGAGTCTTGTTTTCTCTCCATAACTTCATTCTCCACCTAGCCTTTATATTACCTCGTGGTCCAAGCCAAGCCCACCTTTGGACTGCCAGGCCATGGCAAGTGAGTTCTCCCTAGGAGATGCTGCCCTCTGCTCGTTGTCGTGACTTGCCCTGGGCACCTTCAGTCCTCCTCTGTCACACACACATACACACACACACACACACACACAAACAGGAACACCCATTTCCACAATACCCTATCTGGACCATCCTAGGTTTTACTATATTGTTGATGCAATAATTGCTACACAGGAGGGGTAATCTCCCCAGGATCAAAGCTAAAATAGCAATTTTTATTATCTTCAACATGTCACCAGACCATTCTTGGGCTATATGCTTTCTGACACTGTTTTTATATACCTCTTACCTCCCTACATCACGGGCATTGTAGTTTAAAAAAATTCCACTGCTCATTACTATTGTCAAAGGAATTCTATATATCATCAATAAGTACATTTTTTTTTGCTGGGGGGGGGGTGGAGAAAAGGGAGAAGCTGTTATTGCCACTGAAATTTTACTTGTCAGGCTAGCATTGTGGGGTGGGGCAGGCGATCAGGTTAATCAGAAAGAATCTTGCAGTCCACACAGACCACACCCTCCTTGGAGGCTGTTACCTGACTATTCCTAGAAGTGGCTAGGATCTCTCAGCATATAAGCTAAGTTGGATTTTTAGCTCTCCCTTCCTCCCTTTTATCTTCTTTCTGCAGAGCCTGGCACATGCTAGAAATTCAATAACTGCCAAATGAACAAATGGATGGGATTGTCCTTTCACCAACCTATATCCTGAAGCCTAAAGAGCAGGGAGAGCTGCTTAAAAATTCTCTAGAAAGAAAGTGCCACCAAGTAGGAGCAGTTCATTGGTACAATAGAGATGTTAGCCTTGGGGCAATCATTTTTAAGGTCTCTACCTTTCACTGCGTGTACTGTGAAATGCTGCTATTGTTTCAGCCTCTCCACTCCATCTTTCCCTCCCCCCACCTTATTTTAAAAGAAATTAAAACATTTTGGGAGGCCCCTAAAAGTGAATGGGCCCTAGGCACTGCGCCTTCTGTGCCTAACGGGTAAGTCAGTTCTCCTTGGTGCCGGGGGACTGATTGTTAAATATTTTGATCATTACCCCTGCTGAGACTTACACTGTACATGAGAAGTAGATAACTCATGGGCCCACAAGCAGGCCTGTGTGGGGCGCTTGTCCACCGTGTGTGGTGAAGCCCTGGTGAACCCAAGATCCCCTTCCCAAGAGCTCCCTGTGGCTCACCTCCACCGGATTGTTCCCAGACTTGCCCATTTTTCAAGAAAAACTGGAAATCCTGAGTAGAAAAAAGTCAAGTCTCCCAATTAAAAAATGCTCAAAATTCAAAGAAAAAAACCCTCCCTGCTTGAGCCAAACAAAACACCTCTGTGGACTGCATCTGGCACTACTTTGTAATCTCGGTCAAATGTAGCTTTGGGGAGAACCCTTGAAAACAGATGACAGGTGTAGGACTAGAGAACCAACACGCCAGGAAGAGAAGAATGGTATGGGTTCAGTGTGATTGTAAAAAAGTAATACTAATTGCAGTAAATTGTATGATTTTCTTACTCTTCATGTGTAGTCACTTGGCAATAATAATTGTGAATCTAATTAAAAATTTCAGGGCTTCCCTGGTGGCGCAGTGGTTAAGAATCCGCCTGCCAATGCAGGAGACACGGGTTCAAGCCCTGGTCTGGGAAGATCCCACATGCCACGGAGCAACTAAGCCCGTGTGCCACAACCACTGAAGACCGTCCACCCTAGAGCCCGTGCTCGGCAACAAGAGAAGCCACCACAATGAGAAGCCTGCGCACCACAATGAAGAGTAGCCCCCGCTCGCCGCAACTAGAGAAAGCCCGCATGCAGCAATGAAGACCCAACGCAGCCAAAAATAAATAAACAAAATAAAATAAATAAATAAATAAAAAATTTCAGGTTCTGTAAACTTCCATTCATATTCATATTCATGCCCTTTCATCCTCCTTGATTTGTGGCTTGAGAAACAGGGCCACAACTTACATGAACCTATTGAGGAGAACTCTGCTCTTAATCGTGATTGTGAGTTTTTAAGAGTGTACTTAATTAGGCCTTAATAAATGCCTATGTACCATTTCTAGTCAGGTCATATTTGTTTGACTTCCTTTGGGGCTTTACTGTATGAAAAAGAAGAGAGAGAAGAAGTCTATGTTCCTTTATGTTCAAGTCTTTAGGAGTAAACATTTAATAAAAATGATTTTTATGTGAAGTAGGACTTTAGGGATTTAAATGAAAAGTTTGTATATATTCACTTTACAGTGACAAAGTCAGCCTGCAGCATTGCCAGAACATGACTAGGCACTGCCAAGCCCACAATTCTCCCTTCATCTCAGCTGATGATTTCATTTTCTAATCCTAGATTGTAAACAGACAATGAAGATCTGGTGCGATGAGCATCTTGAGTGTGAAACAGGTTCCTATGGTAACAGAAGCAGAGTCTCTTTCTTAGGCTTGGTAGGGGAGGGAGGTCTGTAAGTCTTCCTGGAGGAAGGGATAGCTTCAATAAGAGTATAAAAAGAAATTGATTAGCCTTCAATTAGCAGTCAGGACAAGGGTGGGGGGGGAGAAGCCCAGAAGTGAAAAAAGCTGGGCTCGAAAATAAATTCAGCAGGACTGGAGATTGTAAAGCATCATTCCATTTCAAGCATAGCACTTGTTACTTTCTGACCATTTCTTGTTTGCTTATTTGTTTACTGTCTGTTCTTCTACCCCCATCCCCTCACACGGAACAGGAGCCCTACCTGGCCTGCTGATTCCTCAGCCTGGAACATATGACTGTTAGTCTTTCCATGTGTCAGATCCAGCTTCCCTCACCACCATGCCAATCTCCCCTCCCTCTCCCCCCAATACCATCCAACAGACAAAATTCTACTTCCTCAGAGTTGGCTCAAATGCTTCCTTCTCTGTGAAACCTCCCCCCATCTCTTTGCCCAACCCCTACCTTTAGAATTAATTCTTTCAGGGTTCCCACAGCTAATGACCCTTCCTTGCAGCATAAATTGAATTCTACAGCGTTAGTTTGCTGCTCCCTTCTCTCCCCTATTCCTCATTAAATCTTTTTTTTTTGTTGTTCCTCATTAAATCTTAAATCATATGAAGATAATGTGTTTTAGGCATCTCTGTAAGCCTCTCAACATTTCTTGCAGGCTTTTACACACAAAACGGGCTCGAAAATATTTTGAATAAATGAATTCAGGAGAAGGTCATGAACCCTTCTTCCTCCCTTCCCCCAGTGCTCAGAGCAATCTATTCAAACTTAAAATCTGACCACATCACAGCCCTACTTAACTGTGGTGAAGGCCGCTCTTCATCCTTGGAATAGAATTCTAACTCCCTAAGCACACTGGTTACCTCAGGGCCGTGTGTGAGCTTGCTCCCATCCACTTCTCCAGCCACGTCGATTCCCAAAACCTGGTCTAATAAAACGGGACTGCTTAATGTGACTGCACCACAGGGCTGTCCTGATTCATGCCACCAGGCTTTTATTTCAACGACTCCCTCTGCCTGGAATGCCCTTTCCATTTTCCTTGCCTGGTTTGGCTCAGGAATGACCTCAAGCAAGCTTTCCTTCTTTGACTATAGATCCTATTAATAATTTAAAAAACCAAAACCCAAAAAGCTAAGTACAGAAAGGTTTATGGTGCTGCCCTCCATTTATGTGATTAAAAATGAAAAAACCGTAAAATGTAATTCTTAAATGACACACAACTTACATGGATGCTAGATTTAGAATACCATCTGTTTATAATTTTTCTTTCATTCACCCTCTCTCTGCATGTACCCATTTTGACCCAGAGTCTACCCGATAACCCCACTGCCGGAATCTCAGGTTGGGTCAAAAGCTTCCCTCCTCCGCTTCCGAACACCACTCTATTTTAAATTAACTTGAACAGACTGCAAGTTTGCCTGTCCCACTAGGGTGTGAGCGACAGAGGTGGCGCGAACACCATCTCTGTCCACGGAGCGCCGGACCCCGGTCGGCTCCAGATTTATTTTCTGAGTTTAAGTAAAGGCTCCTCCCCAGCTGACGACGCATTTCTTCTTTAAGAAGACATTCCTTCCTCGCCCAGCAAGTGAAACTGGCTCGCACCTACCAAGGGTTGGTGCTGGAAAAAGAGCGACCTATCGACCGGCCCTAAAAGCCAGGACGAGAAGATTCTCTAAATTCTCGGGCCCAATAACGCGACACGCCACGGAGACGCCCCCAAATATTCAGCGGAATGGGCGGGCCCGGGAAAATGACCAACACCGGAAGTCACGTGGCGAAGCTCCTCTTGAATTTCGCCAAGTCGGCAGTCGACTATTCGGTCTTGCACGCGCCTCAGGCGGGCTCCGCTGAGATCCAGTCTTTCGGCGCTCGACTCGCCCGTGCTGCTGCCGCTGCCGAAGGAGGGGCAAAGCTCAAGATGGCGGACAAAACGCCAGGCGGCTCTCAGAAGGCCAGTTCAAAGGTAATTTCTTAGAGGATTTAGTAAGTCAGTGAGTGTATCACTGTCGTCTGGGGACTACATACGCTTCTGGCCAGAGGGAGGAGATTGGGGTGGGGGTCCGCGTTCTGGTCGCGACGGTAGGCCGGGCGCAGACGCACCGTGGTGCGCAGGTTGAGAGGCCTGGTATCTCCCCTTAGTCCCAGCCTGGATTCGGCTCGAGACTGGCGGGCCCAGGGCGGGTGGTGTGAGTAGTTCGGCTCCCGCTTAGCAGTGGAGTGAAGTCAGTGATTTAGACTGAGGTCTGAAGTCGGGAAAACGCGCCCCTGTATTTCAGCTTATTGAGCTCTGAGGCCGCGGGACAGAGCCTGGGAGAGGCGGGAAGCGCTTCCCGGTGCTTAAGTGTCTGCTTCTATTTCCTCGGCTCTTTGGGTTTGGACCTCGCACGCTTCCGGCCTCGCTCAATTTCCTTCACGTCCTCCAGGGAATAAATAATCTCTAGGGCCGCAAATTGTGAGGGGAGGACCAATAGTGGAAGGAAGCGGGGTGGGAAGTGCAGTTCTCCTTTGCGGTGATGCCTCGCCAAGGTTAATGCTACGCTCTACACGTGGTCTTAGCTCACATAAGAGGAAGTGTAAAATGAGCCCTTCTTTGGAGGGCTCGTTTTCGAGGACTCGGGGTCTTCCGCTTCTTCTGAAAGGAAAACTTCCGTAGACTTGGAAGCCACCTAAGATTAGTAAATTGCTTTTGAGTTTACAGGGAACCGCGTACACGTATTGTGAAACCACTGAGCTGTAGAAGGGGTTTAGCGTTAGTTAGGTTGTGATTAGCATCAGGTCCTAAGTTGCCCTCCTGGATGGGTCATATAATCGTTTTCTGCTTTGAGTTTTTCATCTCCATCCAACACGATATTAAAAGTAATAGTGCCCGAAGTAGTTGTTAAGCTTTTTGATGCTGATGCAAGAAGTGTAATACTTAAAGGTTCTAAGGACTTACATCTTAAAGAGTGTGTATGATAGGTTATTAGGAAGTTACGTTTACGGTAGACGGGGCTAGTCTTGTGTGTACAGTTTGTTCTGGGAAACGTAAGCTATTATACACTTGCTTTCTCAGTTTCTATTAAATCATAGTCTTTATGCCATTTGGTAAATGATGTTTATAATTAGTTCGTAATTAGTAATGGATTTACCAGAAATCTTTTAGTTACGTAGAAACTGTGGTAGAGGGCCAGTCTTGGCTGCTTTACAACCTGCGTTTACTCCTTGTTTGTTTCTCCCCTCCGCAGTGCATTTCTCCTTGGTGAGGAGGGGCATAGTTGGGTACATGACTGCCCACTTCCTCAGCGGACTCTGACAAAAACAGCCCTGCTTACTATTAGGGAACTATTACTAAAGCTAGTGCATCCATAAAATTCACGCAGAAGCCTCACTATTTTTATTTCTACTCAAAGTAATATTTAAGTATCTTCTGTTTGAGGCTTTGGCTACGTTGAAAACGTATTAACGTATATATATGTTCAGGCCTCCTTCTCTAGTAGTACTTCTCACGGTTGTGACTGTGTGGCCGATCCCTGTAAGTAAATTGTTGGATCTTCCAGTAATCTTCTTAGTTTATATTGCTTTAGATTATAATCAGTTGATGCTGTTAGATTTCCTACCGATGTCTGTAAAATATCTCAGGAGAGTGCATGACTTAGTGGAGAGATTATGGATTTTGATAACAAACAAAAGGTATTTGGATTCAAATCCTGACTTGGTAATAAATTATATTTGCGATATCAAGGCAAATTGCTTAAAGTTTTCAGCCTCAATTTCCTTGTTTGTAATATGGACATAATCCCTTTTCTACAGGGTTGATGTAAGGATTAAATGAGTGAATATCTATAAAGTACATAAAAAAACTTAGTTCCTTTCCTCTCCCCTTTGTTCTTAGAGGAAATAAAAAGTACTTACTTTTCAAAATGTCAGGCTAAGTTCTAATCCTGAGATTTAGAATCTGTTATCAGTTATCATAATGACTGCTCAGATTACTGCTTTTTCTTCCTAACACAAGTCCAGAATTTATTGGAGAGAGTATAACATCATTTTGGTTAATATGACGGTGTTTGGAATTTCTAGCCTTTGATCTCTGTTTTGATTTCTTCCTCTGGGGAGTACAGATGAGTGACATATTCTACCATACTGATGGAGTAAAAAATTCTTTAGTTTCATGTTCATTCTTACTCTTTGGTAGTTAAATTCCCATTGCTGTGGGCAGGGATGCTTGTTAATCATATTTCTAGACCCTGAGGAAAATGTTAATTAAAAATGTACAAGAGGATGTAATGTACAGCATGGTGACTATAGTTAATAATACTGTATTGCATATTTGAAAGCTAAGAAGAGAGTAGATCTTAAAAGTTCTCATCACGAGAGAAAAAACTATGTTTGGTGACGGCTATTAATTAGACTTATTGTGATGATCTTTCTGCAGTGTATACAAATACTGAATCATTATGTTGTATACCCAAAACTAATACAGTGTTGTATGTCATTTATACCTCAGTAAAAAAAAAAAATGGAGGTAATTTAAGGTATTGAGGTAATTTAACAAATAAAATGTATAATAGGGTTTTTTTGCTATTGACAATGGCAAAATTATTTGATGTGTCTTAATTACAAAGTAGATTAAATTAGATAACCTCTACAGTTTCTTTTAGCTTTGAAAATTACATTTTAAGTGTGTATAGTCAAATGATTTAACCTTTATGTGTAGTTGTCCCTAATGAAGAGACCCTTTATTTTCTGTGTAATTTTGCTGTACTTTTTATTTTAAAGCCTGACAAATATAGAAATTCAGTAAATGTTTTAGGAATTAGCTAAAAATTTCCTGTGCGTTTATTCTTGTATCACCAGACTAAAATGATGCTTTGGGGGAGAGGGGTACCATGTTGTAGCTTTGATTTTGGGAGGAGAGGCAAAGAGCGTATAATTGCTTAGAAAAATGTTAAATTTAATATATAAAATTAGAATTTAATTTATAAAAACTGATTTATTTTGATTGTAAGAGTTGTTTGCTTAGCACAATGAGGATATGAAGAGAATGTGGTATTCTCGTTCCCTCTGCAGCTCGTGTGCTGGTAATACTGCTAATATAATGGAATTGTGTGCCCTGTTATTTCACTCTGTGACAGTGCTTATTTTTTTGCCATAGTGTCAAAAATTGGGTTAGAGAGGTAAATGAGCTAAGTAGGAAATACTGCTGGCTTCCTTGGACACCCAGTGCTAAATTGGTGTGGGAACTACTTTAATTGACTGCTGATTAACAAAAGTATTTCAGTTGTACGAAATATGTATTGATATAATGAGGATCCATTCAAGGCTTATCCTTAGGTATATATTACTGCTTGTGTACATTTTTTTGGTGGTACCTGAAGGTATGTAAGAATTAAATATGATCAAAAACTCCAAACAAAACACAAACCTTGAAAAATTAGGCTCTGTTTGCCAGTTTTAGTTTCAACTGAATCTTTATTATGATATGGTTGTAAGATAAGATAACCGTCTTATCTTAAAATATAAGGTGGTTAGTTTTCTGGGTGGAAGGCTGTGTTTTGGGGTGGAGAGAGGAATTAGGAACTTTTGTTTTCTTGATTGGTGTTTTTTAGAAATTGGAGTATTTGTAGCACTGGTGCTCGAATATGACTATTAATATGGTTTTAAAAATTTTCTATCTTATTGGATTGAATTATTTGTTTTCTGAAAGTTTAGTTTTTATTCTCTTCTGGTTTTTATTCCTGAAGCTTTTTTTTTTCCTGGAAAGTATAATAAATTGACAAAAAGATACTCATTTGCCAGTAAGGCAAATGAGAGGAGGGCTCATTTGGTATGCAAGTTGAAGACTCCTGCCTCTCTATCCCTTTTTACAGAGAGCATCATTTTTGAAAAATAAAAACAAAGAAACAAAAAGAGCCCAAAACTTCCTACAGGATATTAAACTCAAAAATATTAATATTACAAATAATTTGCCTCTTATACTGTTAAGTAGCTTTAACAGTTTATTGCAGATTGGCCACATGCTAGATATTTTGCTGAAATAATTTTTTTTTAAAAGCAAGATACATTTGCCAGTAGCACTTGAGGCTGTTTGGTACTGTTAGATGTCTCTTCCTTGAGCAGTTAATTTTTTTCACCAGGCTTTCCTCATTTTAGATTAACTACAGATCATTCAAAATGTACTTACAACGTTTCGTGTACTGGTAGTGTTTTGGATGTAATTTTAAGGATAATTTCAGGTTTATTATTTAACTCAGTAGATTTGATGAATTCTTTTGAGAGGTAGACTTTGGTTTGTCTTGGAAAGTGGTATTCAGCTAGGTAGCTGTTACTTGTTGGTGAGTGGACAGCTTAGTATGTTGATAGTGAGGAGTGCAATTTTGTTGTGTAGGTACTTGTTCCAGCTGGGTACGTCAGCAAGTTTATTGAGGCTCCGTCACTTGCCAGATTTTGTTTGACTCTGAGGAAGAAAAAATTAAATAAGATGATAATCAGTTTTGGGGAACATGCTGTCTAGTGGAAAAAGAGTCAACACATGATAGTTCAAAGCGGAGCCATCAGAAGCGTCTAAAACTTTAGGGAAAGAAATGACAGCTGGTTGATTGGAGGGTGGGTGGGGAGGCTTCAGGAATAGAGGAGTTTGAGTCTTTTGAACAGTGAACAGAGTTTTGAAGGGTAGACATAGAGGTATAAAAAAGAGGTGGGTGAGGTAAAGAAAATAAGTCACTGGCAAATGGGTTGATATATGTTCTGGTTTAGCCAATGTATATAGGACATTTGCATAGGGATAAAAGTTTCTGAGACGGAAGGATAAGTTTGAGCTAAATTGTGGTGGCTTTAAAACCTACGGAATAAAATTAGAGAGCCATGGAAGATTCAAGGCAGGAAAGTCCTTTAGGAAAGCTCTTCTGGAGACATAGTTTAGGAAGAATTTGGGAGTGAGGAGGATTAGTTTGAAGATTTTTGTAGTGCTGCTGATAAATATTAAAGATTGCTTCAAAAATCTCACCTCAGATACTCTTTGGGAAGCTTTTCTGACGTCGTCCCCACTCCCATTAAGATTTGCTTGCCCTCTGTGCTCTGGTGGTATAGCCACACTGTTTTACTTGTCTCTCTTATTTATTAGCTCCTAAGGACATTTATATCTCTGATGTAAGGCACAGTACCAGTAAGTGGTTGCCCAGTAAGTGGGTTGAATAAAGGGAAGATCTGAACCACAATAGTGTCTTTAGTAAAAAGGGTCCCCAGAGAAGAGTTTCAGTAGAGGTGGGGTGAACAGAATTTGATTCAGTTGGTTATGGGGGATAGGGAAGTAGTCAAGGATGACCCTGATATAATGCTGCTGGCTAACACTCATTGAGCACTTTTATGTACCAAACACTCTTCTTAGTGCTTCACCTGTCTTTGTCCTTCACAACAATCCTATAAGGCAGGTGCTATGCAGCATTACAGATGAAGGAACTAGGCCCAAGTTTACAAAGCTGGTAAGTGCTAAAAACAGGAAGTCTGATTCCAGAGTCTGTGCTCTTAACATTTTACTGTTTCCATATTATGACTGATTGAGAGTTACCATTCGGTGTCAGAAGTAAGAAGGTCAACAGGAGAAGCTAGTTTGGGAGGAAACTATATTTTATATATCTAGGATGTGAGGAACTTGCAGATACTCAGGTGAAGATGTCCAGGAAGTTGTTTAAGAACAGATTGGAACCGAGGAGAGGCACCAAGGTTGAAGATAAGGAATTGGGAGTCATCTCAGCACAATAAAAGTGTTGATATGCTTCCTATGGGAGTGATTGTTAAACTTGTGGAAATGTAAGTTGATGCTTTAGAGGATGTGAGGAGGAAGGAGGCAGATGGGAATGGAGAGCGGACTAGGCAGAGTGGAGGTGTTGGAGGAATGTTGCTGTGGGTAGCTTGCTAATTTGAAAACTCAGGTGTGGCGGTTTTTCAATTGAAGTAAAGTAGGAGCAGCTGGAAAAAAAAGTTTCATGGTATCGTTTAGTTGGCTTCACCTCTATCTCCTCAGCAGCCATCAGAATGATCCTTTTTTTTTTTTTCCCTTGCTGTCCTTCCCTACATCTGTACTATATTTGCTTTCTCAAACTTGAGATAAGTTTTTCTTGTGTTTGCTTCTTTATTGCCTCAAATTTCCCTTATTTTGCCCTTTCATTTCTTGCTTTTGGGTCTTTTCATTTGGATGAGGAATTGTGCTGTGGACTTCAGAAGTTCTTTAAACATCACTAATTTACTGTTCTTCAGTAAAAACATAAAACCCAAACCCAAGACAAATAACATAGTGCAGTTCCAGGTTAAGTAGAGGGAAAGACTCGGCTTCAGAAGTAGCGTTACATTTACTGCTTACCTGGACCATTAGCTTTAAAAGTTGGTTATTCCTTTAAAATTTTTATTCACTACTATTTGCCTCTCTTTAACTGTTCTCAAGCCTAAAATTTCATTCTGATGTTGTGTAGCTATAACTGCATATCAGTGGAAAATGTTTGGTTTGCAGTAAATATGACTCTTAGGTTAATTGAAATCAGCTGATGCATCGTCTTAAGCCATGCTGTTATTTTTAAATCCTAGAAATGATGATTTGGATGTGGTGGCGTAGATTAAAGAAAGGCTAGCACTTTCTTAGCTGCTCTTTCGTGCTTATTCTTCTGGGTGAACTTCAGAATTATTTTTGGCAATCCCCCTTGTCCCCTTGCAGAGACTTCCCTTTAGGATTTTGAGCTGTGGAATGAAATTGCATTAAATGCATAAATAAATTTAGGTGCAGTTGACTTTGTCTTAATAATGAGTTTTCCCATCTAGGAATGTGATGAATCTTTTCAAAAGTTGACTTGAATAACAACCCTTCTGTGAAGTTTGTATTTTTTTTGCACAGGTGGTACATATTTCTTTAGTTGGTTTCTAGGTGTTTTATGTTTTTTCTCACTATTATGATTACCGTGTTGTTTTTGTTACCTAGCAGGTTAACACTGGTATATTAGAAGGCAATTGAATTTTTTTTTCTCCTCAATTCACTCAGTCTCTTGATGGAACTTTTTTTTTCTTTTTTAAGAGGAGTTATTTATTCTCTTGTATTTTTTAAGTGTCTGCAAATGGGTGCATTTCAAACTGATTCAAAGTAGGTTTCACAGGGTTAAATTTAAATACAAAAATTTTTTTTTCATGCTATCTTGCCTTTTAGGAAAGGTTAGCAGGGAGAAGAATGTGAAATAGGAGGGGCACAATAAAAGTTGGGGACAGAAAAAAGATGGGTAGAAAGAATGGAGATGGCTGGTGGCTCAGTGCTTGGTTGTCTTGGGCTGATTTTGCCTGGGGTCCAGTATGGAGTTCAGAGGAATAAATTGATTCAGTATGGAAATCCGATCAGCTGTTCTTAGCCTTATGTTTCAACAAGATAAGTAAATCAGTACTGTGTGGACCCATAGGAATCTTATTGGCTTTTTTCTACATCATACAAATCTTTAATTTTTTTCTTAAAAATGAATATATTGTCTTGTGCATTACATTTGAAATCTAGAACTGGGAGCTAGGATGGATGAGGTACTTGTGATCTCAAGATTCTTGATTTCACTTTTAATACTTAAATATATATAAAATAAGTAAAATCTCACTACCCAATACCTTGAAAAATAAAAACAACTCAGTGCCAGAGTTAAATTCTGGGCCTCCAATTAAAATTTCAGAAAGATACCACATATTATTTATTTAGTTAATAGTGTTATAGCTTGGCTTCTTCATCCTTAGCTGCATAGTGAAAAATCAAATAAATTATTATATGTCATATGTAATCTGAAATGTAGATCAATTAAAACAACATCAGGTGAAACTTTAACACTTGACCTTATTGGAAAGTGCCATTATTTGAAGACTGAACTTGACTGACACATTTATTTTGGATCACAATTCTTTTTTGTAAGTCAGAGATTGCCTTTGTTTGGTTTTATTAGCTGAGAAGAAATTGCTACAAGTTTGGAAAGATTGTCTGTATAACGCGAGAAATACTTGTTTTGTTAGCATAATACATTTTCTGATTATTTAAATGTTGGCTTTTATTTTTAATGCTTGCAGACCAGATCATCAGATGTTCATTCATCTGGATCTTCAGATGCCCACGTGAGTATAAAAGGCAATCGTTGTCGTTTTTCCTTAAAATTTCATTTCTTATTGTATATATCTCTACTTGATATGTCCCTTATGATTTTACTTGATAAATAGATATGATTGCGTTGTATGTGCATATTTTCTTTAACCTTTTTTGCTAGATGTTCTGTGTTCGTTTTTTGTGTTGTTATTCACGTAAGTTGGCCCCTCAAACCATGTTAGAAACCAAGTGTGTATATTTCCTTTTTTTTTTTTTTACTGTGCTTGTAAAATTTTGTACATAGGTGTGTGTGCTTATACATTTTTTTTAACAAGTTTTGCGTTATACACATTTCTTTTCACAGTGCACAGTACACCTATTGCAAATCCCTGCAAGTCAACAGATACAGCTCTAATCTAGTCTTTCTAATGGCATCTTAATGTTCCATGGGGGAGGTGCAATTATTTATTAAGCTGTTTCTCTGTTGATGGGCATAGACGTTTTGTTTCAAGCTTTTTGACGTTTTGAATAATACTGTGATAAACTTTCCTTTACACGTGTTATTATAACAGTGCTAAAAGTGTGGTCTTCAGACCCCTGGGGTTGCTGAGAATTTTTCAGGGTGGCTGAATTCAGAACTATTTTGTAATAACACTAAGACATCATTTGCCATCACTGTGTTGACATTTGCACTAATGGTGCGAAAGCAATTGATGGGTAAACTGTTGGCACCTTAGCATGCATCAAGGCAGTGTCACCAAAATGTGCTAGTAGTCATTGTGTTCTTCCCCACCAGACACAGTAAAAATATGCTAGTTTCACTTAAGAATGTTCTTGATGAAGCAGTAAAAATTATTAATATTAAATCTTGTCCTTGTGTATGGGTGTTTTTAACGTTCTGAGTGATGAAATGGGAGGCACATATAAGGCACTTCTGCTTGCCAGAGTGTGGTGTTTGTCTTAAGGAAAAGTAATACTTGTGGGATTGTTTAAGTTGTGAAATAAAACTGGCTCCTTTCATGGAATACCATTTTTACTTGAAGGTACAACTGACAGACAAACTGTGGTTAGTCAGACTTGGGTGTTTGGCAGATATTTTCTTGAAAATGAAGGAAACTAACCTGTTCTTTTAAGGAAAACAACTATTTGTTAGTGATATAAAATTTGATCTTTCAAGTGCAAGTTAGAATTATTGAAAACTTTCTGTGCTTAAGAACTTTTCTGATGAAATCAGTGGTATTAAGGGATGGGATTAAGGGATAATTAGTGAAATATTTTGATAGTGTAAAATGAAGTTTGTCAATATTTGAACATTTGGGTTGATTCTAGTTTCAGTACTACATATATGATTTTTAAAAGCTCGTTTTCCTTTTCTCGAAGATGGATGCATCTGGACCCTCAGATAGTGATATGCCAAGTCGGACACGACCTAAGAGCCCAAGAAAACATAATTATAGGAATGAAAGTGCCCGTGAAAACGTTTGTGACTCTCCTCATCAGAATCTCTCAAGAGTAAGTGTTGATAAAGATAAGAAAGGATAGATAATGATTTTGATCTGCCCTTGATTGAATTTGGTAGTTGAATATCTTGGTTTTGTACTTGTTGTTTCATCTTGTACTATTTGAAAATAGAATTCATTATTCTTTTTGGGTTAACAATAAATTCAAACTCATTAAGGAAAGGGTTTTTAGCTCATATGCAAGATATGTTTCATTTAAAAATTTTAATTTTATTTTAAAAAATCAAGGAGTGTTTTGAATGTAAAATGGTTAATAGATTTATTGTTCTCCCCTTATGCCAAACCTTTACTGAACCAAGTGCCAGAGGCCAGTCACTGGAAATACACAGATGATTAAAACACACTTCTTGTTCTCAGCTTACACATAGTCCCAGCCTGGGAAGCTAACAGGAGCAGGTGCTATTCACTCTGGTCAGTGCAGTTCCCAGGGCGATGCAAGCACCCAGAGAAGGAGCATCTTCACTGCCTGTATCTGCAAAGTACTCTCGTGTTCTTTTAGTCTTTTTTAAATTTCAAATAATGTTTTCTTGTCATGGTTAAATTTGGAAAATATAATAAAGAGGACAGTCATTACCAGCCAGTATTGATACTGATAACACTTTATTTTTCTTGTTTAATATTTTTAAGCATAAATATATTTTTACTTTGCTGAGGTCCATTTTACAGGAACACATTTTAAAAGATTCTTCAGGTCTAATTTTTTGTAATTTTAGAAAAAACTCTATAAACAGACTTTTTAATGGATGATTATATTTTTTGAGTAAGTATTCCATAATTTCCTTAACCATTTCTCTCTTAGGTGTCTAAGTTTAGCTCTTAGGATATAAATAAAATTGAGGACAGAAATTTTGCTTTGTAAAATTATGTTTCTCATTGAATTTGTATGTAATTTTACCATTTGTTTAAACTTCAGAAGTTGAAACCAAAGGTGCTGAATGATGGCAAAACATTTTCCTTTCTATTTTGGGAAAAAATTTACTTTGAATGTGTTCGTGAAACCCAGTGTTGACTTTTGAGTTATGAACTGCTTTATTTTTTTTAAAGGGATTTTAATGTAACCTTGAAGTAGTTCGCAGCAATATTACTTTTCCATTTTGTATCTTGCCAAGGGCAAGCCTGTTTAATAACCAAGGGATTGATAGTTTAATTTCATAATTGGTTAACTTCTCATTTTGGTAGGTGAGAGAGAAACCTTCAGATTTCAACTACAGATTAGTATTTTACGCTGTATTTTTGAATTTTATTTTATTGTTTTATACAGCAGGTTCTTATTAGTTATCCATTTTATACATATTAGTGTATATATGTCAATCCCAATCTCCCAATTCATCCCACCACCACCACCACCCCCCGCCACTTTCCCCCCTTGGTGTCCATACGTTTGTTCTCTACATCTGTGTCTCAATTTCTGCCCTGCAAACCAGTTCATCTGTACCATTTTTCTAGGTTCCACATATATGCGTTAATATACGATATTTGTTTTTCTCTTTCTGACTTAACTTCACCCTGTATGACAGTCTCTAGATCCATTCACATCTCTACGAATGACCCAGTTTTGTTCCTTTTTATGACTGAGTAATATTCCATTGTATGTATGTACCACGTCTTCTTTATCCATTCGTCTGTTGATGGGCATTTAAGTTGCTTCCGTAACCTGGCTATTGTAAATAGTGGTGCAATGAACATTGGGGTGCATGTGTGTTTTTGAATTATGGTTTTCTCAGGGTATATGCCCAGTAGTGGGATTGCTGGGTCATATGGTAATTCTATTTCTAGTTTTTTAAGGAACCTCCATACTGTTCTCCATAGTGGCTATATCAGTTTACACTCCCACCAACAGTGCAAGAGGATTCCCTTTTCTCCACACCCTCTCCAGCATTTGTTGTTTGTAGATTTTCTGATGATGCCCATTCTAACTGGTGTGAGGTGATACCTCATTGTAGTTTTGATTTGCATTTCTCTAGTAATTAGTAATGTTGAGCAGCTTTTCATGTGCTTCTTGGCCATCTGTATGTCTTCTTTGGAGAAATATCTGTTTAGGTCTTCTGCCCATTTTTCGATTGGGTTGGTTGTTTTTTTTAATATTGAGCTGCATGAGCTGTTTATATGTTTTGGAGATTAATCCTTTGTCCATTGATTTGTTTGCAAATATTTTCTCCCATTCTGAGGGTTGTCTCTTCGTCTTGTTTGTAGTTTCCTTTGCTTTGCAAAAGCTTTTAAGGTTCATTAGGTCCCATTTGTTTACTTTTATTTTTATTTCCATTACTCTAGGAGGTGGATCAAAAAAGATCTTGCTGTGATTTATGTCAAAGAGTGCTCTTCCTATGTTTTCCTCTAAGAGCTTTATAGTGTCTGGTCTCATATTTAGGTCTCTAATCCATTTTGAGTTTATTTTTGTGTATGGTGTTAGGGAGTATTATAATTTCATTCTTTTACATGTAGCTGTCCAGTTTTCCCAGCACCACTTATTGAAGAGACTGTCTTTTCTCCATTGTATATCCTTGCCTCCTTTGTCATAGATTAGTTGACCACAGGTGCGTGGGTTTATCTTTGGGTTTTCTATCCTGTTCCATTGATCTATATTTCTGTTTTTGTGCCGGTACAGTACTGTCTTGATTACTGTAGCTTTGTCGTATAGTCTGAAGTAAGGGAGTCTGATTCATCCAGCTTTGTTTTTTTTCCCTCAAGACTGCTTTGGCTATTCGGGGCCTTTTGTGTCTCCATACCAATTTTAAGATTTTTTGTTCTAGTTCTGTAAAAAATGCCATTGGTAATTTGATAGGGATTGCATTGAAGCTATAGATTGCTTTGGGTAGTATAGTCATTTTCACGATGTTGATTCTTCCAGTCCAAGAACATGGTATATCTCTCCATCTGTTTGTATCATCTTTAATTTCTTTCATCAGTGTCTTATAGTTTTCTGCATACAGGTCTTTTGTCTCCCTAGGTAGATTTATTTCTAGGTATTCTTTTTGATACAGTGGTAAATGGGAGTGTTTCCTTAATTTCTCTTTCAGATTTCTCATCATTAGTGTATAGGAATGAAAGAGATTTCTGTGCATTCATTTTGTATCCTGCAACTTTACCAAATTCATTGACTAGCTCTAGTAGTTTTCTGATGGCATCTTTAGGATTCTCTATGTGTAGTATCATGTCATCTGCAAACAGTGACAGTTTTACTTCTTCTTTTCCAATTTGTATTCCTTTTATTTCTTTTTCTTCTCTGATTGCTGTGGCTAGGACTTCTAAAACTATGTTGAATAATAGTGGCGACAGTGAACATCCTTGTCTTGTTCCTGATCTTAGAGGAAATGCTTTCAGTTTTTTTACCATTGAGAATGATGTTTGCCGTGGGTTTGTCATATATGGCCTTTATTATGTTCAGGTAGGTTCCCTCTATGCCCACTTTCTGGAGAGTTTTTGTCATAAATGGGTGTTGAATTTTGTCAGAAGCTTTTTCTGCATCTATTGAGATGATCATATGGTTTTTCTTCTTCAGTTTGTTAACATGGTGTATCACATTGATTGATTTGCGTATATTGAAGAATCCTTCCATCCCTGGGATAAATCCCACTTGATCATGGTGTATGATCCTTTTAATGTGTTGTTGGATTCTGTTTGCTAGTATTGTGTTGAGGATTTTTGCATCTATATTCATCAGTGATATTGGTGTGTAATTTTCTTTTTTTGTAGTATCTTAAAAAAATAATAAATTTATTTATTTATTTATTTTTGGCCGTGCTGGGTCTTCATTTCTGTGTGAGGGCTTTCTCCAGTTGTGGCGAGCAGGGGCCACTCTTCATCGCGGTGCGCAGGCCTCTTACTGTCGCGGCCTCTCCCGTTGTGGAGCACAGGCTCCAGACGCGCAGGCTCAGTAGTTGTGGCTCACGGGCTTAGTTGGTCCGCGGCATGTGGGATCTTCCCAGACCAGGGCTTGAACCCGTGTCCCCTGCATTAGCAGGCGGATTCTTAACCACTGTGCCACCAGGGAAGCCCTTTTTGTAGTATCTTTGTCTGGTTTTGGTATCAGGGTGATGGTGGCCTCATAGAATGAGTTTGGGAGTGTTCCTTCCTCTGCAATTTTTGGAAGAGTTTGAGAAGGATGGGTGTTAGCTCTTCTCTAAATGTTTGATAGAATTCACCTGTGAAGCCCTCTGGTCCTGGACTTTTGTTTGTTGGAAGATTTTTAATCACAGTTTCAATTTCATTACTTGTGATTGATCTGTTCATATTTTCTATTTCTTCCTGGTTCAGTCTTGGAAGGTTATACCTTTGTAAGAATTTGTCCATTTCTTCCAGGTTGTCCATTTTATTGGCATAGAGTTGCTTGTAGTAGTCTCTTAGGGTGCTTTGTATTTCTACAGTGTCTGTTGTAACTGCTCCTTTTTCATTTCTAATTTTATTGGTTTGAGTCCTCTCCCTCTTTTTCTTGATGAGTCTGGCTAATGGTTTATCAATTTTGTTTATCTTCTCAAAGAACCAGCTTTTAGTTCTATTGATCTTTGCTATTGTTTTCTTCATTTCTATTTCACTTATTTCTGCTCTGATCTTTATGATTTCTTTGCTCCTACTAACTTTGGGTTTTGTTTGCTCTTCTTTCTCTAGTTCCTTTAGGTGTAAGGTTAGAGTGTTTATTTGAGATGTTTGTTGTTTCCTGAGGTAGGATTGTATTGGTATAAACTTCCCGCTTACAACTGCTTTTGCTGCATCCCATAGGTTTTGGATCATCGTGTTTTCATTGTCATTTGTCTCTAGGTATTTTTTGATTTCCTCTTTGATTTCTTCAATGATCTCTTGGTTAATTACTAACATATTGTTTAGCCTCCATGTGTTTGTATTTTTTACAGTTTTTATCCTGTAATTGATATCTAGTCTCATAGCGTTGTGGTCAGAAAAGATACTTGATACGATTTCAATATTCTTAAATTTACTAAGGCTTGATTTGTGACCCAAGACATGATCTATCCTGGAGAATGTTCCATGGGCACTTGAGAAGAAAGTGTATTCTGTTGTCTTTGGACGGAATGTCCTATAAATATCAATTAAATCTATCTGGTCTGCTGTGTCATTTAAAGCGTGTGTTTCCTTATTAATTTTCTGTTTGGGTGATCTGTTCATTGGTGTAAGTGAGGTGTTAAAGTCCCCCACTATTATTGTGTTACTGTCCACTTCCTCTTTTATAGCTGTTAGCAGTTGCCTTATGTATTGAGGTGCTCCTATGTTGGGCGCATATATATTTATAATTGTTATATCTTCTTCTTGGATTGATCCCTTGATCATTATGTAGTGTCCTTCCTTGTCTCTTGTAACATTCTTTATTTTAAAGTCTATTTGATCTGATATGAGTATTGCTACTGTAGCTTTCTTTTAATTCTTTTTTTTTTTTAAATGAGGCATTTTTTTTTAATGTAATTTTTTTAAATTTTTTATTTTTTTGGCTGTGTTGGGTCTTCGTCTCTGTGCGAGGGCTTTCTCCAGTTGCGGCAAGCGGGGGCCACTCTTCATCGCGGTGCGCGGGCCTCTCACGGTCGCGGCCTCTCTTGTTGCGGGACACAGGCTCCAGACGCGCAGGCTCAGTAGTTGTGGCTCACGGGCCTAGTTGCTCCGCGGCAACTAGGATGTGGGATCTTCCCAGACCAGGGCTCGAACCCGTGTCCCCTGCATTGGCAGGCAGATTCTCAACCACTGCGCCACCAGGGAAGCCCTGTAGCTTTCTTTTGATTTCCATTTGCATGGAATATCTTTTTCCATCCTCTCACTTTCAGTCTGTATGTGTTCCTACGTCTGAAGTGGGTCTCTTGTAGACAGCATATATATATGGGTCTCGTTTTTGTATCCATTCAGTGAGCCTGTGTCTTTTGGTTGGAGCATTTCATCCATTCACGTTTAAGGTAATTATCGATATGTATGTTCCTATGACCATTTTCTTAATTGTTTTGGGTTTGTTTTTGTAGGTCCTTCTCTTCTCTTGTGTTTTCCACTTAGAGAAGTTCCTTTAGCATTTGTTGTAGAGCTGGTTTGGTGGTGCTGAATTCTGTTAGCTTTTGCTTGTCTGTAAAGCTTTTGATTTCCCCATCGAATCTGAATGAGATCCTTGCCAGGTAGAGTAATCTTGGTTGTAGGTTCTTCCCTTTCATCACTTTAAATATGTCCTGCCACTTCCTTCTGGCTTGTAGAGTTTGTGCTGAGGAATCAGCTGTTAACCTTATGGGAGTTCCCTTGTATGTTATTTGTCATTTTTCCCTTGTTGCTTTCAGTAATTTTTCTTTGTCTTTAATTTTTGCCACTTTGATTACTATGTGTCTCAGCGTGTTTCTCCTTGGGTTTATCCTTCCTGGGACTCTCTGCTCTTCTTGGACTTAGGTGGCTGTTTCCTTTCCCATGTTAGGGAAGTTTTCACCTATAATCTCTTCAGATATTTTCTGGGGTCCTTTCTCTCTCTCTTCTCCTTCTGGGACCTCTATAATGTGAATGTTGTTGCGTTTAATGTTGTCCCAGAGGTCTCTTAGGCTGTCTTCATTTCTTTTCATTCTTTTTTCTTTATTCTGTTCCGTGGCAGTGAATTCCACCATTCTGTCTTCTAGGTCACTTACCTGTTCTTCTGCCTCAGTTATTCTGCTATTGATTCCTTCTAGTGTATTTTTCAGTTCAGTTATTGTATTGTTCATCTCTGTTTGTTTTTTCTTTTATTCTTCTAGGTCTTTGTTAAACATTTCTTGCATCTTCTCAATCTTTGCCTCCATTCTTTTTCCGAGGTCCTGGATCATCTTCACTATCATTATTCTGAATTCTTTTTCTGGAAGGTTGCCTATCTCCACTTCATCTAGTTGTTTTTCTGGGATTTTATCTTATTCCTTCATCTGGTACATCACCCTCTGCCTTTTCATCTTGTCTGTCTTTCTGTGAATGTTGTTTTTGTTCCACAGGCTGCAGGATTGTAGTTGTTCTTGCTTCTGCTCTTTGCCCTCTGGTGGATGAGGCTATCTGAGAGGCTTGTGCAAGTTTCCTGATGGGAGGGACTGATGGTGGGTAGAGCTGGGTGTGCTCTGGTGGGCAGAGCTCAGTAAAACTTTAATCCCCTTGTCTTTTGATGGGTGGGGCTGAATTCCCTCCCTGTTGGCTGTTTGGCCTGAGGTGACCCAAAACTGGAGGCTACCCAGGCTCTTTGGTGGGGCTAATGGCAGACCCTGGGAAGGCTCACACCAAAGAGTACTTCCCAGAACTGCTGCCAGTGTCCTTGTCCTCACGGTGAGGCACAGCCACCCCCCGCCTCTGCAGGAGACCCTCCAACACTAGCAGGTAGGTCTGGTTCGGTCTCCCTTGGGATCACTGCTCCTTCCCCTGGATCCCGATGCACACACTACTTTGTGCCCTCCAAGAGTGGAGTCTCCATTTCCCCCAGTCCTGTCGAAGTCCTGCAGTCAATTCCTGCTAGCCTGCAAAGTCTGATTCTCTAGGAATTCCTCCTCCCATTGCCGGACCCCCAGGTTAGGAAGCCTGACGTGGGGCTCAGAAGCTTCACTCCAGTGGGTGGACTTCTGTGGTGTAAGCGTTCTCCAGTTTGTGAGTCACCCACCCAGCAGTTACGGGATTTGATTTTATTGTGATTGCGCCCTTCCTACAAGTCGCAGTGTGGCTTCTCCTTTGTCTTTGGATGTGGGGTATCTTTTATGGTGAGTTCCAGTGTCTTCCTGTTGATGATTGCTCAGCAGTTAGTTGTGATTCCTGTGCTCTCGCAAGAGGGAGTGAGATCACATCCTACTCTGCCATCTTGAACCATTCTAGGCTGTATTTAATAAACATTCCTCTCTTTTAAAAGTTTATGACTCAAAATTATCATTCAAATAAATAACTGAACAATGAAAAGTCTACAATTCGTTCAAACCGTATTTACAAGGAAATTGCTTCTAAGTTACATAAATGAAGAATTCATTAAAATACTGTTTTCTCATATTCAGAATTAATTGATGACTGTTTACTTGTCTGAAACCTAGAACACAGTATGTGATATTTTCCCAGCAATGAAAATGAAATTATTTTGTTCATAAACATCAGTTTTGTTGATGAAGAATTAGGTAATTTACTGAATTACAAAAGGAAGTGATGCGATTTTTGTACCTGAATTGGGGGTTCTAGATGGTAATGATTCCTGCTACTGAACCATGGGAATAGATGCCTCTTTCTCCCTATTTGAATATCTGTTTTCTATCACTGCTTCTTTTGCCCAGAAACATCTATACTTTCCTTCCTCAAGTGCTTTTATTCTTGCCGCCAAGTAGGTTGCATGAGTTCTAAGCCTTTGTGTCTCTCTTTGTGTTTTATTTTTACTTTATGTATTTAAAAATGGCTTTTGTAAGTTACTAACCTTGAGGTTAATAAGTTAAATTGAGAATGTGTATGTAAAGGTGTGCTTTTTCTTTCTTTTCACAGCCTCTTCTAGAAAACAAACTTAAAGCATTCAGTATTGGAAAAATGAGTACAGCTAAGCGAACTTTAAGTAAGAAGGAGCAAGAAGAATTAAAGAAGAAGGTAATGCTTAAAATGTATTTTTAGTTATCTTTATAAGTGTGTCTAAGGAGGCGTTAAGTGTATGGACAGTAGAGAAATGTTTTTGAAAGATTCTTGACCTCCAGGGTATTCTCAGCTCCCACCCCAAGTTAAGTCTATAACACAAGATATATTCGGAGAAGTCCAGCTTTATCCCTGTCCCCTCCACCATTTCCTCTCTTCTTTGTAAGAGTTTTGATTATTTTCTGGTCTATTCTTTTTGTATAAGCAAGTTTGTATAAATGTATGTTGTGCCTGCTCTTTCTTAGATGAACAATAGCTTGCTATATTCAGTACACTTTTCTCCACCTTGCTTTTTTCACTTAACATTATATCTCAGAGATTACTGCAAGTATATTGAAATATTGCTTGTTCTTTTTTTATAGCTCTATAGATATGCCATAGTTTATTCACTGAAATCCTACATTCACTACAATGCCTATTTAGGGCATTTGTGTTTTGGTCTTTTGCCGTTTCCAGTAGTGCGCTTAGGGATAGTGTTAGGAATATGGGTTTATTCCTAGTGTATCTTTAGGATATATTTCTGTAAGTGAGATTACTGGGTTGAATGGTAAATGCATAGCTGTAATTCTGCTAGATAGTGTTAAATTGGTCTCTCATATATATGGGCAGGTCCATTTTGCATCCCTATAAGCAGTGTTTGAGAGGTTGGTTCCCCATAGCCTTGCCAGTATTTTTGAAGGACTTTTGCAAATCTGCTAAGTGAAAAATTGTATCTCGGTGTAGTTTTAAATTTGCATTTCTCTTGTAAGTAAGGTTGAACAATTTTTCTTGTGTTCGATTTTTTGAACTGTCTGCTCATATCTAAACCAATATTTCTCTAAGTTAGTAGGATATCTCTGTTTTTAGAAACTCCTGTATTATGTATATTGTAACACTTGTCTATGACATAAGGTACAGTGTTTTTACTCAGTTTGTTGATTGCCTTTTTATTTTGCTTCTGGTGTTTTTTTTCCATGCAGAAACTATTTTTTGTTATATGGCCAGATTTATTATCAGTCTTATGATTTCTGGTTTTTCAGTTTACATTTTTTTACTCCAAGCTTTTAAAGGAATTTCCTCATGTTTTTCCCAATACTTACATTAAAAAAAAATTAAATCTGATTCATTTGCAATTTCTCTTGGTATGTGATGTGAAGAATTGGTTCATTTTTATCTTTTTTTCAAATAACTATCAAATTATCCCACCATCATTCATTGAAAAGTCCATCTATTCTCCACTGATTTGAGAGGCCCCTTTTATTGAATACTAAATTTCCACGTGCTGTTGGATTTATTTCTATATTTTCTATTCTGTTCTATTGGCGTTCCTATTTATACATGTTTTGGGGACATTTAGAATAGTTATAATTGTCAAGGTTCTTTTGAGGTTTTTTTCTTTAATGCCAACTGTCTGGAGATACTGCTTCTTCAGACTTCTAATACTCATGTCTTCAGTGGTTTGTGAAGGAAATGTTTATATTCCGAGTTAAACTGTTGTACCTTAGAAATGTCATAAACATTAATAGAATAATATATTTTGTGTAGTCAGTTGTCATACGGTTGGACCCTTGAATTTTCTCTAAACAGATTTACTTAGTGGGTCCTTTTCTTGTTCCACAAATTACCTGTAAAGGAGCAAAGCCCCTCTTAATTCCAGTGTTAATTAGTATCTTAAATATCTACTAAGCATTAGATATTACTGCCTGTTAAGGTTGCTTAATAACCTGCTTTCCCCATTGGAGGGAGAGGTTTTGTTTACATTATTCTTGGATGAGTTTCACCGTATGTACAGTAATTTTTATATCAAGTGATGTTAATATTTTCGTGTGTATTTAGGAGGATGAAAAGGCAGCTGCTGAAATTTATGAGGAATTTCTTGCTGCCTTTGAAGGAAGTGATGGTAATAAAGTGAAAACGTTTGTGCGCGGAGGTGTTGTTAATGCAGCTAAAGGTTAGTGTGAATATTATAGTCCTTGAGCAAACCCAAAAAGTCTTGGTTGAATTGCTTTTGAGTTTCATGTTTCCTTTCTATCGGCACCCTCTAGTGGTGATAATGATTAGTAAAATTAATGGCCAAATGTGGATTAATGACAAATTGGAGCCAGATAAGTTTAAAAAATGGTTTTAGTACCTTTCAGGTTTCAAGATGGCAGAGAACTTTGCAAACATTTTCAAGTATTTTATAGTTTTACTGTATATTCCTAGGAGTGGAGTTACTACTCATATGGTAACTATTTGTTTAACCTTTTGAGAAACTGCTGTACTGTTTTCCAAAGTAGCATTTTACAGGTTTTATAGTTTTACTATAAAATGATTAAATTAGTATTTTTGAGAGTAAGGCAGTAATATTTGAATAATATTTGAATTAAATTTCATATTTTGTCACTAGTGATATATCTTAATGCTAAAAGCATTTTACTAAGTTGTGTTTATTTTTAATAAAAATAGTAAGTAAACAAAATCCACATAATGTGAAATTAGTTTTGAAACTTAGTATTTTAAATTTCAGAAGAACATGAAACAGATGAAAAAAGAGGTAAAATCTATAAGCCATCCTCAAGATTTGCAGATCAAAAAAATCCTCCAAATCAGTCATCCAATGAAAGACCACCATCTCTTCTTGTGATAGAAACCAAAAAACCTGTAAGTCATACTTAAATAAGTGACCATTTATGTTCAGAGATGACACTGCCAGTAATATTTTCTGTACTTCCACTGTAAGCAGGACTTTGGTTTCTCGTTTCTAATTATTTTGGTAGTAGATGTTGAGTTTTGATGCTTAACCTTCCTAGATGAGAGATAATAAATTAGGGTGCATAGATGATACTCTTTCTATGTTTGTTGAGCAGTGAACATTTGCTGTTACTCATAGCATACTGCAAGTTGAAAGTTAACTATAGTTTAGGCATAAATGTAAAATAATGGGATTGTCTTTTTAAGCAGTGCTGAACTTGGGTATTTAAATGTCAGCATGTGTAGTATCAATTACTTTGGAAGACTGTGTACTCCAACAATGTGTCTGTTGCCTGGAACATTTTTGGAATTTATTTGGATTTACTATTAGAACTAGTGACACTTTCCTTTAAATATTCTCAGTGTTAGAAAGTCTTTATGTTTTGAGAGTGGGATTTTTCTTGGGGGATGGTAGGTAGATGTGGGTCTTGTCATTTGGAGCCAAATTTGAGGAAATGTGATTATGCTGAATAGTGAGACTGATTTTTCTTCTGTGACTTTTAAAATAGCTCCGAAAGCAACTTGAAAAACAGCTTTATTAAGTGTGTTTTTGACGTATGTTGATAGTTGTGCAACAGTCACTAATCTCTAATTTTGAAGCATTTTTATCATCCCAGAAGGAAACCTTATACTTAATTTCAGTCATCCCTAACCTCTGGCAACCACTAATCTACTTTCTATTTCTTTGGATTTGCCTGTTCTGGACATTTCATGCAGATGGAATCATACAGCATATGGCCTTTTGTGTCTGGCTTTTTAGCATAATGTTTCAAAGTTCATCTACATTTTGGTATATATATCAGTACTTTGTTCCTTTTTATGGTTGAATAACATTCCATTTTGCAGATATACCTCATATTGCTGATCCGTTTATTACTTGATGGACATTTGGGTTGTTTCTACTTTTTGGCCATTATGAGTAATGCTTCTGAAAACATTCATGTATAGGCTTTTGTGTGGACATATATTCTTAATTCTCTTATATTCCTAGGAGTGGAATTGCTGGTCATATGGTCACTAATTGTTTAACCTTTTGAGAAACTGCCATACTGTTTCCAAAGTAGCTGTACCACTTCACAGTCCCATCAGCAGTGTATATGAGTGTTCCAGTTTTTCTACATCTTCATCACCACTTGCTAAAATTATTTTAGTCAACTTAGTGGATGTGAAGTTGTGCCTAATTGTGGTTTTGATTTGCACTTGCCTGTGATGTTGAGCACCATTTCATTTATCATCCACTTGGAGTCTTCTGTAGAGAAATGTCTTTTCAGATCCTTGGCGCAGTTTTTAATTTGAGTTATTTGTCTTTTTATTGTTGAGTTGTAAGAGTATTTTACAGCTTCTAGAGTCAAGTCTCTTATCAACTGTGTTGTTTTCTCCCAGTTTGTGGGTTGGCTTTGCCCTCTTTTGTTAGTGTCCTTTGAAGAACAAAAGCTTTTAATTTTAATGAAGTTTATCAGTTTTTTGTTGTTGCTTTTTCTTTTGTTTCTCATGGTGTCATATCTAAGAAACTATTGCCGAATTCAGGCTCATGATGATTCACTCCTGTGTTGTTAGGTCTTATATTTAGGTCTGTGAACCTTTTGAGTTAATTTTTGTATATGGTATGAGGTAGAGGTCCAACTTCATTCTTTTTTATGGGTGGATATTCAATTTCCGTACTTCCATTTGTTAAAAAGACTATCCTCCCCCATTGAATTATTTTGGCACTTTCAAAAGAGGGATTCCAAAAGCATTTTTGGAAGCAGTTTTAAGAGAGGAATTCCAGCGGTGTTACTGTTTGTTTCAGTAATTCATTTCCTTCTAAGGTGATTGTTTTGAAGGGTGCATATTTTTGGTAGTTGTTCATGGCAGTTATTTACATGGCAGTTCAGTTACTTTATGTTTATTAATTTTCCCTCCAGTACCCTTCCAACAGTATTCTGGCCTAAGTATTGTACGCTTTGGGCGGGGGGCGGGGCAGGGGATAAAGTTGGTAGCTCCTTTAAGACTGCTGCTTGTTGTTTTAATAATGTGTTAAATTCTCAGTTTTAGAAAATAGGAAGGAAAGTTCAGTGGTAACAGAAGCATTCTTTCTTTTTAATTTAAATAATTAGATCATAATTGGCACTAAAATAAAAGTTTGTTTAAAGTGATCTGATTATCGAACCATTAGTTTTGTTTAACCTTGTTTTCTTTGAAGTATAACTTATCATATCCTTCATAGCCACTGAAGAAAGGCGAGAAAGAAAAGAAAAAAAGCAATTTGGAACTCTTCAAAGAAGAATTGAAACAGTAAGTTTTATAGTGTTGAGAATGGCTCTCATAGATATTTTGAGCTGATACTTACAGATGCACATGTGAAGAATGTAGTCTACCAATTCGTTTTTAGTAACTGGCTTACCATGAAGCTGTTTTAGATATTTTGTAGGTTATGTTTGAAAATGAAATTAGCATTTTGTCCAGCATCTAGGTTGCTTCTATTATGTGGATGCAATTAAATTGATCTAACTAATGTCCAGAGTCCTGTTTGCAGTGGAAACAATATAGTCACTGAGATATGGGTGAGGAGTGGTCAACCTTTAGCTAAGAAAGAACAAATTAAGTGGTTTTAATGTTGAATTTCCTTCTCACCTTAAAAGTGAGCTTTGTATTCCACTGCTTACATGATATATCAGAAGTTTGCTCATGACTTGTAGCTGAGGGACTCTTTAATCTTGGTTGTCAGTAGTGGCATTACACACAAATATTTCAGGTTATTTCAAGATGATACCTGGATAAGTTCTGTTATTAAATGTGAACAAACAAATTTTGGCTCGTTATTAGTGATTATATATATTTTCAACAGAATTCAAGAAGAGCGTGATGAGAGACATAAAACAAAAGGCAGGTTAAGTCGATTTGAGCCGCCTCAGTCAGATTCTGATGGTCAGCGTCGTTCTAGTAAGTGACATTTATTTTAATGTTTGTTTTTGTGACGAACTATTCCAAAAACTAAGAATTGTTTTCTTTTCCCCCTTTTAAAGTGGATGCGCCTTCAAGAAGAAATAGATCATCTGGTGGTAATACAGTTTTTTGCTTTTTTTAATTCATAGAAATTGTCCAAACTTTGTATTTTGCAGGTTATAATTTTTTCTTCTCTTTGTCCTAGTTCTCGATGATTATGCACCTGGCTCACATGATGTAGGAGATCCAAGCACTACTAATTTATACCTTGGAAACATTAATCCACAGGTAATATTAGAAAAGATGAATGTTGGCTCATATGCTGTATACTTTTGTAGGAAAACTGCTTTGTCAGTCATTTAAAAAAATGAAGTCAAGAATTTGAAGTAAGCAGATGTGGTGGAACTAGTAAGTCTCTAAAATTATCTTGTGAAATTGAGCCTTAGGGGTATGGGCCGAATTTTCTTGCTACAATTCCTAAGGGCTTGTCTCCCCTTTCTTTCTTTTCTTTTCTTTTCTTTTTTTTTTTTAAATACATTTATTTAGCTTTGCTCTTCTTCTTATTATTATTTCTTTTAAATATTTTTGGCCGCGTTGGGTCTTCCTTGCTGTGCGCAGGCTTTCTCTAGTTGCAGTGAGTGGGGGCTACTCTTCGTGGTGGTGTGCGGGCTTCTTGTTGTGGTGGCTTCTCTGTTGTGGTGGGTTCTCTGTTGCGGAGCACGGGCTCTAGGCATGTGGTAGTTGCAGCACCTGGGCACTGTAGTTGTGGTGCACAGGCTAGTTGCTCCGCGGCATGTGGGATCTTCCCACACCAGCGCTCAAACCTGTGTTGCCTGCATTGGCAGGCACATTCTTAACCACTGTGCCGCCAGGGAAGTCCCTGTCTCCTCTTGCTGTAACTGGACTGTCCTCTGATTTTGAACTGTTTTGCTAGGTGCTGATTTTATCAGGATATGACCAGTGGTAGACAGTATTCTTTTGAGACTGTCCCCTTCTGATGCATAGCCTACTTCCTTATGGATTTTTTTCTTTTTTCATCTTAATAATAGCAAAGTAATATTTCTGCTTTGTCTTTTATATTTTAATTCTTTCCCCTGCATCATTCTTAATTGTTATGGGGAATATAGTGGTTGTTCTGCATAATAAGATCTTTTAAAAAATACTATATATTTTGGACCTCATTGCATATTTACCCTTTTTTGTTTTCTCTGTTCTTGATTACACTGGCAGCTGGGTGCTGGAAAAAGAAAAAGTGACCAGATCCTTTATTTCTTTCATTGCCAACAAATATTTCCTCCTTGACTTAAGTGTGGTAATTATTGCTGCCTGAAAAAGGTTGCTAAATGCTGAACAAACCATTGCTGTAGAAAGCGTATTTTAGGTGCAGGATCTCAGAAGGAGGAAGAGTGAAGGTAAAGGTGTGCTTTTGATTTCTCCAGCCACCCAGCCTCTTCACCCGGCCACTTACATAAAACAGAATGTTTCTGGTGTGAAAAGATTTGTGCATGCCCCATGAAGGCAGGATTTCACCCTTGTAGAGGTCCCAGTACTTGAATGGAAAGCTGTAGCATTGATAGGTCTCTTCTCATTTTGCAAAAACTGCTCTGTGCTGCATAGAGTTCTTTTTTCTTTCCTCTTTGCTTACCAAAAATATCTTACGCCTTTTAATAGATGAATGAAGAAATGTTGTGCCAGGAGTTTGGAAGATTTGGGCCCCTGGCCAGCGTGAAAATTATGTGGCCCAGAACTGATGAAGAAAGGGCAAGAGAGAGAAATTGTGGCTTTGTGGCCTTTATGAATAGAAGAGATGCTGAAAGAGCTTTAAAAAACTTAAATGGTAAGGAAGCCCATCTGTAGAACTCAGATATTGCTTTGGTTTTGAAAAGTATTTATAAAAACTCGAGAGGAAAAATGGACCAGAAAGGTAAAGGTTAAACATGAAAATTAATTTAAATCACCAGAGAGCCTTTATTTTCTTTTGAGAGTTACCAGGGTGACTTTTCTTTTCTTTCTCTTAGGAAAGATGATTATGTCTTTTGAAATGAAGTTAGGTTGGGGTAAAGCTGTGCCTATTCCTCCACATCCAATATACATTCCGCCTTCCATGATGGAACATACGCTTCCCCCACCTCCGTCAGGACTGCCTTTTAATGCGCAGCCTAGAGAGCGGTTAAAAAACCCCAATGCTCCCATGTTACCACCACCTAAAAACAAGGAGGATTTTGAGAAGGTAATTTAAAAAATGTACATAGGGCCGCATCTAATTTGTAAATACTAAATCTGTGGTAGTATTTCTTTTCAACAATTTATAGAAAGTGTGTGTGTAATTCTGTTTGGCATCTCTTAAAGAAAATGAAATAACTTAGATGTGTTCCCTGCCTTAGCCCATGGAAACCCTGTATTGGGATACTAGGTCATATTTTTATTTGTGGCTATCATTCCTTTTTTGACCACTTATTAAGTTTTTTTTTTTTTCCTTTGTCCACTGTTGTATCCAGGTTTGCTTAAGTGTAGTATCTAAATTTACTTTGTTTTGAGAAAGTGATACTTTGTATTTGGTTAAGTGCCTTTTCAGTTAGAAAGACTCCTAAATAGTTAAACTGTTTGGATGGCAGCTAGCTAATAACTTCGTTTTCAAGATCTAAGGTCTTAGAATATTTGAGAGCATATATGGTTTTTAAAAAGTTAGCTACTCTAGTAAAAGCAAAGGGTATTTTCTTTTTATTAAACATAAAACCAACTTAATTTCAAGTTATAAGAATTTGTTGGTTCTATTATGAATTAATTACACTTAAAATGACAGGGCTGGTTTTAAAGGCTTGGGAACAAAGTAGCAAACTGTATGGTCAGAGGCAAACAGTTAATGATTTCACAAATTAAAATCTTTATCTGATAATTCTCAGTGTAGTACCTATTTCAGTGCATTGATGTGCATTCTGGCAGGAATGTTCTGATTCTTTGCATTTGGTGAACGTTTACTGTTCACTGAACACATCCATTTGCATTTATGTAATTGCTTAGTGTATAATTACTTCAAATGCAGTGATTGCCTGCAAAACTTGTGATTAGATGTGTAGTATTTTCAATGCATATGTATATTTTTGCTTGTTACTTGTTAACAATACTCACATATTCTATGTTTATTATCTGATGTGACTTCATATACAGACTCTGTCGCAAGCCATAGTCAAAGTGGTTATCCCAACAGAAAGGTACATGTTTTTCTTTATTATTACTGATCTAAATATAGACAATATCCCCTTCTGAATTAAAAAAAAATGGTGTTGAGGAAAAGGTAGTATCTTGACTGAGCAATGGTTCCTTCCCAGTACTTTTTGGGGGGGATATGTGAAATTTAACTAACTTTAGTATACTTTGCAATTTTATGTCATTATCTTTTTTGTTTTATTGTTAACAATGTAGGGTATTTTGTAGCTTTAGTAGTTACAGTGTGTTTAATAGATTTAATCTGGAGTTGTTAGTCTAATAACATTAGATTATTGGGATGGGAAAATAGGTGTTTTAAATGTATCTTAAATTTTAGATAATGTTACATTTTGACCCAATCTTATTTTTTTTCTTGGTTTCTGAATTGTGTGTGTTTAATATGCAACCTTAGTTTGAGTTTTCCTTACTGAAAGCATAGCTTTATTTTTCCTAAATGATTTTAAGAAGGAATTTCTATTATTCTCGTGAACACTGACCATAACTCGAAACTTTTTTCATGGTAACAAAGGTGTTTGGAATTCTTTTATTTTCCTTTCTTCCGTTTTTTCTTTTTCAACATAATGTTAAAGCAGAAGAAAGAATTCATGCCGTAGGTATGCTCTTGCTCAGTCAAGCTAAGCCTTTTCCCAAACACAGGAACACAACACTGGTTGAATAATAAATGAACACAAAAGAATACCAAATTCTCTTTGACATTGGCCTTGGTGAGCAACACCAGCTGAAGTGTCTGCGGCAGCGGGGGACCAGGAAAGCAGCATGGGATGGATTGGGAAAGTATACAGGTTTTGACCAGACATTGGTACGATCGACTCCAGTAAATGTGGTTTTATTATAACTGAGAGACAATTTTTGTTTTTTTGTTGTTGTTGCCCAGAATAAGATAATTACCATTTTAAAATAAAATAATGCACTTTAAATTATGTCATCTTTTTGTACTACACTGTTTCATTCTGATAGAAAAGTCACCTTTTTAAAAATAAGCACATAATCCTTAAGGAAAAAAGAATGATTACAGTTCTTTAAGAATCTTGAATGTAAGTTAGCAACGACTAATTGTCAGATTTTGATTTTAAATAATCATGAAACATTCTAAAACTTCTTTTAAACTTTAAATTTTCTAAAAATAGATATATCAGTTACAAGCCTGTTTAAAACTATAGTGGGTTTTTTTTTCCACTGGTAAAGCACTCACAGGAAAGTAGTATATTGGCAGCACTTAAAAAGCATATATCCAGTATTAGCTTTATATGTGGCTCAGCTTATTTCTAAACAAAATTTTGAGTGTACATTTTGCTGTAAAGTCTTGACTCACCATTACAATGAATCCTTTGTTTTAAACTTGCTAAATCATTTTTCATCTATCTTTAATATGCAAGTCAAGTTGCTTTTGACTTAATTCATGCAAGTTTCTGGATGTGTAGTATTTGTCCACCTAGTCATTGATTTTGTATATTATGATACATAAAATTTCCCTTTAATTTGACATATACCAGTGGGAGTGTTGGGACTGAATCAATACCATATCTCCCTTCTTTTAAAACAATGTCATTAACCATATGGATGTTGAGAATACATTCTCATTTGGATATCAAGAACTGCATATTTGCAGACCAATTAATACTTATGTGAAAGAATTTTTAGATTTAAAATTGATACTTTTGGGTTTTTGTTTTAACAGTTTGAGGTTGAATTAATAATTTTAATATATAGTTTTCCCTCTGTTAAAGATTTATTAAACCTTCATATTTTTCTTTGACCTCTATTAGGAGGTCAAAAAAATTCATTTTTTCACTATAGAGATTTTAGTGTCCACTTAAGTAGGTTTGTTTGAAAACTGAGAAAATAATTATAGTCAGCATGAGATAAATTATTTTACTGTTCATGTACTCTGAAGCAGGGCTTTATAGAGCAAAAAAAAGGTCTTATTCTATAACTGTATATTTATTTATATTCTAGCAGTTATATGAACTTAATTTGAGCTGGGAATGCTAAAGGTGTAATTTAGTGTGTGCCTTGTACCAAGAGCCAATATCCTTTTGCTTTTCCCATTTGTTATTTGCCAACTCTATATGGTGGAGACTGGTGAAATGAGAAATCAGAAGTAGCTATCATAAGCTGAATCATTTTTGCCTGACACTGTAATCAATGTCTAAAATGGTGTTTGGAGCCTAATAAGGTATCAGATTTTAAAAATACTTTATAAGCCCAGTCAACAAAATGACGACTAAAAAGTTACATATGTTTATTTTTGGCTTAAATATTGGGAAGTAATTGTTATGAAAAATGGGAAGGGCATATCACCATGTCCCTTGTTTTGGAATATTTTGGAAACAGGACTCCATTCGTTTAAGGCTTTGGCAATATAATTGCTTTATTGATTCAGAACACACAGGCAGAATTATACATGTCATGAGCTATGTGAACTAGTTTGAAGTGTGGTCCAAAGGGATGTTGCCTCATTGAAGGTCAGATTCAATAAAAACTCCATCTGCTATATGTGTACCAGAAAAGCACAGGAGTTGGATGGATTTTTTTAATTATTAAATCAGACCTTAAACTTGTTAATAGTTGTGCATTTTTATAAATTATAGTCATGTATATAACATTTCAGTATCACTATAAAAGTGCTTGGTTTAGGAATGTTTTAAAACTGAGATAGTGTGTAAGTTTTTAGATGGTTATGATAACATGTAAGCTTTAAGTTTCTGATTTTATATATTTGCAGCTTTCCAGTTAGTTGTGATTCATAATTTAATGTTTTGCATTTGGAAAGTAAAATTAAGTGGTATTTAGAAATTGAAATCTTTATTACTGTGAAGCTGTGTTGTGGTTTCCCACCCTCCCTTCCCTTCCCTTCCCCTCCCACTCCCTTATCCCCATTGCCCCCCTCCCTCTTAATGCACAAGGTATTAACATATGCTCCAGGTTACTTTCTTGGTATAAAATTCTGTATTAGTCAGCAGAATAATCTTTTTCTGCACAATTATAGTAACTTAGGTCAAGTGTAGTTTTATTTAGTGGTAGGTCTGAATCCATTTTCTTTAACTGTGTTGTTGTTGTAGGAATTTGCTCGCCCTGATACATCGAATGATAGAGTTTGTTGTACGTGAAGGGCCAATGTTTGAAGCTATGATTATGAACAGAGAGATCAACAATCCTATGTTCAGGTGTGCATTTTTTTTATTGTGGTAATAACATTTACATGTAACATACAACTTACCATTTATATATGTACAGTTCAGTGGCATTAAGTACATTCATGTTGTTGTGCAACCATCACCATAACTTTTCACATTTTCCATAACTGAAACTCTGTACCCCTTAAACAATAACTCCCCATTCCTTTGGTCCCTCAGCCCCTGGCAACCACCATTCTACTTTCTGTGAATTTGATTACCCTAGGTACCTCATCTAAGTGGAGTCATACCTTATTTGTGCTTTTGAGACTGGCTTATTTCACTTAGCATAATGTCTTCAAGGTTCATCCTTGGTGTAGCATGTGTCAGAATTTCCTTACCTTTTAAGGCTGAATAATATTCCATTGCATGTATATATCACATTTTGTTTATCCTCAGATGTGCATTTTAAAAAATACTTTAAAATTATTTTTTGGAATTAAAAATACTCAAAGAAAAAAGTCCTAAAAGTATGAGGTTATTTTCGTAATGGGGTGAGAAGGCAGTTTTAATAATTAGACTAGAATGTGCCTGGGTCAATTTTCCAGTGATTTCCATGGTTTGATTAATTAAATAGCTTTGTTTTTAGCATTCTCTAGGAGGAAAATATTTTTCATTGTGTTTTTCAATGAAAGAGTCTTTCATAAGCAAAATACGGTAGAATAAATGAGGTTTATAAGAAACTACTTATTTTCTGAATAGTTATATCTAACACTTCATTTGCAATTTACTTAAGTCATTTAAAAACCACTGCTTTTGAAGTTATATCTTGGGAAGACCTCTCCATTGCCAGACACAGTACCCGACACATAGTGTTCAATAAAACTGATTGTAAGACTCAGCAAGATGCATACATACCTTCTGAGTATTAGTGTCAGTCGCAAAGGCGGTCTGGGGTTGGGGTGAGGAAAGGGATAGATGGCAGTGGGTGAGGATTTCTCTTCAGGGATCTTTGCTTTGGGTTTTATTTAGAAGTAAATAGGCAAATAATATTTCTCATTTGTTCATATTTACTTGAAGATAGTTCTCCATGAAAGAATCCAATGTTTAATTTTGTTTTTGTTTTTGTTTTAGATTCTTATTTGAAAACCAGACACCAGCCCATGTTTACTATAGGTGGAAGCTTTATTCTATTCTGCAGGCAAGTATAATCAACTACTTTGTTATTTTGATTCTGAGGTATTAGATCTTTCTAATAACATTCTGGACACTTAACTAGGGAGATTCTCCAACTAAGTGGCGGACAGAAGATTTTCGTATGTTCAAAAATGGATCTTTTTGGAGGCCACCACCGTTAAATCCATATCTGCATGGGATGTCAGAAGAGCAGGAAACAGAAGCTTTTGTAGAGGAGCCTAGTAAAAAGGGAGCACTTAAGGAAGAGTAAGATTTTTACCTTTCTTGTTTTATATTCAGAAAAGTGGCTTTAATGGTCACTGTAATTAATGGTCTTAATAAGATGTGTTAACCCTAAAATAAAATGGTTTTTAAAATTTGTGATTGTTTAAAATAGTAACATCTCTTAACGTATGCATTGTAGTTTTAAAAATCTTGGCAAGTATTATAAGTGTGTGTCCTACTCAACTTGACCTCTTCCTACTGATAAAAATTATTGATGATCTCTTAAGTGATGGTACTCCAGCAGTGGAATACTTTATATTCTTATAGAAATTATTTCATGGCCCTTAGAACTCTTGCCTCTTTGAATGCAACGTAAAGAGGTAAAGTTATTTTATGGCTTAGTGAAGTCAAATGGGTGACTGCAAAGCTGCTCCATGAAGTGCCGTGTGCGGCCACCATGGAAACATGTTATTATTAGTGCTCAGTCAGCACTGCTTCAGGGCAGTTAGCCTGGTTTAAGAAGCAGAAACAAATTTAACTATTGAAATGTTTAGAGGAAATTCTGTATACCTGAAGGGGAAAAAAAAAGGCCAAAATAATTTTTAGCTTATAGGATTATATACTTCACTGTCAATAAATCTTAGTGCTAGTTGCATTGATGCATTGTTTGTGAGAGCATTGCTGATAGAGAACTATAGCATTTGAGAGTATATTTGCTTCTGAAGATGTATGTTCATCATTACTTTTGCCCAGGGATCTGCATACTCAGCCCATAGGCTAAATCTGGCTACCTCCTGTTTTTGTAAATAAAGTTTTATTTGAACACGGCCATACCCATCCCTTTGCATGTAGTCTGTGGTTGCTTTGGTGTTATAGCAGCAAAGCTGAGTAACTGTGACAGAGACTGTATGACTTTCAAAGCCTAAAATATTCACTCTGTGATCCTCTACAGAAAAAGTTTGTCAACCCTTGCTTTATAGCCTGTCCTAATCCTATGCAGAAGTGCTAAAGTAACAGACTTCCTTCAAAGGAGAGTGAAGGCCATGAAGGTTCTTCTTCAGTGTAATAGGATAATAGGAGTGGGACATTTGCGAAGACTCTTGAAAAAATGCCTATAATTTAAAATTTACTTAATTTGTAAACTAAAAGTCACTAAAATAATTTATTAGTTCCCGGGATAGTTTTCTTCCCCATATAAATTCTTTAAAAAAATGTAACATATTTGGAATACGTAACACAAATCAGACTTAACACAACTTAGTCTTCAGAATTTTATCTGAGTGGGTTTTAAAGAAATTAACGTGCGAGCAGAAACTATAATGGCATTTGAAATTTGTATTTATAAATACTTATAAGTTAAAAAATTCGTATTCAGACAGAGGGACAAATTAGAAGAAATTCTGCGGGGGTTAACTCCAAGGAAAAATGATATTGGAGATGCAATGGTTTTCTGTCTTAATAATGCTGAAGCTGCTGAAGAAATAGTGGATTGCATTACCGAGTCATTGTCCATCTTAAAGACACCCCTTCCCAAAAAGGTATGGGAATAATTTCTCCTAATGGAACATTTAGTTAAGTAAAGGAGAGGTAATAGTTGGCTTCTGTTTGAATTGAAATTGGTTTCCTTTTTGAATGAAGAAGTTGACTGAAGAAACCTTTCTGGTGCAGTTTCATTTTCCTTCTGCCTGGGAAACTTATCTTAGTTATTAACACACAGATTATCAACAGATTGAAATGTAAATGAGTTACAACTTTTGTCCCTGCCAAAGTCATGGTTGTGGTGATACTGAATTTCTTAAAACTCTTCTCATTAGTTAGGATTATTAAATTATGGCTAAACATTGGCCTTATGCTGTTGATTCAAAAAATTTCAATACGGAAATTTTTTTAGATACGTTTTTTTGCTGTTGGTTTTTTATTTTTAATCCATTTTATGCTGTCTTTTGGTATTCTAGATTGCCAGATTATATTTGGTTTCTGATGTTTTGTACAACTCTTCAGCCAAAGTTGCCAATGCTTCCTATTATAGAAAATTGTAAGTATAGTGATGTAAGTTGATATGCCTGAACTAAAATATTTAAGGGTAAGGAGCTCAGAAAAGAGGATAGTTTTGTTAATTAATACCCTCAATAATAAGAAATAATTTGAATTTCTTCATAGTTTGTTGAATATTCTAAAAATTGGATTGTATTCATTGAAGTAAACCACTTTAAGCTAAATTATTATAATCTTTTGAAAGTTTTTCTATCAGTTTCTTGATTAACTTGATAAAAGAACAAATAGGAAGAGTTAAAAAATCACTTTATTTCTATTGTGTATTTAGCCACTTGTGTAATAAATAAGCTGAAACACTAGAAATAGTGGCCAACAAAGGAAGAAAACAAAGGAGCATTAACTATTTACAGAATCAGTGTTCTCTGATCATCATTGTATTGGTTGTGGTTCATTGCTAATGTTTTCCTAGGCAATAGGAAATTATGTTGCTGTATATTAATATATAACTCCTCCTCAGTTCCCCACAGTTCCTTTTTGGTGTTTATTTTATGAATTAGGGAAGCTTTTCTTTAGGAACTGGCTCTGAAGGGAAATTTGGAGGTTTGGGCCCTAATCTTAGCTCTGCTATTCCTTCTTTTGCCTTGGACAGGTCACTTACCTTTTCTATTTCCTGTTTCATAAAACAAAGTGGTTGGACTAGATGGCTCAAGGTATCCTAGATGTAAGAGTTCCTTGTTAATTACGGGAACTAGTTCTTAAGGCTCTTCGTGCGATTTTGCAGAAGAAAAATTCAGAATAATAGGAGTTAAAGTTATAGTTTTAGAGTTTAAACACCTAATTCTTATTTTTAAAGATTTACTTGATTAATTTATTTATAAAATTAAAAGTCCAGAGTGGTTTTCATTGGCCTAGCATGTTGAAGTAGATAAAGATTTTTAAACACGTTCTATTGTAAAAAACATATTATTTGAATTTCAGTTTTGAAACAAAGTTGTGTCAGATATTTTCAGACCTCAATGCTACCTATCGTACAATTCAAGGCCATTTACAGTCTGAAAACTTTAAGGTACGTTTATTGTTTGGGTGTTTTTGCCCTAGTGTTTTAAATGGGAAGTGGGCACCGGAAGCACATTGGAGGGCTAAAAGAGTATGTTAAGTAAGTGTAAGACATAACTTAGATGATTCAGAAATTATTGTTTTAAAATTTACTGCCATTTTACCTTCAGTATCAAAAAAAGTCTGAAATTTAAAAATATGTCTAGTGTTTTGTTGGGTGTCTGTTTTAGTTTTAAGGATTTTATTTAAACATTTTAAATACTGGTCTTTTCACAGAAAACACTCAGAAGATCACTTGTTTTATAGTGGTATATATTATTTGGCTGGATTAGGAATATAGTTATTCATGTTGAAAGTATATTCAGTTATTAATTTTTTATTAACGCTCAAGCTGTAGACCAGTGTTTAAGAAAAGCCAAACAGAATACCTTACTTATAGTTGAAAAAATAGATACACTTTCATGGGAAGAATACTCATTAAGGAAATTTTTAGCTTGGGAAGATGCCCAATGACCCCACCATTTAGGGGATTCAGACAAACAACTCCATTAAAATTTTTTTTGACCATAAGACAGAGATTATAGAAAAGTTTAAGGAGGGGACAGAGAGAAGTGTTAGCCAGAATCAGGAAGTACTTCATCGGACCATAAAGGAATTCAGATCAAAATGTGGGCTACCTTGATATCCAGCTTTCATAAGTTTCTAAGCTAGTGTTTCCCAGAATGTGGCCTCATGTGTACCACCAGTGGTATGGGACCTTGATCTTAGGTGACTGAGAGCAAACAGTTACTGTTTCTTTTTTATTACATTTATTCTTAGTTTCTTTCCTCTTTTAATGGGGAGGTAATATTCATTTTTAAAAAAAATATTGTAATGATGAATAGTTATTTCCCTTAAACTTTAAAAAGAATATTGGTTTAAAGGAAAATTTAGCAAATTGTGATGGTCATTATCATGAGATGACGTTGGATAGTTATTGCCCTAAATAATAATTCATTGTCTTTTTCCTGTTAGCAACGGGTAATGACCTGCTTTAGAGCATGGGAAGATTGGGCAATTTATCCAGAACCATTTTTGATCAAACTACAAAATATTTTCTTAGGACTTGTAAATATTATTGAAGAAAAGGAGACAGAGGTAGGTATTCAGTGTATTTGTCCGATTATCTTAAAATTTATTTCTGGAATGCTGTGGAGGTATGATATGTTACAGATGTGAGTAACATTTCTTTGTGGAAAATGCCTACTGTTTACCACTAAACAGTGGATTTTTGTTGCTGGCATTGCTGGAGCCCAGGACTTGAAATTATATGTAATAGGAATTCTCTGTTTTGTGTCTTTATGTGAAAATTGGTGACTTTTTAAATTTGATGACATGAAAGGATTTATAGTATATTAGTAGAAAAAAAGCAAGTAATAGAGCAGTGTATATAGCATGATTTCATTTTGTTAAACTAAAGATAGCTGTGTAAGTAAACATGTACCTGAAAAGATGCACCACAGTGGTAGCAGATTGTATTCATCACCATTCTGTTTTTTTTTTTTTTTTTAAACCTCCTCGATAGTTCTTAAATCCATCATCTTCATTTCTACCATCCTAATCCAGCTATCATACTTTCACTTTCACTGCTCCAACCACATGGTCCTTGTTTCAGTTTCTTAAGTATGTTTCCTCCTACCATAGGCCTTTGTACATGTTCTTTCCTCTTTCTGGAACATCTCTTCTTTATCTGAGACACTTCAGATCTCAGTTTGAGCATAAATTCATTGAGCCTTCTCAGACCTCTTTAGGTGGAACCTACTTATTACACATTCTAATAATACAGTGCACCTCTTTGTTATAGCAGTCATCGTATATTGTTGTGATTATCTGATTGCCTGGCTCCTTCTCTGCCCCCCGTCCCCCCCCACCCCCCAATTGTACTAAGCTCTACGACGGGAGGGACTAGGGGACCAAGGCTCGTTTTTGCTCATCATTGTATCCTCAGTGCCTCACATGGTACCTGGCATAATTAAGTACTTGGTAACTATTTGATAAATATTGCACAGATGAATGCGTCTTTGTCAGCTGGATGATAAAAATATATTCTTATTATATCCTCACATTGTACCTGGGCATGTTAGTTGGTTTATACTGGATTGCAAGTTAATCTTTTAGCAATATGACTTTAGCAAGCAAAAGAAAATGTTACAGTAGCATGTGTTTTTATAGGATGTACCAGATGACCTTGATGGTGCCCCCATTGAGGAAGAGCTTGATGGTGCACCTCTAGAAGATGTGGATGGAATTCCTATTGATGCTACTCCCATTGATGACCTTGATGGAGTCCCTATTAAGAGCCTTGATGATGATCTTGATGGAGTGCCTTGTAAGTTCAAACTTCAAACTCATTAAATCTAGCTAATAAGTTTGATTCCAAGCCTCTTTAATTTCCACACATGCTGATATGGAAAAAGGTTATAATTTCTCAGTAAGGTTGTCAGTCATTAACTTTTTTCTGTCTTTTAGTTCTGACTTTTCAGAATTGAACTACCCAGTAATACATTTGTGCCAAGAAAAAGGTTTCCTTTCTGGTCACGTTTATTTGTTGGGACAGTCAGCCTCTTAAAATATTAGCAGGTTTTTCCTGTCTTAATTGTTAGGAAACTACAGGCAAAATCTTGTGTTCAATTGTATGCATAATCCCAGGTGCTTGGTTTTATCAGTTCTATTTTTATTATTAGTTTTCCTAACTTATAGATTCAGTTTTCCTAGTTGCCTGGAATCATTTTTGGAAATAAGTATACATAATCTTTAGTACATTTGGATTATATGTTAAAATATTGAATAATATATGAATTCTGCAGTTTAAACAATAATTAGATAAAGGTACTAAAGTTTCTTTTACTTTCTCAGCTTCTCCATTTGCTTGCAGTAACCACCTCTATGTTCTGGGTATATGTGTGTGTGCGTATCTATATCTACATATATATATATATAGATATAGATACGCACACACACATATATATGCATATGTATGTATATAAATTATATTTATACTTATATTTAAAAATTGGACCTCAGGTGCAGAGAGTTGGATTAGTCATAATCCTTGTTCTTGACACTAGCATTATTGGTCCACGTGTGACCTTATTTAATTTTACTTTTTAATAATAAGTGAATATTCATGAGCTCTTTAAGTCATCCTCTAGTAGTCAGAGTTAATGGCTCATCTTTCTTCAACAGTGGATGCGACTGAAGACGCAAAGAAGAATGAGCCTATATTTAAGGTTGCCCCGTCAAAATGGGAAGCTGTAGATGAATCTGAATTGGAAGCACAGGGTAAGTAAAAATACAATAAATACGAAGCTTTAAAAAATTGAGTACTTAAAGTTTTACCAAATCATTGTTGTGTGTGTGTACGTGTACATTTTCCTTTTGTATTTTATAACATGTTTCAACCTTAAGACCCAGTGTGGTCATATTTTATGTCTAGTGGCTAAGTTTTCATTGTGGTTGCTGTTTAAATTATCTTAGATCCTTCAGTTTGGATGCTTCAAGAGTAATCAGAGAAATCACTAAAAACCTTTTAGGTTAAGCCATTTCAGTAGAAAATGTAGATGGGAAGCTGTACCTATTTGGAAATTAGAGGTCAGTTTCAGAAAAACCAAAGCTTTGTCTCTCTTATAATGCTTGACTTCTTAGATGCAGTTTAGACCTACCTTTCATACTTGCTTGGACATGTATCCTAGAGCTTATAATCTATAATTGTTAATTCAGTATTTGTAGGTTCTAATGAAATAAATCTTACCATCTAGCATAGAAATAAGGATGACAACATTATTTGTCACCTCATGAATTTGAATAAAATTATAGTGTAGGTGTGAGGAAAGAAATACATTTAGTACATAGAAATGGCTATTCAAAGAAAAGATAAATGTAGATAACTTCTGTAATATAAACTTTCAGTTCTAAAGCTGGGCTTCTACTGTGCTGCTGCACAAATGCTGATTTACCTTATGGAATTACATCCTTTTTTTCCTTCCATTCAGCTGTAACAACTTCTAAATGGGAGTTATTTGACCAGCATGAAGAATCAGAAGAAGAAGAAAATCAAAAGTAAGAATCTAAGTTTCGAATATACTCAGTTTCTTATTGCATATGCACTCCCTTTTTCATTAAGAGGTATGCTTGAAATAATAGTGACGAGGAAAACTTAACTCTTAAAAAAACTTGTTTTAAGAGGATCATTTTTAGTTCTTCATTGTTTTTCCAGTGAATAAAGAGCTTTTGCTTTCTGGTTTTGATGCATCTGGTTTCACTTTGCTTTTGAGTTTGTTTTCCTGTGCTAGGTTATACATTCTTACTTTGTAGTTACTAAATGGTCAACTGCATTTATTTTAAGTCTTTGTCATCAAGTATTGTTTTGGCTCCACAAAAAGTGTTTTTTAAAATGTGAATGGGAAGGTTATGCTCCTTTTTGGGGGGGATTGTGCATTGCTAAGAAAAATAATGCATTATGACCATTATGACCGTTACGTTATTTAAATATTAACACCTCAGAAGAACTAAGAATAACTAAAAGAAAAAAACCATTTTACCTTTATTGTATGGAGAAATTATAGTTTTCAGTTTTGCTCTTTGGTAATTACCCCCGGTTGATTTTGAGTTTAACACTGAATGTGATTATAGGAATTCCTGCTCCCAAATTCTCCTGCAAGTTTATGCTGGTAGTTTTTTTTTTTTTTAAGATAGCACTTGACACCTTTAAAAATCATTGCAAAGAAAGTTAGTTTTTTTTAGTAGGGAAAGAGATGGCATCAAAGCAGAGGTTTCTGGGTTTTTGTTTTTTTTTTAAATCTTCTTTTATTGTTTTCATATGGAAGAGTGCACAAAAGGAAAAGTCCCTTTGTGTCCCAGCACAATTTGAGCATTTGTATGGATTCAATAAATGGGTGTTAGCATTTAGATTTAAGGCAATATGATTGATCAGCATTTGTGGAAACACAGTTTGATATGATGAAGAAAACTTGGCAATGGTGATGTCTTTCCAGAAACAGTGTGATCAGAACAAGTCAGCAATGATTATGACAACATGTTTACAAAATATAGATGTGGTTCGCTGATGGAGGTACCTCTCTGAGGCTGTTTAGGAGTACAGGAATTGGGAACAGTCCAGTTTGTTTTCATTTTATGTCTGCAGTCCCATCATTAGTAACATCTCTCACCATTGTAGAATCACTGCTTTTTAAAATGAGTCTGTGTATTCATAAAATAATTATTTAATTTAAGGGAAAGAAGGGTAGAAAAGCCATTGCAGAACTCAAATATTGTTCAAGCTGTTTTGTTTCTAAAGGTGCTAATTTTTTTGCATTGAATTTGATATTTTAATGTTTGAAATGTGAAAGCATTTTTGTGTTGATGGTAATTGTACATTCATACAGTGAAGCATGGATCACTGAAAGTATAATTTATATTTTTGATGTTTCCTAGGAGCTCCAAGTAAGTCATGATAACATGAAAATAACTTTTTGAAAGTACGAAGCAGGGAAAAATACTTTTTCACATGCTACTGCTTTCTGGTCCTTGAAATTTTCTTGCGCCTCACTGCTGCTCTCTAGTGGCTGAATCCAAAATGCCTTTTTACCAAGGAGCTGCTTTTTTTGGGGGTGGTGGTGCTGAGTTGGGTCTTCGTTGCTGCGCGCAGGCTTTCTCTAGTTGCGGCGAGCGGGCTTCTCATTGCAGTGGCTTCTCTTGTGGAGCGTGGGCTCTAGGCACGCGGGCTTCAGTAGCTGTGGCTCGCGGGCTCTAGAGCGCAGGCTCGGTAGTTGTGGCGCACGGGCTTAGTTGCTCCGCGGCATGTGGGATATTCCCGGACCAGGGCTCGAACCCGTGTCCCCTGCATTGGCAGGCGGATTCCCAACCACTGCGCCACCAGGGAAGCCCTGGAGCTGCTTTTTGACACTAGTAATTATTGTCTTTGTGGCAGAAAGGTGATTAAAAATATATATATAGCACTACTAATGCTTTGGAGAAAAGTTCCAATAGTAATTTAATTCGTTGGTAGTGAATTCTGTATGGGTTTAGAGTCTTGAATTTCCAGTTCTTTAAAAGAAGAGCAAGATGAGGCCGTGGTGAGATCTGAACCTAGAGCTGGTAACTAAGAGCTAAAGTCAAAGCCAGTTAGAACAGATCACTCAGGCCTTAGAAAATTTAAATAGCAGCTGTAAAGTATGTATGTATTTTAAATTCTCAAATTGTGTAGTTCATTTTAAAAGTCTTAAATAATATGATTAGTGTTTAGTGCCTAGCCACCTATATTCTTTCTCTGTGTGTACAAAAACATGCATATCTATTTAAAGCATAAATTATGTAATATTGTACATATTATTCTGTGACCCATGTTTTTCACTCAAGTATCATGGGTTTTGTTATTCCATGTCAGTCCATATGTTTATCTGCTGTGTATTCTGCAAACATTCAGATAAGTGTACAAGGAAGTTTGTCAAGGAATATTTCAAATTGCAAAAAAAATTTTTTGAAAAAATTGTAAATAACAGGCTGGAATTGGTTAAGTAATCTCCATTGCATAGATAACACAGTTTCATTAGCTATGTTGCATCTTTATTGATTAACTCTTTCCAGAATAATCCTTCAGTAAATAATCTGTATTTACACACACACACACACACACACACACACACACACACACTTTAACCACTAAAAGCATCTGAGACCCTTGTAAAACTATTTTGCACCATAAAATAGGAAATTCTCGTCTTTTAAAAAATTAGCTAAGAACTGCATTTAGGAAGTTTCTGACAAATTAATGAGAAATATTAAGTAAAAGTTTATTTCTGAAAAGAATATGTTTTTTAATCGTTGGTTTTGACTTTTTCCTCTTTTTTTCGTCACCTAAGTATTGTATTGAGTTGTGCCTATATGTGCTACTAATAATTTGTGGGGCTCTGAGAGTATAAAGTGTGAAAAGTATTTTATTGGTATTCTAGAAAGGACCTTTAGATGAGAAATAAAAAAGCTAGTAGCATAGTCCTCTCTTTATTTTTATCTACCTTGCTTAAATTTTTCTCATTCAGTGTGTGACTCTAAAATAATTAAAATTTTATTTGGAAAGAATTTGGTTATAATTGTTTTTATATTATTATGAGTAGTTTTAAATATATACTAAAAGAACTCCTCTTATTCATGGTAGAGTGTAGTACCCAAATACCAATATATAAAGGTTTATCAGGTTCAAATATTAAGGGAAAATGGCATATATTCTAGGCTGTGCCAGTAATGTTCATATCACAATATTGTTTATGAGGAATTTTGTTTGTATATACATAAACAGTTTGAGTTTGTACATGGAAGACTTGTTTTGCCCAGATCCAACATTTACACTCACAAGGCCCAGTCCCAGAGCATACGACTTTTTTTTTTTTTAAAGTCCCATCATTCTTTGTGCTTCAAGAACATTGAAGAACATTTGTTAATCCTATCCTGGCAATGATGAGCAGCTTGTCATAGTTGCTTCCCTGTCTGTTTCCACTCGATTGCTTCTGGAAGGACAGGAGAATTTTTCTTCGTTGTATCCTTAGCTATGGTAGTCACTTAGTTTATCATTTTCTTTTTATCTGACATAGAACCAATACAACTTTCATAATCAACTATGACATGAATACTAATGTGTGCTAAAATTTAAAATTAATACACTGTTTTATTCTTAGGGTTATGTGTTAATTAGATAAGGTCTTTTACTTGCTGCATAGAAACTCTGTGACTCAAACTTATGTATTTTCTAGCTTACAGGCTCTGCTGAAGGAAGGGTAAACATTTGGCTTTTTAAACATTGACCATCATGAAATCACTCTGAACTATGAAGTATGCAGAAATCACTGATTGATTATTCATTTCATTTAACTGTTGAAAGGAAAGTTTGTGGCAGAATGAAAAGCACAGAAATAACATTAACATAAGCAGAATTTTTAGAAGTGTGATTATGTTGAAGCTCAAATTTTTTCTATGGAGGAAACATAAGAGTTTTATAAAATTGTTATTTGATCAGATATTTAGTAAAAAATGTTTTAGTGATGAATTGTCCTCTTATGTTTTGTTAACATTATTTAAGCTCTAAGGCAGTGAAAAAATCAAAAAGCTGTACTGTAAAATGTAATTTTTTTCCTTGCTGTCGTGACATACAATGTATTCTGCTTATTTATTTCCAAAGTCAAGAAGAAGAAAGTGAAGATGAAGAAGATACTCAAAGTTCCAAATCTGAAGAACATCATTTGTACTCTAATCCAATCAAAGAAGAAATGACTGAGTCCAAGTTCTCTAAGTACTCTGAAATGAGTGAGGAAAAACGAGCTAAACTCCGTGAAATTGAGGTTAGTATTGCATTGAAGTTTAAACTACACTACACTGGCCGCCTTTCACTTTTCCCACCAAACTGTGCTTCCTCTTAGCATCATACCTTGGTCCATACTGTTCCCTCTCTGTCTGGAAACCTTCATACCAGCTGTCTTCCTTCAGGTCTCTTAGTTCAAGCATCTCTTCTGTCTTTCTGTTACGATTTTACATGTGTTGTGGTATGTGTATTTTTTTTTTTTTTCTTGCTTGCTTGTTTAGTGTGTTCCCCACTAGGCTGTGATTTCTGCAAGGGTAAGGGACCATGTCTGTTGTCTGTTCAACATCATATCTCCAGTGCCTGGCACATAGGAGACCCTCTGCAGATATTGATGTAATGAATAGATTATATCTCACATTATGAAATCCATCACATTTTGAGCATAAATAGTATGTAACAAAAAAAGTGAGATATTTTCTGACACATTCAAGTTATGTATACATGGTACTATAGTAGGCTCATTTTCAGTGTCTGCACGAGTGATGGGGAGAGAGTAGACGTTGATTGGGGCTTAACAATAAGAAGGGGAATAACTTAAGTGGGAATCCAAACTCTCAAGACTTCTCTCTCTCCATTCTCTTTTCTATTATAATGCCTTTTTAAAATTACCAAAGGTATTCAGACACGTCAGTGAGGGGAGGGTTCTGTAATGGGAGACTTCCTTATTTCTTGCCCCAAGGTGGTGGAACATTCCCAGTAAATATTAGCAATCGTGTAGCAGTCAGTCCAGAATCTCAAAAGTGTACATGAGAGTGAATTTTAATACTCTGTCCATTCATTTAACAGTATTTTATATGCCTACTGGTTGTCAGTGCTGTTCCTCTTACTAACTTATAATACCTACCACCTTAATTTCCACTTCTCCACTTACTCACTGTTGGGCTGGTACAAGTTCTTGCCCACCTCTTTCTCAATATCACCAAGCCAAAAAGTTAATAGAGAAAACGTTTTGTTTCAACCTTACACAGAATCAGTATGATGTCAATTTTAAGTAGAGAGGAGGGATATTCAGAGTTAGTAAGTTGATTCATTTTTCCTGAGGTATATTCATATACATTCTTTATAAAATTGTAGGGGAATAAGATGTGTTATCAGTGAATGTGCTCACCCGTGGACCTTTTTCAAGCTGCACTCTCCCAGTCTTACTGAACTCTGCCTTACTGACCTGATGGATCTGTTGGAGTAGAAACAAAGATTGAGTTCAATAAAAAATGTATTTTCTTGATAATTGAATTACCCTCTTATAAATGCCCAAACAGACTGTTTCTAAATGTTCTGTTTTCTTATTGACTTGAAAGAAAACCGTATGATACAACTTTTTTGTTAATTTGGATGGTTCTACACTGTATATGTATATACTGATATGTGCTATACATGCATACACAGAGGTGCACATACCAGCACACCTTATATATATACATATATATACATTATATACGTATATATATACACACACATTTCCCTACATATACATTATATATATATACATATATATGTGTATATATATATACATTTCCCTACTTTATATGTTCTTTGAGAATCTGGCCTCTCTCTTTGTTAGATACTCAGCGATTGTTCATCCTGCTCTCATAGTGGCTGCCCTATCGCAATTTACTTACCCTTTTGGGATTTGAACGTGAGCCAAATCCTGATTTTAAAATGTAGATCTTGGCTTTGTTATAGAATTATCTATTCTTCTCCCTTATTTACTCTGAGATTTAGTCGCCTGGAGTAAAGGTCCACAACTGGTGGCAAATTTGAACTAGAACTCAGGGCTCATGAGCTTTATTCATGCACGCTCTCTTCTCTGCCCCTAAATTCAAATGTCAGTTTCTGAATTGAGAAGTCAGTGAATACCTTTTTATTGGAGAACCCTTAAATAAAGAATTAAGTTCTAATTAGTTTTATTATATACTATAGTATATATAGTATGTATAATGTATATTTATAGTGTAGTTTTTCTTTCTAAAAGCTCTTTTCTTCCCCACATGTGTCGTAATAAAGACGTCTATAGCTGAATCTTTTTTACCATGGGATTAATAAAAACCAAAGGATTTGTGTTATAAAATATTGACATTCTCTGCAGAGCACTTAGAAAACATGCAGCCATAAATTACAGTGTTTACTGGAAGCAAGTTCTTAATCTTTCAGATTCTGCTTAGAGCAGTGCCTAGGCTGGCGTTTTCTTTTCTCATTCTGCTGTTGTCTCCGTTTCTATCATAAGGGTTGGAGGAGTGGAACACTAGGTGGGGAGCCAGGTGAAGGGTCTTCTTTGTTGTTGAAGTAGAAAGATCCCTTTTCTGCCCTCATCCCTGAGGAAAGAGTGAATAGTTGAGGGGAAAGGTGATATACTCGGCACTGTCCCAGGGCAGCCAGGGGATAGATGGCTAACAAGCCATTCCATGGGCTACTCTCTTTTGAGTTGGGACCCTTTGTGACCTGTTTTCTGGGTGCCCTAGACTTGTGCTTGTGCCTGGGTTAGGCCACATCAGCAGGAACTGTAGCTAGGGATTTTATAATAATCTTCAAAAGGTGCTCTAGGAATGCCTTTCTTTCATCAAAGTAACATTCAGGTCTGTTGTTTGACTCTGGGATGCTTTACTCTTAAACTGATTTACCACAAATTAGAACAGTCATTTTTGTCCAGTCATCTCGTGTGGCTCTGCAGAGAGCACGTGGGCCAGAGTCTGATTACTTGAATTCTGCATAGTTGGGCTTGTCTGACAAGTGGCCTTCCGATGAGAGAGTTACACATTGATGTTATATTTTGACTGAGTCCTTAATCAGTTACTGTATGTTTTTATGTTTTATGTTGCTATACTTATGCTTTTCGTTTTTATACATTTATTTCAAAGAAGAGAGTGTTTTTTAAAGGAGCAAAGCACTGCTTGAGAAGCTATAGTGATAAAAAGATTTATTTTAAATATGTGTTATTTCACAGCTCAAAGTTATGAAGTTTCAAGATGAATTAGAATCTGGAAAAAGACCTAAAAAACCAGGCCAGAGCTTTCAGGAACAAGTAGAACACTACAGAGATAAACTTCTTCAACGAGTAAGGAATAAGTATATGCAGTAATATGCATTTTCCAGAGTTATTTGTTTGACTGCCTACAATATTGATATATTGGGATATTTAAGGAAAAGAATATTTCAAATTATATCCTTTGTCTAAATGCTGAATATTGGTAGCTAACTAGGGACATTTGAAACTTGACGTTTTACAGTTATTTCAGCGTGGAAAGCAGTCTTAGGGCAACAGCACACTGTTTTATTCCTGATACTACCTGTGGAGCATGAAATCCTGCTAAGAACATGCTTTGAGAACTGGAAGATCCTATAGAAAGAGTCACATTTGTGACAGTGAGACACCAACAACCCTGAGAAGTAGCACAGAGTCAGAGATGCAGTTAGGGTTTGGGAATTGCATTTAGGACTCCTTTTCCATTGTGTCCAAGGAGGGACAGCAAGTGGCAGAACATCTCATCTGTGAGTTCTAAGCTTTTGAGGGACCTCGTATTCTTATACATAAAAAAGTGTGTAGGGATATACAGAGAATTTTGCAGCACTGTGGACTCCCGGCGCCGCTGTCTGCTGTGCGCTCCCAGGCACGCCACTGAAACCTGCTTTTACTCTGTGGAACTGGGTTGATAAGTCCCAATTTTGCAGGATTGTGAATTAGATAATAGCTGCATTACTCTTTATTATTGAATTAAAGTGTTTAAAACATCTTGAGTGTTTTAACTGTAGTCTGATCCCTATGAAAGTATCGATCAGGAAAATGTATCCTACAGATCACCAGAGGAAGTCAGTCTCCTCAGCATCACTTTTTAAATTTGTGCTCAGTGTGTTGTATTTGGAAAAAGATAAGTGAGTTGTTTTTTTTAAAAAAAAGATGTTATGTATCTGAACCCCATGAGTCCCTTTGGAGATGGTGGTAGATGTTTGATCTGCATGGAAGACTACACCTTGAGATGCCCACTGGGTCTAATGTAGTAATACATGTATTACCATTTTAGTCTCCTTGCATTCCATGGTTGTAATTGGAGGGAAGAATGTATTTTTTGAAGGTATATACTAGGGGTCAGCAGACTAGGGCCATCACCTCATTTTTGTAAATAAACTTATTAAAACACAGCCATACCCCTTCACTTACTATCTGCGTATTATCTACTGTGGGTTTTGGACTAAAGTGGTAGAGTAGACCGGTTGTGGCCCACAAAGAAAATATTCACCACCTGGCCCTTATGGAAAACATGTGCCAGCATCTCGTGTAGGCTTTTTATCAGATATCAGTTAGCTTTCTTGATGCATACAAATCATAGAGAAATTTAATTCCTGTTAGTGGAGAGCTGAGTTGGCTTTGTGGGTTCATTGTCTATAGCCACTCCTTTAATTATCAATAGAAATCATAATTTCAAGTGAGAAGTGGCAGTTGTAGCAGTTGGGGATTAAGCAAATAAGTTATTTTTTGGTTTATATAATTATATAGTCATGTAGTCAGTTTGTACTTTTGTAACTTAGGATTTAAAATTTCCAATATGATTGGTACTTGTTTCTCACTAATAGTATTATCTGATGGCCGATTATTGTGAATAGCTCTTTCTCCTTTTCAACATATTACTTTGTAAGGGCTTTCCTTTGATTAAATCAACTTGCTGTACCATTAGAATCACTATTGACAATTTTATTGCAGTCTGAGTTGGAAAGGTCATTGTACTGTTAGCTTTTTCCAATTTTTTTTAAAGTGGAAGGACAGCACTCTATAGGTAGTGGCTAAGAGAGCCCTGGCTCTAGAGCTTTGGCTCAAATCCTGACTTCACCATCCTGTATGACCACAGGCATGGTACTTAGCCTTTCTGAGTCTCATTTTTCATCTCTAGAATGAGGATAATGCTATTCCTAGGCATGTTTTGAAGAATTACATGAAATGGTATATGGAAAATTGTTTATTAATTGCTTGGCCTGTGATAGGCACTCAGAAAATGTTTAGCTGCTATCACTGGCATCACTATTATTATTCAGTATAAGTAGAAGAGTAGAAGAAATGACTGGTTTTCTGGAAGAGTAGGTATTTAAAAAAAATAGTTATACCTTCAATAGTAATTTAAAAAATAGTTAACTAGAAGAGGCAATATTGTTTCATAAATGAGATTAACCAGGTTGGTGTTTTTAATGGCTAAATACTTTCTCTTTTAAAAAAAAAAAAAAACAGGAGAAAGAGAAAGAATTAGAAAGAGAACGAGAAAGAGATAAGAAGGATAAAGAAAAATTGGAATCTCGATCCAAAGACAAGAAGGAAAAAGATGAGTGTACTCCAACAAGGAAAGAAAGGTATAACATTTCTCATTTAATGCCTATACTGGTTTCAGGATTTGGAATCATGTTTCATTTTGTAATATTTTCATCACTGGTGCCAACAAACTGGAAAAGTATTTTTGTGTGTGTGGTAAACATGTTTGGCTTCTGCCTGCAGGAGGCAGAATTAGCTGAGAAATGGGGCAGTCAGTTGGCACTTGGCTTAGTTATCTGGGACATCATCCCTTTACATGGTTCGTATGGTACCTTAGCCTTAGTTCAGTGCAAGAATTCAGTTACTGTATTAGGTATCAAACCTAAGGCTTAAATAACTAAACAGCCTGCTAGATCTTACCTGTTGCCTCCAATATAAGCTTTTCTTCTGTGCTGAGGCTGATATCTGTAAACTTGAGTCTCCTGGTCCTGTTTGTAAAGGGAGTTTGTGTACATAGGCCATAGGGACTTGGTCCTCACTTTAAGTCTTTATTCTAATCAAAATCATTTCTCTTTTAGTTTTTATTTCTTACTTTCACAGTTCCTAAATCTCTGATTAGTAGAGAAAATTACTTCAGTTAACAGAATTGAGGTTTTCCTAATAAAAACCAAGCAAATGCCAAGAAAAAAAATTTGGCTCAGTCACTCTACATATAGTTACAAGTAGCAGTTATACTAATTGGTTAAGTAGTAAATCTATCACTTTTTTGTTTTTTATTATTATCTTGATATAATTTCAGATTTATAGAAAAGTTGCAAGAATAGTATAAAGAATTCCCAGATATCCTTCACCCACATTCCCCCAATGTTAAAATATTTCTCCTTTTGCTTTATTTTCCTCTTCCTCTTCCTTTCCCCCCTCATCCCCAATCATTTAAGAGTAGTGTGCCTACATGATGCCCCGTTTTTATACTTAACTACTATAAAAGTTTCAAGATCAAACAACAACAACAAAAAAGTTTCAAGAGCAGGAAATTAACATTTTAAAAAACACTATTGTCTAATCAGAGACCTTGATGAAATTTGGTCCATTGTTCCAATAATCTTTCTTAGAGCAGCAGAAAATCTAATTTAGTTGAATTCAGTTTTTGTCTAGATCAACCTATCTTTAAGACTTATTTGTTCTTAGTATAAAAGGCTTTGAATGTTGTTGGAAAATAACATTAATAAGGTTAGTGAAAATAAAGATAGTGTAAGCTGGTAGGAAGTAAAAGCTAATTTAGTAGAAGGAAAATGAATACCTGATCCTTTGCTCACTTATGGAATGTTTTGGGGGCTTTGTTCCATAGGAAAAGGCGACACAGTACGTCCCCTAGCCCATCTCGCAGTAGCAGTGGTAGACGAGTGAAATCCCCATCACCAAAATCGGAGCGATCAGAGCGTTCAGAAAGATCTCATAAAGAGAGCTCACGGTCCAGGTCATCTCACAAAGATTCTCCTAGAGATGTTAGCAAAAAGGCCAAAAGGTAAACGCAAGTCATTTTTTTGTAATACTTGAAATGCCAGTTTCCTTGTCATTCCACCAGCTTTTGAAAATAATTTGGTTGGCAGCCATTTTTTAAAGGATTTTAGAAAACCAAACAGATATACTTTCATTTTAGAATCTTCCTTCCCATCTCCCCACCCCAGCCTTGTCATGACTAAAGCACAAGAAAGCTTCCAACAAGTAAAGACCAGCCAAGAATTTTAAACATCAGTTTCCTGTGGAGTAGGGCTAGCTGCTTTCCTTTCCTTTCTGTTCTTTAGCTTCTGTAGAATATTCTTTGATTTTTGTCAAGGCTGAAAGAAAAATACATTCTCCCTCCCCACCCAACAGTAATCTTATTAGCAAGTTCTTGGGTAGAGGCTTCTGGACATAGATACCATTTCTTCAGTGTTTAATTTAGTGTGTTATATACTTTTCTCCTCCTAGTTCCAGAAAGGTGGTTCAGAAATGTTTTATTTATCTAGTGTTTTATAGAAGAACTTTTCTGAGAGCTAAAACTGCTTTTTATCCTAAAACGTTTTTATTGTAACCATTTTTAGTAAAATCTTTATACAACAGATAAGTTTCTTTTTCTAAATGGTGCTTGTGCATATATTTATATACATGTTCATGAAAATTATATATATGTATATATAATTATTTGTTTTGGTAATTTTCATGAATAGCACTTACAGAGTTATGCTGTCTTAAATGATTCCCTCAAATGATATTGCAGTAGTTGGTTCTTTTCCCTTTAAGAAGATAGGCTGCAAAGCTGCTTCATTTAAAAGTTTGTGAATGATCTTGGATGCCATTTTGAACTTTGGCTTATATAATCTGGGGAGCTTGTTAAAATGCAAATTCCCAGTCCCTACCTCTTGAGATTTTGATTCAGTAGAGCAGTGGTAAGGCTCAGGAGTCTGTCTTTCTAAGCATGCATACCACCAATGATCACTGATGCGGTGCATAGGAAGTACAAAATCTGTGTGTGTGTGTGCGTGCACACGGTAGGCAAAGTATAAACTTGGAAAGTTTACAGCCTTTTTTATTTCAGTGACTTTCATTGTGCTCTCTTAAAGATCACTTTAGATAATTTAAGGATAGTCAGTTTTGATCACATGAGTACTTTGGTTAAATTGTTTTTGTTTGTTTCCTCAGATCTCCATCTGGTTCAAGGACACCTAAAAGGTCTAGGCGATCACGGTCTAGATCCCCTAAAAAATCAGGGAAGAAGTCCAGATCCCAGTCCCGATCTCCACACAGGTCTCATAAAAAGTCAAAGAAAAACAAACACTGACATAAATTTTTAAGATGCTGTCACTTATTGGAAATGCGATTTTGTTTTGTGCCTGAATGGTCTGTTTTATAAAAAAAAACAAAAAAACAAAAAAATCTAATGAAAGAGCATTCCTGGGGTTTTTCTTTGTTTGTGAATGCATGTGTAAACTCATAAGTAACTGCATCTGTAGACCTGTCGTTGTTTTATATTGTATAAATACTTTCATTGTGGCTGTTTCTCAAGGTGAAATTTTTATTGTGCTAATGAATTTCATCAAAAATGTGTATAATGGATCTGCTGGCAGTAGTAATATTTTGTTTTAGGATGTTGTGACTTAGCAAAAAATAATACAGATGTCTTCCCCCCTTTTGTAGCTTTGACAATTTGAATTAGATTTCAAATAAAATCTGAACAGAAAACTATAACGTTGTTTTTTTGCCCTATCGATGACATCAAGTCCCTTAAAGTCCTACTTAAGTGAGTTTAGCACTTCTGCTGTGTTTCTTATACCTAATGCACTTTACAAGCTCCATGTTCAGGTAGCTAAAGTTTTATATTTACTAAGATGACTGTCAAAATTTAGGGACCTGAGACTCATATTTGGTAGGTTTGCCAACCAGTTTCTTTGGTAAGGTTCCCTTAAGTAATACTGATACCCAGAGATCAAAAGACTAGGCAAATGTGGTGTAGTCTTTTGTTAATGCAATGCCTGGTTAAAATATTTTTTTCTTTTTCCAAAGAAGCAATATGGTTTCAATACACTTAACCTGTGTCCTGAGCAACTACTTATTTTCAGGGAAAAATTAAATTTCCATCTTTCGATTTCATCTTCTGTCATTAGAAACGTTTACTTAAAAGAAGTTTTCTAATAATAGTTGGCCATAGAATTTTTTTTTGAAGGTTACCCTTTTACAGCCCTCTGTAGGCTGTCTTTCAAACACTGTTATCAGAATATTTCTACAAGGTTCAGTTTAAAGCACCTTTGTTGGTTTTTTGGGGTTTGTTTTTAAAGAATTTAGTTTTAGGTTTAGCTTTAAGTAAAATTTAAAAGTAAAATAATTTTCAGGAAACTTAACATCCAATGGTTTGTAAATTAAAGGTGCAAAAAGTTGATTTAAACCATTTGCAGAGTTGGAATCTGTAATACAGTGGTAATAAATTGCAGTATGAGGAAGAAATAAGAAAACTTGTGTAATGTTGAATATAATATTGCTATAATGTAATAAAGGGTTATGTAGACTTGAACTGACACTACTACTATTTGTGAATCTTGCTTTCAGTTTTTCACTTAGGCACTTTATACAATGGTTTGATGTTTTTTTCCCCCTCTTAATAGAGTAGAAAACTGTTCTAATAATGGATTGTTTTGAGTTAGCTTGTTTTTTAAAAATATCTTTTCAAGTTGTTTTACTTAGTCTTGCCTAGTCACAAAATAAAAAAGCTGTACTCATGATTCGAGGAGTAGGCATATCAGCTGAGCAGTGAGGCATGTTATTGCCAAACTGGGCAGACCTACAATAGCTGTAGAAATGAGCCAATCAGATTATTTTACTTAGTGGTTCTTATCAACATGCAATATTGCTTGAAAGTTATTCCTTTATCATTCACTCTTTTGTTTGTACATATTGTTAGGGTGTTAATTACTAAATGTTGCTCAGAATAATTAAACATGAACACTTGGTGCTGGTTTTTAAAAACCTACAAATATAGCCATTTTTAAAGAGCATGTTTTTCTCCCCTGTTCATTGCCTGGGAGAGTGGAATTTTATATAATTACCTTTTTTGCAGAAATAACAGTGTTGAGTTGCTGGTGATTGCAGGCACTCTGTCATTCACTGGTATCTAGTATAGGCTTAGAAATTAGTCAGGAAATGATTTTGCCAGTCAAGTTGCAAGGAGTGCTTCTTTTTCTCTCTTTAAAAAAATATCCTGGAGAAGCAGGAGTGTGTAGAAATTGTTAGGTCAGTTTCGGGTGCTTATATTTAGTATTTTTTCTACTGCAGTGGGACTTAGCAGTTCTTTTAATCTGCATCCAGATATAACGAACATCGTTTATCTATCTTAGAATGGGTGAGACTGGCTTCCTTTTGGGTGATGGGTGGCGATTGTGTAGGCTTGGTAGAATATGTATTCTGTGAAGTTTGCTGATGTTCGTATTAGATTGTATTGGATTTTTTTCCCCTGGAATTGCAAATGGTATTGTTAGATAGGTTATTTCCAACTTAATGAGAAAATATCCAGAGTAAGTGTGTTTAATTCTCCATGGATTCTTAACGGTCAGAAATTGGTGAATTGTAAGGGAGGAGATATTCTCTACCATATTTTTATAATAGTATGTTATTCCTGTTTCCTGTCTAAAGAACACTTAATTAGATAGCAAGACTTCTACAGGGTGACTAAAATGTTTGTAGGTGTGGCCATCCAGTTATAGGAAACACCCTGTTTCAGCTCTGTGATAGACGGTTATCCTCTACCACAGGTACATGTAGGAGGAAATCCTGTTGGCTACTCTTTTTATAAAGGACGTGGCTTAAACCCTTCACTCTCTAACATGCACAGGGATTCCTTTCCAGGTTAATACCACTTAATCTCTCATTCTTTAGCAGGTGAGAGAAAGTAAATCATGTTTGTGAATCTTTTCTTTGACTTTGTATTTCCTTATTACTGTTAATAAGCTTATGGGCACTTCTGGACTGCAACATGTTGAGAAGTTAGAGACTAAAGAACTAAAACCAAAAGCCCTGACCCAAAACATCACTTTTATTTGGCTCAGAGTGTTCTTGGCATTTCTGCTAAAGTTTGCAGAAATTACTATACACTGACCTAGTTTTTCTTTATTGCAGACCATTCCTGAGACTTTTATCCCAATTAAAGGATCTTAGAGGGAGGAAATACTTGCTTATGACTTTTGCATTTTTTTCCACAAACTTTAATATTCTTGAGCACTTGAAAATATTTTAAAGAAATTCTAATCGTGAGCCAATATAGTTTATTAGAAATATTCTGCACATATTTGCCTCCATTGTGGTATAAGTTCTGAAAAATTACATGGCCATGATAATAGTATATGATTATTAAAAATGAGGTAAAATAAGTATTGTCAAAGTGACTTAACCTGTTCTGATGACCACAACAGTGTGATTTCTTTAGCAGAAAAAGCTGTTTTTAAAAATAAATAGTACCACTTTTGTAAGAAAATAAGAGCTTCTTTTTGCTTTGTTGTTTTCCTCTTCTATTATATATTAATGGAAAAGCTACAGAAAATTCAGTGCAGGTACTAATGAAGACACTAGTATAAGTTTAAAGGAACATGTGACTGTAAAAACTCATGAAGTGCTTGGTTTCCTCATATTTCACATGCATGTTTTAGAGTAGATTTTAGGGAGTATTTAATTCATTTTCCTTTTGGCATTTTTCTTTATTTTGTTATCAACTTCCCAGGACTTAGATGATACACAAATACAGATCCCAGGGGATGTGTTGTGATGCTGGACGAAAAGGTGGGAATGCGCTGCTGTCCAGAGTGAGCCATGTTCCATTGTTGAAAATTCAATGCCTCAGTGTTTTTTCAGTACCACCTCATGGAGCGTCAGTGTACACGGATTATATGTATAATGGGTTATTTGTATAGTTTTGTAGATCTGTAGATAAATGCCCTCATTCATTTTTATATGTAATTGTGCTTGGAGTATTTTTGTGTTTTATTCTTTGACTTCAACAGGGTCTTGTACGTTATATCTTTGGTGATTTGAAATATCAGGAAAGACAAATTTTCAGAAATGAGAATAATACAGTTGAAATCAGCTTAGCTGAAATATTCTATAGCAAGACAATTTCTTTTGGGTGAACTGATTCCATAATTTAGTTACTCTTGATGTAAGGATTCAGTTTATTGTGGAGTTGCTTTCCAGACTGTCACTTTATAGTTTTTCTACATAAAGATTATATAGTTGCAAACAAAGGTTGTGGAATTTCCTTTTTGTTGTTGTTTTTTGACTTCTAATTACTTTAATAAAATACGTTGTTTTCATAGCAAACTTTAGACTGTTCATGTAATTTTCTCCATACAGTTTTTCTAATGTATCTAGTTTTCAGCAGTGTTATCCCAAGTGAAATAAGTGATGTGTCATATTTATCATTTATAGCTAAAATGTTACTACATTTTACATGTTTAAACCATAATAAAATATTGTCATGATAGATGATTTTTTTGATAAGGAAATTTTAGTTCCTTATTGGTTCCACTTTTTAAAGAGAGTTTGTTCAGTTTTATGGAGGCAATTTTCAAACATATATGAAAGTAGAATAATAGGATGAGCATTCCTAGTACCCATCGGTCTGCAAATACCAAGTTATTAGTCTCTAAATGTCTCTAAGTGTTTTCTTTTAAAAACATAACCACAGTATCACTATCACATTAAAAATAATTTATTGGTTCCTTTAAAATCTTGTAAATTGTGGTAAAATACTCATAACAAAATTTACCATCCTAACCATTTTTGGGTGTACAGTTTAGTCGTGTGAAGTTATGTTCACATTGTTATGCAACCTGTCTCCAGAACTTTTCATGGTACAAAACTGAAACTGTGTACCTATTAAACATTGCTCCCCCATCCCCACACCCAGCAACCACCATTTTTTACTTTCTGTGAGTTTGACTACTCCAGATACTGCATGCAACTAAGTGGAATCATACAGAACTTGTCTTTTTGTGACTAGCATATTTCACTTAGCATAATGTCCCTTCAGGTTCATCCATGTGGTAGCATGTGCATTGGTTCTTTTTTAAAGCCTACTTTTTCTTTTAAAATTTCTATATTTCCTTATAGAATTTGAAAAGTTTTTTCTGCAAATGGCACATTAGCATTTTCTATTTCGAGTAAAAACTTAAAAAAGAAAGTAATACCAAGTATATATGCCAACCACTGACTTTTTAAATCACTTTTGTGCTGTGTTCTCTTTAAATGATTATGTATGATATGATTTCACATCAACATTTCATAGCATGGGGTGCAAAATACACTTGCAAAGCATATGTGATTTTGAAATTGTAGTGTATTAATATAAATGACCATACTCAAATGCTTTTTTAGTTTATTTATTGCCTGATGAGAAGGAAACTAAAATTTTGGCATTTAGTATACTCAGTGTTTAGATTAGACACTCATTTTGCCACAAAGGAAGAAAAAACTTTTGTTTTAATTTTTTTTTTTTTAGTTATTTTTTCCTATTAGAAAACACAGAGCATGAAACTGTTTAGAATAAAGAACTTACTTTTTGATTTTTAAATGAGATGTGGCATAGCATAATGGAGGAAGAGGAAGAGGCTGGCCTGTGGCCTGATATTTGAACTTATTTGAACTTGAATACCAGCTCTTCCCCACTACTAGCTGTGTGATCCTTTGGAATCTATTCTTCTTGCCTGTAAGATGGCAATAACCTTGCCTGTTTATTGTAAGGATGAAATCACATGTAAATCACTGGCGTGTAGTTGTCATACGGTGATAGTTTAATAAACTTTCAGTGTTCCTGGAGACTAATGATGGGAACATCTTTTAACTAAAAATAGATTAACACTACAATTCTGTAGTACTGGTACCTTTAAAAGATATATTTGTGTACTTGATTTGTATTTATTTAACAGATTTTGTGGACTTACACTTGGGGATATGTTGCTTTGTTGCACACTGAATATCACTTCATAATTTGCTGTCAAGTCTTATAGATGACGTTTAATTCTTGATCTCCTTTGAGAAAAACATTTTCATTAAGCAGGTTTTTAAAGATACTTTTAAAATTGTCACTTGTTATTATAGAATTCCATTAACCAAAGTTCCTGAAAGGAAGCTCATAAAGCAAAATCCAAATGTAAACAGCTTAAATAGGGTATATGTGTAAAGAGCCTGGAAAATAGTATAAAATAGGATGAAACACTGGATTCTTTGACCAAGTTCAAAGTAAAAAAAAAGAAGAAAAGCTATACCAGTTACCAGAGCTGAGCAACAGTATGTGATGTTCACAGAATGAGTGGACAGAACAGCATGAGGGAAGACTAAAAAGAGGGTTAGTAATGTGAGGGGAGTTGAACTCCTGTATTTTGTGTATATTTGCAAGTTACGATTTGTATTTTCAGATTATGCAGAAATAAGAAATGTACCCTAAAACTACTTTTAGAAAGGAGAGTTGAAACTACATAGAATTTGAAAAAGAAATTACACTTTAAACTCTACTCAGAAATAATGGCTTTGTAGTAAAGTATCTTTCAGGACATATGTAATGATCTTTGGAGTTCTCAGCAGCTGCACCAACATGAATCTAGAAGAGCAAAACTTTGGTTAAAAACACTATTTCGTTCTCCATATAGCGGAAACACTGAAATCGAAACAAATAAGTACCTCACTATCCATTGGCTACCTTAGCAGCTTAAATAGTCCTGTTACATGAAGTGCTATTAGATGATTTTTCTTCTTTCAGCATATTTTGTTTCATTGCTGCAATAACTATTGGGTGTGAGCAGTTTGTTAAAAAGCATTTAGGAAGATGTTTTTCAGATGGTTTTTAGCCATGCTAAAGTTTTAATAAAGGATGTGTCAAACTCTTTACTCACTTCTGGGAAAGTTAGCTATCTGGGCCTAATACAGGCCTCCCTTATAGGGTGTAGTGTGGTATCAAAAACCAAAAGGTGTTCTGAGTAGGTTTTCTAATCTTTATAGTCTCTAATCACAACATTTAGCTAATGGGAATTTCAACTCTAAATTTCGAGATCACATATGTACCTTATGTATTTCATAGGGTGCTTATCCTCAACTTCTCCTGATATATCCATCTTACTTTAAGAATGTGTCCTCTCCAGAAAAATCTGCAGCATGACCAAGTCTGTGCTAAATACTACTATATATGTGTGCCACAAAGCGGAAGTATCACTCAAGTACTTCTCAAGAGGCATCAACGTCAAAGTACCGGTTGAATTCTGAATTGATTGCACTAACTCAAATAGTAGGCATACGTTAGAGAACGTCTTTAAGCAGGGAATCATCTTTTTACCTGTTCTCTTGACTGACGTGGAACTTGTCGAAACCTGTCAGAATATTCTTCATTTGCATGTATTATGAAATCTAATGTATTCTTTTTCTATTACATAATAAAATGGTGACTAACAATATATGAAGAACGAGAGAAAGTTTTGGTGCTAAGATAAAGAATTACTCTGCCTGCTGTATGTTTCAGAGCTTAAGGTACCATTCACAACAAGTTGCAGAATTCTACTAGATCTGTTTCCGTGTATTTCCAGAACAGCTTATCTTATAATAGTCTTCATGATTAACAATCACGGCACATACACTGATATTGTCCTACTCAGTGAATAGTTCACATGATTCTCTTCAGGTACCATAGCCTATCACAATGGAATTCAAAGTACTTAGCTACAGAGATCATCACATCATGGCTTTCCTTGTACCTTATACATCCTTGGAATATAGGAAAAAAAGCCTTCAAGCTATTTTTAGTGCCTGAGTATACTAGTACCTACCCCTCTTTATCCTAGACTTTGGCCTTTTGTCAGTTTATCTTGATGTCCTTACATGCACCCATTGGGGATCCAAAGGCCCTTGAAGACCTTGCAAAGCTCCTCATGTCTGTGTGGAAGGTGTTTTACCTCTGTTGAAACAGACCCTTTTGTTGAATATGGAGGATGATATAATGTACTTTTGGAGAAAATAGAGGACTTGCCTGACCTCCTTACCTCTTCTGATTGCCTTGTAGTGCTTTTTTTTTTCCTTCCCCACTTTCTCTGAAGTTTTTAGTTCTTTCCTTGCAGAATGTGTTGAAGACAACAAGGTAAACATGATAAAATATCTGATCGTGGCTAAAATGATATTTCTCATTGATTTGTACAGATGCTTACCTCTGACCCAAACACTGCCCAGGGCAAGAAGGAAGACTGAGGCGAAGACACAAAATGTTAGACGATCTCTTCCATCATCTCATGTATGAATGAGTCTAGTTGTCAGACCTCAAGACCTTAGAGCTTTTTGGATATTTTGGGTGGAATGTGATTTCTAAAGAAGAATTTCTGACCTTGATCATCTTTAATAAATCTAGATTAGCTCCTACAGGGCTTGATGGAAAGTTCACAGAAGCTGAGTGCCTCCTTGAGAACCAAGTTCTTTGTATTTTGTAGCCCAGCAGGACTTGGCCAAACAATATAACACGATACCCGGACTCCAAAGACTCCCTTCAACTTTGCCTCGTTGCAAAACGTGGCTTCCAATCACTTCCCAGCTGTGTGGCCTTGGTCACAATGCCTATTTCCTTATCAGCACAAGTGCACCATCCCCTTCATAGGGTTCATCAACAAACGGAGCATTTGCTGCGCACCTGGCACTGTTCTAGGCGCAGGGGGTATATGGTGATGATAGAACAAGGTCTTTCTCGTGGAATTTACATCTTAATGGGAGGAACCAGACAGAAAATCAAACAAGATCATTTCCAGTGGTAAAAGGTCCTGAAAAACAAAAAGCGGGCGGTGAGACAGAAAGTGGATGAGAGGTGCCTCTTTTAGATAGGGTAGTCAAGGAGGGCCTTGTAGTGGTGGTAATGTTTGAGCTGAGACCTGAGTAATAAGGTAGGACTGGCTGTGTGAAGATAGGGCACTGAGTGCTCCAGGCCCAGGGAGCTGCAAGTATGGCTGTGTTAAGGAAGGAACAGTGTTGGTGTGATGAGGAATGGAAAGCAGTCAGTGTGGCTCCAGTGCAGTGAGGAAAGGAAGGCGTGGAATGAGGTGAGGTTAGGAAGAACTTGACAGTTATAAGCAAGGGAGTGATGTAGTTTCAGATCACTGGCCACTGTGCAGAGAGGCAAGAGGGGACACGGAACTTAGGAAATTCTTGGCTGTGAAAATTAAATGAGATCGTATAAGTGAAATATCTGGCATCGCCCCGAGCACATAGCAGCTCTCTAATAATTCAACCTCTCCTCTCATCATTTTCTTGGATCTTGTGATTCCTTTCTTCCCAGCAGAGGCCAAGCATTCACTTTAAGATTAACTTCACTTGACCTCTCTTAAACAAATTCAACCAGATCAGGACACAGCACCCCTGTTGCTGGTATATGAGGAAATTATAACTTGTGTAGACTACATAGCATTCCTTCACTGCCACCCGCTGCTACTACTGCCTACTGCACTGCAGGGTGTTAATAGGCACTACTTGGAAAAAGGAGTTGTGTGGTCAAATCAGTTGAGAAACACCAGGCTAGATAGGCTTCTTTACAGCAGTCCTTCTCAGAACCTTGACTATGGACTATGTATGCCCAGGCAGGAGACATTATGTCATATTTCCCAAACGTATCTGATCTCAGGGGGCTAAAGTTCCACTGAACATACTTTGGAAAACACTTTCAAACTGTGATTGGGCAACTTTATGTTTTGGAGTCTGATAATCTGAGTAATGGGTTGGTTAGATGAGTCAGAGTCCTTGGGCACAAGTCAGTGAGACCATCTCTCGCTAAATTAAGCAAAAAGGAATTCAGTGGAAGCCTGTCTAGACTGAGAGAACTGACAGTGCCATATGGAAAGCCAGATGTGGAAGTCAGCAGGATGTAGAGCGCAGCAGGCAAGGGAGCTGGAATCACAGTGGTGGGCAGTCTGGCCAGGCCCCCACCAGGAAGGATCACAGCTCCAGCCTTCTTCAGCCTCTTTGTTCTTCTCCTGGAGGTTTGGGTTCCAGGAAGGGGGCACCTGATGGACCTAGCTTTCCAGTCATAAGCTTTTAGAAAATATATAACTTTAATGGCTACAAACAGTCCTTTACTGTAGTTTGCCAAGACCCTGTTAGAAACTTGGGTTGTTTCCACTTTTTTCTAAACAATGCTGTGATGAACATCACCATGTATAACATTTTTGTTTTCATTCTTCAAAAAACCTTTTGGATTATTCCCAGATATGGAATAATTGGGTCAAAGAATGTAAACATTTTAAAGCTCATGTGATGCATGTTGCCAACTTTCTTTCCAAATAGGTACCATTTTAGACTTTATGTAATGTTGGGGGTTGGGTATTTCACCACACCTTTGCCACCATTGGGAACTTGTGACGTACAATTTAAAAAAGTAATTCAAATTGGATGAAATTACTTGCTCCCAGCTGGGGAGATTTCTGGAATCCATAAAACAGAGGGTGATTTTGGCAGGCTATATAGATGAATGAGGTAACTGGTCCAGTCATCTGAAGAAACGTGTAGGTTTAAAGCAATCCCACTTGCAGGAGCCATACTGAGTGGCAGCCATATCCCTAGAGCCACACTAATTTCCTCTGACATCTGAGGCAAAAGGCCAAATACTCCTGATATGAATCTATTGTAACTCAATTTTTTTAAAAAAAATCACTATTTTATATTATCTTTAGAAGAGAGAAATTATATATAATAAATGTAAGTCTTTGGGTGGCTTTAGCTGTTTTCAATTTTTTGTGTAATTTTGGCAAGTTAGTTTTCCATGTGCATACGTGTCTGAGTATGGTTATGTGTTACAGAAGGGGGCTGGGGGAGATAGAAAGGAAGACACCTCTGGTACATGAAAAAATCAAGCCAAGCAATGCTGTGTGTCCTCTTTTCCAGACCAGGGACCACCTAGGCAGGTTTCCATTTTTCTTCTAGATCCTGGTATGTGGTTAAGAGGAAACTTCTCTCAGATGACTCGAGATGGAATACTGCGAGATCCTCCCTCACTGAGTCAATAAAAAATTGGACCTTAAGGTTCTTATCTTCCAAATCTTGTGTTTGATTAAGCTAAAGAGTAGAAATATTGAACGTTAAGCGTGGTAGATAGCAAGGTGGAAAGGGGAACCGTACCTCCCAAGCTTCCTACCCCCATCACCATGCACCCAGTGATGAGACACCCCCAGCTTCTGGGCCAGGAAGGAGCCAGTGCTTTTGGTGTGGGTTTGCCCCTTTAACAACAGGGGTCAGATCAGCAGTGAACCTCCCTTAAGCCTCTACCCCCATCACCAAATGTCAAGAAGAGGTCCTCACATCTCCTGTGGTCCAAAGAAAACCACAGACACCCAACTTTTCCTCTCTCCCTTTCCCTTCACACAGCTTCTCACAACTGATTCGACCATTATTTTTCTTTCATCCACCAAGGCTGAATTTTCCCAATCCTTCAGCCCGGGTTATGTCAGTTATCATGAGGAGCCCCAGACTCCCACGTCACCCTTCACCTCCAACATTCTAATACACCTCAGGCTGAATGTTCCCTGTTCTGTTCAGGATTCACGGACCAACAGAAACAAAATCCCCAATGTTCTCAATCTCCTTTCTGAATGTTCCTGCTGCTTTCTGGTTTTCATTTGAGCAGAATGTAATAGGAACATTCAGAAAAGGTGTTGCAGATACAGGAGATTTTGCTACTGTTGGACTGTGAATCCAGGAGGACAAGGTTTATGACCTCCGTGTATAATCTCATTCGGAAATAACATTGGAGATTTTTTTTTTGAATTTTTGAATTTTATTTTATTTACTCTTTTATACAGCAGGTTCTTATTAGTTACCCATTTTATACATATTAAGTGTATACATGTCAATCCCAATCGCCCAATTCATCACACCACTACCCCCACCCTCCCCCACCGCTTTCCCCCCTTGCTGTCCATACGTTTATTCTCTACATCTGTGTCTCAGTTTCTGCCCTGCAAACTGGTTCATCTGTACCATTTTTCTAGGTTCCACATATATGCGTTAATACACGATATTTGTTTTTCTCTTTCTGACTTACTTCACTCTGTATGACAGTCTCTAGATCCACCCACGTCTCTACAAATGACCCAGTTTTGTTCCTTTTTATGATTGAGTAATATTCCATTGTATATATGGACCACATCTTTATCCATTCGTCTGTCGATGGGCATTTAGGTTACTTCCATGACCTGACTATTGTAAATAGTGCTGCAATGAACATTGGGGTGCATGTATCTTTTTGAATTATGGTTTTCTCTGGGTATATGCCCAGTAGTGGGATTGCTGGGTCATATGGTAATTCTATTTCTAGTCTTTTAAGGAACCTCCATACTGTTCTCCATAGTGGCTGTATCAATTTACATTCCCACCAACAGTGCAAGAGGGTTCCCTTTTCTCCACACCCTCTCCAGCATTTGTTGTTTGTAGATTTTCTGATGATGCCCATTCTAACTGGTGTGAGTTGATACCTCATTGTAGTTTTGATTTGCATTTCTTTAATAATTAGTGATGTTGAGCAGCCTTACATGTGCTTCTTGGCCATCTGTATGTCTTCTTTGGAGAAATGTCTATTTAGGTCTTCTGCCCATTTTTGGATTGGGTTGTTTGTTTCTTTAATATTGAGCTGCATGAGCTGTTTATATATTTTGGAGATTAATCCTTTGTCCATTGATTTGTTTGCAAATATTTTCTCCCATTCTGAGGGTTGTCTTTTCATCTTGATTGTAGTTTCCTTTGCTTTGCAAAAGCTTTGAAGTTTCATTAGGTCCCATTTGTTTATTTTTGTTTTTATTTCCATTACTCTAGGAGGTGGATCAAAAAAGATCTTGCTGTGATTTATGTCAAAGTCTGTTCTTCCTATGTTTTCCTCTAAGAGTTTTATAGTGTCCGGTCTTACATTTAGGTCTCTAATCCATTTTGAGTTTATTTTTGTGTATGGTGTTAGGAAGTGTTCTAATTTCATTCTTTTACATGTAGCTGTACAGTTTTCCCAGCACCACTTATTGAAGAGACTGTCTTTTCTCCATTGTATATCCTTGACTCCTTTGTCATAGATTAGTTGACCATAGGTGCATGGGTTTATCTCTGGGCTTTCTATCCTGTTCCATTGAGCTATATTTCTGTTTTTGTGCCAGTACCATACTGTCTTGATTACTGTAGCTTTATAGTATAGTCTGAAGTCAGGGAGCCTGATTCCTCCAGCTCTGTTTTTCTTTCTCAAGAGTGCTTTGGCTATTCGGGGTCTTTTGTGTTTCCATACAAATTGTGACATTTTTTGTTCTAGTTCTGTGAAAAATGCCAGTGGTAGTTTGATAAGGATTGCATTGAATCTGTAGATTGCTTTGGGTAGTATAGTCATTTTCACAATGTTGATTCTTCCAATCCAAGAACATGGTATACCTCTCCATCTGTTTGTATCATCTTTAATTTCTTTCATCAGTGTCTTATAGTTTTCTGCATACAGGTCTTTTGTCTCCTTAGGTAGGTTTATTCCTAGGTATTTTATTCTTTTTGTTGCAGTGGTAAATGGGAGTGTTTCCTTAATTTCTCTTTCAGATTTTTCATCATTAGTGTATAAGAATGCAAGAGATTTCTGTGCATTAATTTTGTATCCTGCAACCTTACCAAATTCATTGATTAGCTCTAGTAGTTTTCTGGTGGTATCTTTAGGATTCTCTATGTATAGTATCATGTCATCTGCAAACAGTGACAGTTTTACTTCTTCTTTTCCAATTTGTATTCCTTTCATTTCTTTTTCTTCTCTGATTGGCATGGCTAGGACTTCCAAAACTATGTTGAATAATAGTGGTGAGAGTGGACATCCTTGTCTTTTTCCTGAACTTAGAGGAAATGCTTTCAGTTTTTCACCATTGAGAATGATGTTTGCTGTGGGTTTGTCACATACGGCGTTTATTATGTTGAGGTAGGTTCCCTCTATGCCCACTTTCTGGAGAGTTTTTATCATAAATCAGTGTTGAATTTTGTCAAAAGCTTTTCCTGCATCTATTGAGATGATCATATGGTTTTTCTTCTTCAGTTTGTTAACATGGTGTATCACGTTGATTGATTTGCGTATATTGAAGAATCCTTGCATCCCTGGGATAAATCCCAGTTGATCATGGTGTATGATCCTTTTAATGTGCTGTTGGATTCTGTTTGCTAGTATTGTGTTGAGGATTTTTGCATCTATATTCATCAGCGATATTGGTCTGTAATTTTCTTTTTTTGTGGTATCTTTGTCTGGTTTTGGTATCAGGGTGATGGTGGCCTCATAGAATGAGTTTGGGAGTGTTCCTTCCTCTGCAATTTTTTGGAAGAATTTGAGAAGGATGGGTGTTAGCTCTTCTCTAAATGTTTGATAGAATTCGCCTGTGAAGCCGTCTGGTCCTGGACTTTTGTTTGTTGGAAGATTTTTAATCACAGTTTCAATTTCATTACTTGTGATTGATCTGTTCATATTTTCTATTTCTTCCTGGTTCGGTCTTGGAAGGTTATACCTTTGTAAGAATTTGTCCATTTCTTCCAGGTTGTCCATTTTATTGGCATAGAGTTGCTTGTAGTAGTCTCTTAGGATGCTTTGTATTTCTACAGTGTCTGTTGTAACTTCTCCTTTTTCATTTCTAATTTTATTGATTTGAGTCCTCTCCCTGTTTTTCTTGATGAGTCTGGCTAATGGTTTATCAATTTTGTTTATCTTCTCAAAGAACCAGCTTTTAGTTTTATTGATCTTTGCTATTGTTTTCTTCATTTCTATTTCATTTATTTCTGCTCTGATCTTTATGATTTCTTTCCTCCTACTAACTTTGGGTTTTGTTTGCTCTTCTTTCTCTAGTTCCTTTAGGCGTAAGGTTAGAGTGTTTATTTGAGATGTTTGTTGTTTCCTGAGGTAGGATTGTATTGGTATAAACTTCCCTCTTAGAACTGCTTTTGCTGCATCCCATAGGTTTTGGATCATCGTGTTTTCATTGTCATTTGTCTCTAGGTATTTTTTGATTTCCTCTTTGATTTCTTCAGTGATCTCTTGGTTATTTAGTAACGTATTGTTTAGCCTCCATGTGTTTGTGTTTTTTATGGTTTTTTCCCTGTAATTGATTTCTAGTCTCATAGCATTGTGGTAAGAAAAGATGCTTGATATAATTTCAATTTTCTTAAATTTACTATGGCTTGATTTGTGGCCCAAGATGTGATCTATCCTGGAGAATGTTCCATGCGCACTTGAGAAGAAAGTGTAATCTGCTGTTTTTGGATGGAATGTCCTATAGATATTAATTAAGTCTATCTGGTCTATTGTGTCATTTAAAGTTTTTGTTTCCATATTAATTTTCTGTGTGGATGATCTGTCCATTGGTGTAAGTGAGGTGTGAAAGTCCCCACTATTATTGTGTTACTGTCGATTTCCTCTTTTATAGCTGTTAGCAGTTGCCATATGTATTGAGGTGTTCCTATGTTGGGTACATATATATTTATAACTGTTATATCTTCTTCTTGGATTGATCCCTTGATCATTATGTAGTGTCCTTCCTTGTCTCTTGTAACATTCTTTAATTTAAAGTCTATTTGATCTGATATGAGTATTGCTACTCTAGCTTTCTTTTGATTTCCATTTGCATGGAATATCTTTTTCCATCCCCTCACTTTCAGTCTGTATGTGTCCCTAGGTCTGAAGTGGTTCTCTTGTAGACAGCATATATATGGGTCTTGTTTTTGTATCCATTCAGCGAGCCTATGTCTTTTGGTTGGAGCATTTCATCCATTCACGTTTAAGGTAATTATCGATATGTATGTTCCTATTACCATTTTCTTAATTGTTTTGGGTTTGTTTTTGTAGGTCCTTCTCTTCTCTTGTGTTTTCCACTTAGAGAAGTTCCTTTAGCATTTGTTGTAGAGCTGGTTTGGTTGTGCTGAATTCTCTTAGCTTTTGCTTGTCTGTAAAGCTTTTGATTTCTCCGTCGAATCTGAATGAGATCCTTGCCGGGTAGCGTATTCTTGGCTGTAGGTTCTTCCCTTTCATCACTTTAAGTATATCATGCCACTCCCTTCTGGCTTGTAGAGTTTCTACTGAGACATCAGCTGTTAACCTTATGGGAATTCCCTTGTTGCTTTCAATAATTTTTCTTTGTCTTTAATTTTTGTCAGTTTGATTACTATGTGTCTCACTTGTTTCTCCTTGGGTTTATCCTGCTTGGGACTCTCTGCGCTTCCTGGACTTTGGTGGCTATTTCCTTTCCCATGTTAGGGAAGTTTTCGACTATAATCTCTTCAAATATTTTCTCAGGTCCTTTCTCTCTCTCTTCTCCTTCTGCGACCCCTATAATGCGAATGTTGTTGCTTTCAATGTTGTCCCAGAGGTCTCTTAGGCTGACTTCATTTCTTTTCATTCTTTTTTCTTTATTCTGTTCCGTGGCAGTGAAGTCCACCATTCTGTCTTCCAGGTCACTTATCCGTTCTTCTGCCTCAGTTATTCTGCTATTGATTCCTTCTAGTGTATTTTTCATTTCAGTTATTGTATTGTTCATCTCTGTTTGTTTTTCTTTAATTCTTCTAGGTCTTTGTTAAACATTTCTTTCATCTTCTCAATCTTTGCCTCCATTCTTTTTCCGAGGTCCTGGATCATCTTCACTATCATTATTCTGAATTCTTTTTCTGGAAGGTGCCTATCTCCACTTCATTTAGTTGTTTTTCTGGGGTTTTGTCTTGTTCCTTCATCTGGTACATAGCCCTCTGCCTTTTCATCTTGTCTGTCTTTCTGTGAATATGGTCTGTGTTCCACAGGCTGCAGGATTGTAGTTCTTCTTGCTTCTGCTGTCTGCCCTCTAACATCGGAGGTCTTAAATGTGAGTTCCTGTGTGCAGATGTGGCTCAAAAGTCCTCTTCTTCTCCATGATAGACACTGAGGTCCTCACGGATCAGGTAGCCCCATGGGACTATGATTACAGAGTGATGAAAGATCCTAGACAAGTCCCAGGGTGCCTTCCGGCCACGTGTATTTAAACTGGGTCAAAGCATCATGTTGCCTAAGAGGGGAATACATTTAGGAGTGAAGGCATTTGCATTCAAGAGGCTGCCTATTATTCTGAAAATGATCCTGGGCCAGAGTCAGGCAACTTGGGTTCTTCCATGAACTAGCTGTGTGACTTGGGCAAGAAATGTGCTGTCCTTGTGCCTCAGGGTCTTTGTGAGTCAAACCACTGTTTCCCAAACACCAGTCCACAGACCAGCCACATCAGAATCACTGGGGAGATCTCAGAACTCAGATTCCAGGTCCCACCTCTGAGATCCTGGTTCAGCAGATCTGAGGTGGGACTTAGGACCTGATATATATATATATATGGCTTCACTTTTAAGTATGGAAAATTCAAACATATGCAAAAGTAGAAAAAATAGTATAATGAACCCCCTGACTACATCACCCAGCTTCAACAATTATCCCTTCACAGCCACTTTAATCTGTATAAATCCCAGACATGTTATTTTTTGTTATTATTATTATTTTTAATTATTTATTTATTTTCATTTATTTATTTATGGCTGTGCTGGGTCTTTGTTTCTGTGCGAGGGCTTCCTCCAGTTGCGGCAAGTGGGGGCCACTCTTCATCGCGGTGCGCAGGCCTCTCACTATCGTGGCCTCTCCTGTTGCGGAGCACAGGCTCCAGACGCGCAGGCTCAGTAGTTGTGACTCACGGGCCCAGCCGCTCCGCGGCATGCGGGATCCTCCCAGACCAGGGCTCGAACCCGTGTCCCCTGCATTGGCAGGCAGACTCCCAACCACTGCGCCACCGGGGAAGCCCCCAGACATGTTATTTTAATCATACATATTTTAAAAAAATTTTTATTGGAGTATAGTTGCTTTACAATGTTGTGTTAGTTTCTACTGTACACCAAGGTGAATCAGCTATACGCATACATAAATCCCCTCTTTTTTTGGATTTCCTTCCTATTTAGGTCACCACAGAGCATTGGGTAGAGTTCCCTGTGCTATACAGTAGGTTCTCATTAGTTACCTATTTTATACATAGTATCAATGTTTCTCTACAAGATACAGACTTTTAAAATATCCACTATGCCATTATACACCAGAAAAAAAATTAACAGTAATCCCTTAATATCATTAAAAATCTTGTCAGTGTTCACAAATCCACAATTGTCTTATTAAAAAATATGGTTTTTCCTGTGTGTTTGAATTGAAACCCAAGTAAGGATCCTGCATTATGATTGGCTAATGTATCTCTTAAGTAACTTTTAATCCATCGGTGTCCCTCATTTTAATTTTTTTCCCCTTAAATCTTTTGTTGAAGAAGCTGGGTTGTTTGTCCTGAAGACTTTCCCATAGTCTGGATTTGGCTGATGGCACCTCTGCCTCCTACCAGGTTTATTCTCTGTAAAGCAGTCATTTGATCTAGAGGTTTGATGCCTTGGGTTCAAAAGTTTTGGCAAGGAAACTTCATAAGAGGTGGTGTGCACTTCCATTAGGGGCACATAATGTCTGCTTGTGTCTCTTTTTGTGACATTAGCTGCCACTGATGGCCATTGCTTATGTCTATTAATCCATTATGGTTGCATATGGTGATGTCCTAAATTTATCATTTCTTTTCCATTTGTTAGCTGAGATGATACAGAGAAACTTCCCCTCATCTACTGTTTGCTCAGGCCACAGTACAGTTCAGATAGGAAAGGCAGCCTAAATGCTTGATTCTTTCCCTTTATTTTCCAGTTTGCAAAATCATCTCGATGCAGGGAATATCACTACCATCCTCCAAAGTGACCATTAAAGTTTTATTATTATTATTAGCATCATTATAACCTCATGGATTTTTAACATGTTTGATGTGCTTTTATCCATTGCTTCCTGAGTCTTTTTGACACATGACATTGGTCTTTCATAGCTTCCTTGTTTTCTGAAATGACAGAGTCTCGAGACTCATCTTGTGCATTTTTTACCCCCAGACCTAAACAGCCATTTGTCAAGCTTTAGTGGAACTCATATTATTAAAAGACTCCTCAGGTAATTCTGATTTGCAGCAAAGTTTGGGAACCACTGGGTTGTATGAGATTCCTTCCAACTCCAAAATGCTATTTTTTTCTTCTTGCTAATTACAGTAGCAAAAATATATTTGAAGTGATTTTAAAATATTTATATGAAATACAAATATATTTCCATACCTGATATTCTTTTCCTTTGCTCACTGCACTTTAAATTGGTACAACTTTTTAAAATGCACTTTGACCACACCCTGAATATTTTCATACACTTTGACCCAGAAATCCCACTTTTAGAAATCTGGTTTAAGGAAATAGTAAAAAATATATATGTATCTGGAAAAAGATGCATGCACCAACGCTATATTTGCAAACTGTAAAAAAAATTAGACATAGCTTGAACATCCAAAAATGGGGGAGCAGTTTGGTAGATTGTGGAGAGTTTACTGGAAGGAATATTATGAGGCCATTAAATAATGCCTGGGAGGACTATGCAGCCAGACGCAAAATTGCATTTATGACATTATGTTAAAATATGCATACGAGGGCTTCCCTGGTGGCGCAGTGGTTGAGAATCTGCCTGCCAATGCAGGGGACACGGGTTCGAGCCCTGGTCTGGGAAGATCCCACATGCCGGGGAGCAACTAGGCCCGTGAGCCACAATTACTGAGCCTGCGCGTCTGGAGTCTGTGCTCCGCAACAAGAGAGGCCGCGATAGTGAGAGGCCCGCGCACCGCGATGAAGAGTGGCCCCCGCTCACCGCAACTAGAGAAAGCCCTCGCACAGAAATGAAGATCCAACACAGCCATAAATAAATAAACAAAAAACAAACAAACAAAAAACCAACTGATGGATAATTTTAAAAAAAATATGCATACGAAAATATTTAAAATGGAATATATCAAAATGAGAGCAGTAGGTTTGTAGACTTACGGGTGATTTCTCTCTGCTCTCCCCCTTTTCCAAAGTTACTTAAACGTGTATTTAAAAATTCTACGAGTCTGTGATATTTCATGGTTAACTGACTTGCAGTGCCCTGCCATTTAGAAACAACAGGGCTTGGGGAAAAGGGGCACAGAGCGTAAGGCACAGCCCAGAGTTGGTGTGGGGGGGGGGGTGTTACCTAGGGAGGGATGGCGGAGGGGACACGAACACTGGGCTGAGAAGGGCCAGCAGGGGTGACAGTGGACGCGACTGTGGCTCCCCTTCGGTCTTACCTGAGCTTTGTCTCCATCACGCTCACGAACAGTTCAGCTACAAGCATGGGCTTGGAATCTTTCCAAGCTCCTAGTCTCCTTGGTGGACCCTCAGGCATTTCATCAGGGCTTGATGGCAGGGATGACTGTCTAGCCTCGCAGGCTGAGGAATTTGGCTTCAATATATTCAGGTAACCAAGGGAGTCAATGAAAATCTGTTTGGGGTTTGCCCTTTCAATTATTTAGACTGAGAACAAGCGTCTTTGGGTTGTATTTATCGGTATGTGAAGCATCTTTTCTCAAACCACTCCTCACATCTGGAATGCCCTCCCCTGGCTTTCTCTCTCTCTTGTTAGGAGGTGGTGCCTGAGGGGAAGCTGAGTGTGAGGAAAGGGATGAGCCCAGGCCAACTGCCAGCACCCTTTGACCCCATCTTTTGAACTCTAGTCATGTGCCCTTATGGCCCCAGGATTTCCCCCTCACGGGAGAGAAGACGTGAGAGGCTGGGATGGAAAAGCAGAGAGAAGCCACATTACAGGACTTGGAATGCCACGCTGAGAATTTTGGACTTTCTTCTCTAGGAACTACAGGGGGTTTTGAGCAAAGAAGTGATGCAATCTGACCTATAATTTAGGAAAACCACTCTGGCAGCTGAGAAGGAAAGACATTGGCATGAGGTAAAGTCAGTGGGAGGGCAGCCAGAGCCAGGGGCCAGGTGAACAAAGGGAGCTTGAATGGACATGGCAGCAGCAGAAAGGGTAGCATGGATTTCCCACTGAGGAAAAGGCTGCCATTATTTACCAGCCTCTGTTGCCTTTTCCTCCTTGGCACGCAGCTGGACCACATGTATTAGTCCCAGTGCAGCTGTAACAAATGACCACAAACTTAGTGGCTTAACTCAACACAAATTTGTTCTCTTACAGTTCTGGAGGTCAGAAGTCGAAAATCCAGGTGTTGCAGAGCTTTGTTCCTTCTGGAAGCTTCAGAGGACACTCCGTGTCCTTGTCTTTTCCAGCTTCTAGAGGCACCACCTTGGCTTGGGCTACTTCCTCCATCTTCAAGTATGTTACTCCAACCTCTGCTTTCATCTTCACATCTCCTTTTCCTGACTTTGACCCTCTTGCCTGTCTCTTCTTAGGACACTGTGATTACACTGGGCTCACCCATATCATCCGGGACAATCTCTTCATCGCAGGATTTTTTAACTGAATCACACCTGGGAAGTCCTTGTGGCATGTAACATAGAACATAGGTTCTGGGGACGTCTTGGGGCCATAATCTGCCTACACACCACTCATCCCAGGCTCCCACACAGTTAGGTGGGGTTATGAGGCCAAATTCCAGCCATTGGAATGTGACCAGAGGATGTGATTTCTACTCTTCCCTTCCAGGCCTGGACCATAAAGTCTCCCTTGTTGCCCTCCACACTCTCTCCCTTTCCCTGTGCTGAGGACACAAAGGAAGGAAAAGGCAGAGATGTACGTACCTGGGACCCTGGATGGCCAAGCAGAAAGCTGTCTGCCACCAAGGAACAGCCGCATTGGACCTAGTTGAGTGAAAAATAAACCTCTGTGTTAAGCCACTGAAATTTGGGAGTTTGTTGTTAGTATTACTTACCCTAATACCTCAACTGGCTGACTGTTATTCAGGATTGAGAGTGAGAAAGAGGGATGGTTTAGAGTCTTAGGAGGTGGGGAGGCTGGAGGCCCTTAGTGAAGATAAAAATTCAACTTGGGGTGTACCTTGAGACACTTTTGACTGAGATGTCGGGTGGGTGTCCTGTTCCATATCCAAAGTCCAAATGTGAAAATAAGAATACATCCGTAAACACACACACTACTATATACAAGACAGATAACCAACAAGGACCTACTGTAGCACAAGGAACTCTACTCACTATTCTGTGACAACAGAATACATTGTTGAGAAAAGAATATGAGAAAAGAATATATATGAGATATGAAAAAAGAATATGAGAAAAGAAGATAAAAAAGAACGAATATGTGTATATGTATAACTGAATCACTTTGCTGTACACCTGAAGCCAGCACAACATTGTCAATCAACTATACTCCAATAAAATTAAAATATTAAAGAAAGAATACATCCATACCTCAGAGTGAAAACTAAATAAGGCAAAAGATCTGAAAGACATTCTATAAATGCTTCTTCCCCTTTCAGTATTCTCACTGGGTTTTTATAGGAGCCCATTTCTGGGAAGTACTGAGCGTATTTAGATGCAGCAGATTCAGCTGTAGTCTTGCTTCAGTCAGGCACCTGAGAGGCCTCATGGATGGCAGTGAGTGGAGAGTTACAGGGCTGGGACGTACAAAGTAAGAGAGAAAAGGGACAGGGCTGAAAGGACGAGGGGGGAGCGGGCAGGGAGCAACCCCGCTGGTGGTCAAGGTTTCTGGATGAAAACAGTTTTGGTGAGGGTTTTAAGTATTTTTTTAGTTCTACATAAGCTCAGAAATAATAAAAGAAGTAACTTTAAAAGTTTAAAATTTAGAGCGTAAGAGTGAAAATTCCTGGTGGCAATGGCTAACAATATATTGTTTCGATTTTCTGATTTTTTTTTCTATTCATGTGCTAACACACACACACCCATTTTCAACTTGTTTTTTATACTAACCAGATCTTGAATATACTTCCTCGTCATTACCTATAAATCTGCCTCATTCTTTAACTACCATTGGTAAACATTTGATTCCAGACACCATATCAGTGAACATCCTTTGAGCCCCGGGAGAGCACTTCAAGGAATCTATCCACTGCAGGACAAATAAATCCCTTGGAGTGGGATTGCTGGGTCAAAGTGTAGAAACGTTTTATAACTTTCACAGGTATTTAAGTTTCCCTCCAAAAAATATACCAATACCCCCTTTTTGAGGGGCAGAAGTTGTGGAGTCAAGGAGGTGGGGCGTGGTGCGGAGGGAGGGTGGATTGTTGTGTGGAGACATGAGGGAGACGGGAGGATGGGGCAGAGAAAGACTCAGGACTCGCCTGCCTGCAGCCTGGGGGCCCAGGGACCCAGCCCTGGGAAGAAGGGTGCGTGCTTGGCTTGATGCTCTGTTGTCACTGTACCGAAGCTCTTAATTTTTAACAAGGGGCCCCCCGTTTTTATTTTGCTTTGGGCTCCACAAATTATGTAGCTGGTCCTGGCGAAGGAGGAAACAGGGGCGGAGCCAGGGAGCACTTGTCCTCGTGGTGATGGGGTGCTGCCTGGACAGCCCTTGGCCCTCAGGTCAAAGCGAATGGGCCTTGGGCTGGTCCAGGGACGTCTGGACTCCTCAGGAGGGGGGCTCACAGTGAGCAGGGGGGGCCTGAAGAGCAGCTGGATTGGGGCGCCCCGCAGAACCTGTGTCCACTGGCCCCCTTAGAGTGTCCTAAACCAGTGACCCATCTTGGAACCCCACTGCTTCTAGAGTGTGGTCCCCAGGCCAGCTGAGGCAGCATCTCTGGCGACTGGTTAAAAACGCAGATTCTAATGCCCCACCCCAGACGAACAGAATCAGAGACTCTGGTGGGGCCCATCCATCTGTGCTCCCGCCAGCCCTCCAGGGGTTCTGATGGACGCTGAAGTATGAGAACCCCCGTCTAGACCAACTCCTATCCTCAGGTCGCCTCCCGGAGCTGGTTTCCAGAATAGCGTAAACCTTCTGGCCTCTGAAAGGCAGAAGTGAGCCCAATGAGGGAGCCTGCCTTTTTTCTTGCCCAGGCTGGGGCTTCTCCCTCCTGCTTCGGCCTGAGGGAAAAGCTTCGGACCATTACAAGTCTCCTGGGGTATCAATGTGCTTTTTCTCCCTCTCCATCATGAACATAATCTATTGGGCTAATGACATGCTATGCAGACCTCATTTCTGTGGTCCCCTGGTGGATCCAAGATAGAGTCTATAATAAGTCCTCCTCACGTAGGGGGATAGAGGAAAGCTAGGCAGAGATGAATATCCTAAAAGACATATTAATTATGTGAGTTCTGCTTTGGAGAAGCTAAAAACCACTGTGTTAGCTAATAGCTTTATGATCGTCTTTTAGACTCCTGGAAGTTACACATATCTAAGGTAAATATCTTTGTCAGGAAAGGGGCCTCTTGGGATGCACAGAATATGAGAATATTAGAATTAGAAAGGGCAGCTAGAGATGGTAATAAAGTTGTGTCTCATCGAGGAATAATATTGAAAAATGCTAACACGAATGGTTTAAACTCTCAGAAGAGTCAGGACGGACTGTATAGAATGGAAATTACAGGCACGTATTGGGCCCTATGTTGAGTCCAGGTCTGCACGGCCCCCTCCACATCTCCTTGGGCTAGGGAGAGCCGAAGCTATTTGAACTTGTAGAGGCTGACGCTCAGGGCTGCACACGTTTTGAATGCCGGCAAGGGAAGTGCCCATCTCTGACTGAGTGGCGGCCTTTCACTGTGCCTGAGCGAGGGGCACCGTAGGCTGAGGACAAAGCTGGGGCTCCCGGTATCCCCTATTCTGGGAGCTGGGGCACCCCAGGCCTCTTGCACCACGTTCAGCTAATGACTTCAGAGGTACAGGGAGAGGTTGGAGCTGGACCCTGCCACTGCCTGTCTTCCTCATTTTTTTTTTTTTTTTGCCTGCATGTGGGATCTTAGTTCCCCGACCAGGGACCAAACCTGCACCCCCTGCATTGTAAGTGCAGAGTCTTAACCACCGAACCGCCAGGCAAGTCCCTGTCTTCCTTCCTCTTAATCCTACAAGTGCTTGTGAGTTTGTCTGTCTGCTGGGTACTCCCTCCAGGAGTGTGGAAGGATGAACAAAGTCAGCCTCTGGGGAGAGCCCAGCAGTCCTCTGTCTGCCCCTCGGGCCCTGTGCCCGGGGTCTGGTTCTGTGCAGACAGCAGGAGGTCTGCAGATCCCTTCTGGGCACCCGGGTCTTGACAATCTTTCGGTAGCACCTTCCCCTACAAGGAATCTCTCTTTGCCTCCAGCCAGCTGCTGCAGCCCCATCTGTGCCTGTTAGAGATGTGCAAAGGGTGAGCTGGTGACAGACTGATTCACAGAATTGTCCCTAAGCTGCAGGTGTGAAAAGAAGATGGGTTCAGAGCATCATAACTGAGGAACAAGGCTCAGTGGAGTAGACGTGACTTTCCAAGTCATTGACACCGGCAGGAAATGTTACCTCTGGTCCCAGCAGCTTGTTCTGGTCTGATGTCCCGCACTCCCTGGGGCTCCCTCCTCCCCGTGGGGTCACCCAGGGCTGCCTCTTGTTCCTTGTCTGCAACACGTATGCAGCGAGAGGGGACACGATGTCCTTGGATGGATTTGCAAATGAAAGTGTGTGATATTCTCTAAAGGTTGTGGGTACCTTGACCTTACAGGCTTTAAAAGAAAGTCTTAATGAAGCAGTAGTCTCCAGATGCTCATTTCCTTTTTTATTTTTACCTGTAAGTGACCTTTTCTTCTAAGAATGGGCTTCTGATGTGCAAGGTTTTCTCGTGTTTGCTGCTTTTTTTTTTTCCTTCTGGGCTCATTCTTTGTGACTTGATTACCATGTCCCTAGCCTCTACCTTGGATGCTACAATTGGACGTTACAGCTGGTGAGAAGAAAAAGACTCCAACAGATGAATTCTTAAGAGACCGAGGTTCTGTATTTATCTCAGCAGCTTAAAAAAGATACAGGGAAGGGAAACACAGAGATGCTGTGACACACAGGGGAATTACGGCTAGGTGGGATGCTTTTCAAAGCTTTCGACGGCATTGTTGGGTCTGTGAAAAAAAACTGTCTCTTCTCCTAGGTGGCCCCATAAATTCTGAAGTCCAGTCAGGTGGCAGTGCGGGCTGGATTTCCACTTACTGCCTGAAGGATCTAGAACAAGGATATTCTGTGCAGCATTTCTGCATGGAGGCTTTTGTTTTCTCCTCTAGCTTTGAAATTTACATTCCTTTTAATAAAACGTGCTGGTTCAAAAACATGTACGCATATGTGTTTTGTCTATGTTACTTCATTTCAAAAATGTTTGCATTTTTACAAGTTATTCTTTTCAAGAATTCGGTGAAACAGAGTGGTGTTAGTAGCTCCATGTTTTAGGTGGGAAACAGAGGCACGTTTGAGGTCTGGCGTCTTGTCCAAGCACAGTGTTCTCACATTCCTTGTTCAAAAATGAACGAGTCAGGTTTTTTTTGTTTTTAATTTTAATTTTTTTATTGAGGTAACATTGGTTTATAATGTTATATAAATTTCACGTGTACAACTTTATGTTTCTATTTCAGGATACCCTGCAGCCTACTCACCACCAGAAATTTAGTTTCCATCCATCATCTTTATCTATTCCACCCCCGCACCCCCATGGCCCCCTCCTCTCTGGTAACCACTACTCTGTTCTCTGTATCTACATGTTTATTTCTGTTTGGTTTGGCTTGTTTATTTATTTTGCTTGTTTGTTTTTTAGATCCCACATATGAGTGAAATCATATAGTATTTGTCTTTCTCCTTCTGCCTTATTTCACTTAGCATAATACTCTCAAGGTCCATCCATGTTGTTGCAAATGGCAAGGTTTCATCCTTTTTATGGCTGAGTAGTATTCCATTGCATATATGTACCACATCTTCTTTATCCATTCATCTGTTGATGGGCACTTAGGTTGTTTTGATGTCTTGGCTATTGTAAATAATGCTGCTGTGACACTGGAGTGCATTTATCTTTCTGAATTAGTGTTTTTGTGTTCTTTGGATAAATACCCAGAGTGGAATCGCTGGATCATATGGTAGTTCTATTTTTAATTTTTTGAGGAACCGCCATACTGTTTTCCATAGTGGCTGTACTAGTTTTCATTCCTACCAACAGTGTATGAGGGTTCCCTTTTCTCCACATCTTTGCCAAATAAGCCAGGGTTTTTAGCTGAATGCAACAGAAACTGACTAGTGCTGATTAGGGGGAAAAACAGTTACTGGGCACCTCCTAGAATCACCAGGACGGCAGTGAGCCAGGCTCACAGAATGAGTGGGAATAGAGGTGCTAGGGGCACAGACGGCTGTCGGGCTGGATTCTCATCTGTTCTGCATCTGCGAGGCTGGTTAGTAGAACTGTAGCCACAGTCCTGGGCCCTCCATACAGAGCTGGGGAACGTGAATTTAAGCCCCTCTTTGGCTCCTCTAGTGGAATGGACTCATGTTGGGCAAGTTTCCGAACATGAGAAAGGGATTTGGTTGCTGGCGAAGTGTCTGTTCATATCTTTTGCCCATTTCTTTATCGAGTTGATAACTCATTAAAAAAAATTCTTTCTGAAAAGTCCTTCTTCAACATCTATCTTTGGGGAATTTCTGGGAAACAATAAAAAGCTTAAGAAGCTGAGAGCTAGCTTATCCCTAAATCATACATTTAAAATTAAATATATTTATTTCTCAGACTAAAATATTTATTGTCAGCGGTGTATTATATAGGGTTATTTGGGAACGTTTGGTGTGTAGAATTAATAAGGGGTCCTGAGGTGCCTTGATCTCTCATTTTTCTAGCTATCAGGCACAATCCCAGGGGTGAACAAAAAATAATCAAACAACTGGAGAAAAAAAAAATCTCATTTGCTGTGCTTTTGATTTTCAGAAAAGATAATGTTCTCAAGACATAACCTCAGAAAACTAAGGAACAGCTTATTTGGAGCCCCTTGTTTGAATCTCTTAGTTTCTCTGTAATTGTAATAAAACGCTTAACCCAGAGTGCATTGATCTGCTAGAATTTCATACCACTTGTTTCAACTGCACAATCCATTCTTCCTACCGCATCTATGAACATGTATCGAACATTCAGTACAACCTATCATTGAGGAGACGTAGAAACACCCAATCTTGAAGCGTTTACCAATTAGGTGAACTGAGTCGGTTCCCCGTGAGTGCCCTGCATTTAGCTACTGCAGTTCATGAAGGAGCAAGGCTGCTGGACCTCCCAGCCTCGGAGAAGTCAGGCAAGGACCTCACCACTTGATTTCTGGCTTGAGGATCTGGTCAAGATATTTCACAGGCTTTTCTAAGGGTTATATCTTGAAATTTCCCTGCTTCCTGGGCCCACCACCATTCGGCTCCTCTACTTTCTCCCTCCCCCTTTCCCTCTTCAGACTCTGCACATACCTGACAGCCACAGGGCAGTGCCCTCTGTCAGCATGTTTCCTGAGAAAAAGGGAGAAGCTGTCCAGTCCTTCGCCTCAAAGGGCCAGTGCAGGCCCAATGCAAACAAGGGAAAACTCAGATAGCTCCCAGATCAGGAAACAAAATCCGAAGATCCCTAGGCATCTTGGTGGAGTGGCATTTTGCTAGATTTAGACCAATTCTCTGGTCCAATTACAAGTAAGAGTTTTCATTTAGTTCTGTGACAGGCTTTCTCATGGAAATCACGCACACTTGTATCCAGGGACCCTGGCACCAATGCTGTGTGAAGAGTTGATTCCTATGATCTCAACTCTGTGGGTTAAGACTGTGAGTTTGTGACACAAACAGACTTAGAATATGCCAAGCGTGCTTCCCCTTCTCACTCCTGCACTCTCGCCCAGACTATGCTTGGCTGGCTCCACTCTTCCTTCCATCTTGGTGTCCTGGACGTCCCTTCCTCAGAGACGCCCCTCTGACCACTCTCCGAAATGCTCCAGCTCCTCATCTTTCATGGTGCCTTCATAGACTCACAGACATAGAGAACAGACTTGTGGTTGCCAAGGGGACTGGGGGATGGAGAAGGGATGGATTGGGAGTTTGGGGTTAGCAGATGCAAACTATTGTATAAAGAATGGATAAACAACAAGGTCCTACTGTATAGCACAGGGAACTCTATTCAATATCCTGTAATAAAGCCTAATGGAAAAGAATGTAAAAGAGAAAAAAAGTACAAGAAAAAATGATCTGAAGTTGAATAGGTAAAATCCAACTTCCTTAGTTCTTTAAAATTACTTGGATAAATCACCAAAATTAATGTATAGTCAAGGAAATAAAAAAGAACAACCAAAGCATCTTTTTCATAAAAAAAAAGACTGTGAGTTTGTGGAACTGGTGTGTTGAGAGCGTAGGAGTTCCGAGGACTAAGAAACCGCTTATTCTCTCATCTTGTCCCTTACAAGCCTCTGACTTCTTCCCATAGGAGGAGAGAGAGAAATATTCTCTCATCTGTCTAAGAGCTTTCTCCATCATCTCTCAGCTTCACCCCTTTAGTACCCTCAAGGTGGCATTGGGCTAAACATTGCAGTTTTTGAGCCCCTCTTTTGCAAGTCTTGTATGGGGGTGTCTAGTACCAACCTGTGAAATGTGGAGAGTACTTGACACTTATTGATTTGTTCTTTTTTTAAAATTTTATAAATTTCAGTTTTATTTGACATTTAAAAGAGCTATGTTGACAAATATTACAGTAATACACAAGCCTTCGATATCATAACGTATACTGTATTCTTCAACCTATTGATTTGTTCCTGACCATATGGAGTTTTGGCCAAAACTGAGACTGAAAGAGGCCCATCTTAACATTCTGTTGTGTGTGTATATTGTATTTGCATCTTCATCATCATCACCTCCCAGCTTGTTCTGTATCATATTTAAGGTACTTTTGAAGGATACAAAAAGCGAATAATATGGCATAAAAGGAAGTAGGTAGGGCTTCCCTGGTGGCGCAGTGGTTGGGAGTCTGCCTGCCGGTGCAGGGGACGCGGGTTCGGGCCCTGGTCTGGGAGGATCCCACATGCCGCGGAGCGGCTGGGCCCGTGAGCCACAATTACTGAGCCTGCGCGTCTGCAGCCTATGCTCCGCAACAGGAGAGGCCGCGATAATGAGAGGCCTGCGCCCCGCGATGAAGAGTGGCCCCCGCTCGCCGCAGCTGGAGGAAGCCCTCGCACAAAAAAAAAAAAAAAAGGAAGTAGGTAGAGTTTAGGAAGGAGTGATACAAACAAGAAAAGCAAGTATGAATAGATAAAAATGGAGTGAGGCTAAAACCAACACAGTTTCCGTCCGTGGACCAAAATTTGGCTCTGAACTTTCTGGTTAAATGAGGAAGAGCAGCTGGTCTTCGAATGTGAGCCAGAAGGAATTTCTTTTGGGTCCAGGTAATCAGTAGATTGTGATGATCAGAGTACTTTTAATCTATTTAAATCAGATTTATTTTTAAAAGCTGGACAACTATAGTGTTATTAAATGTCCTCTGTGACCCAAACTTCCTCCTAAAAGACTCCAACATCAAACCAATAAACAACATAAGATTTCCCCAAAAGAACCAAGTCTGCCCAGAAGACACAAAAGTATTTCCACCGTCAGAATAAAGTTGGTGAAATACTCTACCCATGAATATTTCTGCAGAGGCAGTTTTCAGTTAAGAAGGAAACAAGAGTGGACGGTGGGTGTTTTGATGGTGCAGCACCCACTTTATCATTGCACCTGAACCATTTGCTAAGAGGTGGGCAAGGGACCCAAGCAGGATGAAGGGAATTCCCTCCCTGGAATTTGAATCACTTTTTGATTTGACCTAGGGACAGAAGATGCTTGGCGTCATTCACTCCAGCGGGGCTGTGCCTGGCGGAGGCTGGAACACAGTCTCCTGGGCACCCGCCGTCCCCTGACCAGACCAGACTGGCTCTGTCCCTTGTGAGCCTGGGACTTCCACCTTCCTCTCTCCTGTGACACTGCCCTCCCCTCCCTCCCAACCACCCCCATAGCTTTCTAATAAAATCTCCATTCATTTATGATGGTCAGACTCCATTCCTGTTTCTTGGCTCCCAAGTATTCTGACACTTTCTCAACGTGGCTTCAGTGTCCTTGGTCCATCGTCAGGAGCCAAAAGGTTAGAAAGTTGTTTTTTTTTTTTAATTTTATTTATTTATTTATTTATGGCTGTGTTGGGTCTTCGTTTCTGTGCGAGGGCTTTCTCTAGTTGCGGTGAGCGGGGGCCACTCTTCATCGCGGTGCGCGGGCCTCTCACTATCGCGGCCTCTCTTGTTGCGGAGCACAGGCTCCAGACGCGCAGGCTCAGTAGTTGCGGCTCACGGGCCCAGTTGCTCCGCGGCATGTGGGATCTTCCCAGACCAGGGCTCGAACCCGTGTCCCCTGCATTAGCAGGCAGATTCTCAACCACTGCGCCACCAGGGAAGCCCCAAAAGGTTAGAAAGTTTTTATCTCGGGTTGTTCAAAATTCTGCTTATAAAATATCCCCTGCACGGAACACTTTCCCACAAAGAATCTATCAGGTTTATCTGTATGCTGAATTTCTAAGGTAGCTAATATGTCTTGCGTCTAGATGCCCAATTATCAGGAAGAAGATGCAGCCTCTGCACATTCTTTGGTTAATTAGATCTGCTATGAAATCATTCATTTGATGTCCACCTAATGAAGCTAATAAAAGCCTCCTCTGAAGCGGGCTATTCTTCGTACCTTAAATACTGTACCTCGTTCAGCGACGCTGGCAGCCGAGCTAACAGACTCATTATCTTCCAAATTCTGATGTCTATTTTCACGCTCCGTTGATTTCATTAGGTACAAAATAAAATCACTACTTATTAAAATTGCATTAAAGTCCTAACTTAAACTGACAAAAGCTTGGAAACTTAGAGGCCGGGCTGTTGTTCAGCCTCCCGTATACGAGAAAGTCCTGCATTTTGCAGACTGAGTGGATTGGGCCTGGCCTGTACTTTACGGCCTAAACATTCGGTGTTTCCCCAGGCTGGGTGGGGAGCCAGCAGTGCGAGCTGCCAATGAAATTACTTGGTTTCTCATCAGTCAGTGATTCAACCATATTCTAATGGGTCAGCGGTTATTTTCTGATTTCCGGACTCAAATGAGGCAAATGTGAGGATGGGAAGAGAGACAATTTTTACATGGCCAACTGCAATGCCTTCAGAAAAGATCACCAGTAGAGATGTTTCCACTGTTGATGCTTTGGCGCTGCTTATGGAGAGGCCGGTAGATTGGTTATACTTCCATATCACATCATCAATGTTACTTCCCGCAGAGAATGTAAAAAACAAAAAATAACCAAAACCAGCCTTGGTTCTTATAGAAAATAGGAACAGAGGGTTAAGTGGCCACGACTTTCCAAAACCAACGTGTAACCTGACTGTATCCGGGGGAGAGAGGCAGAGTGGGCATCTGAGGGACGCTTGGAAGCACGAAGCTGGCGGTTGCACAGGGGAAAAGGCGTTGGCTGAGAAAAGAACTCTGTCCAGGGCGCGGATCGGGGTGAGCCTGTGACCTTCAGCCAGTTATTCTGTGGACTTTAGCTTCCTCATCTGTAAAATGGAGCTGTCGTACCATATTATACTATTACTCTCACCAGACAACTCAGTGTGTGCGTGTGTATGTGTGTGCATGTGTGTAGGTGTCTTTGTACGTGTGTGTGTGTGTGTGTGTAAATTTTAAAAGCTGTCTTCCTCAAAATTGCCCCTCCTCAAATTGAGTACCACTGTTCTAACCCATCCTTCCTGCGGCTGCCAGGGAATGTCCCCTCTGGACCCCACATGAGGAATTTTGTTCTGATCACCTTGAAGACTGCAGTTCTGACAGCCTCTAAATCAGTGTGTAGGAGGACAGTGGCCGGTCATCACAAGCATCGGAGGAGAGAAAACTCTGCCTCTTCTCCTCCCCTCTTCCCACACTTCCGCATCCCCTGATTTCCATTTGAACTCTCCCAGCTGATTCCTGAAGTTGGGACCTCAAGGCAAAGATCGAGGAGGTGACAGGACACTGTCCCTGATGCACTCACTGAGATCCTGGCGGGTGCACAGCAGCTCTCTGGGTGCCATGACATTCTAATGAAAATTGCCATGCAGTTGAAGAATGATACAAAAACGTTAAAGAAAAACTGACAACAAAGCCACTGTTTATTGACTGCTTGTTATGTCTGAGGCGCTGTGATAAAATACTTACATCACTATCTTGACTTCTTATGACAAACTAGTAAACATTATTATCCCATATTACAGATGAGAACACTGAGTCTCAAAGAAGTTAGGCAATTTCCCCAAGGCCTCAGAGCTCCCTAAGCGGTTGATCCAGGATTGGAGACAAGCAGAGCTCCTTGCCACCTGGCCAAAGAGGAATCATGGAGCAGACTGTTTTTTGGTCTGTGTTGCAAACAATTTATGGGTCATGAAAATAATTCAGAGGTTAAGGACAGTATTAAAAAAGTAGAATAGACTAGAAAATGTCAGAGGATCTCTCATGTTTCGTGAGTGGCACACATGCGCACTAGTTTGCGTGTGTGTGTGTGTGTGTGTGTCTGTGTACAGGGTTGTAACGTAAGATCGGTTTCCTACTGTGAGTTGTGATTTAAAAAAAATGTTTGTAAAACTCTGGCTTGGAGAAGTTAATGAATGAGTTGGAGTGAAAAGGGCTAGGTGTCGGGGAGTCTAGGTTTTTCCATCCAGAAACTGACCATTAATTAGTTTTTTCATTTCAAATGCTCTCATTACATCTCTCTCTTCTTTTCTTATCGTTCTTCCTAGCTCTGACATTCTATGATCTTTTGAGAAGCACACACAGTTAATTTGTGTCTTAGCAGTTTAGAGCATGACCAGGTCCCTGGGCACCGAGGAGCTTTATGGGGGATGTCACCTGAGCAGAGAGGAGGAGGCTATCTTTCCCGGGCAGGGGGACCAGCCGAGCCAGGGCCTGGAAGTGGGGCTCTGGGAGTACAGGAGTGCAGGGGTAACACAGGAGGGGTGAGAATGCAGCACTGCTCATGCTGGGCTGAGGAGGCTGAGCCAGATCTTGGCAGTGGGGAGCGAATGAAATCTTTGGATCAGGAGAACGGATTGATAAAAATGCATTTGATGCTGGGATTGCAAATTTCTCCGAAGCTAGGCAGGTACCATGAATGAATGAAGTGCACCAGGTGTGGGCTCTGGTGAGCTGTCCATCACATGGTCCCACTGAGGGGACAGCCACCCCTCAGCTCTGGAAGATTATCTTATGAGAATGCAACTCCAGTGTTGCTAGATCTTCCGGTTTTTCAACAGAAATCTGAATTTTTATGTGAAATCTCCTGATTGGCAATGTAGACAACTGTATTAGTTATGGTAAAAGGCAGTGCTGCTGTAACAAATACATTTCAAAATACAGTAGCTTTAAGAAGATGGACCTTTATTTCTCTGAGGTGGTGGCCCAGGCTGGTGGGCTGGGAGGTTGGGGGCCAGCTGAGCTCCACGTGGTCATTCAGGGACCACGCTCCTTCCATCTTGCTCTGCCATCCCTTAGGGAACCGTCCTTAACTGCACGATCAAAGCTGGGTCACCAGCCTGTCTGTGGTCCAGCATCTCTGCAGCTGCGGTCTTTCTGCCTTTGATCGCTCTCATTTCTCCCTCCCTCACTCCTTCTTTCCTTCTCTTCCCCTCCATCCCCCTCTCCTTTCTTTCCTTCCTTTTCTTGCTTTATCTTCTTCTCTTTTTACTTCCTCTTATAAAATATACCACACATAAGAAAAGTACATAAAATATACATTATAATAAACACCCTCTAAGTTAAGAAATGTAATATCATGAGCTCCCTGAAAGCACCCCCACCTGCCTTCTCAATCAACATTTGCTTTCTCCTCCACAGAGGTAACAACTACTGACTTTCATGGAAAGCATTTTCTTGATTTAAAAAAAATATAATTAAAAAAATATGTAAAGAACATAGTGTAACTTCTCCTGTTCTTGAACTTCATAGGAATGAGACAATACTGTGTCTTGCTTCATTTTTACTCAACAGTGTCTGTAAGATTCATGTTTTTGTTTATACTCTAGTTCATTTCTTTTCATGTCATATTCCATTGTTTGACCATATAATTTGTTGATCTGTTTTGATGTTTTGGATTTTATAAACACTTCTGGTCTGTCTCCTCGTGCCCATGTCCACAGATGCTCTAGCAAATATGCCCTATGAGTAGAACTGCTGGGTCATAGAGATGAACTTTTTCAAGTTTATTAGATAATATCAAAATTTTTTCCAAAGTAGCAATAGTTTATGATTCCCACCAGCAGCGAATGAGAGTTCCCTTCCTCACCAACAGTTGGCACTGCCAGATTTTTTATGTTTTTAGCAATTTGGTGGTGTGTAGTAATATTGCTTTCTGGTCTTTAACTGCATCTCCTTGATTACTAATAAGATTGAGCATCTTTTCGTGTATATTGGCAAATTCAGTTTATTCCTTTGTGAAGAGCCAATTCAAATCTTTTGCAGTTTTTTCTATTAGGCCACCTGCCTTTTTTTCTTACCGAGCTGTGAGAATTCTTTGTGTAACATGGATTGAAGTCCTTTGAAACTTACATGTGTTGCAATATCTTCTCTCATTCCACGGTTTGTATTTCCATTTCCTTTATGCTATTTTTCTGCTGAATGGAAGCCCTTATTTTTAATGTAGTTAAATGCATATATATATTTTTTCCTCATGGTTAGTGCTTTTGTATGTTTACAATTTTTTTTTCTCTATTGAGATCATTAAGCTATTCTTCTACGTTATCTCCTAAGAGCATTAGTGTTTTACCTTTCACATTCAGGTTTGTAATTTAGCTGGGCTTGAATTTTATGTATTGTATGAGATAGGTGTTCAATGTCAACTTTTTCCATATGGACATTCAATTGTCCTAGCATCATTTATTGAGAGACTGTCTCTGTCCTACCCCTTTGCAGTGGCAACTACGTCACAGCTCAGGTCCATATATGCATGAGTCTGTGAAGGAGCTACCTGGTCTATTCCAGTCCATGCTCGATTTTTCTGTTCCTGCACCAATATCACACTGTCTTAATAACGAGAGCTTTATACCAAGTCGTGATATCTGCAACAGCAAGTCTTCCTGCTTGTTCTTCTTTGAGGTTTGCTTGGCTTTGCTTGGTCCTCTACACTGTATATCCACTGTGAATGAAAAATGGTGCTTGCCTTCTCAGTAAATAAAGGATGCTGCAGCCTTCAAGCCACTACAGCCGCCCCTGACGGTGAGCCTTGAGGCAACTCAGGATGGAGACAAACAGGCTGCCCGCTGCCAAGCTGTCAGCCACGGAAGGCACCCCCTATGGTGCACCCTGAGGGGACTCGGGCTGGGAAAGCACAGGATAGTGGCCTTACCTAGCTAGCTGAGGTACATATCAAAGGAATGATTTCAATGAGCCCAGACTCTTGCATCTTCCCGTACATTAGGAAGGTGCTAATTTCATTAACTTGAGGTGGCTGTTTTTCTTTAATTAGCAGTAATCTTTTGATGTTCCAACTACCTGGTGTTTTGTTGCAAAAGCCCCTATGTATCCTGGGTCCTTCCTTCCTTCCTTCCTTTCTTTCTTTCTTTATTTTATTTGGTTGTGCCGGGTCTTAGTTGCGGCAGGCGGACTCCTTAGTTGCGGCATGCCTGTGGGATCTCATTCCCTGACCAGGGATCTAACCCAGGCCCCCTGCATTGGTAGCGCGGAGCCTTAACCACTGTGCTATCAGGGAAATTCCCTCCCTTTCTTCTTCCAGTCAGTCCCTCAAAGCTATCTGATTGGCTGCGTCTCAGGGTTAAGTCCTCAGTTCTGTCTGCCAAATAAAACATAATTCTCAACTTTTAGGCTGTGCATTTTTTTTCAGTTGACACCACGAACTTTCAGTAAGTGGGTATGTTAATCCGAATAACCAAGTTTGTCACTAATGGAAGCAGTACCTTCTGAGTAGAACATTTATAAGGATTTGCATATGTTACCCCCCAATGGCACTCTAGAAAACAGAATACAAATGTGCACCCCCAAAGCAGGTCAGAACAAGATTTAGCATGGAGAAGGACCATTTATATGTTTTGTGATTTAATTTAGGTGGTGGTATAATGTTGACCTCATGCCTCTAGTAGCTGTTCAAAAAGTATGTGCTGAATATAAGAATCTTTTGTATGAATAGAAATGCCGAGTGTAATGGCAAGCAGAACGTGTTTTCCCTTCTCATTGTAACTGTATGTGTGGCACTCATGTGGCTTTGATGCTTGAAAATAATTGATTATATACTATTCTGAAAAGAAGAACGAGATACACTTAAAAGCAAGTTGAGTGTTTTAGAAAGGTCTTTCTTAACTCTAAACCTTCACAACAAAAGGGAATTGTATGTATGTATATAGTTCACAGAAGCGTTTCAATGGAATTATCAGATTTGGGGTGCATGGAGTTTGCCAGCATCTTTTGGAGTGCTCATGAGCCTGGAATGGAAATATTTACTGTTAAGAAGGAAATAGCATGAAGTTGTTCAGTGAGCTGGAGCCAGGGCTGCAGGTTGAGCATAACTGCTTCGGATTGCACAGACGTAAACACAAACCCTCAGCAAAGGAGAAGCTAGAAACTGGAGGATTAGTATTAGACATACAATCCTAAACCAAAACCGGAACATAGAAACCAATCAGTGGCTCTAATAAACCGTGTGGTTCATGACCTAACATAAGTGAATGGGGTGATCTGGCATGCCAGATGGAAAGTGTAATAAACAAACAAAAAACCCCACTTCAGCCTCTGTTAATGAGCATTCTGACCCTAATCTAATCACATGCAAATCAGGAATTGTATAATCGGAACTCACCACACAGGGGAAGGAGTTCATGGGGTAGAATCTGCATTGTACCAGGAAGACCCTGAACTGGACCACTAATGTTAATGGAGTAATTAAATGGAGGAAAGTTGCAAAATCAAATTTTACAGTCAAGATGTTTGTACATTCCCTCATTCATTCACTCAACAAATATTCAATCTTTGTTCAGTGCCTCCATATGCAAGGCACTTGTGCTAAGTCCTAAAGCAGTTTTAAAGATGTACATGATGGTATTATAAAACGTTCAGACAGATCTCTTAAGTGGCAATCTACTTTTAAATTGTTACATTTCCCATAAAATACAGTCCTTGTCTTTGAGAAACTTCAATTTCTGGCATGGTGCTTCTTAAAGACTAGGAACCCTACCACTCATGGTATGTCAGATTGTTTTCAGGAAAATGAAGAATAATTTTCAATTTCGGTCTGGGGCTGGTCTGTCTTTAATACCTACTAATTTCCCCCTCCTTTTAAAAACAAAACAAAAAAGCAAAAACAAAACAAAACAAGACAAACAACAACAACAACAAAAAACACAAAAAACCAAAACAAAAAAGAAACCAAAAACAAAGAAAGGCTATAATCTCACTGAATTTAATAACTTTCTTTTGTTTTTTATTACATTTGTATTTGGTTACTTTTCATTTGCAAAAACTGATAATGGTTTTCCATTTATAGTGGTGATAGACAATTTCTACCTAAAATAAATATAGGTTAGCTCTTGAACAGTGAATCAGATAAAATAAAATATTAAATAAACAATAAAACAGGTGGTATCTGGACATGACAAGAGGGAGTGAAAGTGGAAGAGGAATGAATGAGGTTTGGTAAACTACCAGAGGAGAAGTAAGAGATGCACACACATATCTGCTCAGCTAACTCAGTGGTTCAGACATGAGCTACAGACAGAAAGAGCTCTGGGAATTGGTTGCTTTTCTTCCTGTAGTAATCATGGAAGGCTCCCTGGAGGAGGCTTTTCAGCCTATCTATGGATGGGGGCTAGCATTGGAGCCAAGGGCCTTGCAAAATGGGGGAAATGACTGTGAAAGCCTGAGGGTCAAGGCGTGTGCTGCAGTTGACAGTGGTCCCCCCATTTAAGTGCATCAGAATCAGCTGGAGAGCTTTTCCAGGACCCTGCCCTTGGAGATAATGATGCTGTGGGTTGGGGGAATGGGGTGTTTAAACCTCACTTTGAGCAGGTCCTTGGACCACAGTTTGAGAGGGCCTGTGAATCTAGAGACTAAACACAGCGCTGGAGGTCAGAGCCCATTGAGCATGGAGTCAGCATCCCTCTTGTGGTCATAAAACTTGCAACATGGCTGGGCTGCTTCCACTTTCCTGTGTCTTCACTGCAATCCCGGCTAACATCAGCTTCAGCACTCTCACGTGGCCCATGAGGCTTATACACATATTTGCTACCGGTTTGGCGGTGTTTTTGTGGGAGAGATTGGGAGGAGAATGCTTGGATGTGGGAAGATGGAGAGAGAAGATCTGCTATGAGTTCTCTGTTCATGCTTTCTATATAAGCCTCGTGCAGGACTAGGCATCCAGTAATGGGTCCTTGGAGGACAGGATGAAATAAGGATGCTAAAATTCTGCTGGACCTAGCTATTCTTGGGTAAAATTAGTGCCTCATTTCCAGTCTTCGTGAAATTTCTACCCTTCTCTGGTGGGAGGTTATAAGGACGAGCTTCTGTAAATTGCTTTGAAAGTGAACCATGATTATGCAAACAGATGACATTATGTACCTTCTACTGACAGCAAGAATTGGTGATATGGGGAGTCTTGCAGGTAAATAAAGACTTTTTGAATCAGGAGGAACCATGGGATTAGACTAAATGGGAGCCCCCAAAGCACACAGTGCATCTTCAGCACTTTGACTTGAACTACCAGATGGATAGTAATCTGTTAGGGGATATTCTGAGTGGGTTATTTAAAAGGATGTAAAAGATTGCTGACCCAGGCTGGGACTGTGGGCAAGCTGTGGGCACAGCTGCAGCTATTGAGTACATATTTCTAAGGGTTTCCAGCAGAACATAAGCAAACAATTGCCTGCCTGAGCGATATGGGAGTTTCATAATAGCCATAAATACTTAAGTTGATGGCCAGCATGGTTGGACAAATCCAGCTGTGTGCAGAAACAATGTCGTTCAGCCAAAACATACCAAATGGCACCATCTCTCTTGGGTTCTTCTCCAACACAGCACACCAGGCAGAAGGGCAAAACTTGAGCAATGGATACCCAAGTGCTCTGATGTGGTGACACCGGCAAAAATGCTGCAAATAGGGAAGATGTTGTGGCTTTCACGTCATTATGGACAGAGTTCAACAGGCCAGGGATCCAAAAGCTTCCAGAGCAGTGCCATGCATATTAATTGAGAAGAATTAATTTCCACCAGAAGGAGAGGGCTTTCTTCTGTCATTAGTGACCATTATTCCCACTTTGTTGGTACTGCCATTCTGTCAAGCACATCATCATATGCTGTGATGCTGTCTATCATATCTTCATTCTCTGGGTACAGAGTCCAGGCGGTGGCAATGGCTGAACGTTGCTTCTCTATAGTGAGTATAAAGCCATGACCACTATGGTCTGGGCAGAGGAGATTTGAGGGAAAAAGAAACAAAACATCCATCATTAAAACGATAACGGAAAAATAAATCTGGAGGAACCCAGATGTTTGTCATAAAAATCAAAACAGATAGTTTAGTATAATAAATTCCTAATTTCTTACGCTGTACTGAAATTTCATCGAGTCAATTAGATCCTGAAATAAATGAGAAATGGGGTATTGGCTGGAGATGAAGAGAGTGATATATTTTTGTACGAAGGCTAGGAGTTTAGACATTTATTGGATTGGAATTTGACCTGTGGCATTAAGATGTAGATTGTCTCCCAAAACTGTAAGTGGGGCACGGATTTGCAGAAGAAACTTTTCTGCATAAAAAGTTGTGTCCTAACAATGAAATCTTGCATAAAAATAGACAGCTAACAAGGCGAAGGAAAAGAAACACTCAACAGATCAACAGAACATTTTGTGCTCTCAAAATGGAAGTGGCAGAAAGCACGCTTAAGTTGAAAGGTTGCTCCTTTGAAGGAAGTAAAGCCACTTGTTACGTCGTGACTGAGAAAAGAGAAATCTGTCGAAAGACAAGGATATATCATCTGAAAACTAATGAGACGTTACATTCTGAGCCAAAATTGCGTCCAACTTTTCAGCATGCAACTAGGCAAGATCTGAGCCAAAGTATAAAGAGTTGACCTAAAACTTTGGGAATTCAGAACTCAGAAGCTGCCACAGAAGATGAAAGCGGGGCGTGGGCCAGGGAGGGGGGAAGACCAACTATAGACGGAGGAGATGCAGAATGCAACTATCTAGGTCAAGACCTACTTTCTTTCTCCGATTTTTTCCCCGCTTGGATTTTCTATCTTGTGACTGCCAAAACAATGTATGCATGAAATTCTACATTCCCCTGCATTCACCGACACACCATAGAAATTACACACATAAGCATGGAGGTCACCTGTGGAAAATCGCTGGCTTTCTGCATAATAGTTTGTCTATAAGTTACAAGGACGGAGATAACTTGGCCCGGAATGGAATTTGCTTTTGTGCGTGGCGCTGAGTACCATGAGACTCAGAACATGCCCAAAGCACTCGCCTTTCTTCAGAAAAGACTGATGTCACGATGGGTTGCTACTGTAATTAAGTGCGGGCATAGTTTCTTTTTTTTTGTTTCTATTTAATGCCAGCAAAGCAGCTATTTCTATGGCTTTAGGTAAATACGGAAGTTGAGAGGGAAGGACTAGTTCTGGACATTTGTATTATTTTTACTGATTTCTGTGCCAAGAACATTCCCTCGTGTGGTTGTGCAGGTTGTATTCTGCACAAAGGTTCCAGCATCTGCTCCGCTGGCGGCGCACCCTGGCCTGGGGCTGTACCTGGGGTGGGGACGGTGGGGAGGAAGCATTTCTTATTAATATGTGTGCTAGCAACTGCTCCAGAAGGAGCCTGTACTAGCCACCTAGGTGTTCACGCCCATTAACACCAGAATGGCAGCTACCGGGCTTCCCAAACTCTAACGTGCAGACCAGTCACTCAGCGATCTTGTTAAAATGCAGATTCTGATGGAAGCCGTCGGAGGCCTAAGATTTTGCATTTCTAACAAGCTCTCAGGTGACCTTGATTCAGCCCATCCACTGACCATATTTTGAGTAGCAAGGCCCAGGGGACGTCAAGGCCAATGAATCCCAAGGTCAAACTCCAGTCATGATGGCCTCATCCTTCTGCTAACCACTGAATCCTTCTCCCATCTTTCTGCCCCTACAAATCTCAACCAGAACACTCCCTGCCCTGAAAAAAAAATCCCTCGCTGAGCCAGATCCCCAAATGTCCTCACCAAAAAAGGGGTAGAAAAAGTGATATGGCATCCTTCTTTTTGCAGACCCCCAGAGTTCACTCCTCCCTAAGGAGAAGATGCCCTTCACCTGGGGTGGGGGGCAGGAACTGTTATTTACTAACCACTCTGAGCCACGCTGTGTGCCTTCCTCCTACACTTGCCCTGGCTTTTACTAGCCATTCGAGGAGATGGCTATTATTATCCCATTACTACAGATGGAAAACTGAGGCCCAAGGAGATGACATACTTTGTCTGGGAACATAGAACTAGTAAGTAAACTTGCAGGGAATTGAATCCAGGGCTGATTTCAAATTCTGTACATGAGCCACTATATCTTTTTTTTTTCATTTATTTTTTATTTTTTAATTTTATAAATTTATTTATTTATTTTATTTTTGGCTGCGTTGGGTCTTCGTTATTGCGCGCGGGCTTTCTCTAGTTGCGGCGAGTGGGGGCTATTCTTTGTTGTGATGCACGGGCTTCTCATTGTGGTGGCTTCTCTTGTTGCGGAGCACGGGCTCTAGGCGCGGGCTTCAATAGTTGTGGCACGTGGGCTCAGCAGTTGTGGCTCGCAGGCTCAGTAGCTGTGGTGCACGGGCTTAGCTGATCCGCGGCATGTGGGATCTTCCCAGACCAGGGCTCGAACCCGTGTCCCCTGCACTGGCAGGCGGATTCTTAACCACTGCACCACCAGGGAAGCCCCATGAGCCACTATATCTTGTTTCTCCATCTCAAGGAACTTAATTTCTTCTGTCAATAAAGAGAATGTTTTCCAATTGACGGCCTTTTATCAGAGACTGTGGTACCTGTGGTAGAAGTCACATTGAAGGCATGGGGGTATTACACTAGACAGCTCTTTGTTTTAAGCAGAATTCTATTACTGCACAGACATGTGGATGTCCGATGGAGTTTCTACCAGTGTGACATTATCTCTGCTTCCTCATGACAGTTGATTTTGGTGACTGGTTGGTTATTTTTAAAGTACTTCCGATCATGGACGCAAACCTCAGTGGCAAAGCTTCTCCAGTTTTTCAAATGCTGTGTTTCAAAAATACAGTGAAAGTCATTGCTCCTGACCGACTGGGGCCAGGTGAGTGATGTGTCCAGAAGGTCCACGGTGAGGCGGCTGGCCATCTCTCAGAGCCTATAGGGAGGTCCAACCTCCAGGCATCCAACTGTTGGGGGACAGGCTCTCCATGGAGAGAACAGATTTGCTCCAAGGAGCAATTACTGCAAACTGGAGCTCCAGCCTGCGGGTGAGGGTGGTGGTTAGAGCAAGGCACGCTGCCCGCTCCCAGTTCAACTCCATTTAGTGTGTTCATAGCTCACAAGTCCTGGGAAACTGAGGGGGACAGCGGGGTGGGGAGGGGGAAATGAAATGATTTTCCAAATGCTTCAAGACCACTTTCTAGCTGAGGATAGCACAAGACACTCTTACTGCTGTTGGGAGATGCCTGGCATGGAGATGTGAAAAGAGTTGACAGAAGCTGAGTCTCTTGTTTCCAGGCAGTCATTTCTCCAAGAAGCCTCTTCCTAGAAGGGATTCATCCCTACACACTTGGGCGTGAGAAATAGCTTAATGCAGCCTGCTGAGATGAGCCATCAGGCCAGACCATCAGAGTGGTAGATGTAGCCCACACTAGTCCACCTTTCCTGAACTGAGCATTGATATTATGACATTAGATTGCATTGACTGGGCTTATAAGAACCAGCACCTATTGCCCCAACTCTACAGTTTTTTTATTGTAGATCGTGGAGACATATTTAAGGACATAGTACACTTTCCATACTGCATAATTCCTTCTTAAGGACCCACAGTAATTCGCCAACAAATATTTATTCAACACTTATATGCCAGATAGGGTGCTAGTATTAGGAATAAAGCAATGAACAAAGAAATCACATGAATGAGTCTTACAATACAAAGAAGAGAAATTATTTTCTTAGTTCTCTATGGCAGGCAAAGCTGTCAATCTCCTGAGCAACTTTCCTTCTTTACAATGCCTACTAGGAAGCTCAGAGCCAATTTTTGGACTCACCTCTTGCAATTGCACAGGACCTCATGAAATGAATTGTTGTACAGACCATACCCCTGGCTTCATGTTATTTTTCCCTTTGATCATTTTTCTTGTGTTTATCTCTGTGGGCTACCTCACATTCCTGCTTTTTTTTTTTTTTTGAATGGGAGGTTATAATTAAATAATAATAAAAGAGCCCAGCAGATCAGGGGTTATGAGTGAGCAGCGCAATCAGTGTTAGTGTGAGATAATGAGAAATATACATATATTGGTCTCTGTCTCTGGTTCCCGGCACAGGACTCCTAAAACCCTTGCAATTTCCTAAGTGATAAGGGTACTAGGAGCATCTTTTGTTCTAATGAGGTGACTCTGGGTGGGCTCCTGGGTGGCTCCTGGGTAAGGGCTGGTCACCAGAAGGACAAGCCATATTAGAAACAGAATTCTCAGCCCCAGCCCCCATCTTCCAGCGAGGGAAGAAGAGCTGGAAATGGAGTTAATCACTGGTCATGACAACATGAGAAGCCTCCATACATTCCAACAGTAGGGGGTTCAAAGAACTCCTCGCCAGTGAACACGTGTTGGTGCCGGGAGAGTGGTGAGCCCAGAGAGGGTATGCAAGCTCCGTGACCCTTCCCACATACCTCGCCCTGTGCATCTCTTCCATCTGGCTCTTCATCCATATACTTTATCGTATCCTTTTACAATAAACCCATAAACATAAGTAAACTTCTCCTGAGTTCTGTGATCCGTTCTAGCAAATTAACTGAACCCGAGGAGGGGGTCGTGGGAAACCTCTTACTTAGGACCGATTGGTCAGAACCCCGGGTGGCAATCTGGATTTGCGATTGGCATCAGAAGTGGGGGGCAGTCTAGTGGGACTGAGCCCTTAACCTCTGGGATCTGACACTATCTCCAGGCAAATAGTGTCAGAATTGAGTAAAGTTGCTCGACACCCATCTGGTGCCACAGACTTGCTTGGTGTTGGGGAAAGAATCCACACGTTTGGTGACCTGGAGTGTCAGAAGTGAAGTGAGTAGCAAAGTGTTCTGTGGAGGAGAAAGACACAGGTGGGAACCTGTGGGTTCTTCTCATCCAGCTGGTGATAAATGAGGCCAGGGAGAGGTGTGAGTGGTGAGGTCACTGGTGCTGATGGAGAGGCTGGGCTGGAGCTCCTCAGGATGACTGGTGGCTACACGCTAGAATTTGAAGGTGGGAACTCCAAAGAGTTCCTTCACAGCCGTCAGACGATTCAGGCTATTTCCTTTTTTGACAGTTAAGGCAAGCCCCTCTCCCCCGACCCCGAACTTGACTATTTCATTTCAGCTTTTAAACTCAATTAAGCAGAGCAGTTACCTCTGGAGGTTCGTGGGCTCTGTAATGGGTTCATGAGTATTCATTATATTATTTAAAATCATATAAAAAAGAAAAGGGTCACCCTTGGACTAATGACAACAGCGTGTTTTAGCATTTTTTTTTTTTTTAATTTATTTATGGCTGCGTTGGGTCTTCGTTTCTGTGCGAGGGCTTCCTCTAGTTGTGGCAAGCGGGGGCCACTCTTCATCGCGGTGCGCGGGCCTCTCACTGTCGCGGCCTCTTTTGTTGCGGAGCACAGGCTCCAGATGCGCAGGCTCAGTAATTGTGGCTCACGGGCCTAGTTGCTCCGCGGCATGTGGGATCCTCCCAGACCAGGGCTCGAACCCGTGTCCCCTGCACTGGCAGGCAGATTCTCAACCACTGCGCCACCAGGGAAGCCCAACAGCATGTTTTAAATCAAGGATTATGATTAATCCAATTCTGTGCACTCAAGTTCCTCTGACAATGCATATTCGCTGAAATGATGACTGACTGAACCTATCTTGGTGCCCGGGGGGCAGGCATTCCCCAGAGGGGAATCTTGTGGTTCCACAGTGACACAGACAGGCCTGGACGGAAACTGGCCGGGTAACCCAGCTTTACATCTTTTCTCGACAGACTATGGAGGAAGGTCTGGGAAGATCTCTCTGCCACATCCCACAGGCTGGGCCCTGGGCCTACAGCACCCCAGAACGTTTGGCCTCCTATCTGTCCAGGATTAGGTAAATGCCACAGCAAGTTTCCAACAGCAGTTTCCTTTCCACAGCCCAGACCGCAGAGGACGGACTGAGGAGCCTCGTGGAAAAGACTCTGAATTGCAATAAACTCAACAGTGAGCTGAAATTAAGGACAGCCCTGTGGCCTGACTCCTCTGGCAACGAAATTATGTGACTTCTTATAGGTCTGGGTCATTACTATGCTAACGGGATAAGTGGCTTAAAATGAAAGGACATCCTGAACCCACGTGTGAAGACAGGCATTATCAAGTCTTTGGGTGTCATTAGTTGTGACGAAGGTTGGAATTAATCGTGACACGCAAAACGGTAAAACATTTGCAAGCAAGGAGAGGGTGGAGATGCTGGAACCTGTAAATTGACGCCAGCTGAGCACTCACTGGGGGAGTGTCTGGCAAATGGATTTACTATTTTGCCAACTTCAGGAAAGTGTTACAGAATGGCAGACAAAACTGTTTCTATGCAAACAATTGTTTAGAAAAGGGTCCTTACAGCAAATAACTGCAATTCAGGGGCTTTCTGAGTAACCACAAAGCCAGGGACTAAATTTTAGATATTCGACATTATTTTTCTTGGAACCAGGCTGAATACTAACGTTGAGGTTTTCTTGCCTCCCTAACTCCCTCTCTTCCACCAGTCTTTTAATGTGTCAATATCACTTCAGTTTTGTGGGGAAAGGGTAGAGGGAAAAAGGGAGAGGGATAGAGACAGCAGGGGGAAGGGCAGTGGGTGGGCCCAGAAATGGAGAGATGGGAAGTCACTCCATTAAACTATCATCTTCATCTGTAAACAGGGATTAAAAATGTCTGTCTGTCCTGACACGCTCCCAGGAGAAATGCCATGCTGCTTGAGAAAGCTGTGAATAAAATTCGATCTCTACTCTCCCTCCCTCTATTTGCATAAAATCTGTCCCAGAAACGTCTCACCCTTACATTTTATCAGAACCACGGGGGGAAAAAAATTATCTGAACTCTACCCGTGGCATTATGGATTTTTCTGGAAAACGAGGCTAGGTCAAGTTCTTGGAACATTTTTCTACCCTGAAAACTCATATGAATTAAGTCACTTTCTAAGACTCCTTGCACTCCGAAGATTCGTACTTCAGTAAGACTCACTGAAGAATAATGGCGCAAACAACATTTTTTAATTTAGAAGGATCTTGCTGAGAAAGGCTGCCCCAAATAGTACGAAGAGAAATTCGCAGTAACTTTGTCAAACTTCTAAAAACTCCATCAGGACAGGAGGCAGCAAAACGTCTCCAGGAGATCAGTCTGTTACCAGCGGCCCGTGAGCTTCAAGACCGGTCGCAGTTCGTAGCGATTCAGCCCAGGGCTCAAGAGGGGTTTAATCATCTGGGCATCTAGCTCCCCATCACCGTTCAGTTACTGGAGGCTATTATAATTGTCCCCATTTTGCGGATGAAATTGAGCTATGGCTTAGTCTCTTTTGGTGAGAGATTGAGAGAGAAAGAGAGAGGAGGAGGAGGAGGGGAGGGAGGGAGGGAGGAAGGGAGGGCTGTTCCTCATTATCCTAAAAAAAAAAAAAGTACTTAAACCTTAACTTAAAAAATGATCTACTTCCAAAAACTGCGTTTCCTTTAGGTTGAAATCGTTTGATCTCATCTCTAACACCAAGAAGCAAAACAAGTATTTTACTGTAAATTGGAACAAAGAGTCACCCCCCGACCCCCCATCACCCCAATTCCCGAGGACGTCAGTCACAGCGGACGCGTCATTACGATCGGAGGTGGGGAGAGCGTCTGCTGGGGGCTAATAAAACCGAAGAGGCCCTCTCCGTAGGTGGAGTAGAGCGGGGAGAAGACGCCCCGCTGGCACACACCTCCGGAAAACTGAAGCTTCTTCTTTGACCCAGGGGTCAGAAAGATTTATTACTTCCTCGGTGAGGGAGAAGCCTCAGGCCAGCTGGAAGGGACGAGCCGGGAGTGGGAAGCCTGAGAGCCGCGCTCGGCCTCCTCGGAGCGCTCCGGGGCGCGGGTGCGTCCTCGATTCCCGGAGAGGCCCGGCGGTGCCGACCCCGGGGGAAGAGCGGAGTGGGAGGCCGCTGGGGGATTTCTGCCCAAACTTTATCACCAACTCTTTCCGAGAGCAAAACTGTGCGGTTGAGCACGGTAGGGGCACGGAGAATCCAAGTTTCCCAGAGGTCGGGACGCCCGAGCGCTCCGAACCCCGCGTCCGTACCCTGGCGCTTGGCGCACGGATTGCTACGGCCTACGCCGCGCGGATGGCGGCCCAAGCGGCGCCGCTGTAAATCGGAACCCGCATCTCCAACCCCCAAGGTGGCGGCGGCGGGAGCTGGGCGCTGCAAGGGGGGGCGGGCGCGGGACGCGCGGAGGAGGAGGGCAGCACGCCGAAGGGGAGGAGCCGCAGCGACAGACGGCGGCGCGCACCAACCCGGCGCCGGCTGGCAGGAGCCGCGCAGAGGCTGGCCCGAGCGCGTTGCAGCCGCTCCGCGTAGGGAGAGTCGGGTAGCAGCATCCTCCCAGGCGCCGGCTTTCGCGCGGCGGCTGCGGCGGCGGCGGCGGGGTTTTCTCTGCCCCGATGCCTCGTTGACCTGAAGAGGCTGGTGCCGCTGGCGAGGCGGGCAAGGGAGCGCTGCGGACCCCGGCTCCTTTGCCTAGAGCTGTGTGTGTGTGTGTGTGTGTAGGGGGTTTCCGGGCCAGTCGGAGGCTGAGGAGCGGCGGGGGCTGCCGGCAATGCCCGCCCGGGCATCCTTCGGGTGATGGAAGAAGCAGCTGCTGCCGCCGCCGCTGCACAGTCGCGCTGCGCCCCATCTACCACCGCCAGAGACATGGGAAGATTCGGGGCGCGGAGGCCGAGAGCAAGAGAGGCGGAGCCGCTTTGCCGGGAGCTGGGTCGCGTATAAGCCCCCTCCCCCTCCCCTCCCTCGGCCAGCTTCACCCCCCCAGAGCGAGGAAGGAAGCTACAGTCCCGAGAGGGCGTTGGAGACGCCGATGGAGCCGGGCGCACAGGACTCAGCGGAGCGCAGAGCAGGGCTCCGGGCCCGGTGAAAGTTTCCCTTCCCCAGCCGCAGGGCGCCCGCTGCCCGGAAACTCTGCCCAGAGCTTGGGCTGCCAAGTCCCTCGGCCCCCTCGGAGGCGCGCGGACCCCGGGCGGAAAACAGCGCTCGAGAAGGCGAGGAACGAGTGACAGCAGGACTGACCGCCGGGCCGTGCTCCCGGGCCGCTCCGGGGAGCGCCCGCGGCTCCAGGTTAGCGGGGTAGCCAGGCAGACCCGAGGGTGGGCGTGAATTAGGGGGAGGAGGCGGCTGGGCAGGAGGATTGGGGCGCACCAGCTTACTCCGCTTCCCCTCGCAGGTCCTTCTCAGAGCCGCTGCCATGGGAGAGCCAACCCTGGGTGCCGGGGACCAGCCGCCGCTGCTGCCGCGCCCGCCTCGGAGTCGCGGCCCAAGTCCCAGCGCCCGAATCCGGGCCGCTGCGTCCTCCTCCCGGGTTGCAGGGCCGCCTCCGCCGCGCTGCCGGCCCGGGTTGTGCCTGTGATGAGCCGCAGCCCGCCGCGAGCCCTGCCCGCGGGCGCGCCCCCCCGGTTGCTCCCGGCTGCGCCTGCCGCCGGGCCGCGCGCCTTGCTCCCGCCGTGGCCCCGGCGCCCGGGTCGCCGCTGGCCCGCGTCCCCGCTCGGAATGAAGGTGTTCCGCAGGAAGGCGCTGGTGCTGTGCGCGGGCTACGCGCTGCTGCTGGTGCTCACCATGCTCAACCTCCTGGACTACAAGTGGCACAAGGGGCCGTTGCAGCAGTGCAGCCCCGACGGGCCGCTCGGTGCCGCGGCGGGGGCGGCTGCGGGCGGCTGGGGGCGTCCGGGGCCTCCTCCGGCCGTGCCGCCCCGCGCACACACCCGCTCGGACCCCCGTACCCCATACCGCTCTCCCGTCGCCCCCGTCCGGGCGGCCCCGGCAGCCGGGGCGGGGGCGGCGGGGGCCGCAGCCTCTCCGGGTAATGGCACTCGGGGCACCGGGGATGGCGGGGACAAGAGGCAGTTGGTGTACGTGTTCACCACGTGGCGCTCGGGCTCGTCCTTCTTCGGCGAGCTTTTCAACCAGAACCCCGAAGTGTTCTTCCTCTACGAGCCAGTGTGGCACGTGTGGCAAAAACTGTACCCAGGGGACGCCGTTTCTCTGCAAGGGGCGGCACGGGACATGCTGAGCGCTCTCTACCGCTGCGACCTCTCGGTCTTCCAGCTGTACAGTCCCGCTGGCAGCGGGGGGCGCAACCTCACCACGCTGGGCATTTTCGGCGCGGCCACCAACAAGGTGGTGTGCTCGTCGCCACTTTGCCCCGCCTACCGCAAGGAGGTCGTTGGACTGGTGGACGATCGCGTGTGCAAGAAGTGCCCGCCGCAGCGCCTGGCGCGCTTCGAGGAGGAGTGCCGCAAGTACCGCACTCTGGTCATCAAGGGCGTGCGTGTCTTCGACGTGGCCGTGTTGGCGCCACTTCTGCGCGACCCGGCCCTGGACCTCAAGGTCATTCATCTGGTGCGGGATCCCCGCGCTGTGGCCAGCTCACGCATCCGCTCGCGCCATGGTCTCATCCGTGAAAGCCTGCAGGTGGTGCGCAGCCGGGACCCCCGAGCGCACCGCATGCCCTTCCTGGAGGCCGCTGGCCATAAGCTGGGCGCCAAGAAGGAGAGCATGGGTGGGCCTGCAGACTACCACGCCCTTGGCGCCATGGAGGTCATCTGCCACAGCATGGCCAAGACGCTGCAGACGGCCCTGCAGCCCCCTGACTGGCTGCAAGGCCACTACCTGGTGGTGCGGTACGAGGACCTGGTGGGAGACCCCGTCAAGACCCTACGGAGGGTGTATGACTTTGTGGGGCTATTGGTGAGCCCTGAAATGGAGCAGTTTGCCCTCAACATGACCAGTGGCTCAGGCTCCTCCTCCAAGCCTTTCGTGGTGTCAGCACGCAACGCCACGCAGGCCGCCAACGCCTGGCGGACCGCCCTCACCTTCCAGCAGATCAAACAGGTGGAGGAGTTTTGCTACCAGCCCATGGCCGTGCTGGGTTACGAGCGGGTCAATAGCCCTGAAGAGGTCAGAGACCTCAGCAAGACCCTGCTCCGGAAACCCCGGCTCTGAGAGGGGTTCCCGGGAGACCAGACTCCCTGTGGTGACACCCACAGAAGGATTGTGGTGTGTTTCAACAAAAACAGCCCAGATCCAAACTGAGGAAGCCCACACATTCTGTTATAGATACATAATATAAATAACCACACAGGCACTTGCTGTCAGTGTTTTGAGTCATTGAATTTCAAGGAACAGCCACAATACACACACATCTCAGAAAAGGCAAGGCTTGAAAGTTCTGACCCGCTGCCCTTCCTCTTCTCTCCCCTGCCTTTTCTCCCTTTTCTTACCCTCTCCCCTACCTGCCTTCCATTTTGAAGTGGGATGTTGATTAAATCAAGATCCAGTAACCCAAATCTTGTTTCCAAAATTTTCGTGGTATCTGTGAACACGTAGAAGAGTCATTTGGATGTCGGGGGTGGGGTGGGAGGTGTGGGAGGGCGGAGAAAGGGGAAGTGGTCCAGGAGCAAAAGCCCCACTGGGCATGCTAAACCAAGGAGGCATTCTTCTAAGTAGACTTTTGTGTAAAAAGCAAAGGTTATATGTGAGTATTAATAAAGAAAATAATAAATAATATTCTTTTTTATATTTGCCTCCATTACTTTGGCTTTGCTTGTGTTCCTTGTCCTGTGCAGCTTCAGACAGAATCTGCTTCTCCTCCCCCCACCCCCTTTTCCTGTCTGTTTCCTAGAAAACAGCTAAGATGGGTGGGAGCAGCTTCAGACTCCTTGATAAGAGCTTTGGAGTTGTGTTCTCCCGTGTAAATCACAGCCTGTCAGGTGCCCAGGAATGGGAACAAATCTTCAGATTCTAAAGGCAAAAATCAAGCAGGGCAGTGGAGAAAAAAGCACAGCACTACTTTCCTGTTCCACTTGGAGCACGGAAAGGAAGAAGCAACCCCTTGAGGATTTGAAGGCATTCGGTTTTGATTACTCTTGAGTAAACACTGGGAAACCTTGAAGCAGAGACCAGTGTTTTGGTCCTGAGGTTAGTTCAGAAAACGGATTTTTAAAAAAAGAGAAGTATGTAGTTCAAAAAACTTCTGATGATAAGAACACAAACCTCAAAAATTAGTGTGAACGTTTTGTTGGCAGCGGTAGCAAGTTCTTCGGTTAGAAAAGTGACAGAAGTATTTGAGTTTGGAGCATTTTTCTGCCTCTGACACAGTCCACGGAGGCATATGAAAAGGGAACTTTGATCTGGGAACTGTAAGGGTACCCACAGGTTATCCCCCTTATTCCTGGCTTCCCATCCAAATTAGTGCAAAAGAGAATGTGAATTTATAATGGTTTACTTAGGTTGCTTGTGGGGTACATTGCTTTTCTTTTATCATGTTTTCTGAAAGTAAAAAATTGCAAAGACGCTACGTGTTGCTGACAGTATAAGTCTTCAACCAAGAGCTTCTTTCAGATATGAAAATAAATTATGGGAAAGAGGAAATGAAAATGAATTATGAGTTTGTATGTTGGATTTTGAGATTTGGTATTTTCCAGGGAAAAAACCATTGCAATTTTCCTGTAGTGGTAATGGTGTTGCTGCTGTCCTGAGCCCATTTGTACTGAAGCATTCTGCAGAATGTTGTATTATGATAAGAAGTTATGAAGCTAAATAGGAACAAGAGAGTGTAGTTGTATATTACATTAAATATGGTACAAGTTCAAGTTCATCATAATTTTATTTTACTGTAATTTATTGTGAGATTTGTGCAAGCCAATCTGTATAGGTTAAATGCTGAGGATTTCATTTTAAGGAAAATATAATGAAAAGGAATATGTACGTGGGAAATACTTTAAGTATATTTTTATTACAATGTGAAATCTAACTACACTGTTAAGAATTCTGAGAGTTTAAAAGCACAGAGGTTAAAAAAAGGGATGTATTTAGCAGTGGATTTTATAACACATTCTAGAATGGTTATTTCTTAATTTACTAAAATTGTTTATAGTAATTGTGTTTATTAATCCAGATTACAGCTATAACACACTGATCATGGTTTCTATGATATTTTCATGGTAGCGCCTATGCTGAATTATCTTCAGCAGCAGTAGAATATTTGTAACAACTTTAATTTAAGAATACTTTAAAAGTAAATGAACAAAATAAATATTAATGTTGGATGACTAGAGATGAAACAGGTTTAGCAGGAAATTAAGACAGCATCATTAAAAAGCAACCACTCTGAATAAAAGAACCATTTAAAAACAAATTTCATGTGGCATTAGAATCAACTCGTTTCACTTAATCACAGTAAAATTCATGCTTAGTGTTTGAGTGAAGGATTTTTAAGCAGTTGAATTCATTCTTCTCTCTGGATAGCTAAGGACTTTGATTGCATTAAAGTGGAATCACGATGTTTTTGAATCTTGTATTTAAAAAATGTGAGATGCCACGTAGAGGCTTTGTAGCCTGCAGCACATTCGCGGTCTCTGCTCCGGTGAAATTTTAAGCTAAACACCAACAGTTCTGCCCTTGCTGTGTTTGAACGGGGTTTCCGCCCATAATATCCTTGTTTTGTAGCAGCTGCCTTCTCTCCACTCTGCCACTCCTGGGCTCGGTAATTTGACAGGGTGAATTGTTGCTCCTGGAGATTTGTACCTCGCTGCATTCTAGGAAAGCGAGACAGGTGTATTTCCCACTAACAGCCGAGATCGTCATATCAGTGACATTCACCTTCTACAAGTCTGAGAAGGAGAGAAGCAATTTTGGACGTTAGTCAGCTTCTGTCAGCCCCCGGAGCAAGCAGACTTGTGCCACAACAATTTGTGACAGCCTGTGACCATTTCTGAAGCAGCAAATGTGAAGGAGTTCCTTTCACCGTTCCCAACTTGGCAATATGTCCATCAGCAGGAGGACATATTCTTCAGAGCAGGTTATCAGAGTGATTTTTATTTTCACATTCTGCTTGACTGATAGCACGCCTGATTTACCCCATTGACTTTGGAATGCCTTTGTTAATTAGAAAGCTCTATTTGTAAAACAAAGTCTACTCAGTGCATTTAGCCAACAAATATGAGTTTGGAACAAGGGCAGCAGCTCAGGCTGAGTGCTTGAGTTTCAGGGAGCTCAGGCCACTCAAAGGCCTCATTCAGACTGACCCGTGGGTACCTTGTGGGCAGGCATGGGGGCAAATCCTGTACCCTTCAGTGTCTACTACACAGTGGGTACTTGATAACTATTTATTGAGTGAAATATGTAACTATCCAATTTTGAAAGTGCTCAGAAGGGAGAGAGTGGGGAAAAGAGTTACCTGTTTGGAGAAAGTGCCAGGCTGTTCATCAAAGTTTGCTGAAGAGGATGGGCCTTAGGCTCTATTTAGATGTGGGGCATAGGCACTAGGAACACCTTCAAGATTTCCAGGGGGATCTGCGTATAGACCAATATTTCCCGCTGATGAATTAGAATTTCTGAACATGGAGAGGTAAAAGTCTCCAAATGAGGAATTCTATTTTTATTATTTGTTTTTTCCAACGGCATGAACAAGATAAAAGGCAGGGATCAGAACATACCGGCAGAATAAATGCTGCCCTGGTACCTAAGGGATGTTGTTCATGATTGCAGAAGCCTGTGATATTTATTTATGGTTTCGAGTGCTGTGAATTTCACCCAGGCAGAGAATAGTTACTTGCAGGAAGCGAGTCCTATTGTGGATAGTGGACGAGACAATGGCTGCCTGTCCCCATTCATCCCCTGCCTGGCCGTGGCCAGTTCTGTCCAGGCTTTCTGTTGCACACTGGAGAGTTGTGGCTGAATTAACGCTGTCTGTTTGAAATTAATGTGAATCTGAGTGAGGCCGTTAAATGAATATTCCCTTGGTCTGAACAATGAAATAAACATCATGTTGGAAACCCAGTCTCTAGAGATGACTTCAGAAAGACTAAGAGGGAAGTAAAAAGGCGTGTCTTATCTGTAGTCGTGAAGAAAGACGAGGTGTCACTTTACCACCATCCCCCGACCTCCTTCCCTTCCCTCTCTACACACAGCACACATGCCCGCCCGCACATACAAGTGTGTTTGTGCACCGTCTTGAGGTCTGGAAGAGAGAACGTTTTTATACCAGCTAATGGGTGTGTGGCGAGGGACACTTTTTGATCTCAGGCCTCTGAGAGCTCGTGGGCGATGATTCTATCAGAACCAGTGACAGTTCCGTGTCAGGATCCAATGTGGACAGGTAGAAAATGTCAGTTGCAATCTGTGGAATGGCTCGAGGTAGGTGATGGGATGTCCCAAGGTAAATGCACAGTTTGTAGACCCCTTTTGTCACTCACCTTGAGAAGGACCCTTTCAAATCTGTCACGGCTAAGGACACAGTTGGTTTCCATACCTTTCCTTCTTTCTGGCAATCCAGCTGCTACTTTTGCAGTTCAAGTACGAGCCACTGAGCTGCTTGGGTATGGGCTCTGGTACAAGTGTTTAATAATTGAAATTACAGGGCTTGACTTTTATTACATCTGATACAATTCTGCACACCCTTCATCAAATTATGCTAAGGAAATGGTTCAATTCTGACTAACACATTAAGTTTGTAGAATGGGAAACTTTATGAACCAGTGTTTGAGGGGTGGTATTGTTTATAAACTTGAAAGAGCCTTGAAGAAATAGGGCCTGTCTGTATACCTGGCAGGATGAGAGAGGATGGCCAAGGCCAAAGCTTAACTTTTGACCAAGCCAGTTGTTCGTAATCAGACATCAAATGTGTTCTGGGGCTGTTTGAACATTCAGGTTGGTGACAGTCACCCTGCCAAGTAAATGACTGTGAAAATGATCACTGTAACCAAAAGCTATACTCAGAACCATTCAGTAATGGCTCCCATCCTGAGTGTGTAGATAGAAATTCACCTTGAGGCAGTGAATCCTCGAGACAGGACCAGCTACATAATTTGTGGGGTCTCTGTGCAAAATGAAAAGGCAGGGCCTCCTGTTAAAAAATTATTAAGCATTTCAATTCTGCAGCAGCAGAGAATTAAATCAAGCATGGGCCCTTCTGAGTGTAGGGCCCACAACCTGTACGGGTATTTGCCGTGAAGCCAGTCCTGCATCCAGATACAGAAACGAAATGCTTAATTATAGGAGAGAATAAATAACAGTGGCCTACAATTTCCTGGAAAGTGGCTGCAGGGTATCGTGTGTAACTATAATTAAAGCCCAGACATCCTAGCGAGACAAGTGCACTCTGCATGATGGAATTCTAAGGAGGTGAGCGCACACATGACAAATAATCCTTGATGATTGTAGCAAGTGATTGACAAGGCCCTCTGAGTCATCATTTGGGCTTGAGACAACTTGGGACCAATGCTGTTCAGGATGGATATTGCTTTATTAACTTCTGGTCCTGATTTTTCTTCCCTTGTAGCTAACCTGTTTATTCTTTTTGTTTGTTTTATTTTCTTTTGTTTTTTTCTGTCTTCCAGAATTCTTTTTATGAAAAATTAAAATGTCAAACTTCCACGAGAACTAGTCTCTTTATGTGAATTTTGTCTAGTATTCATCAAGCCCATTTGATCTGAATATTTACTTCTTAAGTTCAAGAAGTTATTTTCTATAACTTTATATAAATATAAATATAAATATATATATATACGGTCTGTGCCGTCAGGGGAACCCTTCTGGCAAGAACAGGTCAGATAGTCTTCCATGAGGATGGAGAGCTCGACATTCTTGCCCTCAGCGTGGATATGCTAGCAACTTCTTCTGACAACCATGTTCCCTTCCTTCTGAAACTACTGTGGGACTCTCTGCATTTGCTTCGTGTATAATAGAGAGGGAGAGTCTATGCATAGAAAAGCAGGAGGTCAGGTTACAATGAACGCAAGGATTAAAGGTGCAGGGTGTGCTAAGCCAACAGCTAAGTCTCCTTATTGTGCCCAGTCTCTTTGGCTAAGTTTATTTCCTTATAAGTGTGGGATGTCCCTCTCTTCTCTGGGGAAATTTCTCTGCACTCTCTTCTCCTCTCCTGCCTGCCATTTGTTCTCTACTTTGTAAATTCCTACTCATTATTGAAAAGCCTAGATCTGTTTGAAGGTTTTATTTATCAGCCCTGCTCCAAGATGCAGACGTGTCTTTCTGTCTCCTATTCCCTCCGACTGCCTTGTGCATGAATCTATCGGTATGTATCCCTGCAGATTGGGATTCTTTGTTTATAATCCACTTCCTCTTCTAGTCATGGTCCTTCGAGAGGAAAGAAACTGGATCGTATTTGTGTGTGTGTCTCCCCAACACTGAAGCAGCATCTTGCTCGTAGGTCTTTAAAAAGTGAGTGCTGGGGACTTCCCTGGTGGCGCAGTGGCTAAGACTCCGATGTTCCCAAAACAGGGGGCCTGGGTTCCATCCTTGGTCAGGGGACTAGATCCCACATGCATGCTGCAACTAAGAGTTTGCATGCCACAACTAAGGAGACCGCCTGCCGCAACTAAGACCCGGCACAGCCAAAAAAAAAAAAAAAAAGTGGAGTGCTAAATAAAAGAGATCACCCAAGAAGCCACCGCAGCAGAAGGGATTGAGGGGAGCAGACACTGTCAGAGGCTTTCGAGTTGGGATGTGACATTCCACCATGGTCTGAACTTCATATGTGTGCCAGGCAGAAGCGGAAAAAAGCCAGACAAATCAATACGGACGAAAAGGAATTCCAAAAAGTCCTGTGGAAGGCCTCAAACTTGGTCTTTCCATATTAATGTTTGAAACAGAGGAACAGTAAATTGGAGCCCCCCAAAGAAAGGTAACAACTGAATTACAGTCAATAGAAATGATACAATTCTTTTGGTCCTACCCATGCACGTAATATATATGTATTCTTTTTACATATTAAAAAAATTTTAATACAATTTTTAAATTGTTACTTTCCATTTACAGTTATTACAGAATACTGGCTCTATTCCCCGTGTTGGACAGTACATCCTTGAGCCTACCTTACACCTGATAGTTTGCACCTCCCACTCCTCTACCTCTACCTACCTCTCCTCCTCCTCCCCACTGGCAACTACTAGTTTGTTCTCTATATCTGTGAGTCTGCTTCTTTTTTGTTATATTCACTAGCTTGTTGTATTTCTTAGATTCCACATATAAGTGAGCTCATACAGTATTTGTCTTTCTCTGTCTGACTTACTTCACTTAACCTAATGCCCTCCAAAGTCCATCCATGTTGCTGCAAATGGCAAAATTGCATTCTTTTTTATGGCTGAGTAGTATTCCATTGTGTCTGTCTATCTATCATCTACCTATCTATCTATAGATATAGATATATACACAATGGAATCTATCTCTACATATAGATAGATATATACACAATGGAATATATATATATATATACACCACAGTTTCTTTATCCATTCATCTGTTGATCGACACTTAGGTTCCATATCTCAGCTCTTGTAAATAGTGCTGCTATGAACATTGGGGGGTGCATGTAGAAATGATACAATTTTTAAGGGCCCACTAGGAAAATGTATTGCGGTCATGTAGGCTGAGCCCATGTATTTATTTTATCATATGGAGCTCATCACTGGTATGATCATCTTTTAACTTTTTCAGGGACTGGAAAAGTTTCAAGGAACAATGTGGAGGTCTGAATATTACATTTCCATTTTCAGATGTCCCAGTTACTCTGGCAAACTCTTATTCTCTCTAGGACTGAACTGGCTCCTGGGAGGAATTAAAATATTTGATGTTCTCATATTCATGCTCAGCATCTTTAGATGAAGGAGGGTATTATGTTATTTCTTTCTAAAAGAAAAATAGAAATGAAACACATTTTCTTTCTGAAAGAATGGGCATTCACATTTACAGTTTTTAACCCTGTTATTTAACCAGCCATACTTGCTGGTGAGACCAGTAGCCTTCCAGAATGTGAGCTCCGAGTGCACTTTTTTAGGTTAAGTCTTCATTTATATTTTTACATTTCCCAAGTGACTTCTCGATGTGTTGTGCTTTTTATAACTTTCTATCACCATTTTAGTTTCACTTTCAAATGCCCTAATTGTGATGGTGATAATAATACTAATACTGTCATTTACCCTTTGTAGAGCATTTGCTATGTGCTAGTCAGTGTGCAAAGTACTTTATATGTAGGATTCTATTTGATTCTCATAACAATCCTATGGAATAAGTATTATGGTCTCCATTTTTTTCTTCCAATTTTATTGAGGTGTAATTGACATATAGCACTGTATAAGTTAAATATGTGCAGCATCATGATTTGATTTACATACATCATGGAATAATCACCACAATAAGTTTAGTGAGCATCCCTCATCTCATATAGACACAAAGAAATAGATTTTTTTTTTCATTGTGATGAGTGTCTCCACTTTACAGAAGGGAACTATAGGGTTAGATGCTTAATTTTCCTCAGGTCACACAGCTATTTAAGTGACAGAACCTCTTTCTTTTTGCTTGGTACATGAGAGGTCACACTATTTCCATATAAGGGATACCAACAAAATAGCAAAGCTTTTTATCCCAGCCAAATGCTTTCTGAGAAATGCTTCCTAAATGCTGGAGGCATTATGCCTTCAGCCAGGGAACAGGTGTTATCAGTATTGTTAGAGATGCATTTTTTTTGCAGCAGAAAGAAAGAAGCAATTGTTGGTCAGAATTCCTCTTGGAATGACCTTTGTTTAGCGAAACATGTAATAGGCCATTTTGGTGGTGGGAAGAAGGCGTGGAAAATCTGAACAGGAAATTTGGGGACTGGGAGAAAGAGTTTGAAAGGAGAGGGGAAGAGGTAGAAGGAGGAGACAAGCAACATGACGGGATGCTGGAGCCCAAGGAGGGGACCCTGCAGTGATGTTCTGGGAAAAGAAGGGAACGGCCAGTGACAGGAAGAGCCATGTTCAGCCTGGGGGGTATTTGCCTTCCTCCGCTGCAGTGTGTAGTAGCCTCTGTTACTCCAAGCCTTCAGCAAGGCTGCTACGTGCTTTGCCTTGAGTGGGTGGTGCTTTGCAGGCTGAAGGGATCAGAGTAGTGCCACCCAGGATGACATGGGGTGAAAAACTACAGGAGGTGAAAGGCAGGGAGGCAATTGCAAATTCAGTGGAAGCAGGAACTCAAGCTAGAATTGACCTGTGGGAGTGTGGGCTTACCCCAGGGCTCCCTGGAGGCATTGGGCAGGGAAGGAAACTTCTCTCCCACTGTGAGATGGGGCTTCTAGGCAATCTTATTTAAAATTTCAAGGATGAGGTGGTGTGAGCACTGCTCAAGGAGTAGGGGTGTCCAGGAGGTGGATGTATGGCTTGCGACTCCAATGCTTTGCAGGCAGGGACTCAGTGGGCAGGTGGAGACCTAGCAAAGTTAGGAAGTACTGGCATGTCATAAAGGTTGATGTGATAGAGACAGCTCAGTCATCTACAGGTGTGGAAATGGAGGTGCAGAGAGGCTGAAAGATGTCCTCTGTGTCTCTAGTCAGAGAAACTGCCCAAACTAGAGATCACAGCTCTTGGTTTCCTGACACATCCTTGCCCTAAGACTTATTTCCTTGGCTCCTACCAGCTTTTTGGCCACTCCAGTGTTTCACAATATCTCTATAGAATGTCTGGGAATCAGAGAAGAAGTGCCCTTTGGGATTCTGGTCAAGTTTTAGTAGGAGATGAGGTTGAATCCAAAGCAGACAGCTGAGTTTCTGGGTGGTCTGCAAGTGTCATTCTCATAGGCATCAGTCAAGGTTCTCTGGTTGAAAAACAGACTCAATTACAGTAAATAAAACAGGAAATAAGCTGGAAAATATATTGGGAGGCCACAGAATTGAAGAACAGCTAAAAAGCGAGGCCGGATACACTGGTTTTCTTGTTTCTTTCCTTTTTCCCTCCCTCCCTTCCTTCTTTTCTCCCTCCCTGCCTCCCTCCTTCCCTCCCTCCCTCCCCTTATCCCTCCCACACTCCCCCCCCTCTTTTTTACTCCCTCCCTCCCTCTCCTCATCCTCTCCCTCTCCCTTTCTCTCTCTTTCATTTGCCTTGCTTCACACATTCAGAATTCAATGTCTAGGAAGAGAGAGTTGCATTGGCTGAGGTTGGGGCACCTGAGCAGGGCATCTTGACTGACAGTCCCACTGAGGCAGGAGATAGATGGACCCCAGGCTGAGCAGCTAGAATCTGTCCCCTGTGGACAGATACTCCAAGATAAAGACAATGGCAGGAACAAGGAGGAGATGAGCCCTGTCGAGATAAAAGATAAAGAGACCACGTATTTCTCATTCTTGAGGTCAAGGAGACCTCCTGACTACACATGCACAGAAACGCTCCTTGGGGGTCAAAAAGGGAGGGGACACCACCCCATAATAAGTGGTGTCAACCTTCCCACAGGCCTCTGTGCTGGAATCCATCTTGGCTAAGAGATGTGTGTGCACGGGGTGGGGGGACCCTGAGATAAACCAAATACAGACTCAGAGCCAGGCAAAGCAAGATGATTGGCCAGAGGAAACCTGGCAGAAATGCCCCATATAAGTGATTCGAACTACCACAAATCGTGACTCTCTCTCTGAGCCCGCTGGTGTGTGTCTATTCACAGGTACTTTTTCCCTCCTAATAAACACTTTACTTGTTTTACTACTTTCTGTCTCTTTGTTGAAATTCATTTCTCCAAAGCAGACAAGCCAGGGTCTTGTCACCAGCCACTGGCCCTTGTGGTCTAGCGGTGAGGATCCAGTGCTGTCTCTGCTGTGGCCTGGCTTCAGTCTCTGGTCGGGGAACTGAGATCCTGCTTCAAGCCACTGAAGGCCGAGGCCACCCGAGTTCACCACCAACCTGCACACAATGTGGGAAAGTAGTTTTCCACAAGAAAATCAGGGTGCAATGATCAAAAGTAGGTGAATAAATTCCAGGTGGCCTTAAACCAATAAAAGTCTTCTATATTCATTTACATACTTTCTTATTATCTCCTGTTACCTTGAATAATTGGGACCAATCTTCTTCAGCGCCCACTACACACAAGGTGGTTCGCTCTGCGTTGCTACGTTAAAATGTGGGTAGCGATATACCTTATTAGTGAATTGGGCTGCCATGCTCGTTGGATGTAAATAAGAACATTCACTTATTTAAGTGATGGGGATTCATACAGGTAATGAAATTCATGTAGACAGTGCATTTTGTGATGTGCTTTCATTCAGGTTTTAATAATAACGCCACCTTACCCTTCTGTAATGCTTTGTAGTTTACTAAGTATGGCAGGTATTGCTGGTTTCCTACCCACTATCCATTATCCCCTTCTTTCTTACTCACAGAATCTTAGGAGGCAATATGCTCAGCTAAAAATATTTCCCAGTCTCCCTTGCAGGTAGGAATGATCCTGCGACGGCCAATGAGATGTAAATGGAAATCTGCTGGGGATTTTTAGGTAAGTGTCATGTTTCTGATAGAGACAGAGCTTTTTCTTGCCTGTTTTGTCTTCCTACCTGCCTTCTTTCCTTGCTCCCTTCCTCCTCTCCCCCGTCCTTTCTGTCTATCTGTCTGTCTGTCTGTCTTGAGTCTGGAAGGGGAGACTCTATGCTGTGGCTGAGAGGTGCCCATGAAGGTAAAGGCCACTTGCAGAAAGACAGAAGCCAGGGATGTTGATGAGATCATGAAGTCACCACACCAGTCGTGGACCACCAGCCTTCAGAATACCAGTGTTGTAGGAAAAATAAACACCTAATTGTTTAAGCTACTGCTGTCAAATTTTTTGTTACTCACAGTCAAACACAATCCTAATGAATACACTAAATATTCTCACTAATACTTTATTAGATTATTAGAAACTTGCCGCCACCCGGCAGAAGTAGGAGTATGATCCATCTTCTATAGGAGAAGGAACTGACTCTCAGAGAGGCTAGTGGCTCGCTCAAGGTCAAAGTACATACAGTAAATGTCAGTTTTGAGGTCCAAATTAATACTCTTTCCACTCAGCCACTGGTTCTCAACTGTCCTTTCAATCTGCTTGGTGGGGAGGATTGAGGGCCAGCCTTTGGAAAACTATGTGTGTTTGCCATGACACTGGCATTTAGTGGGCTGGGAGCAGTATTGCTGAATGTTCTGTTGTGCACAGGACTGTCCCAGGTAATGAAGAATTGTCCCGCTCCAAATGCCAATAGTGGTTCCTTTGAGAAATACTGAGCTAAATTAAGCCAAAGAGAATTATGTACTTACTGACTCAGAACCAACAATAAAGCTGCCTCATAATGATACTCCATAAATGTTAGGTGATAATGATATCACCACCACCGTCAACATCATCATCATTGCTATTTGGGGCATCCGCCTTGAGGCGGTAATGAATTGAAAGTTTGCATGTTTCTATAGCTACATTCTGCGGCTTTAGGTCAGGTGTAGAGAAGAGGCTGATTGGATGATGGGTAACGAATAGGGAAAAAGTAGGAGAGATGCTGAAACTCTCAACGAGAGCGAAGATTTGAGATTATACATATATATATATACAGTTCTGGCAGGATAGATTATAGAACAAGCAGTCAGGAATTCTTGAATCCTATATTTCTGAGATGGTGCAGTTGTTCTCAGTCAAGGGCTAAGGTCGTTGTGTGGATTGAAGGGGAACATGTTAAGGAACTGAAAAAGTCTAGGATATCAGATAGGTTCCCAACGTGGACACTCAAATCATAGATAATGGTGGTCTAGGCCATGGTCGTTGATCTGGGCGCTCAAATCTTGCACTTATCCCTGGTGTTTGAAGTTGACACTGTCCTCTTCTACAACTTGTTTAGTCTCTTCGTGTCCCAATGCACAAGCTAGATCATTACTGATGCCTGTGGAAGCTTCTGTTCCAGCTTACACCAATGCCTCCTTTCTTTGAGGACAAATCAGTACTTAGCTACACAGTATTTTTTTTTTTTTTTAAGAACACTGAAGTTTTTTTTTTTTTTTTTTAAAGGTATTCCTTTATTTTTATTTCTTATTTATTTATTTTTGGCTGTGTTGGGTCTTCGTTTCTGTGCAAGGGCTTTCTCCAGTTGTGGCAAGCGGGGGCCACTCTTCATCGCGGTGCGCGGGCCTCTCACTATCGCGGCCTCTCTTGTTGCGGAGCACAGGCTCCAGACGCGCAGGCTCAGTAGTTGTGGCTCACAGACCTAGTTGCTCCACGGCATGTGGGATCTTCCCAGACCGGGGCTCGAACCCGTGTCCCCTGCATTGGCAGGCGGATTCTCAACCACTGCACCACCAGGGAAGCCCTACACAGTATTTTGTATTGGCTTTAAAATATTTGATGTGTCAGTCTTGTCTATATTCCAATTTAACTCTAATCTCGGAAACAATTAAACCATACTTTTCACTTCTCATTTCCTGCACGGAAAGTAATGAATGAAATATTTCTGGAGTGACTGAACTACACCATTGCTGAGGTAGAGGTGGAGCAGTGTCGTGTTAAAGGCCCCCAAGAAACCCATCAGCAGTCTTTTCCAGATTGGGCACTGTGTGTGTTTTGCCTGTGGCTGGTGACACACACACACACACGCGCGCGTGCGCGTGCATGCGTTGTCAACAGTATTTATCAGGTACCAGTGTTTTTCTCTATGCACATGCTTCTATCACACCTCTGTTGTGGTGACTGTGGCCTTTTGGCTGCCTGGCATCCAACCGCTGATTTTCTTTTGGGAATCCATGCCTCTTGCTCTTTTGATGCACGTGGTTCTGCTGGGGCTAACCCCACCCTAAACACTAGTGTTTGCCATGGCGGAAGTCTGACTTCCCAGGACACAGTGATTGGTTAAGTGTTGAACACATGACCCAATTAGAGCCAATGAGATACCCTGAGATTTTTGCTGAGATTTCTGGGATAAGCGGGCACTCTTATTAAGAGGAGAAAAAATATGGACTGGTACCCACATTGCCTCCAAGAGAAAAGAGCCAAACCACAGGAAGCAGAGCCAAAAGACTGAGAGAGAGAAACCAGGTACTGGTGGAGAAAGAGAAACTAGGTATTCATGATGTCATTTTAGCCCTGCTTCAAAGCGGACCTGAAGTCACCTTACCCGAGCTTTGCAATTACAGGAGCCAGCTACATTCCCTTTTCACTTGAACCACTTTGGATGGGTGTTTCTTGCTTGCGATGCAAAGAATCCAAACGACGGTTGACTTTTCCCAGGGTGTTTTAAGCTGTCTCTCCTATGACACCAGCTTCTCTAAGGCAGGGTCCCCGTCTTATCTTTGTATTTCTAGGAGAAGGCACAGTGCCTGGCACCTGGGATGCCTCCAAACTATGTTTATTTAATTGTGAAGGGAAGTGGGGTCCTCAGATCAGTGGCATCAGCCCCTCCCGATCCCGCCAGATTGGAACCTGCATTTTAATAGGCTCCCAGGTGATCGATGTTCACATTCAAGTTTGTGGCCGACCTATAGGCAATTTCATTTTGCCAACATTCAGCCTGGAGTGGTTCTGTACGAGGAGCACCGTCGCAGTTCAGTAATTCTGGCTGCATGCCAGGCTTCTTTCAGTGGGCATCTTGCTCACTTCCATAAATGTATAGATAAAGATGCTCAGAAAGACAGGAGCAGCACGCGTAGCTGGTCCAGTCCCATGGAGTGAGGGACGTGAAAGCCCCCCATGGCTTCACCATGGATACCTGGAACCCTCCCTGCTCCACATTCCTGGCCACCTGTCAAAGGACCAAACGTTTGTTTACTTATGAATATGCTAAGAACCCACTAGATTCTTCTTGATTTGGAGAGCCTGAAGAAAGCTAATTGAAACCTGAATTCTGTCACAGTCTAGGGAATACTACATGTTAAAATGAATTCTGGGCTTACATCCTGCAGCATCTGAGCCATGTGGCTGACTCCAGAATTTGATTTTTACTCTTTTTGTGTGTGCATTTTTAGAAGGACCAAAGGCAAACAAGCATTGTATAAATCACAGAAAAAATGACGGATATTCTCATTTCTTAGCATGTTTTCAGGTGATAAGAAAACTTGACATACCAGACCCTCTAAAGATTAGATGCTGGTTAAAAATGACAATGTCAATCTTGTTCTTTTTTTCTGATTTCTGCTCACCTCAGTTAATAAGAATATATTTCTACCATAAGAGCTTTACACCCAATCATAATATGAATTTTGAGTAAATTTAGAGTCTCATCTAAGGGTCATATATGCATGTTTTATACATATGTACATGTAACATAAATAATTTGCATAACTTTTGATTAACACAGGGCAGAAAGAATGAGTCATTTCTTTTCTGTAACTTAAGAATTTGTTTAAAAATGGCTGGTTGGAGACTTCAAGCTGGGGGTAGGCGAGGAACACAGTCATGTGCTTCCTAGCTGCGGTTTGCTCTCCAGGACGAGGGAGTGATGACTGACGCAGCATTGTCCCCAGGGGCGACGTGGTCCTGGCATTGCCATTGGCAGTTGCTCTTCAGAAATAACTTCAGACTTTTGGCTTTCATTGTTCAGTGTAGAGCTGAGAGTCAGCTGTGGATCCGTTATCTGGGCTGCCGTGATGTGCTGATGCCTGATGCTAATATCTAAGGACTTCCAGGAGTTCCTAATGGCCTAGAGGTGATTCCCTAACCACTCTGATGAGAGCTGCCCAGTGTGGTAACTTACATTTTAATATCCAACATGTTACTCATCCTTTGTTTCTTTGTGGCAGGTTAAATACCTTCGTTTCCACAATGTTTGCCAGCCAACGTTGTTTACAGCTCCAATAAATGGTAGGGAGCAAAGACACCACAGCCTAAACACGACACATTGTGCAGGACACTCAACCGGCCGTAGCCTGGAGGAGCACTTACGGGGCAACAGCTCAGGACAGTTGGCCACACCAGCTCTCACTGCTAAGGCTGAAGCCTCAGAGTGTGGGGAAAATCAACATCGTGGCCATAGATGGTTATCTATACATTATATCCATTTATCTATATAGGTACACACATATATATGCTTGTGTGTATACATGTATTTTAAAGGAAGCCATTTTAGGGACAGACAACTCTTTAACGTATCAGAGCTGAGCAAAGAGGGGGAAAACACCCCCCCTTGGGCTTGAGTGCACCTCCCAGGTGGTACCTAACCTAACAGCTTAGGGCCTGAGTGCACCTATCAGCCAGCTGGTGCAGGCAATGCCTTCTTCCTCCAGGAGAGGTACCAGCCCTTTTAGATTTGCCAAACTGGTGGTTGGTTGGTTCACTTTTCAAAAGCAACTTTATACTGACAGTGAATGGGTAGGAAAGATCCTCCTGCCTTTGACCTTCAGAGGATGATAATAATTTGCTGATCTCCACTGGGTGTGCTGTTCCGGCCACTGTGCTAGGCATATATGTCATCCACCCAGTGACCCTCTAAGGTAGCCACTTCTCTTAGCCCCATTCACAGACAAGGCTCAGAGACAGAGTAACCTGCCCATGGTCACACAGCCAGGAACCGGGAGAGCCAGCAGTCTCAGCCCAGAGCCCAAGATCTTACCATGCAACTCTTTTTCCCAGTTAAAGAGTTTGTAGTTGTTCTCATTTCAGACTGACATAACTACCTTCTAAGTTGAAAACCTAGAATAGACCTAATGATTTGCCACGAAGAGGAAAACATCACACAACTCCTTCTTTACATGTGGGTAATTATGGAGGGATCTTTGTTTTTGGCTTTTTCAGGCTTTCTATTCTTTCTTTTCTTTTTTTTTTTTTTTTTAAAGAAAACTTCAAGTTGTTTATCCAGAGACCCAATTAGGATCTAATTTCCTATTTGAATCATCATCATGTATCATCCTTATTTTGAATCAAATGAACAGTTTGCATGGAAATGTCCTATCTGGGTGCAAGAGGAAAGCAATTATTTCTGTTTTGGTGCCATTTAGAATCAGCTGACAAGGAATGATTTAGGAGGACTTATTTGCGTGTTTTCTTAATCAGAAGTGTGAGCGGGGGACTTCAGTGACCCCATTGCTAATAAAGATGCACATTGAAAACTTAGTCACACGTGGATGTTGGTTTTTTAGAGATTGAGTCCTCAAGTCATTATGAAAATATCCGGTGATGTTCTGAGCAGGTTGAAAAAAAAAATTGCCAAACCTGTCATCTTCCACAGCATTATGTACTTAAAAATAAGGATAAAGACATTGCCTGTGTGTGACAACTGTTACTGTTTCATGTCATAGCTCTGTGTTCACCGACAGGAGACGGCTGTGGAGCACAGATTTGGTTATCCAGGGAGTACACACAAATCGCTCTGGCCTGTTGAACAACCAGTAAGAGGCAAGAAGGTAGGGAGATTTTGATTAAGAGTGGTGTGATGGGCTGGTGACATCACAGACTAGTATGGGCCAAGGACTCAGAATGATGTATGGGCTTATTAACTTCCTCGAGAAAGAGTTCTTGGGTTTTCCTTAACTTTCCTTGAGTATTCAAAGAAAACATTGTATCTTTGGCTTCTTTTCCCAGGTGGGAGGTGTCTGATGAGAAGACATTGTCATTTACCAGCTGGGGACCATTCTGATCCCTGTTTTGTTATTGACCTTCTATCATCGGCAAGAAAATTAAAGGAGATGAAACTTCTGCTGCAGCCCAACGTTTAGAGGGCTCGATGTCTAATACTGAAAGAACTCTTCCTCACAAGAAAAAAAGCAAGCCCTCCATTGACAAACTCATGTTCAAAACTCTGATTTGGGAGTGAGGGAAACGGCCCTCAGGGAGGAAAGGACGGTGAGCCGGGGTTCTAAGCCCGGTAGTAGAATGAGAGTTAGGATTAGGTTTAAGATTAGGTTTCCTTCAATACAGCATCCTTAGCAATCGGTAACTTTTTTTTTTTTGAATATATAATTGCACGAAGGAGGAGACAGAGCAGAAGCACATTTTTCCTATCCCCAAAGCTAAAGCTACAAACAGAAAACAGTGTTGAATCCACAGTCCAAAATTTTGACTGGAGGATGTTGCTAGCTGTGTTCTTCTAGGACTTTCCTTTGGTTTCCCAGAAACCCACCATCCCTACTCTGTTCAGAGAGATGCCCCAGACCAAGGGATGACCAGGCTTCCAATTTCCTTCTCTATCTTGCTTCCAAAGTAGTGATTAAAGGTAGACGGCTGGGAGGAGTAAATGAAGGACCCTCCAGTGAAACCTTTAAGACACTCACAAATTGGTAAGTTTTTATTCTTCCATCTGAGCTTAATATTTTTCTCTCTTCCCCTTTGTTGAAACTTGGACAGCAAACAGCTTAGAACTATTGATATATCCTTCACTCTCTTACCTCAAACAAACCAAAACAAACATTGAATCCACAAACGTGTATTTAAGACACTGATTTGGGACTCATGGAAATGGTATCAAGCAAGGAAATTTAGAGTTTTGGTTGAAATGCCCTTTCTCCTTGGCTCATACAGTTTTGTGTACAGCTTGCAGGGCACCGAAGGAATTAATCTGGAAAAAAAACAATCAAAGGCTTTTAACATTAGACAGGCTTTTCATGTTCATAAGCCATCTGTGCAGTGACTTCAACCAACAGAGTCCTGATGTTGCCACCCAAATGCTCCTTGCCCAGGAAGCGAGCCTGTGCTGTCCTGAGCTAGAGACGGCCCCCGGTCTGGCTGATTTCACGGAGGGAGGCATTGGTGATGGGGCTCTGTTGTCCTCCAGCTCAGCCGGGTGTAAACAGGAGTTGGGAGCCGGACAAACATTCCCAGGGTCCTGCGGGGCCCACAGCATCTGGATTCCTTCCTTTCTTAAGCAGTGGGTCTGATTTCACTGGTATCTTCTCTACTACCTGCCTGGGTCCAGGGTGGTTATGTTCATGCCAAGAATATTCTTCCACTGGGCAAAGCAACAGTAGCTTGGAAATTCAAATACAGATTCTCAAAAGTATATATACTTAATAATTCAGCAGAAATTTAAAGCACTGTAATGTGCAAGGGACACAGACAAGCATATTCTCTGCCCTCTTGGAGTGTATATTGTAGTAGGAGAGACAGACTAATAAACAGTTTAGGTACAGTGTGACAAGTGCCACTGTAGGACAAGTTCAGGGACAGTGAAAGACTTGGAGTGTATATTGTAGTAGGAGAGACAGACTAATAAACAGTTTAGGTACAGTGTGACAAGTGCCACTGTAGGACAAGTTCAGGGACAGTGAAAGACTTGCATGGAGGGAGGAGGACCTAATCCCTACTGGGTGGTGATGGGGGTGCTAGAAGTCTTCCAAGAGGAAGTGATGTCTCTTCAGGGGTCTGAAAGGTGAAACAGGATTTTCTAAAAGGTGTGGGGTTGAGGACGGGCTAGGGCACCAGGCAGAGGGAACAGTGGGTGCAAAGGCCTGGGAGAAGTGGAGTGGGGCTGGCTTCTAGAGTGGGAGAGATGAAGCTGGCGAGATTGGAAGTACTGCTGGTGGCTTCTGAATAGCGTCATCCTCTTCATCTACAGTAATAGAACCACCAAAAGCTAGCAAGGCATATGGCTGCCCAGAATAAAGACTACATTTCCCAGCCTCCCTTGCAACTGGATGTTGCCCATGTCTAAGTTCTGGCCAGTGAGATGGAAACAGAAGTGAGTGTATATCCTGTTGGCTGTGCCCTTAAAGAGTGTGTCCTTCCTCCTGCCCTTTCCTGCTTCCTGTGGGCAGGAATGTGAATGAGGTCATGAGCCTTCTGGGAACGGCCCTGCCCCAAGAGTCCTGTTCCTGGAAGCATCTTACAGTTATGGGCTGCTCATACTCAGATGACTATGTGAGAGAAGAATAAACTTCTCTCTTATTTAAGTTACTGGTCTCTTGGGTCTCTGTGACAACAGCTGTATTTCTGTTCAAAATAATTCCAGAGGGAAGCTGTGCCAGATGTTTCTTTCTTCTATTTGAGTAGCATGCCTTATTGAGTGTCTGCTCTGTGGAGGGACCATGTAAAGCTGGAGTTACTGAGGTCACCACACTGGACAGAGTGCCCACTCCCATGGAACTAGACTCTAGTGAGGCTGTTTGTAAGGCTTTGCAAGCAGAATCATAATAATGATGATGATGGAAAGGAGTATGATTGTTAGAGAAGCTAACATCCATCAAGAGCTTTCTCTGTGCCAGACACCATGCTAAGTGCTTTTTATGTTATGTCATGTAACCCTCACAGTGGCCCTATGACCTACCTGCTATTATGGCCCCATTTTGTAGATGGAGAATGAAGAGGTTAAGTACCTTGTCCAAAGCCACATTAAGGAGTTTGTTCTCTATTTGGAGAGCAGTTGGAAGCAGGGTGAGGTCTGAAACATATGTGGGTATAAATAGGTGTGGCCAAAGGTGTGGGTTCGGGTTAATAGGTTAGTGCGGGGTTTAGGCTTGCTCTAGACCTTGCTCTTTCAGGTCACTGCTGCCTCCTGTTGGTGGCTGACTCCTTAGCTCTCTGCCAGACCACACAGTTTAGTCTCTACAAAGCTAGCTGCCCCCTGCTTGCCAGCTCCAACCACAACCCCAACGGGAACCACTATAAACATTTTATCTTTTAATGCTTAATTTTGAAATAATTTCAGACTTACAAAATGTCGCAAGAATAGTACAAAGAATTTTCTTATCTCCTTCACTCAGATTCCCCAAATGTTAACATTTCACATAGCCACAGTAAAATGATAAAAACCAGAAAATTAACATTGATGCCATACTGTTATGTAATCTAGAGACCATATTCACGTTTCTCCAATTGTCCATCTGATGTCTCTTTTCTGGTCCAAGATCCAATCTGGGATAGCATGTTGCATGTAGCTGTTATGCCTCCTAGTTTCCTTTAATTTGTGACAGCTTTCTCCTTAGTCTTTGTCATTCATGACGTTGACCTTTCGTGGAGAGTACTGGCCAGCTACTCTGTGGAATGTTCCTTAATTGGATTTGTCCAGGTTTCATGATGATTGAATTCAGGTTATGCGTTTTTGACAAGAACATCACGGAAGTGGTATTGTGTCCTTCTTGTGCAACGTATCAGGAGGCACTTGAGATTGATTTGTTCCATAACTGGGGATATTAACTTTGAAAACTTGGTTCAGGTGGTGTCTGACAAGTTTCTCCTTTGGGAAGTTACTATTTCCCCCTCCGTAACTAGTAGGTATTTTAGGGGGAGATACTCTGAGACCATGTAAACATCCTGTTTCTCATACTCGTGCCTATTAATTTTAGCACCCATTGATAACTCTTGCCAGAAACAATTATTACTGTGGTATTTGTCAAATTCTCTACTGCCATCATTCTTTCTACATTTATTAGTTAGAATTCTACTGCAAGAAAGAGCTTTCCCTTCATTCTCATTTATTTGTTTATTCTCAATTGTTTATTTATATCTGTATAGATTAATGCCTTTTATTTTACTCTATGGGCAATTATCTATTACTATCTTTATTTTATTGCTGAAATTGTCCCAGATTTGGCCACTTGGAGTCTGTGTCATTTTGACATATCTCCATCATTTTTTGAGCATTTCTTACTCTTTGGCGCCATAAGATGGTCCAGGTTCATCTTCTTTTCTTTCCCTGTCCTGGAATCAGCCATTTCTCCAAGAAGCCGTGATTTCTTTTATTGTAGAATGGTGTTTAGAAATTAAGATCTGAGTGCTAGATCTGGTCATCAACTAGAACAAGTGTAAGTCTCTATACAAGGGGGCATGGTTGCATGTTGCCACTTTTCATTCTTTTCAACTTAGTTTTATGGCCTGTGAGATATTGGGATAAAAGCCACTGTTCTAACAGTCACAGAAATATCAGTGTGCGTATTTATGTTTATTTACTATCTTTTGACAAATATTTATTGAATATTTACTGTTCTAATAATTCATCTTTTTACCTGTGTGCATCAAAATCTATTGCTACTAGAGCTGAAAAGAAAATAGATTATGGATAATCTAACTCTGATTATATACATGTATGTGTTGGTGTGAATAGACTAGATCTATTTAATGCCTTATCACCTGATTAACTCAGCCCATTTGCTCAAGCTACTGGTCAATTTAGTAAAGCAAAAATCAGCTTGGCTAGTTGTTTGGCATAGTTAGATCCTAATCAGCTAACTACATTTTTCATTTTTTAAATAAGTGTACTGTTGTGTAGAGACAGCTTTAGTTAGAAATTCAGTTTCCCAGTTTGTAATACATTTGACAAGATTGTTGAGTCATATCGAATCAGCATAGCTAATACTTCTTCTCCTGATGGATATCATAGTTATATGCATAGTCAACAGGTAATTTATGAACTCTAAGGCCAAATCTCCGAGTGCAAAAGCTAATGCTGGTCTGTTTTGGTGAAGGATGTCTCTATTTCATTTTCGATGGATTCCTAAGCAAATTCACTCTATAGATCAAACAGAAGTGCAGTGAGGAAACCCTTGGAACATGATTCAATCATGCTGATTTAGCCAACAATTTCCCACATGGGTAATGCAGTTAGAGCAATCATATAAATCAAAACACCTAATTCTTCTTATCCAGAAAGTCAAAGACTTTTCTACATTGTATTTGATGTATTTGGTGGCACATAATAGATTAAGAAGGAAAAATACAAGATTTCAAAAGAGAAGTTAGGAGGAATTATATTCTTATAAAAAGATTTTTTTTGTGTTGCTATTGTCCAGAGCTAGTTCCCCAAAAGATGAGCAGTTCCTGATATGATCAAACCCGGGTTGTGATTATAAAAGTAGTTGCTGTTCAAGAGATACATCTGAATAGGTTGTATACCAGACTTGACCATGGCACCATCCTTCCAAAGAGAAGGACACCCCCAAGAGCCTTGGAAAGATCACCCAGATATCTCTATTACTTCCTGTGTGCCTCACGGGACTATTTCAACAGAACAGTGCTTCTTATGGGTAGTTCTTCCTTTAAAATTGTATTTTGAAAAAATAAGGTCCATTCAGGTCTTCCATCTTAGCCTCTTGAGACACACTGTGATACCATTTTGAAGCCACTTGGGAGCATCATTTCTTCATTCAGAGCTCCTGATGGAGGGAAAGTCAACTTCTCTCACCCCAGCACAGAGACTCCTCTTCCAGTTGGCTCCTGCTCCAATGGATAGTCCTCAACTCCAATTCTCCTTCGTAGATTACCCCCGAGGGCAGGTGTTGCTGCCATCATGAGAATCGTGGGGAAGAGGAAAACTCGAGACCGACTCAGATCAACCAATTTGGCCACAGAATATGCTCTCCCTCAGTATTTGTTAAAAACCTAACAAACAACCTGGTGCTTGTTAAACACCTTCTCAGGACCACCCCCAGCCCCACATACATTTTGAGTCCATGTGTCATTTCTATTGGTAATTGCCCCTAGAAGGTTCAGAGGGGGTTCTGAAAACCAGTTCTTGCACCTTGAAAACAGCACTTATGTTCTCCTACTCTCCTGGGATTCTGTGCCCTTATGATTCTTTAACATTACATTCACTTCTTCAAAAAGGTGCTCATTTTCTATGTTAGAAACATGCCCATGTTCTACCCTGGACAGCTAGGCCATCTGTTCAAGAAATGCTGCAGTGAGATCTGACATGACATGGACCTGTTTTGATGGTGAAAGGAAAGGAACATGGCACAGACTCACCCCAGGGCCTTTGCACTTGTGGTACCTTCTGCCCAGAATGTTGTTTCCTGAGATCTTTGCATGGCTGTTCCCCTCCGGCCATCAGGTCTCAGCTTAAATATACCATCCCCAGAGAGGCTTCCCTGACCGCACAGGCGCTCTCTTTCCTGTCCCAGTTTTATTCTCTTCATAGCACTCATCATGACCTGATATTATTTTGTTGGTTGATTTGTTTACTCGACACTTGGGGGCCTAGAATAGGAAGCCTTTGGGAGCTGGGACCTTGTCTGTTTTGGTCGTGAGCATATATCCCTGGTTTAGAATAGGAATGGCGAAAAGTTACATGTTCACGATGCTTGTGTCAATTTGTACATAGAACCGTCAACTTTACCTGGAAGAAACAAGTATGCACCTCCTTCATTTGTATGCTCTGGTCTCAGGTACATCCCAAATTGTAAATCCACATGCCCCTGTAAGCTGCCTGTCTTTTGGAATTTTATTATTATGATCACCCTCTTTGTAAGAGATTAGAAAAGATGGATTTTGGTGGCAAGTGAAGGGTCATTTGCATCTTACGTACTTCCAAGCCTTCTTCCCTCGCTGAACATTACATAAATTAAGCAGTTGCAGTGTCCAGGCCAGCAAGCTGTCAACTGCGTGCCAAGTGTACTTCACACCGTAAGTCAGTTCATAACGTAGGGGTGCCGATAGGATTTGCTTTACTCTGGCATCCGGGTCTGGCTGTGGCTTCTCAGGGGCAGAGGAGAGTCTGTGCCACTGGCCACCTCCCGGGGTAAGCCAGCTCTGAGCCCTGCCATCTGATGTCTCTCTCCTAGCTCATCTCTCCTCACCCCAATTAATATCACGAAAGGGCAATGTTTATGTAAAACCACATGCCGAGCGGCCTTTCGCTCCTAATTTAAACTATTAAAATGCCATTAAGAATTGCACAGCACATTTCAGCACTGTTTTCCTTCATTATTTCTTGTTGAAGAACAGCCACGTGGAAAGGAATGCGTTTTGTTTCTGTGCAAAGTGGAGCTCGTTTTTTTCAGGATGGTTTATGGTACCCACTGGTGGAATTTATATCCCCAAATCCAATCCCCCCCCTACCTAGAGATGGAGTTAGTAGATACACTTTCTGTCAGCGAAACTCAGGACAATCAATACGAACATACCAAGGCATTTCTTTTAAACATTTGGCTGAATAAATCATCGTGGCCACCATGCCGGAGACAGCCTTCATTTCAACTGTGGAACGTCTTGGAGCCTGTGAAATTTCTATTCTGTTGCTTGTTTCTTTTCGATAAAGCATCAGCCTTTACTGTACCATGGCAAATGCCTCATCAGAGGTTACACCTGCTGCTCCGATGCAAAGCTGGTTATCCAAAGACCAGTTCGTATGTCACAGGAAACTCTTCATGAATATATAGTCTACCCGCAGGGCTTGTTATTTTTGAAATTTTGGCCCAATTTACATGGTTTGGAGATTAAAACACACGCAGTTTCATCTCAGCTTTGACCTTTTAAGTTGCTACAAGTTAATCTTCGGCTAAAAGCATGGAGAGTGGGAATAATTATATTTTGTGAAGGAAGCAGGCTATGAGCACAGAAGGGGACCGCGGTTATGGAAATGTGTCTCTTAGACAACGTTTCAATGCTAGAAATGGTATCAACAAAGAAAGATGGTGTTTTCGTGCATCTTTAAAATTGAAAACGTGCACTTAGGTTCTGGATGGCTGCTTTGCAAGCAAGCTGCTCTTGGGTGTTTTTCTTTGCCCTGCTTGTCTTCGTGGGAGGGATGGTGTCCCCGGGCAGACGCACCCGAATGGTTCATTCAGGGAGCCAGTGTGGTTGCATCTGAAGCCAGGGTCCCTTTAGGCAATGTCTTCCTGACCTTGGAAGGAAGAGCAATTTTTGCCTCCTCTGCCCTGTTAAGGGCCCACAGCTAGCTGGGTGGTAGTCACTCCCCCGGGACCCTCCATTTCCAGCTGAAATAATGGCGAGCTTGCTCAGTGCCTGCGCTGAGCTCAAGGCTTTGCATCATGAGTTCATCCAATCCTCATGTCCACCCCTGAGGAGTGCACCAGCTACCCCATTGTATTGCTGGGGGAAACTGAAATTATTCAACCGGTGGCTGGCAGAGATGGGAATGGAACCCTGGTCCGTCTCACTCCAGAGCCCATGGCAGGCTCCAAACCATTGTGATAGGTGGCCTGTCATCTATGGAATTCAGAAGGTCCTTCAATCCCACCATTTGCTAGACTGAGGAGATGAGCAGAAATGCCGAGAACTCTCTACACCCCGGTGTCTAGGGGAATACATTCTGCAGAGAGGGCCTGATGATATTTCCTCCCTGGGGACAAGAACGACCAAACCTTCACGTAATGACATCTCAGGAGTCGTGACTATGAAGTAAAATCAATGGCTTTTAAACACACATGGGGATGGCGTCCTCCACCGTCAAAGCCTGAGCCACGATGGGCTGATTCCAATGACACCACCAGTTCTCTCTTCCTCTGTCTCCTCGGCTTCTGTATCCCGTCCTAGACAATGAAGCTCCTCTTAGAAATGGAGGAAAAGCACAGGGTTTAGTGTCCTAAGATGAGAGGTCAAGCCTGAGCTCCACTGATGACACAATAAATGACCTGAGCCATGGAGTCAAGCTCTGAGCCTTCGCTTCCTTCCTTATAAATTGGAGCTAATTAGAACCTCGTCATCACCTCCAGTGATGGGCCAATCTTTATCCTTTGAAGGTGGGTTTGATTTTTGGATTAGAGCTAAAAATCCTTTGCAGAAATGGGCTGTGAATAAGGTGAGCTTTCTCTCCGGGAGAAGCTGGGCACATACGATGAGACGGCCGAGTCATAATGCTCCTTTCGTCGTGTGATTTGTGAATTGGCTCTATGGAGATTTCGGAAATGCCTTCCTCTTGGCATAATTGTTGGAAGAAGTATAGCACCTTTTAAACTAAGATGAAAGTGTCCTGTTTGTTAAACTCTCTTATAGATCATAGGATGCTTTATGGATCTTTATTTCCTTTGAGACTGTGATTGAATGTTTACTGCCTCTCAGATTTTCCTGGTGAAGATCTCAGGCCTGGGAAGGCACTTAATTCTTCCACAAGATGGTGAAACTTGGTGAATAGGAATACCAATCCTCCATCCCCTCTTTAATGACACAACTTTAGACAATTCATTGAAACCCTTGAAGGCTCTGTTTCTCAATTTAAAAATGGAAAAATGCTGCCTTCTTTACAGGATGGTTGAAAGGATTAGAAATAACGTACGAACAGCATCCAGCACATTGCTGGCATGAAGTAGGTACTCAAATTATATCTGTCCTTATTGAAATTGCCTGAGCAGAAAAAGATAAACTATTTTCACAGTTGGCTTTAAAAATGTAGGTTATTTCCAACAAACGATGACTCTCCCAAGCATTTAAGGACAGTCATACAGTTTTTAATAAATGTTTACTAGTGCCTATTCTGTGCCGAATTCATGATGGGTTAAACGAGGCCTGGGGTCACTTCAAGCAGTGGGAAGAAGGGAGAAAAAGATTAAGAAGTAAGGATAACTGCAGAACTGAATGAAGTCCCTGAACAGTAGACAGGCACTGCTACAACCCACCCCACTGTGTTGTGGAAACTTCTACAAGGTGAAGGCAGAATAAAGCAGTGGCTAACATCTTTGCTCCGGAGCCACTGTCCGGCTTTGAGTCCCAGCTCTGCCATTTACTGTGCAACTTTAACTTCACTGAGCCTCAGTTTTCTCATCTGAAAATGGGATGACAGCATTTACCTCATAGGGTTGTTGTAAAGTTTAAGTGAATTAATATATGTAAAGCATTGAGAATCATGCCTGGTAATATTTGATAAATGTTTACTTCGAAGTTATTGGACTGACATTTATTGAGCATCTTCTCTATGCCAGGCACTGGTCCAGGCACAGGAGAGAGTGTTGGCAGAATACTTGCCCTCGAGGAGCTTTTAGACATGTAATAGAAGCACCAGGCAGGAAAATAGAGAACAAGGAAACACCAGATGTATTAGGGAAGGTGGCCAGGGAAGGCCTCTCTGAGCAAGTGATATTTGATGTGACATATGATGGATGTAGGGTGATCTTAGAGTCTAGATCAAGGATTGGAGGTAGAGAAAGACTAACTTTCATGAGAGTTTCACCTGTGACATAGTCCTGTGGTCAGGATCTCCCTGAGATATTATGTTGTTCCACAGCCACTCCTTTCAATGGAATTAGACACTGGGTAATTATGGGAACACGTCATCACAAATGGTAGACTCTATGCAGCGGTGGAGGAGAACTAAATCAGATACATGTTCCACAATGTTAGGAGGGCTATTTGTTCCGTCTCCTCACCAGATAATTCTAACTCCGCTTAGACCCATTTCATAGATGTAGAAAACTGAGCTACTGACAAGACTAACTCATATACTACACACTTATCAGCATTATACATTAATATAAAATGCCAGTGTTCTTCAGACAGCCACCTGAACTCAGCAGATTACAACACAGGAACTGAACGACAGACCCACTAATTGTCTGGGCTGGTGCTTGTGATCGTACATGGTATAATTAGCTCAACTCTTGCGGTGGCCCTGCTGTTGCCTATCCAATATGTATTTTAACTTTATTAATAGAATGGTCATTTTGTGTGGGGTTGACAATGTGTCCCACTAAAAACGCACACCTCTCAGACTCCATCGCAGCTAAGAGTGGCCATGGGACACTATTCTGGTCACTGAGGTGTAAGCAGAACGCTGCTAAGGGGGTTTTGGAAAAGCATTCGCTTTCTGGATGCAATGCTTCCTCTTTCTGTTTCTTTCTTTTCTTCCTGCCTAGAATGTATATGTGATGACTTAAGATGCAGCAGCTATTTCGGAGCCATGTGGCAACAAGCATGAGAACGGAGGCCTGAGATACAAGACTTGTGGGACAGAAAGAAGAGGAGAACCTGGAATCCTGATGCCAGTGTTGAGTTTCGGAGCTATTGCGAGACTGCAGACCCCCAGATTGCTTCATGCATTAGACCAATAAATCCTTATCTATTTAAGTCCCTGGTAGTCAAGTTTTCTTTTATTTGCATCTGCACACATTTCTAACTGATACAAATAGCTTCCATAACAATGGGCTAGCAGACAGCAATAAATTTCCCCATTTGGAAATGGGCACTCGATTTTATGTGAAAACAGAGGGCATATGAGCAGATAATGAAAACAGTATACGGTCTAGTTCTCTGTAGGAGAATTGGCTTTTCTAACTACTGCTTTGTCTTAACTTATGGCATCTGGCTTCCTATGTCTTTTGTTCCTTAAAAAAATTTAAATTGAAGCAATCATTTGTGAGGATGCCGACAGGCCACTTACATCTCCAGATCTGGCAGGGTTCCTTCTGCTTTTATTTAGCCTGATTTCTTGTCCTGGATCTTTTCCTCTGGGTCACATCCCCCAGCATCTTCTTGGCTCTGTCTGCCACCCAAATATTGCTCTCTCTGCAGTTAATGATTTCGGAGGCAGTTCTTGTCTCTTCATTTTGACCGGGAGTGACTTGACCTAAAGCCATGAGAATGGCTCAAGAGAGACCAGTGTAGTCCTAATTGCTTTTCCTGGCCCTTCAAAAAAGAAATTCAACAACCAATACATTCAGAGGTAATTGTATTATCTCAATTAACCCCCTTGTTTTAGCTCCTGGTTTACTGGATGGGAAAGAGGAACGTGGTTTTAGGCAAAAGGCTCCTGGTGTGCAGTTACAGCTCGGAGTCTGATGCCCCCCTACCCACTCTTCCGTGTAAAAGCGAGAAAGTGCTGGGAACAGCCTATGCCCACTCCTTTAGCTATCAGCGAGTAGGGGCTCTGATGTCTGCCAAGATGTGACCAAGCCTTCAGATTCCTCTTTGTTTGTGTCCACATCTGCCCAGAGATGTCCCAGATTAAAGAAGTTCACATATTTCCTTTCCTGAAGTGATGAGGGTCACTTGGAGACAGCCTGGGGTGAAATGCAGAAGTGAATATGGTTATTTACGAATTGCTCTTACACACGGGAAATAATCACCTTCCGAGTCCCTCCTTTTCCAATAAACATATAATTGCATTCTAAATCAAGAAGTGCCAATACCTGCAAAAGCTGAATGTGGTAAAAAAAAAAAAAAAAAAAAATTCAAATGAATGAGCCCTTCCAAAGACGTTTTGCTATGCTGCGTGCTCTGGCAGCTATTGCCTACCAGAGGAGCATGCCTCATCTAAACTCCTGGTTGTGTCAAAGAGATTTTTTTCCCTAGTCTCCAATTTCATTTTTTTCCCTCCCTTTGTCCTTGTGTTATTTATGGGACAAGGCTGAGAGTGAGTTGCTGAGGCACTTTTCAGCATATGCTTCATGAGTTATATGAACCTCAGTTGAATTTGCTTTTTTGTCTCCCTAGTCTAGGCTGAATAACTCTTCTCTGGAGTATAACCTATCAGCCTGCTGAAGGCAGTGGGTACAACCCGCCAGCCCTTGCAGCCAGCCAGCCAGCCTAGACACTTCCCAATCATTTGCCTCATTTCCTGATGCAATGGGGCACCTGAAATGGGGCTCATCGTTTCAGCTGAAGGCTGCGGGACAGGGCATCGGTCACCCCCTCTGCCCCTCAGCTCAATGAATACTCATCTCGTGGATGTTGCCACTGATGCCTTCTTCAGAAGTGAAGGCGCCTCTTCTCTCTGGAGCCTCCCTCCCTCACGCGGTTTGTGAAGTGCTAAGCTGACTTGAAGTGCTGGAAAATCCAAAGCAAATAAATTTGTTAGACCAAGGCAAGTGGACCGGCAGGTGGGGCATCTCTTCAATAATCAGGCAAAATCTGAGTCGAACTACCCAAGTGTGGTGGACATTCATCATCGTTGGCTTTCTCAGCATCAAAGAACCCTTCTTATTTGAGACAAGCCTCTGCTTGTGGGAGTCTTGGGGATGGGCAGGGCCCAGATGTCTATGACAAAATCAAGGAGAAGGACAGATACTCTTTACTCCTTACTCCTTGCTTGCTTGGCAAATAAGACGCTTCCATCAAGGCTTGGAATTTTCAGGGAGTGATGCAAGGATGCAGGGTCCATTGGAGCAAGTTGTAGCAGGCAGAGGTGGGTGATTTTGGCTCTCCTGGGGGTGACCTGACAACACCCTGCCCGGATGGGAACTTGTCTATGTTCTTGGGCTGCCCAGGCTGCCTTTTTCTGTCTGTTTGCCAAGCTTACATCTTCAGTCTTCCAATGGATTCACAGAGTGGCTCCATCCTTTCAATACATCCCTTTCGGTAAGACCTACAACCATAACTGGCACGTGAAGGAAAAATTAAATCTCCATTCCTCCCTCCACCACCCAACCCATTAGAACAAAATCAGGAGAAACTGATAGGTGTTCCCTTTCAGTCATCATTTCTACCTGAGATGGACAACAGCCCATTTCTTGCATGAGAAGAATGGCACTCCTCACCCATCCTTATCAGGATCTGAATTAAGGTCAGGATTGTTTTCTTTATTGCATTTTAAGGAGAGGTTTGGAGGAGGTGACTGATTGCTCATGTTTTTACCACACTAGTAATACATGAATGCATAGTCCTCATAAAAGACTCCAGCAATGCAGGAATATTCAGAGGGAAACAATGCAGGAATATGCAGACAGCCTCCCTGACAGCATGCCCCCAACCCTCTTGCTTCCTGCCCCAAGAGACAAGCACGGTGAACACTGCTCTGCATTCGTTCGGTCCTTGCACTTTTAAACACATAAATGGGACATACTGTGGGCTTTGCTTTGTGACTTGCTTTTCAATTAACAATTTGTCTGGAAGATCTTTCTATAAAGGCTCAATATATTCTTTTAACAACTGCACAGTATTCCATACCATGCTTTATTTAACCTCTTCCATTTAGGAAGTAGAAAAAAATTTTTTTGCTGGTAGAAAAAAATGCTCCCATGAACAACCTTGTATATCTTTGTGTTTATACATAATTTTCTTTTCTAGAATAGGTTTTTCTAGAACTGAGTTTTTTCTAGAATGGATTTCCTAAATCAAATATTATATGTATATTTTCAACAAGAACCTACTACATAGGACAGGGAACTCTACTCAGTATTCTGTAATAACCTATATGGGAAAAGAATCTGAAAAAGAATGGATATGAGTATGTATGTACATATGTATAACTGAATCACTTTGCTGTACACCTGAAATGAACACAACATTGTAAATCAATGATACTGTAATATAAAATAAAAATAAAAAATATTGTATACATGTACAATTTTGATAAGTGCCATCCAACAGCTTTTGAAAAAGGTTTTACCAATTTACATCCCCTTTAATAGAACGGCCTAGAGCCCAATTCTCCAGCCCTTTCAATGATTTTATAGGCACTTAATTCTCTTTCCACTTAAAATTGGCAAAGTGGTTTTGATTTCCTGCAACAGAATCCTGCCTGATAGTCCATGCTATGATCACAGGACTCCTCTGCTTAAACCACTGCTGTGCAAAAAAACCAAACAAGCCAATCAAAAAATGGGCAGAAGAACTAAATAGACATTTCTCCAAAGAAGACATGCAGATGGCCAAGAAGCACATGAAAAAATGCTCAACATCACTACTTATTAGAGAAATGCAAATCCAAACTATACAGTGAGGTATCACCTCAATCCGGTCAGAATGGCCATTACCATCAAAAAGTCTACAAATAATAAATGCTGGGGTGTGGAGAAGAGGGAACCCTCCTACACTGTTGGGAGGAATGTAAATTGGTGCAGCCACTATGGAAAACAGTATGGAGGTTCCTTAAAAAACTAAAAATTGAGCTACCATATGATCCAGCAATCCCACTCCTGGGCGTATAGCCAAAGAAAACTCTAATTCAAAAAGATACATGCACCCCAGTGTTCATGGCAGCACTATTTACAATAGCCAAGACATGGAAGCAACCTAAATGTCCATCGACAGATGTATGGATAAAGAAGAAGTGGTATATATATATATATATATATATATAAATAAAATAATGGACTATTACTCAGCCATAAAAAAGAATGAAATAATGCCATGTGCAGCAATATGGATGGACCTAGAGATTATCATACTAAGTGAAGTAAACCAGACAAAGACGGATCTCATAAGATGTCACCTATATGTTAAATCTAAAAAAAAAATAAGATACAAATAAACTTATTTACAAAACAGGAAGAGACTCACAGACATAGAAAACAAAGTACAGTTATCAAAGGGGGAAGGGGAGGGCAGGGACAAATTAGGAGTTTGGGATTAGCATATACACACTACTATATTTAAAATAGGTAAATAACAAGGACCTACTGTATAGCACAGGGAAGTCTACTCAGTATCTTGTAATAACCTATATGGGAAAAGAATCTGAAAAAAAGAATATATACATATATCTGAATCACTTTGCTGTACACCTGAAACTAACACGACATTGTATATCAACTGTACTTCAATTGAAACAAACACACTCACATACAAAACCCCACTTCTGTGTATCAAATACAGTCCAAGCTAAAACATTCTGTGCTTCCCTTAGTCCTACTTTTCCTCAAGAACCAACCACAGTCTCTCTTGCCTCTAGCATCCAGAACAACTCAGGCCGCCTTTCAGGCTCTCCAGAATTCTGCTCCATTCCCAAGTTAGTCAGTGTGGGTTTGTTTCCTCCATTCATCCCATGCTCCAAACGAATGTATCTCCCACTGGTCTGCCTTTATCTGTAAAAATAATGGAAAAATAAGTGAAAATAGCTGGCCTCTACCCACATGTACTCCTGTCTTCATGCCTTTGCTTCTTCCCCTCTCGGGCTCAGTTGTGCCCCCCAAGCCCCATCCTCTCCTTGTCGGTGCGTGCCACGCTCAGGACAGCCCCACTGCTCTTGAAGGCTGCCCAGGGGATGCTGGATCACATTTCTCCCTTCTCTACTTTTGTTTGGGTTGTGCTCTGGTACACACTGTCCCACTCTCAGGTGAACGCAGCATTTGATTATATCAGAGGGCAAAGCCATTCTTTGGTCATTATTTTACACCTGTGTACATTTTGTCCCAATCTAGATTATAAGGCCCTAATGTAAAAGGGAGCACATCTTGTTTTCCTTTTGTATTCTAACATGCTTAAAACAAGAGAAAAGGAAAGAAAAGAAATTCACTGAATACCTACTATGGATAAAGTGCTTTCTTAAGCATGACCTCATTTAATATTCATGACAACTCTGGAAAGATCTTATTGAATTTCAGAGGTGTGAAACAACTTTCCCCTGACAAATTCCCAAAGTTCAGACTCAGATCTGCCTCAGCCCAGTGCCACAGTGCTTCCTAAATCCATTGCCTCATCAATGGCCCCTTAGGGCTTTATACTCTTAGCGGGGAGAAGCGGTGAATTCCTACTGTGAGTTACTAACTCCTGAAAAATGAAAGTGTGCCTTCTTTGCCCAGAAAGATGATGTCTCAGGACTCTCAAAGTTTTCACTCTGTGTGCCTGCATTTTTCTTCAGATATTTAAAAAACGTTTAATTTTGAGATAATTTTAGACTTTCAAGGAAGTTGCAAAAGTAGTACAGAGGGTTCCATATACCCTTTATCAGGCCATCCCTAAGGTTAAAATCCTATAGAAATGTAGTACAATTATGAAAACTCAGAAATTAACATTGGCACAGTACTATTAACTAAACTACAGATGATTTTAGAATTTCCTGAGTTTTTCTGAGAATGTCTTTTTCTGTTCCAGAATTCAGTGAGAGTGTACTTAGGCATAATGTCCCTTTAGTCTCCTCGGATCTGTGACAATCCCCCAGTCTCTCCTTGTTTTTCATGGCTTTGATAGTTTTGAAGAATACTGATCAGAGATATTGTAGAATGTCACTGTGTTGGAGTTTGTCTGATATTTCCCCATGAGTAGACTGGAGCTATGGATTATTGGAACGAACACCACAGAGGCGATATGTCCTTGTCAGTGGGACATGTTGGAGGGTACATGATGTCATAATGACATCACTAGTGATGTTAACCTTGATGATTTGACTAAGGTGGTTTCTCTGCTGTACAATGACCATGTTTACCTTTGAAATGAATAAATATTTATTTGGGGGGAGATAGTTTGAGATTATGGAAATATCCTATTTCTCCTTAAATTTTCACTCACTAATTTTAACAACTATCAGTGGGTTGTTCCTCCATTGGGCACTATGGTGGTGTTCTAATAGTGATTTCCTATTTCTCTCCTTCCTCCTACACTTTTTTACTGGAATTCTTCTGTAAGGAAGTGTTGTCCCTTCTCTTCTATCTATTAATTATTTAATCATTCAATCATTTATTTATCTCACTATGGACTCAGGGGATATTTATTTTAATCTTTGGATTATGATCCAATACTTTCGCTATTTATATTGTTGCACACATTGTTCCAGCTTTAGCTATTTCAGGTTGGCTCCTGTGCTTTGTAGCATGCCTTTATCTTCTTATTTTTTGGTAAAAAACCCCTTTTTAACTTTCTGCCAGTGTGAGATGCTCCAAGTTCATCTTTTTTTTTAAATAAAAGAATGGAGTTTTACTTTGATTTACTGAAAAGATAGACATTAATAAGCAGCCAGTTGATAAATAGTCACAAAACATAATTGTTGGGCATCAAATTATTCTACCTTTCATTGTAAGCTGATCAAGATTTTAGACACAATGCAGATTAATGGCCATCTTATATTTTTCCTGCTCCAGCCCTGGAATCAACCACTTCTCCAAGGGGCGTGGGTTCCTTTCATGGTAGCATGGTATTTGAAACCAAGATCAGGGTAGTAGGTATGGTCATTGCTACTGGGTTATTGCTACTTCTAGAGTTTTCTTTTTTTTTTTAATTAAAAAATTCAAAAAAATTTTTTGGCTGCACCACACAGCACATGGGATCTTAGTTCCCCAACCAGGGATCAAACCCCTGTCACCTGCATTGGAAACGTGGAGTGTTAACCACTGGACCGCCAGGGAAGTCTCTATTACTAGTTCTAGACTCTCTCAGGAGACACACTGAGCTAGGACACACATGTGTGTATACTAACCTATGCATACATCTATATTTCCTTCTGTATTTTTGTAGCTGTATATATATTACAATTAACCATGAGCCTTGATAGCAAAACCAAAGACACTACAAGAAAAAAACAATGGGACAATGAGAAGTTATCATTTAATGGGTACAGGGTTTCAGTTTGGGGTGATAGAAGAGTTCTGGAGATGGATAGTGGTGACGGTTGCACAACAGTGTGAATGTAGTTAATGTAGTTAATATTTTAACCACACACAAAAAATAGCCATAAATTCACGTTGCTACCTCCCACTCCCATCTAGCAGGACAGGGATTATTCTAGCCTCCTTCTTGCCTTATTTGGAACTTCTTCCTCTAGCAGTAGGAAATTTAGCTCTCATTATCAGCAATATATGTTCTTGTATGTTCAACTCTAGCATACATAGAAAATGGTTTCAAAATTGCTAACCCAATACTCCTGTGAGAAACAAAGTTACCAACTAGAGTACATTCTTTATATCTTTAGCCTTGTAGTATCCAGTCAAGATATTGTTTTCCAAAGTTACTTAGCTCGGTTCCTTCCTTCCTCACCTTCTTCAATGTGGTTATGTCGTTCATTTGTAATACACTTGGATTCATTTGTCACAAGTGCTGGCTTGACGGTCAGTGAGATAATGCATGTGAAGTGCCTAATGCACTACCTGGCATGGCTCAGGGTCTTAAGAAATATGAGCTGAACCTGAATTTGTGGCAGTGATTAGTGTTGTCCGTCAGCTTCATTACTCCAGCCCCGTGAAATGTCAAAAGAGCTTTGATCGGGTTTCGAGTGCCATTCTTGGCTGTGAATCAGAACTAAGGTAACCAGCCCACAAAAATCAAGTCAGAAGTGCTGCCTTCATTAGCATCATGCCCTAGGCAGCTGAGTTACCTCTCACAGGACATAACTCTATGGGCTTAAATGGTGAGTAACCGTAAAAGGTGTGAATCATGCAAGGGACAGAGAATTTCAGGGGTTAAAAACTATCTAGAAACCCAACAAAATGAGAGCCTATTCTTTCATCTTCTTGTCTCTCAAAACAGCCCCATTTGTCCACTCATTTGCTCTCCAGTAACAGTCACCCTCTGATCTCTGTAGTGGATTCTAAAGGTTCAGACTCACCAGTGTCAAGGGATGCCTCCCCTTGGGCAACTGGAGATTCAGTTAGGATTTTTTTGGTTGCAGGCAACAGGAAAAAAACCCTAGCTACCTTAAGCAGAAAAGGAATGTGCTGGAGGATATGAGGTTGCTCACAGAATGGAAGAGAAAGCTACTGGACCCTGTTTCAGAACAACAGGGACTTAGAAGCTCTGGGAAACTCCATAGCAGGAAACAATTGTCACTGTGTCCAGGCCATGGCTGCCAGAATGAATCAATTCCAGAAACCTCTCTTTGTGTGTCTCCACACAAGACTCAATTTCTGGGAGTGTTCTATTGGTCTAGCCTGGGCCACATGCCCACCTCTGGTTGTGGGAAGGCAGAGCACCTTGAATAGAAACCCACCAATGGGGAGAGGGGGGTAAACTGCCAATAACAGAAGTCCAGTACTCTCTGTGATATGGTCATCTTTCTTCCGTCTATTGTGAGCTCTAAGTTAATTTAGCAATAAAAAAAAAAGTTGAGCAATAGGCAGTCTTTCCCCATATTCCCTACATGTATTCGCTGTAAATCCTACGAAGTTCTCCCCTCCCTGCCAGGGTAAGTGTGAGTCAGATGGTGACACATGGTTGGCTTTGCTGTTGTCCAAAATGTGCTCTGGGTCATACTTCAGGGTGGAGTGTAACGAATGGTCAGGGTGTGTCACTTGGACGTTCACCCAGCTTCTCTTGAGACAGTCCTTTACTGTGGAATTGGGTGTTGGTTTGAAGCCCTGGGATTCCCCTGATTTCACATTTTATGAAATCCTCAAATAAAATGCAAATAGAAGTTAGGTTGGGTGTGAAAGTCAATTTAGTACAATACCAAGTTGAAGAGCGTGGAAACTTGGAATTAGGATGACTGGAATTCAAGTCCTGACGTGGCCACTCACCAGCTGTGTGTTCTTTGATGTATTATCTTCTCTAGGGCTCAGTTGCCTCATCTGTAAAATGTGGGAAGGTCTCGTAGTCAAAGGCACAAGCAATGGGATCAGACACTTGGATTGATTCCGTGGTCCACAATCCCTAGCTATATGACCATGGGAAATAGATTTAGTGTCTTTACATTTATTTAATGTCCTTAAATTATTTCCTGATCTGGAAAATGGGATAATGATAGTGCCTCCCTCCAAGGCTTGATCTGACAAACAAATAAAATAATTGACATAAGTTGCCATTGTTATTATTATCACAGAATTTCTGTTTTGTTTTATTTTTTGGCTGCGCTGCGCAGCTTGTGGGATCTTAGTTCCCTGACCAGGGATTGAACCCTTGCCCCCTGCAGTGGAAGTGCAGAGTCCTAACCACCGGACCACCAGGGAAGTCCCAATTACAGAATTTCTTGAGGATTAAATTCCTGTATGTGAGGTGCTGGGCATAGGGCCTGCCCTACTACACTAAACTTTTAATAAATGGTGGCTGTTGGTATTATGTGGCTTAATGGCAGTTTGTGAATTACCTGTTCTTCCTTTCATTTGTCTGGGTAATTGAGTTCCTGTGTTTGTACATATATTTTAACCAAATTGCGTTGTATCTGGTGAGAAACTATGTAGCTTTTGTTTTCTTCGGAGACTAATAAGAGATTACAAAGACCTCAGGAGACTTTTAGAAAAAAATGTTCATTAAACTGATTTGATTCAACAATCTAACTTTCTCTGGAGCTACTGAAATGGTGAGCCTTGTCTTTAATTGCAAGGTTCTATTTGTAGAGCTCTAAAGGTAGCGCTGAAGATACATTCTAATAATTCAGATGAAGAAAGCAACAGACAGCCCTTTCTTCAAAAGCCTGAATCCTTTGTCCCCAGTTTCCCAGGGTTGTGCTGAATTCTCTGCTTTGCTTGTGGAGACAGGGACGTTTGACTGTGTCCCGCGGGTAGGAGTGGTCCACAGATCCCATGAAAGTGATTTTCTTTTCTTTTTTTTTTAATTGAAGTATAATTGCTTTACCATGTTGTGTTAGTTTCTGCTGTACAATGAAGTGAATCAGTTATATGTATACATATATCCCCTCCCTCTTGGACCTCCCTCCCACCCTCCACCCCCATCCCACTCATCTAGGTCGTCACAGAGTACCGGACTGAGCTCCCTGTGCTATACCGCAGATTCCCACTAGCTATCTATTTTACGCATGGTAGCATATATATGTCAGTCTTAATCTCCCAATTCATCCCACCCTCCCCTTCTCCCCACCCCCCATGTCCACATGTCTGTTCTCTACATCTACGTCTTTATTCCTGCCCTGCAAATAGGTTCATCTATACCATTTTTCTAGATTCCACATATATGTGTTAATATACGATATTTGTTTTTCTCCCATGAAAGTGATTTTAAAGCTAAACTCCTCATCGGCTTCTGCATCTGAGTGTTTCTCTTTCTACCGCTTAGATTTCGTTCTTTGTCATGAGTTCTACCATTTTGTTTTTAATGCCTTCTGAATTCTTGGACAACTGGCCTTCTGTCCTCATGATTGATCACCTCTGTGTTTCTCTAGAGGCTGCCTTACCTCTTCCCTGGAAACCTTAGCCTCTAGCTCTGGTTACCCCATGATTTCTTGCTGACAGTGTCTTTGAGATGGAAATTGCTCCATCATCTCTTCTGAGGGGCAGGCTGTTTTGAAGAACTAATTTAACTTCTCAGTAACCACGCTCACCCCCTGCGTGGGCTGTGGCTTTCTGACCCTCAGACACCCTGCCCTACGAGGGCGTGGCTTCTTAGCTGCATTTCTTGGTGCCCTTTGAGCTTCCAGTGTGGGCGTCTGTGGCCAGCAGCTCAGCTCAATACCTTATATTTTTGGGACGCCTTAGAAGCCTCCTTTTCCAACAGTGTCCCATGATTCAGTCTTCAGTTTCTTTTGTAATTCCTCTGTGTCTAGCGGCACATACATGTTTCATATTTATGACAAAGCTACAGTTTTCTGGAGACTTAACTATTTTTGAAGGGAATTTACGTATTACTTTCTTTTTCTTATTGAAGCATAGTTGATTTACAACATTATATTTGTTTCGGGTGTATAACATAGTGAGTCAATGTTTTTATAGATTATACTCTATTTAAAGTTATTACAAAATAATGGCTATATTTTCCTGTGCTGTACAGTATATCCTTGTTGCTTATTTATTTTATACATAGTTGTTTGTATCTCTTAATCCCCTACCCCAATATTGCCCCTCTCCCCTTCCCTCTCCCCAGTGGGAACCACTAGTTTGTTCTCTGTACCTGTGAGTCTGTTTCTTTTTTGTTATAGTCACTAATTTATTTTTAGATTCCAATATAAGTGATAACATAGAGTATTTGTCTTTCTCTGTCTGACTTATTTCACTAACCATAAAACTCTGCAGGTCCAGCCATGTTGTTGCAAATGGCAGAATTTATTCTTTTTTATGGCTGAGTAGTATTCCACACACACACACACACACACACACACACACACACACACATTCTTCCTAATCTGTAAAATAGGGAAAATACACCACAGGATTGTGAAGATCAAATATGATAACACGGTAATTGACTGATGTGCCAAGTTATTTCAATGCAAGACAAGAAAGTCTTTTCAACAAACTGTTCTGAAACAATTGGATAGCCCTGCAGCAGGAAATGAGCCTCGACCCCTACAAGTCCACATTTAAAACTAATTTGAGATGAATTATAGACATAATATATAAAACCAGAGTCCTAAATCTTCTAAAAGAAAGTATAGGAGAATATCTTAGTCAAAGATTTCTTTGTCAGGATGTGGAAAGCACCAACCATAAAAGATAAAATTAGTAAGTTAGACCACATCAAAATTAAAAAATTTTTGTTCATCAAAAGATACTGTTAAGAAAATAAACATACAAGATACAGACTAGGAGAAAATATTTGTAATACATGTATCTGCATAGATCTGACAAAGAATTTGTATCCAGAAAATACCAAGAATTCTTACAACTCAACAGTAAGACAAACAACCCAATAAAAAACACGGACAAAAGATTTGAGCAGAGAAACTCACAAAAGAAGATATACAAGTGTACTAAAAATACATGAAAAGATATTCAATATCTTTATGCATCAGGAAAAGGCAAACTAAAATCAGAATGAGATACCACTAGATATCCATTAAAATGACTAAAATTAAAACAACGGATAACACCAAGTTGTAGAATACCTGGAACATTCATATGCTGCTGGTTGAAATTTAAATGGTGTAACCACTGTGGAGAACTGTTTGCCAATTTCTTATAAAGTTAAACATACATCTACTCTATGACCCAGTAATTAAACCTGTAGATATTTACCTAAGAGGTAAGAGATATGAAAACCTATGTTCACAAAAAGGCTTGTGCAAGCATGTTCATGGCAGTCTCATTCCTAATAGCCAGAAAACAGAAACAACCTACATATCCATCAACAGGTTGAAAAGATAAGCAAATTATGGTATATCCATGTGATTGAATACTGCGCAGCAATAAGGAAGAACAAATTACTGATACATAACAGCATGGGTGAACCTCACTATGCTGAGTGAAAGAAAACAGATACAAAAGAGAACATACAGCATGATTCCATTTATGCTAAATTCTAGGACAGAACTTGATGAATCTATAGCGATAAGAATCAAACAATCGTTGTCTTCATGGGAGGGAACTGACTTGAAAGTGACACAAAGCAACACTGGGGTGTGATGGACATGATTTCTATCTTTACAGGACTGGTTGCACGAGTGCATAGAACTGCCAGAACTCATTGAGCTGAACGCTTAAGATGTGTGCATTTTACTGTATGTAAACTATTCCTGAAAAAAAAAGGACAATGTGGTAAAGGGCACAGTACAGGGTAACTTCTCAGGAATGGTGGCTGTGGGTATTACAGGCATGGACAACAATACCAGTAGTTTTAGTTTTGATCTGCTGTCCCAATAAGTCAGAGGCTCTGTCAACCATCTCCTTTGCCTACCAGGGTCCTGTGGACTCACAGGGAACTTTTAGTAGATGTTCTGATTTGATTATTGTTACCCACAACGATGCACCTAAATTCTTTTTTTTTTAAATTAAGGTATAGTTAATTTACAATGTTGTGTTAGTTTCAAGTGTACAGCAAAGTGATTCAGTTATTTATATATATGTATTTTTTTCAGATTCTTTTCCATTATAGGTTATTACAAGATATTGATTATAGTTCCCTGTGTTATACAGTAAGTCCTTGTTGTTTACCTATTTTATACATAGTAGTGTGTATATGTTAATCCCAAACTCCTCCTTTATCTCCTTCCCACTCCGCTATCCCCTTTGGTAACTGTAAGTTTGTTATCTATGTCTCTGAGTCCCTTTCTGTTTTGTAAATGAGTTCATTTGTATCATTTTTTTAGATTCCACATATAAGCAATATCATATGATATTTTTCTTTGACTTACTTCATTTTGTATGATAATCTCTAGGTCCATCCATGTTGCTGCAAATGGCATTATTTCATTCTTTTTAATGGCTGAGTAATATTGCATTGTCTATATGTACCACCTCTTCTTTATCCATTCATCTGTCGATGGACATTTAGGTTGCTTCCATGTCTTGACTATTGTAACTAGTGCTGTCATGAACATTGGAGTGCATGTATCTTTTTGAATTATGGTTTTCTCTGGGTATATGCCCAGTAGTGGGATTGCTGTGTCATATGGTAGTTCTATTTTTAGTTTTTTAAGGAACTTCCATACTGTTCTCCATAGTGGCTGCACCAATTTAATTCCCACCAACAGTGTAGGAGGGTTCCCTTTTCTCCACACCATCTCCAGCATTTATTTGTGGACCTTTTAATGATGGCCATCCTGACTGGTGTGAGGTGATACCTCATTGTAGTTTTGAAGTGCTTTTCTCTTATAATTAGTGATATTGAGCATCATTTCACGTGCCTGTTGGCCATCTGCGTATCTTCTTTGTAGAAATGTCTATTTAGGTCTTCTGCACATTTTTTCATTGGGTTGTTTGTTTTTTTGATATTTAGCTGTATGAGCTGTTTGTATATTTTGGAAATTAATCCCTCATCGGTAGCATGGTTTGCAAATATTTTCTCCCAGTCTGTAGGTTGTCTTTTTGTTCTGTTTATGGTTTCCTTTGCTATGCAAACGCTTTTAGTTTAATTAGGTCCCATTTGCTTATTTGCACCTGAATTCTTAACTCACACATATTCTCTCTCTTTCTCCTCATCTCTCTCTCTCTCTCAAACACACGCACACACACACACACACACACAGAAAATCATGGACCCTCCCTTCCTTTCTTCCTTTCTCCTTCTCTCCTTCCTTCCTATTCATTTCTCATCTTTATCCCACCTCATTCCAAAGTCAATTTAATGCGGTTATAATAATAGAGTCAGCTACTGGATAAAATGGTGTAGGAAATAAATGTAAACCTAAAGCCACAAGGAAATAGACAGCATTTGGTTCTCAGCCCTTGCTCGAGGTAGGCTACAAGTTGGGCTCTGAGCTTCCTAGCCACAGCAACAAAAAGGGAAATATGATTAGTCACTAAACAGCCCACAGAGCAGATTCACAGATGCCTTCAAACAGCATCTTGAGCTGGTACCTGTTATTCAGAGCCCCAGGTGTCCAAATTTGTTTGTCCGAGTGGTGGATTAGTGGTGAGGCGAGAAGGAACTAGAGATTTATTTGCTCTTGGCTCAGTTTTCCTGGCGGGGAGACACTGAAGGTTTCCTTCTGGAAGCTAGTGTTGCCAGGGCTCTCCATGCAGTGGAGATCACATTATCTGTATTCTGAATCTCTGTGGTCATCCTCTGGGTGAGCAACCCACTCCACTGCCCAGTTCATCCTTCACGCTGTTTTTCTGCAGTTTCAGTTTTGATGTTGACACCTTTTCTTGAGTGGTATTCTGGCAAGACAAGCTTGTTGCTGAATGGCCCTTCCCAGCAGAGGTCTCTTTCATTCATCTTGGCTGTTTTTCTTTGATTACAGTAGGCTTATTTTTTCCCTTCCCCTTCTCAGAGTTATTTTAGACTTTAAAGCCTCTTCTTAGGGTTTCAGCCGAGCTATCAAGTGCATGGATGCAGGAAGTTTTTAGATGGAGAGCCCTCTCCCATTGACCCTTTTAAGAATGAGCTTCCTAGTTACGGGGAGTCACTGGCCTTGCAAGATATTACAGATCCATCTCCCTCTTGTCTTGAAGAGTTACTTTCCCTAAGAACCTGCTGTTTCGTAGCTGGAAATGAGATTTTCAGGCTGCTCACTGGAATTAAACCTTGACTTCCAAGAATGAGCAACTTGTAGTGTCAGGTACACCAGACTGGCTGTTGGCAGATGTAGATTCCAGATGAATTTCCAGGGCTGACCCACTGTGTGATGTTAGGCAAGTGCTGTAGACTTCCTGGGCCTGCTTTCCTCATGGTGTAATGGAGGAAGTAATCTCAGAAAGTCGTTGTGATGATCAAACAAGATATAACACTTGAAAGTGTTTTGAAAGTCTCAGTGCTTTAAATTCTAAGTCTGTAATGGAGAGGAAATGAAGGAAATAGATTTTCAGTAGTATGGAAGTTGCAGGTTGTATTCAGTGCCTTGGTGTAAAATGTAAAACATTTACTCTTGACGGCTCTCTGAAGTGTTTGTTTTTTTTTTTTTGGTCTGAAGATTTTGGAGTCAGACTTGCTTCTTTAACCTCTCTTCCTCTAAATATTTAACTTCTTCCTCCTCACACTGACCTTTAGGCATTACAAAAATAGCTCTTACCTCCCTTGAATAGTATGTTTCAGATAATGAGAATTTCAGAACTCATCATGTTTCTCTCTTTGCTTTGGCTACCAGTAACCTCAAAGCCATAACTATTGCTTAGTTTAAATAACCATGATATTCATGGTGCTTGAAGCATTTCCTTTTGCTTCTTCTTTTTCCTACCTGATGTCTGACTTTTTTTTTTTTTTTTTGCATTTGAATAACCTTATTGAATATATCTTTTTTTTTTTTTTTGCTGGAAGTTGTTACAGATTATTTTTGGCAGTATAAATAATTTATAAATTAATTTGGAAGTATAAATAATGCCGGCACATAACAACAGATAACAAGCACTGTCCAATGGGAAAAATGCATTCTGAGTTCTAATTCAGCATTTCTCCTGCTGTCTCAGTGGTTGAAAAGAGGACTCTCTTGAATTCTAAAGCATCAGCTGTAGCAGTCAGTGACTCCCACTGAAGGAACTGAGTGCCAGGTGGAAGTCTCTGACCACTTGAGAATTCTCTAGGTTTGTAGAGGAGAAGGACAAGCTTAGGACTAGTGCTTTCTCAGTAGCTCAGAATGGTCTGTTCAAACAGATTTCCTGGTCTCCATTTGTAGATATATGTGTAGCCAATGCTTGCCACTCAGAGCAGTTCTCCTCAAACTTTAACATGCCTATGAGTCACCTGTGGATCTTGTTAAAATGTGGATTCTAATTCACTACTTGTGGGATGGGGCCCAAGAGCCTGCATGTCTAACAAGCTCCTAGGTGACGCTGATACTGCTGGTCTGGGGACCAGACTTTGAGTAATGAGGACTTAGAAGTCACTCAGCCCAATCTGTTGAATGGATGGATCTGACTTGTGCATGAATCATACTTCCTAATTTTAGAACCACTATATTGCTAGACCTGTCTTCTCTTAAGAACCCTAATTCTTCAACGTTCCTAATTTCTTACTGTCAGTTGAGCATCTCTTCCACTTCTTGATGAGCTTTCGTCTTTCTTTTCTTCCCTCCTGGCCCGCACCAAACTCAAGTCCATTCCTAAAGGGAATATACTGTGAGCTGCAGTGTCACTGGATGGGTCCAGTCTCTCTAGTCTTAGAGGTAGACTAGCTTGTACTTTTCCTTAGAACTGGGGTGATGGGGGCAGGGGTGGGGTGGGCCTGCAGGGTTTTGTGCCTAGTGGGTGCTTCTTAGATATTTGTTGCTTGATTGATTTGCCTGTGACTGTAAAGGTTTTCGATAACGGAGACTGAAAAATTGACAAAAATTGGCTATCCTTTACCGACCTCTCCCTGCCTACAGAAACAGAGGCTAATGGATGCAGTAGTGATTGAATAAATCACTGTGAAGATTAAGGCCCTACTCTGCAAGGGACCAAAGTGAGAGAATGGGTACTGGGGTCCAAACACTGGTGCATTTGGGTCAGGCTCTCAGGCAGTTCCTGTAATGCTGGTTCACCACAAATTAAGCCGCAGAGACCAAAGGTATTCACAACTCAGTGGCTGGAAAATGGTACAAAGTGTACTGTGAGGGTTGCATATTTGAAACCATCAATACTGCCTCTATACCACATGCTCTCTGCCATGGTCCTTTTCCACTCTCGTGATTCTCCATCACTTTCCTCCCTGCTTCAGTCAGAGAGGTGAATCAGAAACGTACGGTGCAATTAGCCAGGATTCCTTTACCTGCCCACATGACATGCAAATTAGTAATACAAAGTAATACTTAACACTGGCATCTTAGAACTTACATATCTGCATAATTGACTCTCTCCCTCCTGAGTCCTTCATCTTGGAATAAGATTATAGTTGCCCCCAACAAGGAAAGTTTCCATTTATGTTGCAGAACATCAGTCATGAGGTGTGTCAAAACAAACTTGTTATTAGTCATGCTTACAGCATGCAAGTTCACTAACAATGTATTTAAAAAAATAAATTAGAGTAGATTCAGGGATTTCTGTCTAACCATTTCATTCTCACTGACTTGCATTTGATATGGTCTCATGAATGAGTGGGAGAGAAAGGTTTTGTAACAATTAGTGAGTGGTAACTTGCGTATCCATCAGGTGCTGAATGGCACTTCTGCCATCTTGAAAAATTCAGCTGAAGTCCCAAAGCCAATAATGATTGGGTGATAAGTTCCTAGGGAGTTGCTGTTAGCCATGTCCCTGCAGCCCCTACTGAGAAGGGGTCAAACCAGCCCAGTGAACCTCAGCCCAAGAACCACCTCCAACCTATATGAAGAGAAGACGAGAACTTCAAAAGGATCATCAAGGAAATGAGTGACGTGGCTTTGGCTCTTCCTTCCAAGCCTGGGATGGGGGCTCCCCCAGGGCACCAACACTGAATCACAAAAGCACTGATCAGGTATGTCCACTTTACCTCATCCCCCTTTCCCTGCTCCTACCCCAGAAGAGAACTGGGTGGAGGTGGAGGAGGCGTGAAAGGGCGGTGGAAATACAGACAGCTCTCCAGCTTCTGCAGGTCAGTGCTAAGCTTGAGGGGACAGGGTATCAGTGGTTGAAGGAGAGGAGGTTGAGCCTTGAATTGCATGGGACTGATATTTTGATTTTGAGTGGACCAGGCTTGAGAGTGAGTCTTGATGGCCAAAATGAGGCTTGTTCTTAGAAGTGGCAGAAACAGGAAAGTTATGGGATCGGTCAAGTATGTCAAGGGGTAGAGGAGGGCGGTCTGATAAGGCAGATCTGAAGGCAGCGGCTAGAGGAAAACAAAGCTGTTTCCTGTTTGAACCCTGCTTGCTTCAGACTGTTCCATGAGCTGGTTTCCCACGTGAGCCTGGGTACACCCATGGGAGTATGTTCTGTCCGTGACCATCACCTGACCTGGGTGTCTCAGGGGAAAAAGTGTAGGGAGACTTGGGGCTAGAACTCCTTTATCTCCCAGCCTCAAGGAAGACCATCCTGGTGTGGAAGGGGCTTTCTGAGGACTAGTTGTGGGTGCTGTCCCAAGATACGTCCCTTGAAGATATTCTCTCATTTGACACCTATTTCTTTGCATAAGCAAACACATTTTTTTTTTTTGCCTTTATGGAGTCTTTAAAAAAAATTAAAAAAAATTTTAATTTTATATTGGAGTATAGTTGATTAATAATGTGTTAGTTTCAGGTAAACAGCAAAGTGATTCAGTTATACATATACATGTATCTATTCTTTTTCAAGTTCTTTTCCCATTTATGTTGTTACAGAATGTTGAGCAGGGTTCCCTGTGCTATACAGGAGGTTCAGGAAGTTTTAAATTGAAATATAAATATTTCCAGGAGGGCAGCACCTGAGGTAATATTAATCAGTGGCTTTGGGGAATTGTTTGGTGGGATCAAGTCCCCATCCCTGCTCAGAAGCCTTCAGTGGCTCCCCAGTGCCCATGTGATTAAGTCTGAATAGTCTAGCCTGGCCCACAGGGGCTCTCAGAACTAGTGCCAGCCTACTCTTCTGGACCGGATTCTTCCTGAATTCTCCCATCCTACCCCACAAGTCAATATTATAGCTCTTCCGGAGTCCGTGCATCTTCTTGAATTATGCTACTCACTTTTCCCATGGATTCCCATCCTGCTGTCCTCCCATCACTGTCTTTAAAAAGTCTACCCATTGGGCTGTGTTCGGATGCCACCTCGTACAAAAAGTCTTCCTTGAGCTTCCTAATTCATTTCTCTCTCCCTTAGTGATCCTTAATGCAGAAACCAGCCCCTACTTTGATAACATCGCACATCAGGAGTTAGAGAAAGAGGTAAAGTTTCAGCAAAATGAAAGCTCGTGAAAATTTTATCCGACAAACACTGAGACTTTTTTCAAGTGTATTATCAGCAACTCCCCTTCCTGTCCCCCGCATTTTTTTCTTTTTTACAGTTCTAAGGTTTACCCTTCCCTCTCATATGCAGTCTAATGAGATCTCCTCTCCCCTGAGTGTCATCTGGGTCCCCTTCCCCTGCTGACCACAAGGCAATTCTCAGAGGGCTTTGCTTGCAAATTCTATGTGTTAACTGGCTAATGAGCACTCCCCTCCTCCCTTCCCTGCAGATCTTAGTACCACAACGCTTAAAAAAATTCCTGTGTCTGTAGCCATAATATTTACATCACCCTATAGCTTGGTCTGTACACAATTCTAGCACACAGTACTCCCTGCCAGCCTTAGAATTTTCTGTCTGCTCCCCTGACAGATTGTATACTTCTTGGCCGTCCCTTCATGTGGTACACACGTTCTACCAACTTCATGTAGAGAACTTTGTAGGGGCTTAGTAAATATTTGGTGAATGACAACTCATGAGATCTCGATCTGCAGGTGAAAAACTCCAGAGAGAGGCTAAAAGAGAGCTGTTGGAGGAGGTGTAGAACTAGCCGTTCTGTGGACCAGCTTCTGTCATGCCACCATTTTGTCTGAGATTGATCTGGAATCAGGCTGCAACATCCCTATTCACATAAGGCTACAGACCGCCAGCATATAAGGAACATTACACCTTTCTCCTTGATTTACCTCTTCATGCCTGCTCAGGCACTCACGTTGGGGTGTGTGTGTGTGTGTATGTGTAAGATGGGGGCAGGCAGCACACGTGGGCTTGGGAGTGAGGGAAGTTGTAGTTTTGACCGCTTACTCCAATGTGTGAGGAAGAGGGTTTGAGTTTTCAGTCTGGTCTCAACACCAGGTCTAGGATATTTCATTCTTCCCTGGCTGGTTGGCAAAGTGCAGTACACATGTTATACCCAGACTAAAGAGCGTGTGAGAGACACACGAGTGTTTCCAGGGTTAATTCTCCCTTCTCCATGAAGTCTGCAGATATTTACAGTCTACACACATCACCCCTTTACAGAAGATCCTACAGCATTTAATACTTGATACTACTCCAGCCCTTGATTATAGCCATTTTTGGTTAGTTTCTTTAATAATGTCTGTGTTTCATTTGCTTCAAAGCTCATCTCTTCCACTGCTCCCTTGCTTCCTGTCATATGAAGCAGTGTTGAACATGTAGGAGGAGCTTGGTAAATATTAACTGTTTTACTCTCTAATTAGATCCACCATGGAGTAGCTACCAGAAGGTGCTGGGTTTTAGGGGGTGTAGGAAAGTAATTTAGGGGAATCATCTCTAAAGACCAAATGTATGAATATTAATTTAGGTTGCTTCTCCGTAGACCTCATGGGACTTAGATCAGATCAACAGACTTTTCAAGAAATAAACCACAAGTAGCTGAAAAACACAAAAGTTCAAATTACATCCGGTGTAACCCTGTGAGAGAATTTCTACAGCAGAGGAAGTCTGTTATTCTTAACCTGAACTTCAGTCTTCTGCGATAACATGGGGGCTGCAAAAGTGTTTCTAATCTCACTGATAAAGTTATATTCTTACCCATAAATCTATCTGAAATGAGAGGGACCAACTGACTGAGAGCAGAGAAAAAATTTCCCCAGTGACAGTACACAGTCTATGCATATGTGTATATATATTTAAATCAAAGTAATTGGTTAATATTATGGAAACTTCATCTCGGCTTTAAGTGGTGTTTCTCTTAATTTGATGTGCATTATTTTAAAAACATGGCACAGATGTAGCCTTTAACAGTCTCCGACCTCTGGCATTATTCATGCTGAAGCTTTCAACCAGCCGAATAGGAGAGCACTTTTAATTACAGTCCACTTCATTAATGTTTCTGCTGTCTAAGCAGAAAAAATTGGGATATGGCTCAGCAAAAGGCTGAGGAAAGCATAAAATAGGAAGAGTAATATATCTATTTCTCATAGACTTTTCCTATGTAAGGAGCATCTTAATGATTTTCTTTCAATTAACATAGTTTCACACATCTGAGAATGAGAAATGCAAGAATATATTGTTAGGATAATCTGTATTTCCCAAGACGTGTTCAGTTTGGAGTTGCTGGTCTTTATTCAGCTCTTGCTCTGCCAGTCTTCCCCTTCTGGGCCCTCACAGCTCGGTGTCAGCTCCTGATCTGGCTTCTGGGTTCCAGGCTGAACTTTTTAGCTCTCTAATAAACATTTCAGAAAAGTCCTATTGAAATTTCTAACTCAGCAAGCTAACAGTGACCTCAAGATATTATCCCCAAACAATATTTGCATCAATACCATTGACATCCTCCACAAGCCTGAGTCAACTTTGACTTATTTTTCTGTTTCCTACAATCAATCCGTGGTGGCTGAGTCTTGTTGATTCTGCCTTTGAAATGTCTACAGAATATGCTCTCCAGTTTCCATTTCTACTTCCACTGCCATAGTTCCTGCTTGCCTGGGTCATGACAGCAAAGAATTGTCCCAATTGGTCTCATGGGCTGCCATCGATTCCCTCTCAAAAGCACCCTCATGAGGCCTCCGGGTTGTCTTCCTAAAGAATGACTTGGGTGATGCCCTTCTCCTGCTGAAAAACTTGTGGTGGTTCCGCCACTGCCTATTGAATCTGTTTCCAACCTAACGCTTCAGCCTCATTTTCTGCAACTCCCTGCCATCTCCCCACACTGAGCTCCAAAAGACAACTCACTTTGCTCAATGAGATGCCCACTGTGCTTTTGCCTGAGCTGTTTTCACCCTCAAGAGCCTCCAGCAAGACAACATGCAAATATCCTGTATCTTCCCCTAGCCCCTCACCCCCGACTGGTCCAAGCATCATTTGTCCTCTGTTTTAAAAACAACCTTTCTTGGCAGGCTTTCTGGAGACTTTGTTTACATTTCCGTCTCTCCTGTGCACCAGATTTGAGCTCCTGGAAAGCAGGGACTATGTCATTTTTATCTTTTTTTTTAATTTAAAAGATTCAAATTAGTGATGGATATGTATTCACTGCTCAATGAATTCTTCTTGTTGAATGGATGAATAAATGAATTGTTACCTCCTTTGTGAATATCTGATCCTCTGAAGCAAAACTATTTTTCTCCTTTATGTGACAATAACATTTTGCATATTCTTCCAAGATTTTTCTCTTTGCATTTGGCTTTTAGCAGTTTCCTGTGATGTGGGTTGGTATATTTTTCTTGTATTTATCCTGTTTGGGGCTTGAGGGGCTACTTGAATCTGTAGCTTGATGTCTTTTTTCAGCTTTGGAAAATTCTTTGTTATTATTTCTTCAAATATTGCTCTGCCCCTTTCTTTCCTTCTTCTCTTTGGGACTCTAATTCCATATGTTAGATTTTTCTACTGGGTCCCCTATATCTCTTTCAATATTTTCCATCTTTTTTTTTCTCTCTGTGCTTCATTCTGGATAATTTCCACTGTCCTATCTTCCAAATTATTAGTCTTTTTTCTAGCTGTGTCTAATCTATTAAATCTATTTATTGAGTTCTCAACTTCTGATATTAGTTTAGAATTTCCTTTTGATTCTTTTTTATAGATTTTAATTCTCTGGTGAAATTCTCAACCTTACCATCTATTTTTATTAACCTATAAATCACAGGCGTTTTAAAGAATTTAAATAACTCCTTGGATTGCTGGAGGGGGAAGGTCTCTTTCTACTGTCTTTCTCCCCTCTTGGTCATCGCTCTTGGATGTCTGAAACATTTTGTTGAATGCCAGATATGCATATAAAAATTTGTAGAAATTATAATAACACTTTCTTTTTCCAAAGAGAATTTAAAAAATCTTCCAGCGCTCTGGTGTTGCTGATAGCTCTGCCCAGCTTGTTATAGTCTTAGAAACCACTATTTGCCTTTCCTTAGGTGCTTGTATGAATCAGTAAATGCCTCAAGGGTAAATGCTGCTCAGATTGTTGGGTTCACCCCTCTGCTTCCCTCCTCCCTGCATCTTGGCCTTTTAAGTCCTGGCTGTCTTGCTGGCTCTGAACTCCAATTTTTGTCTCCCTATCTCTGTGAGATGGTGAAAGCTCTGCTCAGCCTTTTAGTCTCAGCAGTTGTTTTCTGCTTGGCTTCTCAGCCATCACACACACTGTGTATGAATCAGAAAATATCCTAAAGAGAAAAGTGTTATGAAATACTGGGCTCACCTCAGTGAGTTTCTCCTCTCTCTGGGCTCCTGCAAATCCTGGCCTCCTTAAGAGCTTCCAATGTCTTCAAACAGATTTTTTTTTTTCTTTTCATTTTAGCACATCTTTGTAGTTTGTTCAGTGGGATGATTGCTCTGCTATGACATAGTCTGCTGTAGCTGGAAGTGGTACTCTGTGTATTCTTCTATTAGAGCATGCTCTTACATTATACATTTTCAGGTGTGTTTCTTTCTCCTCATTTATGACTTCCCTGAGGTCAGGAACAGTATTTTCTTTCATTTATCTTTCACAAAATGCCAATTCATTCATCAATTCATTCATTGATTTTGTTTTTGAGCAGCTACTATGGTACAAATGCTGAGGATACATCAGTGAATAAAACAGACAAGGTCTCAGCTGTTATGGTGCTCCTGTCCTAGTGGCAGAGAAGGTACACAAACAAACAAATGAATAACAAAAAACCCCATGCCCAAACCAAATAGTAAAAGATGTTATGTACAGGATTAAATTAGAATGTTGGGGTCCAAGGTGGGTCGCCATTGAGATCTAAATGATAAGAAAAAGTCAACCATAAGGAGATCTGGAGAAACTGCAGGTAGAGAGAGGAACCAAGGGCAAGGAAGGACCCAGCATGTTTGCTAAAGTTGATGCATTTTGTGAGAGTCTAAATTAAAGATTTCAACACAAGCTTTTTCTTTTTTTTTTGAGAACATTAATTTATACATTTTGAAACATTTCGAATATTTGCTAAATAACTGTCTCTGAGGTACTTTAACTCATTTAGGAATCATGAATGTTACTTATGGTTTTTAAGAGCTAAAATATCTGCAATAGGCATAACTCCCTATAGGAGGGTCCCTTGCTCACCAGGGTGGCAGAGCTGAGTAGAAACAATAATTGTTTTTTTCTTACCTTTGAGGTTATGTGTATCTGCAAACATGCTATTTTTGTTTAATAATTACATAAAAGTATTATATTTTTAGTACTGCTCTGTATCAGTCAGGAGCCCAACAGTAAACAGAAGCCCATTCACATAGTTCAAGAGACTGCAAAGAAGAGCCTGCTTAGAATAAAAAAGAATGAAATAATGCCATTTGCAGCAACATGGATGAACCTAGAGATTATCATACTAAGTGAAGTAAGTCAGACAGAGAAAGACAAATATCATATGATATCACTTATATGTGGAATCTAAAAAAAATGATGCAAATGAACATACTTACAAAATAGGAACAGACTCACAGACTTCAAAAACAAACTTATGGTTACCAAAGGGGAAAGGGCAGGATAAATTAGGAGGTTGGGATTAACATATACACACTATTATATATAAAATAGATAATCAACAAGGATCTACTGTATAGCACAGGGAACTCTACTCAATACTCTGTAATAACCTATATGGGAAAAGAATCTGAAAAGGAATACATATATGTATATATATAACGGATGCACTTTTCTGTACACCTGAAACTAACACAACATTGTAAATCAACTATACTCCAATATAAAATAAAAATTTAAAAAAATTTTGATAAGGAAAATACAAAATATAAATATCCAAAATATCTATGTTCCTAGGCCTGAAGACTTGGTGGACTTGGGCTAAGTCGTGTTTAATTCATGCCCCGTGTTTTTCTCTAAAATATCTCAAACTGAACAATCTCTCATCCCACATCTGAATATTGTGTAACTTTTCAGTCAATGTTTTTTAAATGTCTAAGTTAAATTTCCGTCGTTTCTTTTTCACATTGAAAATGGGACAGTTCTTGGATGGGGTGTGGCAATGGGATAAATCTCATTGGTTCAAAGGGTATGTATACTCTTTTGTTCCTGAAAGTTTGAAACAATTTATGTCACATATTACTTTTCAAAAGCTTAGTGTTTACCATTCTAAAGTACTTTATAAAATTTTAACTCATTAAATTTCCAGCAATGCTGTCAGTAGGTACTATTATTACTATCCTCCTCATTACACGTATGGGGCAGCTGAGAAGTGTGGCACAGAGGGTTTAAGTACCTAACACAAGGCTGCACAGTTAATAAATTGGATTAAAACTGGGATTCAAACCCAGGAAGTCTGGCTCCAGAGTCTGTGCCCTGAACCACTACGCCAGGCTGCATTCAGTGGAGGCTTGAGTTTACAGTAATTCCACTACTGTGGGGTTCAGATTTCCACACCATGAATTGAAGTGTTTATCAAACAATTAAACCAAGATTTTCAAAAGTGCCTAGTAGATAAGTCCTCAACTTAAAAAGACTGTTGATTAGACTTTTACCATTAGAGAATCCATTAATGTTTCTTTGGGCCAAAGAAACATTAATGAAATCTCTAACGGTAAAAGGGAAAGATCTAATTAACATTTCTTAAAACGTGTTCCTTGCAGGAATGCCCTTATAGGATGCTCCCTGTAAAAAGGTTTCCATCATCAAATAAGTTTGGAGAACCTCACATGCTATATACATATATTTGAGATTCACAACACACATATTAAAGGTACTAAAAAGTCCTTCAGGAAAGACACTTTCTTAACTTTTTTCAGCCTAGAATTTACCAAGTTAAACTGACCAAAGGATTATTTTTTCACAAAATTCTTATTAACATCCTATAGCACCAGTGTCGTACAATTTTAATCGGGTTCCTTAAAATCAAAGTGTTGAATCTGAGGCTTCTAGAAGGCAAGCAAAAAGGGGCTGAAAAAAATGACCAAGAAGTGAAACAATGATACAGACGATTGTCTTTTTGCTTATACTGTCTGAATTCACCTTTTAAGTCTATGATAATCTGCTAAACTGACATTTCCCATCATGGAATAACATATTGTTGGATTTCTTCCTGATCTTGGTCAGCTCTAGATGTAATCTTGGGAAGTATTGTGGAGAAGCTCACTTGCCCTCCCCATGTGTGCTGTGGATGTCTCCTCAAATAGCCTTGCTTTGTTTGATATTTTACAGTGATTTCGAAATGCTCAGAAAGGGCAGATTCTAAATCCAGATCTGGTGAGAGACGCTGTTACTTATCTGAGAAGAACAGCTATGGAGTGCACACACATATGTGAAAAGATCTTTTTAAAACAAAGAAATGAGAGAGAGAGAGAGAGAGAGAGATCGAGAACTTGATATAGAGATTTGTCATGTACTGAAGACTCTGTATTCGTCATATCACTTCATGCTTTGTCTACATCTGGGGACTGGAATTCCCAACCACATTCTAAGAATACTGTTAAAAAGATTGTATGCTCCCTTCTCTGCCATACACTCTCTCTCTCTCAACACAGTCAGGTTTAAGTTCACTGTATTTTGGACACCTGGTTCTGACTATGGTGTTGAGCCCCTGGCTTTGTCCTCTCTCCCTACCCCTTCCTGATGGTAGTGACCTCACCCCCAATCTTTTGGTTCCAACAATTCCAAGAGCAACACAGAGAACAATTTCCCTTTCTCACGGTTATTATTGCTCTTCCTGTTTCTCTCCCTCAACCGGGCTCCCAAAGCCCAGGACGGTCGGGAATCACTGTCTGCAGGGACCCTGGGTGCTGCCCTTCAATTGTCCATTAGACGCGGGCCTGTTTGGGCAGGGAGGAAACTGCTCTCTGAAAGTGAACCTGTGACCTGTGCAAAATGAATTCACTTTTCCATGGCACTAGAGGGCTATTTAGTAAATGACTTTCACTGCACAGAATTCCACCCTGGTGTCCTGGAAGACAAGACTGGTGTCACACAGGTGAGCTATTTTCTCCCTGAACAAAAGTGTTCCTACACAGAGGGTTCTGGGGGGCCCATGTGCCTGAGTCTTGTAGGCAGACTGAAGGATGTTTGGCTGAAGGTCTGCTGGGACGGGACAAGCATGGGGATTGTGTTTGGCCCCTGAATCTTCTAGACCTGAGTCAGGAGTGTTTTCTGGGGGACTCTGAAAACTGAATTCTTGACCACATTTTGATGTGGCAACATCATTGATGACCACAACAGTGGTAACAACTCCTTAGGTGGCTCCTATCAAATTCTGGCACAGCTGAGGATACTTCACACACATTATGTCAGTTTATTAATTTAGCAATAGCAATATGAGATATGTTCTGATATCATTTTATGGATGAAGAAATGAAACTTGACAGGGTTAAGCCCCATACTTAAGGTCATGCACATAGAATACGATGGAGTGAGGGTTCAAATTCATTCATTTATTCAACAAATATTGACATTCTAGGAATAGTTCTAAATGCCAGGGATGTAGCAGGGAACAAAATCCAGAAGTGAATATAGTCTATTAGAGGATGAGAAGACTAATGGAGAAAAACGGAGCCGGATGAGGAGATAGCATTTGTGTGGATGACTGTTCTATTTCATGTGGGAAGGGGTCAGGGATGTCCTCTCTAACAAGGTGACATTTAAGGACAGAGTTGAAGGAAATGTGGAAGCAAGCCATGTACATATTCCAGAGAAAAGGGAACAGTAAGTGCAAGAACCCTGTGGTGGGCGTGTGCTTGACCTGGTCAAGGACGGAGAAGACCAGTGTGACTGGAGCAGAAAGGGTGAGGGGGAAGTGGGTACTAATTGAGGTCAGACAGGTGGCCAGGTCATGTAAGGCCTTATAGGGCACTGTTAGGGCTTTGGTACTTACTCTGAAAGCCATTGGAGAGTTCTAGCAGACACATGGTATTGAGGCCTTACATTTAACTTTATTTTCATGATATAATAAAGGACATTTTAATCCAACAGTAATTCATTTCTATATTACATACTTTTAACATTTCTCTAATTTCTTAAATGTAATTAACCAATTAACCACCAGAGATTCCCAATAATGTAACAGAAAGAAGGTAATTCATAAATTTCTGTTTTTGAAACTATGAAAAATTATTAAAACATACCAGGTAGAATTCTTAACATCTTTACTTTTTCATGGTATTTGAAAGGCATTATAAAATATCATAAAAGCCCTTCAGGAAAGAAATCAAACAAAGTGACAAAGGGACTATCATACTTTACAAATGCAGTATAGTATTGTCTCTGGGGTCAGAGGCCTTACATTTTAAAAAGCTGATGTGGAGTATAGACTGTCAGGAGGCAAGGACAGAAGGTAAAATACCATCGTGAGCTCTTGTAATAATCCAAGCAAGAAATGATGTATTGAGGCCAGGATGGTGGCCATGGAGGTGATGAGAAGTGTTTGAAGGCAGAGGCTACAGGATTTGGTGATGGTTTGGATACAGGATGTGGGGAAAGGAGAGGAGTCGAGGATGATGCCGAGGTGTTTGTGCCAGGAAACCGAAAGGATGCCATTGTCATATATTGAGATAGGAAGACGGTAGGAGGAGCAGGTGGGGGAAGGGTTGGGAAGGGCAGATCAAGAGCTTGGATTTGGGCGAGTTAAGTTGGAGATGCCTAGTAGATACCCAAGTGGTGAGACTGAGTAGGTTGGTGTACATATAAGTCTGGAATTCAGGGCGGAGGTCTGAGTTGGAGATCACGAATCTGGGATTCTTGCTGTTTTCTAAACCATGAATCAGAAGAGATCACAAAGGAGTGAGTGTAAATAGAGGAGAGAAGAGGTTGGAGGCCTGAGCCCCAAGTTAGGGACATGAGATGGGCATGAACACAGGAGACAGAGAAGAACCAAGGGAGGGTGAAGTCCTGGAAACCAAGTACAAAGGTGTATCAAGGAAGAGGATGTGATCTTCTGTGAAAAAATGCTGCTGACATTTCCAGTAAGATGAGAGCTGGGAATTGACCACTGGATTCATTCATTCAACAACAACAGCAGATGAATAAATTCAGTAGAAAGGAGCTGTTTTGGCAAAGTAGAGAGGCTGAAAACCTGTTTGGAGTAGGCTCAAGAGAGATGGGAACAACAAGAGGAATTAGAAGCAGTGGATAAACAAAACAAAACAAAACAAACAAAACAAAACAAAACAACCCACCAAAACTCCTTTGAGAAATTTTGCTGTGAAGTGGAGTTTTGGGATGGCATGGGGAGCAGAGTTAAAAGATTTATTTTTTAGAAGATACTTGGTATTAGGGCAAGTTTATATGCAGATATAAACAATGTAGCCAAGAAAGGAAAAAAGTGATGCAGAAAAGATGGGGTAAATGGTAGAGCAATATCTTTGGGTGGGCAAGAAAGGAGGGGGAAATCTTGGGCACAAGGGGAGAAATTGGTCTTAGAAGTATGGATGGTTTATCCACTGAGGGAGAAGGGAGGCACAAAATAGAGGATCACATGTGTGGGTGGTAGGAGCATGTGAAAATTCTTCTCTGATTGATTCTATATTCTCAGAGAAATTGGAAGCCAAGTTGTTAACCAAGAGGGAAAATGGGGAGGAGATGTTGGAGGGTGTAAGAGAGGAGACAGGAGAAATCTAGGAGCGAGGAGAGTGAGTGGACTCAGGAAACAGACGTGGTGGCAGCATGAAAGACTGTAGATAATGGTCCTGAACTTAAGTTGGGACCTGTCAGCCTGGTTGTGTGCTTTTCTCCAGCCACATCCAGCTGGAGTGTACGAGTGTGGATGAAGGAGGGTATGAGGTTAAACTAAGGCTGTGTTTTTTTCCAGATGAATAAGAAGAAAGGAGGAAAGGGCAAGGGAATGATTACAGTGGTGAACCATAGATTCTAAGCTATGTAGAGAGGGAAGTGAGAATCTGAACAATATAAGTGGTAGGATCAATAGATTTTATCCTGGTGGGTCAAAGAGTTGTTGCAGTTGGGGTACCAGAGGGAGTGATGTAATTGGTGAATGGGCAGCAGGAGATTTAAAGTGAGATTGCAGAGAGCATGTAGTTATTGATACTGACAAGATTTAGGGCGACCATGTGACTGAGCAGTTGAGGTAGGTCAGCAGTGGTGGGGGGAAGGAACAGATCATTGGAAGAAGTGTAGGTCTAGGAACTGGAAAGCCAGAATATTGGAAGGTTCATTTCCATGGATCTTGAAATCAGTGAGTATTAAGACAGGCAGGTGCTAGTTTGTGAACTTGTAGCTAAGAGCAGTAAAGAATGAGAGTGTGACGAGGGTCTTGAGATCATGGCAGCAGGAGAGGTAGTGGACGTCTAGGCTGATAGCTGGCTGTGCAAAGCTGGGAGATTTTTAGGAGATGTGAGATGTCAGTGAGAAGCAAGCAAGTCACCCACTCCACCTCCAGGCCCTGTGAAATGATGACCGTTAGACAGAAAATAGCTCACAATGCCTGAGGGCTGAAGGGGAGGCAGCGTCCTCAGATGACAGGTGGTTTCAGATGGAGCAGGGAGGTGATGGAAATGTTTAGAAAAGATGTTGTGATGTGGGATTTTGTGGATGTGCAGTGAGCTTCAGAGGACACAGTGGGAGAGTTTCAGGAGTTGGGGAGGGGTGGGAGGGAGAATCAGAGTAGAGGATGTCTGGGATGAGGGCTGGGGTATAAGGGATGACCTGGAGTAATGCGTCTGTAGAGGCTGGCAAACGGGGATCCAGATGGTCTCTACAGCAGACAGTGATGTTGAGGCTATGAGTGTTGGTGGAGGGAGGGGGCAGGAAAGGTGTGTGGGGTCTTCCCAGGAACACACAGAGCTTTGGAGCCCCCTCTTGTCTCCTGCCAATGAGGGTGTGGGGACATGGCTGGGTGGTGGTATCCAGAGCACCTGAGCTTTTGGCCTCATTTCCATTCCTGTGGACAGAGGCCATGAACTAGGTGCCAGAGTTTGTGCTTAGCGCCGAGGACCAAAGCTGGGGTCAGTGGCTCCTGTGCCACACCATGGTGAGACTGTCACATGTGGGTGTCCTGCACAGGAGAAACAAGATCATCTAGCCACCGTCTCTCTTCATTTCTTCACTCTGCTCTCCACGGAGTTGTCTTCATTTTCAGGAAGATTCTCTCCATGCCATGGTAAAGTCAGCCTAGCAGCTCCAGCCTTGCATCCATTCATATGACCACCCCTTAGGAAAGAAATCTCTCCCCCAGTGATTCTCCAGAAAGATACCTTGGGTTCTTCTCTCTGGCCTAGCCTGGTTCATAGTCCCATTGTGGCCAAGAAGATGTGGAACTGCAACTGGCCAGGTACCCCACCCCCCCATCCTGGAGCTGGTTCACATGAACTGAGAGTGTGGGAGGATAGGTCCCTGAAGGAAAAAAATTAAATGATTTGCATCACGTTTATTTGGAGGAAATCTGAGTGAAGAGATTGACGGCTGTGGGGACAGCATGTCCAGCCTTCCTCTGTTATCCTGAACAATTCAACATCGGCCCCAGTTTTGCGTAGACGTTCAGGTGAACAAAAGCCCAGCAGTTCATCAGACCCATCCATTCATAGACGTTCAGCTGAACAAAAGCCCAGCAGTTCATCAGATCCATCCATTTTGGAAAGCAAGTTAGGCATCATCCGTTGTTAACTACCCTTTTCCAACATCAGTCAAGAGAGTCTAGGTTTTGTCACTGCTACAAATAACTACCAAAGTCTTAGTAGATTAAGCTTAATTATTGCTCATACAAAGTCCACTGTGGGTCCCGGCAGCCATCTGTCATGTGGTTCCTCAGGGACTCAGGATGCTTTGGTCTTATATGGTTTCACCACCTCAACACGAGTCCTCCCCGAGAGCATTGTACCAGGATGAGAGGAGACTGGAGAATTGGCGGGGGTGGTGGGAATGGGGGAGCTTGTCACCGTCTCTGCTTGACGTGACAGACTTCACTTCTACTCACATCTCATTGGCCAGGACTTGTCACGTGTCTGACGGGAGACACAGGGACTCCTCTTTGCTTCCATAGATACCTGTGCCCTCCTTTGTCATAACACCTGCTTTACAGTGTGGGAACTACCTGTTTAAGTGTCTGTCCTCCCCCAAAGGCCGTGGGTATCTAATTCATCTCGGTGTCTTTGGTGCCCAGTACCAGCCAGACGCATTACAGCATTAAAAAAATGTATGAATTGAATTAGTCCAACCTATTCATTTGGCATATAAACCAAATAAGACCCCTAAAGATGAATGAGCTCAGAGAGGAGAAGTGGTTGACTCAAGTTTGCATAATTAGAACCAACACAAGAACCCAGTGCAGCTGACGTTTAGTCTGCTTCCAGCCTGTGCCACCATGTATTACGTGCAGGTTGTGCATTGTAAGGGGGACACTTGGCTGAGCCCATGTCAGGCTTGGTGTCCTTGTTATAGGCTGTGCTTTCTCAGAGGAAGCAGAGGCCTTTTCTTTCTATAAAGCACTGTGTGCTGGTCAAGCCAGGTACCTTGGAGGCTGCATCTGCCTGGAGAGAGTGTCTTTTCCTGATTTGCATTAAGGTACTGAAACATAGACTGAATGTTTGTGTGCCCCTAACATTCATATGTTGAAACCTAATCTCCAATGTGATGGTATTAGGAGGTGGGACTTTGGGAGGTGATTAGAACACAAGGGTGGAGCCCTCCTGAATGGAATTAGTGGCCTTATAAAAGAGACCTCTGAGAGCTTCCTGTTTTTTTTGTTTTTGTTTTGTTTTGTTTTTTTTGCCATGTGAGGACACAACGAGAAGACAGCTGTTTAATTACCAGGAAGTGAGCCCTCATCAGACTCTGAATCTGCTGGTTCCTTGATCTTGGACTTCCCAGCCTCCAGAACTGCAATAAATATATTTCTTTTGTTTATAAGCCACCTAATCTATGGTATTTGTGTTATAGAAGCCCAAAGAGACTGAGATGTACTGTAAAGACCAGTAATGGTTCCTCTTTTGCCATGGGACATGCCTAGCACCTAATACCCTTTAATCACCCAGGGTCAGGTGACCTAGCCTCTAAGGCCCAGGAAGAGAATAATCACCCTCTGGGCTTTAAAAAATAGATCACAGATAGATGCTCTGATTCTTCACCCTTCCAGCCAGGGAGAGATGGGAAGACCCCCTTTCTCCCCCCAGCCTTGTACATTTTAAAACTTGCATAGGAACTGAATTGCTCAGCAGAACAGCTCATAGGAGGCCTCTGCCATCGCCTAGACCCACGCACCACTTTGAGCCATAAGAATGGCCAGCTTGTTCTGGATCTTTCCACATTTCTTCTTGAGAGACTTCTTGGACCAACCCCCTGTGGATCATGAATATTTTTGCCTTAATCCTTACTCCCCATCTGATAACCCCTCGCTACCTGCATGTTGCCTTATCCCTACACTGTTCTGTACATCCTAAAATATGACCCTTCTTCCATGTCTTTGCATCTGTCCAAACCCTTCCACTATGCCCTTTGGAGCTCCTGGTTTGTCTTTATCAGACATAAATTGTCATCTTTTCCCCCGAATGTTCCCTTTATCTTCTCACTCTAACTGGAACCTGGCTCTCCCTGAGGACTCTGCTTCCTCCACAGTTCTCTCAAGGAGAGACTTTGATTTCATACCGCATGGATCTGAAAGCCTGGAAAAAGGGTAAGTCTCTACCTTAGCCCCCTTTACGGCTTCTAATTAATCATTGCTCTTGCTTCTAACTTCAAAGACCTGAGCCCCTTTGAAGCACAGCATCAGATGTTACCACCTGCAGCACCTGCTTGCTGCTGTCATTCACTGACCTTAGTCCTTGGTGCTTCCAGCATCTGCTTTGCTGTCCTTATCTCTACTGCCAGTGATAATGACAATGATAGTTAGCATTTACCAAGTGCTCTCTTTTCTCCTGGAACTCTTCTAAGCTCTCTAAAAACATTATTTTATTTAACTCCTATAATACTATGAGATGGGTACTATTATCATCCTCATTCTATAGATGAGTAAGCTGAGGTGCAGAGAGTAATCAAATATCACACACAGTTAGTGACAGAGTCAGGGCTGGAAATACAGTCGGGCTCCAGAGCAAGTGCCCTTAAATACTGTGTTAAGCTATTTCCTTGTCGACGTTCCTGACAACCTTAACATCTCTGCAGATGACCCACTTGACACCCTGGCCATTCTGCTCCTTAATCTCCTTGGTTCCCCTGTTCTACCACAGCTGCCCACTCCTGCGATCTTTGCTTCAGTTACAACAGCATTATCTCCAAATATGGATTTCAAGTTCCCTCCTATCTGGCATCAACCCCTGTTTTTCTTTTTCTTTTTTTTTAAATTTTAATAAACTTTAATTAGCATACAATAGGGAATCACGAGTTGTCTTTAGTAGGAGCTTGGCCTGAGAACATGTTAGGAGGACCGATTTCCAATACTGAGCAGGTTGGATCAGAGAAGAAGAGGAAGGAATCAGAGAAACAATTCAGGAATGTGTCCCAATATTCCAGGAGCAGAAATGAGGAGGACTAAACTCAGGAATGAAATACAGGGAACAAACGCAAAAGATGTGGTGACTGAAGAATCAGTGACTTGGTCTGGTGTGACAGAAGAGACTGAGGGTATCACAGGGGAAACCCAAGTTTCCCCTGAGGGCAAATGGCCCTCAGAAGAAGAGCTAATTTGAGGGACAGTGAAATATTGTCTGGCTTTGGACAAGTTGTCAACTCCTGTTTTTCCAACCCTCTACTGAAGTGATCCCACTCCAGAAATTCCTCAGCCTCATGGAAGCCTCAAATCCAACAACTCCATTGACTCTGTATTATTTCACTTATAATAACACCCCCTGAAATCCTCATTTCCTTTTGGTGGACGATGGCAACAAGCTAGGGGAGCACTTCCTGTTTCAGTTATGTAATGCCGTGTAACAAATCACCCCAAAGCTTAGTGGTTCAAAACAACAAGCCTTTTATTCGCTCACAATCCTGTGGGTCAGAAATAGAGCAGGGCTTGATGGGATGGTTCTTCTTCTCCAAGTGGCATCAGCTGGAGTCTCTCATGAGGTTGTAGTCAGATGATGACTGAGATTGGAGTGTCCACAATGGCTTCTGTCTCATGTCTGGACCCTTGGTGGTGATGGCAGGGATCTCTCACTCTCTCTCAATTCATACTGCACTGCAAGTGTCCATCCTGGGCTTCTTTACACAGCAGTTGGATCTCAAGAGTGAGTATTGTAATTAACAAAGCTAGAAGCTGCAGAAGTTACACAGCGTCACTTCTGCTGCATTCTCTTAGTCCGAAACAAAATGTATGGTGAGCGCAGATCCAAAGGGAGGGGAAATAGACTGTGTCTCTTGTGGGTGAATGGCAAGATTACACTGCAAAAGAGCATGTGGAAAGGGGTGGGGGAAGGTTGTTGACACTATCCTTGGAAACAATTTAATTATGACACAGCATTACAATTTCTCCTTGGAATGGGCTTGTACCTCCCTTATCCTCTTTCCCTTCCTCCTTGCCTGGCAATATTCCTGAGCTGGTCAAACCCAACTATCAATTGACTCCGTGTTTGCACCTGAGTAGCTGAATGTTTCTGGAGAAAGACCACACAACTTTCTAATTATTCTCACTTTTATATTATTACCATGAGTCTCAAACGATCTCTGAAGACTTTTAGACAATCTCCACACAGTTTCCTGATGTTCACCCTTCCACTCTCCAGCAGGACCATTTCACACCTCTTCTCCTTCCTTAAATCCCCAACATCATTCTATCCCTCTAGCCCACCCTGGGGTTAACTTTACCTCACAAATTATATACACAATCAGATGAGAAGTACCTCATTTTCCCATCATCATATTCATCAACTTACAGGAATCTGCACTCACACACCTTGCCTTCCACTCTGTTGAAGTGGAAAAAGAATCACTGATGCCACCCAAGGCAAACCCTTCCAGTCGGGCATGGCATCCTTTATCCTTTCTCACCTCATTAAATACTTCATTCCTGCATCTCTCCCTCCTCTCTCTAACATCATCAACTTCTCAGTCTCTGGGGATATCTTCTTGTCTCTATTTACTCTCTTCTTCGTGATCACAAATAATCTCATGGTCTTAATACAATCCGTCCTTTGATGATTCCTAAATTATATCTCTAGCTAGGGCTTGTATATCCTGCTGCCTACTTCATGTCTCCACTTGAATGTCTAATAGGCATTTCAAAATTAACTCAGCTAAAACAGAACAATGGATGTAACCCCCTTCTCCTACCCTAAACTGCTGTTCCTCAGCTTCCCACTGGAGCAAAGCCCACCACCATCCATTCTGTTTCTTATGACAAAAATCCCACGGTCCTAACAGATTCCTCGCTTTTCTCCATCCATCCCTCCCTTCATCCATCCATCCACCCATCCACCCATCTCTCCCTCCCTCCATCCCTCCCTCCCTCCCTCCTTCCATCCCTCCATCCACCCATCCATCCTTAAGTCCTTCCACTCTACTTCCAAATATGCTGAATATGACTGTTTTACCATCTCCACTGCGATCATCCCAGTCCAAGCCACAATAACATCTTATAGCTGCCCATCCTGCCTTCACTTTCACTGGCAGCAACTTACTTTATTACTAGTTGGGTAAAGCCATCACTATGTGGTTAAAATCACAGTGAATTGCATCAGACTGCCTGATTCAAATGACAAACTAATTAAAGAGAGTGAGAGACAGCTTATTAAGGAGAATATCAGGCCATCTCACTCTCCTCCTTAAATCCCTTTAATGACTTTTCATTGTAATTGAACAAAATCAAATGGTTAATCATGGCTGAAAAGGCTCCTGCCAAACTTTCTGAACTCAGTTCCTATATTCAACCTCCCCTTTTCCTACTCCGTTCCAACCAGCTGGACTTTCTAGCCTGAGAACATGCTCCTTCCAATCTCAGCCCTTTGAATGTGATACTTCCTGCATGGCTGCTCTGAGAGCATCATTCACAACTCAGTTCAAGTCACCTCTTCCAAGAGGCCTTCTTTGATTACTGTAGGTAAAGGAGATTTCATGTGACCCTTTGTAGACTCTATATCAGATTACTCCATTTTCTTCATAGCAATCACTATCTAAAATTTGCTTATTCATCAAGTTCCAAGTTTATTGTTAATCTTCCTCACCAGAATGTTAGTTTCTTGAGGCCAAGGACTCTCTCTTGTGATTCTCGGAACCTAGACGAGGCCTGGCACAGAGTATGTATCTGTAAATATTTATTAACTAACTGGACCAATGTTTTTAATTTATTGAATAATATGAGTAATTCAAACACATGAGAAAATTTTCAAATAGCATCAAGGCATAAAATAAGTAAAATTATCCATCTGTGTGTTTTCTCAGGACACCAACCCCTTCACCCCCATCTGGTTCTCACTCCCAAGAAGTAAGTTGGTTTTGGAAGTTTGTAGAATTTATCATATTACCATCACTTCTCTCCTCTTCTTTGTCCATTTTTAAAAGTTACATTATTGTTTAAAATGTCTTCTTTTGGTTAACTTTATAACCATAAATAGCACACATAAACCACTATTTCTTGTCTTCCCATTATGGAAGAGGAGAAAATATACACAGATACTTCCTTCCCCTTTTCTCTGGCCCCTCCCCTCTTAGCTTCAGTCATTACTTTCACATGATCAAGGTTTATTACATTTATATTCTGATCTGTAACTATAATTAAGTCTTCTGTGCTTTGATGATAGGTTGGTTTCTTAAAATTGAATACTATTAAATGGCAATTGGAAATTATGATTATGTAAATATTATTCAGTGTAGAACCAAGTAGTTTGATTAGACTTGTAGAGAAGGAAAAATAATCCCAAATTACCAAACCCATGAAATGCAATGGAGAAAAATCCAATCTTCAAGGTCAAATTAATTCTCTGTTTTCCACTCCACATTCTTTTACTTGCTAAATTCACCCTGCGGTTTAATTTGCTTTGACATATGACATTTCTTGACAGCTTTGTTTTGTTTATTCCAAAATCTCTAATTGTCTTTTTTTCTGTTGATACGAAAATTATAACAATAAAAAACTTACTGAGGGCCAGGCACTAAATATTTTGCATGTATTATTTCATTGAATACCCACAATGACCTATGAAGTAGAAATTATTTTTATACCTATTTTTCAAACAAGAAAACTGAACCAAAGAGAATTTAAGTAACTGCTCAAGGTTACACACATAGTTTGTAATTTGAACCAAGCAGTCTAATTTTGGAGACTGAGATTTTAATCACTCTGTGATGTCTTTACCCAATTAGTAAGCATATCAAACTTCTTAATTACAGTGTTATTGAAGTAAATATTTTTTTCTAAATTGAAGACCTTTTGTGGGAAGGTTTCTGACATCCTGTTTCAATTTAAACTTTCAGGTTTAGTACTGCTGCATAGTTGTCATCTTGACATTTTTTATTTTATTGTACTTCTGGTTTGGTCCATGTCTTCCTCTTTCTTTTATTTCACTTAAATTTTTGCTGGCATGCAATGACAGGTAAGTTCTTCAGAATGGGTAACTGGAAAGTAAAATTTCTGAGTCATTGTATGTTTAAAAAGTTCTTGCACTATGTTGCCCTCACACTTGACTGATAGTTTGGCTGGTTATAAATTTAGGTTGGAAATAATCTATCAAAACTTTGTCAGTATTGCTCCACTATCTTCCAGCATCCAGTATAGTTGATGAGAAGTTTTATGCCAGTTGTTTTGAAGATATTTTCCCCCCTCTGGAAGTTTTCTGTTCTTTTTATCTTTGATGTTTCAAAATTTTATAAGAATATGTTTAGGTGTGGGCCTTTTTGTTCAGTAATTGGTACATCCCAGACCTGTGCTTCCTTCTACTCTAGGAAATTTTCTTCTATGATTTATTTGATGATTTTCTTCTCTCCAGTTCTTTTTTTCCCCCTCTCCTTCTAGAACTCCTGTTGGATTGGTGTTGGAATCCTCAGAATGAAGTTAAATCTACCATGTTGCTTAAGTTTTTCTCTTTTTTTTCTTTAAAAATTTTTTCCTTCTTTCCTTTCTTGTTTCTTTATAATGTACAATCTTTCTTTGACTTTGTCTTCTAGCCCTTCTATGATTTTTCTTTTGACAATTAGTTCTTTAATTTCTGAAAGGTTGTAGTTGTCTCTGCACATGTTCAAGTGTCCTGTTCAATTTTGATGGATGTGGTGTCTTTTTGAATCTGTCCATGTATCCTTGGTAATCAGTTGCTCTGCTTACCTTAGAGTTTCTTTCATGTTGTTGATTTCCTTAACTGTTTGCTGAGCCTTGGCTGCTTATTTCTCTTTGTAATTAAAGGATTAGATTTTCTACTATGGGCCACTAAGGTAAGTTTCTTCTGGAGCTGATTAGATCTGTTTCTACAACTGATATCATCCTTCTCTTTCAAAAAAAATGTCTGAGTTACTCATCCTCCGGGGTCAGTATATAACCCGTTGTATTTTTATCCAGCTGAAGCCAGAATAAAGTGAGTCTTGTGGGAAGATTTAAGAGAAAAAGACATAAAAAGTCAATGTGTGGCTTGAGGGATAGATGTGCAGAAGGGGAGTCTGTCTGATAAGTGGAGGTTCTGGCATGGGTTAGTATTTAATGTGGCTGATTGTGTACAAGGGAACCTTAGAGGGTTTTTTTGCTTTGTTTTGTTTCTTTAAAGAAAATTTTTTTAGAGCAGTTTAAGGTTCATAGCAAAATTGAGGGAGAGTTACAGAGGTTTCCCATATACCCCTTCTCTCCTTACATGTGTAGCCTCCTCCATGATCCACACCTCCCACCAGAGTGGTACATTTGTTACAACTGATGAACTTACACTGACACATCGTTATCACCCAAAGTCCATAGTTTACATTATGGTTCATTCTTTGTGGTGTACATTCTGTGGGTTTGGACAAATGTGTAATGACATGTACCCATTATTCTAGTATCATACAGAGCATTTTCACTGCCCTAAAAATCCTCTGTGCGCCACGTATTCATCACTCCCTCCCCCCAACCTCTGGCAACCACTGATCTTTTTATTTTCTCCATAGTTTTGCATTTTCCAGAATGTTACGTTGTTGGAATCATATAGTAGCCTTTTCAGACTGGCCTCTTTCACTTAGTAATATACATTTAAGGTCCCTCCATGTCTTTTCATGACTTGAGAGCTCATTTCTTTTTAGGACTGAATAATATTCCTCGTCTGGATGTACCACAGTTTATTTATACATTCAACTATTGAAGGACATGTTGTTTGCTTCAATTTAGAGGATTTTTGATGGTTGTGAGTTATTTCTCCCCTTCTCAAAACTCAGAAATCAGAACCGTCTCCTCCAGCCCCTGGGCACCTACAAAGTCACTTCCCAGCCATAACCATTAACAGCACAGCAGACCTCTAGGACTCAGAATATAGAGCCACTGTTTAAATCTATATTGTCTAGAGAAGGGGATGGGCATGCTACCCCTGGACCAGCTCTGGCCTCTTCCTAACTTGGTATTCTGTATTATTTTACTAATAACATTTTTTCTCTTGTGAATATAAGATCATTGTGAAAAATTTGAAAAATTCAGAATTTAAAATATTAAATATCACTCAATATTCTACCACCCAGAGAAAAGGTTACAAATTCACTGTATACCTTTCCAGTTTTTTGAGAAATAGATAGCATACGATGTACATAGTTTGTATTTGACTTTAGAAAAATTTATAGTTTATGTCTTTAAATATGCTTCAAAACATGATCCTTGATGTTGCATGATATTTATCACATGGCTACAGTACAGTTTATTTGCCTATTCTTTACTTTTGATTTTTGGAGCATTTCTAGATTTTCTATTATGAGTCATACTATGAGAAATATCCTTGTTCATAAAGCTCCTCCCGCCCCCCATCTCTTAGTTCCTTGGATTAATTCTTAGGATGGCAGATATAGGCCAAAGTGTTTCAGCACATTTTAAAGCTTTTGGTACATACTGCCAAATTGTCCATCTGTTGAGATAGTATCAATGAATACATTTTTTTGTTAGTATGTAAGAATTCCCTAACATCTAAACTTGATGTTATCTTTTAAAAAAAGAGAATGGGAAAAAAGATTTTCTATCAGCATGTTAGAAGAACATGTTTTTCAATGTTCTTTTGTGTTTTTTTGATTCTTACCAAAATTAAATATGTCTATCTATCCTATTTGCATTTCTTCTTTTGTAACTTTTCCTGCTCAGATCTTTTTGCCTATTTTTCTGTTAGTGTGTCTCTCTTCTATTATTTATAAGACTTTTATGGATTAAGAATTCTTCTCTTCTATATATATGTATATGGAAGAGAAGAATTCTTGAATATATGTATGTGTATACATATATGTATATATATTCAAACAATTTTTTTAGTCTCTGAATTTCTTTTTAGTTTTGTTTAGGCCTTTTTTTGAATAGAGAAGTTTTAAGTTTTTTGCATGAATCCTTTCTCTTATGGGTTTACTTCTTTGGCACTTTTGAAATTTAAATCTTTAAACCATCTGGAATTTACCTTTCTGCAAGCGTGATAGAGAGATCTAACGTTATTGTTTTGCTAAACATATGGCCAACTGTACCAGCACCATCCACCAAATAATATTTTATTTATCCACCAAATAGAAATGTTATTTTTGAAATATACTTAATTCTTACATACTTTGGGATCTGCTTCAAGGATATCAATTCTTTCCTACCACTGTATCTGCTTACTGAAGTGCTACTACACTGTTCTAATTGCTGTATTTTTACAGTATATTCTTATAAGTGGTAGTGAATATTCCAATGACTTGCCTTTCTCAAATATTTAAAAGCAATTCTTGCCTACTTATTCTTTCATAAGAACTTCAGAATAATTTAATCACACTCTTTCCTATCCCCAGTGAACTTAATCTAATGTGTTAAGCCTATAAATTAATTTGAAGAGAAGTAGCGTCTTCTCATTACCCAGGCTTCCTTTCCCAACATGATCTATCTTCTCATTTATTCAAATAGCTAACTTGTTGTTATATTCAGTAAATTATCTACAGTGTAATATCTTTGATAAACCCATAAAATCATGAAGAAACGTGATTTGACCCAAGCGGTCCTGGAACAGAAATCAGGAAACTTGGATTCCTGCTCCAGCCCTGCCACCAATTGGCTGTGTAAACCTGGATGATGAGCATCTTTGGGGCTCTGTGTTTTCACCTGTAAAATGAGGAAGTCTTGATAAAGACTTCTCTAAGATCTCTCCAGCAACAGCATCTGTGATTCCATGAATCATGATGCAAAATTTGTACAGCAAGTGGTCCCCCACCAGAAGAATGTTACTCTAGCTCCCTGCACTGGCATCATAGGTGTGCACAGAACTCTGAACACATCCACCCACCATTCCTTACATGAAAGTCAGTAAGAAAGAGAAGAACTGTGCACACTATGGAATTAGTTTCATTTCTTACATTTTCTAGCTTTCAGTGCTGTGATAAAAACAAATTTAAAACCACCTTACCAGGCCATTGTTGCTGTTCCAAAGCAGGGTTGAGATGTGAGCTCTCAGTGGGAGGAGGGGGGCCTCATGGAGGGGCATGGAGCCGTGGGCACTGTTACCATTTTGCAAAGCTCCAGGGAAGCGAAACAAAAGAAATGGAGCTGCTTTGAAGGTCCCTGCCAAGCTCTTCTTAAGAGCAACGGGATTAGGAGGAAAATGAGGCTTCTAAGAGCATGACCAAGCATTTAATACCCCCTGGAACCCACAAAACAAAAGCACAGTCATCTTTATCTCACCAGTAAAAAGAAAACACGAAGGACAGTGGCTTTGCTTGATCTCATTAATTGTATTATAAAGTTTTTATGGAAATTCTACTGCAACGAAGTGACCAAAGCTTTATGGCCAGGACAGAATAACTCAGAGCAAAGCTACAGGTCCACCCAAGATCCTTCATCCCTAGAAAAATGGGGCTTAATTTCCACATCATAAATGGTTTGAATCTGCACAACTTTTCCTATTGCTTTTGAAAACAATTCAGTTTCAAGAACAATGGAACATTGAGCTCAGTTTGGTGATGGCCATTAATAGTTCTCATGTAGAAGGATATTTTGGAAAGCTCTTTTTTTCCCATTGTCACAAAAAAATGAACTGGTGATGCCTAAGCCAGCACTAGAAGAAGAGCTTAATATATTGGCAGATAAAAACACAGCACATACTGAAGGAATGTATTATGGACGTAAGCTATAAAAATGTTTTCAATTTCTTTTGGTGTTAAGCTACAGTGTAAGAAACTAGTCAATTTCTGGAGACTCACTTGAGGCAATTTGCATGTAGAATGTTTATTGCAGGATGGCAGCTGTGACTATGAATAAATGCAGCCAGTTCTTGTGAACGTTGCCTCCCATCTCTGTCCAGGCTACCAGCATCTGGAAGTTGTGACCACGCAGCATTAAGAAAAATGATTCAAGGGACTGAGAGACAGTGTTCAAAGTTTATATAATTTTAACTTAATTTGCAGCTAATTGATGTAGTCCTTTATGAGGTTTCTGTGAGTCCTCTTAAGGAACTCTTCCAACATCAAGAGAAATAAATGTTTTCTCCCAACTCCAGAACCTTCCTTTTCTTTTCCTTTGTTCTGTTTTTAAAAGGATAAATTCACCCTGTCGGTACACAATGAGATCCTGTCCCTTTTCTCTTTGGAAAATAGCTTACTGCGAAGCCTCCTTTACAACTGGATTCTGGGGAAGCATTTAATTACACACCAAGGAAGGAAGGTGCTCATGTGGATAAAAGAATGATGAAAATGCTATGAAAAGTGACAAGGATTGAAAGAGAGGATAATATGCCAAATTATAAAACCAAACAGACAAACGTCTTTGACTTCATTCTAGACCTAAGAAAGAGGGAGTGTTTACAAACCATCCTGCAAACAGAAGGCTTGTTTTCCCTGGGAGCCCTGGGAAAGGAAGGGGGTGGAGGCAGCAGAGCCAGCCCACAGGTTGCAGCTCCTGGGAATTTCTCGCTCCAGATGCAGTGAGGGCAATGGACCAGCTCCACTTCCTCTTCCGGTTGCCTTTGAGGTCTGGTCCTAATGCTGAGGAGCCCGCGAGCTCCACGCCAGCCTCTCTTCCCGCTGCCCTGCACAGGCTCCCAGTGTTTCTCAAGAGCAAATGTCACCAACGGAGGTTGGCCTTCCATGACCTGCAGGTCTAACTCAGCTCTCCCAGTTGTATTTGCTCGTGGCATCCTGTGGGTTTCCTTCCCGGCTCTCACAGCCGTCTGTAAATGTGCGTTGACTTGTGTGCTTAATGGTTTCTCTGGCCAGGTTGTACATCCCCGTCAGGGCTCCGCTGGGCTCCCCAGCACCTGGAACAGGCTTGGCACACAGCAAGTGCCCAGTATATCCTCGGTGACCAATGAGCGAACTTTGTGGTTTTCCGAGGAGGATTCATCTCCACTCCCGTCCCTGCCTTGTCCTGGCAGAATTCTCCAACAGCTTGATTTCCATCTGTCTCCTTTTTACTTTCTCACTCCCTTCCTCTGTCCTTCCCTCCTTCCCCTATTCATTTGTAACAACTTTATTGGTTTCCTTGTTTTTTCTCCCATACAGCTCTAGAAGGAAACAGATGGGTAGAGGATTTCGGATGAATACTGAATATCACATCCCCATTGATGAGATCATTTTGGAATTTTCTAAAAGTACTCTTTGTGGTTACGTGGCCAGGGAGAAAATATCCCTGGGTTTTTGAGAGTGGGGATGCTTCTGCCAGGTTTACGTCATTATTAAAGAGACAAAGACTCATCAGGATAAAGCTGCTGGAAAGTTTCTTTCTTTCTTTAGCAGTAGAGCCTATTCAATAAATAGCACTCACCTGGAGGTACGCTGGATGAGAGCTCCTTCTTTTGTGTGTGTGTGTGTGTTTATGTGTAATTACTTGTCACTGTATCTAAATGTCATATCTGGGAGAAATTATCTTCCTTTAGACATTTCCAATAGCATCCGCTTTGGGACTGCCAATAGGAGATTACTCGGCCCCAGAAAGAAGATTTTTAATGGCTCATATTAATAGCATATGATTTTCCTCCTCCCTTTAAAAAATGTGGGCAAATGTGTCAGAAAGGCAATGTCGTGCCTTGACCATATGAAAGACGTTCCAGGTATTATTGCCTGCTTGTTACATTTGATTATCTCATCCCTTACTCTCCAGAAAATGAAGTGCATACGGACTTGGCTCCTTCAGAGAGGCAATCTCAACTTTGTCAGGGTTAAGCCCATCGGTTGGGTGTTGAGCCGTCTCTAGCATTGATACTACAAGCTGGGTTGTTAGATTCAAAGAGCAAGTGGACACTGCCATGGTACTTGGTGGCTAAATGCCCTCTCTTCCCAGTGATGTCCACAGCAGTTTGACTCTAGGTCAACCACCTCTCTCTCCCACCTTCATCTCAGCTTGAGAAAGGCTGCCCTTGGTGCAAAGCTGCAGCGAGTCTCGAGTCTCGACATTTCAGGGAAGACAGGGAGATCTGTCGGTAACCTAGCAACGTGGCGACATAAGCATCCGTGTGCTGTTTAGTTTTTCAAATAATGAAATGATAGTCGCAACATTTTGCATTTAAACAGCACAGTCTCCAAAGACCTTACAGACTGTTGTAAATAGAGAACAGGAGTCACAAGAACCTGCTCTTCTGGAGATGGTTAGCTCTGTTTTACAGATGGCTAAGCTAGAGCAAACACAGCACAAGAGTCCATTTTACATGAGCGGCAGAACTAGCTAGGAAGCATGCAGAACTTCCAACCAATGGAAAATGCTAAAGAAAAGGATCTGTAAACCAGCTCATGTTTTCTCATTAAACTTTTCAACTCCTAGGGAGCAGAGAATGTGTTCTTCATATATTTTGAAAAGTAATTGCCTTACTGATTGCTAAATGGTAGATGAAGTCAGTGGGTAGGTGGTCTGCCTTGCAGCCTCACTGCTGAAAAAAGAATCAGCTCTAGGAAGGGTTTGCAAGATGTTGTTAGTTTTCTAAACTTGTGGTTATTCTGGGATTGTTTTCTGAAAATGAAATTTATTTCTGATCCGAAGGCAGATGCTGTTATTTATCTACTCCTTTTTTGCTAACAGTGTGGTTTTTAAAAATTGGCACAATTTTTTTTTATCATACTCCTTCCTTTGAGAGATAGGGTCTTTGTAATTTCTCCTTGAGTCTGGTGGGCTTATGACTGATTCAACCAATAGACTTTTGTGGAAGTTATGCTAGATGACTTTCTAGGCTGATTCATAAAAGGCGATGATACAGCTTCCCTCCTGTTCACTGGAACATTCACATTGGGAGCTCAGGAAGCCATGAAAGAAGTCCAGCTACGATGAGGCCGCCATGCTGTGTGGAGACCCAAGTCGCACCGTGGGGCTATGTGTAGGCCTTCTGGTTGACCACACCCCCCAGCTGAGCTCAGACCTCCAGTCATTCCCGCCCGGGCACCAGATATTTGAGTGAAGAAGCCTGCAGATAATTATGCTGCCCACCACCCCACTCTGGCCATTCTCATTGTCCCATCTGAAATCCCAGACCTTGTGAAACATAGTAGCCATCCTTTCTGTACCTTTCTAAATTATCAGTGAGAATGATTAACTCATCATTATTTTATGCCACTGCGTTTAAGGAAGTTGGTTAAGCAACAGTAATAACCAGAACACTCAGAACCCCTGTCGTCCACCCTCCTTTGCAAGTTTATGTCCTGAAGGAGAGGCTGTGGCCCTTTCTTGACTCCTGAGGGTGAGTATTTATTTGTCTAAGGCAACTGTGGCCATCTCATTTCTCTTACTACGTGTTTAGGTTGGGTATGGTCAGGAGATGCAATTCTGGTCAATTAAGTGAGTAGAAGAGTTTGCTGGGGCTGCTTTTGGGAAAATTTCCCTTCTTCTCCATAAGATTTGAAGGACAGACTGGTTCTCCCTGCTACCTTTGGATGCTGTTGTCTGCACATGACGCCTACACCCGTGGTACCCATCCTAGGACCATCAGGAGAGCAAAGAGGACAAGCCACACACTGAAGGGGACAGGTCAAAGAGAAGGATGGAGAATCTACGTCCTTGATGAGGCTCAACACTGATGACGCCCAATCCTGGAACTACCTCTGCTTTTGCACTTGTTACGCTGACATTTTCCTCGTTGTTTAAGCCTGTTTGTGTTGGGCTTTCTGAGAGCTTCAGCCACAGATTTCACATTTCAGAGCATAGGTTCTGGTCCTAAAGATCTAGATTCAAATTTTGGTTCTGCCACTTATTAGCTGTCAAACTTTGAGTTGTTCTCTGTTTTCTTAGGCTAAAAAAGATTTTCATCACTGAATTCTTGCAAAAATAAAATCAGTAACGCAGTAGGTGCTTATTGAGGGCCTGCTGTGTGCCAGGCGCCATTCTCAGCTCTGGGGAAATGGCTTTGTATCAGACAGATAAGCTTCCAACCCTCATTGTGGCTACATTCGTGTGAGGGAGATAGATCATAAATGAGGACATAAACAAGATAATCTCAGGTAGAGGCAAGCACGATAAAGCTAACATAAGATGAGGTCTGCAGAATGCTTAGCACTGGGCCTGGCACAGTGCAAGCAATCTGTAGTGCCATCTATTACCTTTATCATTCAAGTTAATAAATAGTATTGAAATCGCCATTAGGGAAAGTAAGTGCGCATGAGTGAACTTTGATTTTGGTCTGAGGATTATAGAAACATGAAGGTTGTTTGTTCCCCCTCCCCCATTTCCATCCATTAGGATTCAGTGTGTAAGGCTTTCTCTGCAATGCACTGGCCTGAATTTTTACCCTTCAGGATCTTGCAATTGGCTCTTCCTGGGTGCTGCCCCTCCCCAAGTGAGCTGAGGAGAGATGTGTGGTTGGTGGGAGAGCTCTACGGACAGTCCCCCGCTGGCTCTCTTCTGACCCTTGGGCAGCCAGGGCTACTGAAGTATGTCAGATGGAGGTGGCCAAGTGCCAGCATGTTCCCCTCCACGGTTGTCCCCTGCCTCAGGTCTCCCAGCCCTGCAAAGTGGTTAGATGGGTAACACTGGCTCCTAGAGTCCACACTGAGGCTGTGCATTGGAAGGCATGAGGGCTTGGCTTGTGATGAGGCTTGTTTAGACTTTAGAGCAGCAGTTCTGTGTAAGTACCCCACGCTAACTGATTGTGCCACTGGAGCTCCTAGAGCAGCAGTTTTCATTCTGAGTATCCCAAATACCTAGAAATTGGAGAATAATGACAGAAACAACGCAGTATGGATTTTTGGTAGGGACCTACGGGCCAGGCATTTGTGAACTATTTTTAAGTTATAGTGGTGTCTAAGAAAGATTAATGTACGAAATGTCCTGATTCCCAGCTCCAAGTGGCAGAGCAAATTCTCTCATAAGATGGCCCGCTGCTAATCCCCTTCAGTGACAGAGGCTGGACCATGTTTTTTGCACTGTCTTATTTCTCTGTTAAGGCATCCAACTACTCCTGTTTGCTTTCTCCCTAATATTCACAGCATGTCAATGCTAAATAGTGCTGAAAAGCAGTTTTGAAACCTACCCACACCTCCAGCTGAGAGATTTAGTTGAAGGGTTCTCTGCCCGTGTGTTTCGAAACATTGCTTATGCCATGCACTGCCTTGACCCTGGTTATCCCGAAGAATATCCCCTTCTCACGTTTCAGCTTGCTGAGCCGGGTTGGAATTCAATCTGGCTCTCTTGCCAGGCAGTGCTTCAGACCTGACTGAGGTCTTCAGGCTGCTGCTGTCAAGTGTGGAGAAGAAAAACAAGTCACGTCTGCCCAGCCCTGTCTGCTGGGCTCCTGAGAACGGCAGCTGTGTAGCCCTGGTGTCCTGAGTGATGGGCCACGACCACTCAACTGTGCAGAGTCTCGCCTCTGAAAATGCACATGCAGCCCTTTCTTTTTGTGTGTGCATTTGCAGCTGCTCACTGAGGCATTTCCCTGGAGCTCAGGATAGTGCATTTTTTGTTTAAAGGGGATTTTTGGTTTCAAGCGCTTCTTGCAGTCTTGTGGAGGAAACCTGTTGAATCACTGTGGGTGGCCAAATGCAGGGGCCAGAGGTGGCATCTGATGGTGTTTCTGATGGAGGGGCCACCGACAGTTCCAGCCTTAGGCCTCTGCAAAGGGGTGAGGAGGTCTTATTAAGAAGGGGTGTAGGTAAGTAGTTGCCTTCTGGGACCCTACCTGTCATCCCACATTTTCCATCTCCTCTTTTGGTTATAGAGAAAATCCCTGGGCTCTTAGACAGACCTAGGTTTGAAAGCCGAACTTGCCATCTAGATACAGTTTGACCTTAGGTAATACGCTTAACCTCTCTGAGTCTGGTTTTTTTTTTTTTTACCTATGTTAATGAAAATAATGTTTAACTCACAGGATTGATGGAAGAATTAGATGAGCTCACTGCATAGCACGGGGCTCAATAAATGTCTCATTTTAGATGTCCTCTTTGAAAATACAAGTGTCACATCAAGGATTCCTACAATACAATGAGTGCTTATCAATGAGCACTCACTCAACACTTAACGATAATTAAAACAAGGATTGGCAGGAATTAAGTGGAGAGGGTCAAAGGGGAGAGAGAGAATCTCGTAGGAAATGGGTAATAGCACCAAAGACGTTGATTTTCTCACCTCACAGCTTTCCTGGATGCCAGGTCTTTTATGGAAAGCTAGTATATATATATATATAATATATTATGTATGTTAAAATCAGTTCTAAGGTATATATATATATACATAGTATATATAATATGTATATATATTATACATATTTTAAAATCAATTCTAAGGTACACATTTTAAAAAGTTAATATCTCTGAGTTTTGAATCCATTTGACAATTTATGACATTTATAATTACAATTTTTTTATGGTATATGAAATAACATATCTCGTAATTTATGGCATCTTAGTTTGGATGAATAGGGTAATACTTTTTATAAACAACAATAGTTTCAGGAATCTAGGGCCTTCTTTAGGATCTCTTAGAACTGCACTGCCCAAAACTGTAGCCACTAGCCCCATGTGGGTTTTGAGCACCTGAAGTGTGGCTAGTCCAAATGACGATGTGCTGTAGCACAAAATACTCACCAGAGTCTGAAGACTTCTGTATGGAAAAAAATAATGCTAAGCTATCTCCTTAATACTTTTCTGTTGATTACATGTTGGAATGATAATATTTTGGCTATATTGGATTAAATAAACTATATTATTAAAGTTGATTTCATCTGTTTCTTTTTCCTTTTGTAAGGCTACTAGAAACTGTAAATTTCCATATGCAGCTCATGTTTTTTTCTCCTGGAAAGTGCTGCCTTAGAACAAAGATCTCAGAGTTGGTCTGCTGTGACCACCCGGTAGAAGCTGGATGGGCTTCAACCCCAAATTTGGTTCAGATGTTGACACTGATTATGCCACATAACAAGAGGGTACGAAAAGGTTTGCTACTCACAAAATGAGGCTTTCTGGGGAGAACAGTGTAGGTCCTAGGCAGTTCCAAAAATACCCTGAGAGCTGAGGGATAGGAGACTGGCTTGGGGTTTTTATGGCTGTTCGGGAATGGGACTGGGGTGAGGGTTCCCATGTGCTGGCAGAGGCTTGAGTGACTAGAAAGTCCCTGGAGGGAACATCTGGGCTTTCTTTTCAGCTTTTCCAGATGTGGGGCAGAAGGGGAAGAGGGAGGGTGAGGTTAAAAGCTGTCAATTCCAACTGCTGATCATAAAAGAGTCAGACTTATTACATGATCTAATCCTGTGCCTTCATTTTACCAATGAGGACTCAGACACAGAAAGGGAAGGTGACTTGCCAAAGGTCACACAGCCAGCTAGTGGCAATGCTGGTGCCGGAATCCAGGCCTCTGGAGACCAGAGATTTTTCCTCCCCTTCACAGCACCTGGTGGAAAGTCTTCTTGGAGGACAAGGAAATTCTTTCTCCAGGGGACAACAGTCTCCACGTTTTGTGGATCTGTTGGGAAGAAAGAAGTGCTGAAGGATGGCGGTCAGGCTCAGCATCAACCACCTGGGACTCTCTCTCTCTCTCTCTCTCTCTCTCCCTCTCTCGCTAGGGCAGCTCCAGGCCAACTTGCCTGATGTTTGCTGACAAGCTGGCTCAGGAAAGTGACTTGAAAAGTAAATACTAACTCAACCTAAAATGAAAAGGAAATCAAGAGCTGAAAAGGAAAACAAAAGAGAAAACCCCCCAAAAAACAAACAAATCTGTGAGAACAGAGTAGGCATTGTGTACTCACTTTTTTGGATGTTAAAGTGGCTTTGAATCAAGCCAGAAAGCTCTCACACCTACATTCTATGCGGATTAAAAACTTCCACGAGAGGTTATGAGTCCAGGGACAGAGGGTTCCCATTGCAGGTGCAGAGCTTAAATGCTTTACAAAGGAAAGGAAATAAGCTCATTGGGGTTTGTTTGAATACTTCCAGGAGAGTCGTTTCAAGTTGACAGCATGCATTTTGGAAGCCCGAGTACTTAAAAACACACTTGAGAAGGAACTGGTTTTAAAATCTGAAACTTTGCCTGGTTCTTGGTTTCTCTGAAGCGTCAGTAGTTTTGTGTTTTCTATTTATTGTATCACACAAAAATCAGTCTGAATTTGTTTTGATTTTTTTGATTTTCTCCTACCCAGGGAAATTGAGCTACCTTCTCAGTGGAAATAAGTTTGCATAAAGTCTCCAATAATGACCAGTTTCAGCTGACACTCGATGGGACCCTGGAATACGCTCTCTCTGCTGCCTTCCAGGAAGAACAAAGGGTAGAAGAGTTTGATTGAGAAGCAGATAAAGAGCTCCTCCTGTGTCATGGTCAACCAAGAGAATTTCATCCCTATTTGTGTGTAGGGTCAGCCTACAATTGTCTGGCAAATGAGACATGATGGATAGAAAAATGTGACAGCTGTGGATGATACCCAATTACTTATATTTAGCTTTGAACTGTCTTTTGTTGGGTTGTGTCTTTTGAATATGGGGAATTTTATGGTTATAGCAATACCAGCATATATCAAATTATATATTCTATGCCTACCCTGAGGAAATAACTTGTGATATTGTCTCTATTGATTCTATTATTTACTATCTGAAGGGCATTTTTTTGCTTGGAGAGGAATACTCGCTACTACCTATCTTTCCTTTCATGCTCAATTTATTAATTTTTTGGACTTTATAAAACAATAAGCATTCACATAATTAAATAATTAATATTCTTCTAAATATTTGCATGCTTTTCAACACAACTAATAAGTCAAAATTTAGGAGTTTGAGAAGATATTCCTCCCCCCCGCACAAACTTAGAAAATTATCTGATTAAATGTTTTCACACAGTAAATCTTTACAAGTCCTATGTACCAAGATTCTCCTAAATGCTCTAAACACCCAAGAGGGAGGTAAAACACACAGAATATCACAATGATTGCAGCCCTTATTCTTGTACTTACACTATTGATTGCAATGTTTTATTGTTTCTATCCAAATCTGTATCCTCATTCGCATCTGTATTCTTATACTTTCCCAGGGTGGCAGTAAGTGTACCAGACCAACTTAGATGCCAAGTTCTGGGATGCATCAGCAGATTCTTGGTCTGGATGTAGGACCAAGTTCGAGATGATTTAAGCCAGAACCCTGGTCAATGGCCCTGGCTGGGTCCACTTTTTAATTGCTTCTCTTGTTAGTCATGAGATTTTAGATTTCTGAGGCTTTTAGGCTTTTGATATTTGTTCTTTCTCACTATCCTGCCATTATTGTATGTTGGCCAGGTCTTTCGGTCTTATTGGAACGTAGTTATGCATTCCTAGAATCTCATTCTTATTAATAAATGCATTTAGAAGATTAGGTTTGTATGGTAAGTTCTCTTCTTTGGGTTACATATTGGATGCTGTGATGTGCCTTCCAGCTCCTTCCCTGAGGACTGGGGCACTCATTTCCCAGTGGGTAGGCGTGTTGCCTGCTGACGGCTCAGCAGAAACTGTCCTTGGGCAAAGGGAGCTGCCTTGCCCCAAAGACAGGTTGGTGTAGTGGTACAAATGCTGATCCCCTTGCTTCAATATTCTAAATCTTCAATATGGGAGCCATTCCAGTCTTGGAGCTCCGCGTGGGCTTGGCTTAGGCTTAGCTGCCATGCATCACAATTCAACTCCCCCCACCCCATTTGGCTTTCCTCACTTGCTTACAGGAGTCTTTTCCAACAAGACACCCTAACAAACCTCTATTTCAGAGTTTGTTTCCAGGAAGCCCACCTACAAATGTTTGTGCCAAGCATAGTCCTAGCAAGCGGCATCCAAAGTAGAATTTTGGAGCTGGATCACTGATCAGGTGGCAATGAGGACCCCATCATTGGTGGTAGCCCCCTGATATGCGGTGCAATTGCTAAAATGTCCCTGCTCGTGAACCGGGATGGGGTACTGGTGGAAGGGAATTCACTGGCAGGTGCAACACCTCAGCAGTCGAGAGGTTCAGGGAAAGTAAACTTTTTTAGGATTATGGAATTAGATGGTGGTTGGTTGGAGAGAAAGAAAGGCTGAAGGTGATTAATCACCAATTTCAGATGAAGTGTGAAAAGCAGAGCCAGCCCGCATGTCTGGCAGCATGTGAAGAGACTCTCATTTCCTGCAGCCAAAGGGCAGAAAACAGTCAACATCAAATCTAGGACTTCATTATAAGAGTGATGGTGCTCCAGAAGAGGTTGAATTCTTACACATGGCAAGTCTGCCACCCCAAGTTTAGGGTTCTGATGAGAAAGGTGTGGGACTCTGAGACTTGGAATGGGGCCATCTGGGTTGACATAATTAAACTCAGTCCCTGGAGTCCCCCAAAGTCTCTGAGCTTGTAGAAATGGTCAGAGCCCTCACTATTAAAGACTAGTGTACTCCTTTCCTGAAGACAAGGAGGAAGTCTCTGCCTTGGAAAACAATACATCAGCCATGCCCGCCATCCCCAGGATCTATCTCCACCTCTTCTCTAGACCAGTAACTAGAGTTAAGCCACAGTATAACCTGGCCAGAGAAGTGCTGGGTCTGCTAAGGGAGGAGAGGGAACAGCAGTACCTGGGCAGCACGTGGTTCCCAGAACTGGGAGAGTATGAATGGGAGGCCGGATCAAGTGCGGGTGAAGGTGAAGAGGAAATACAAGGTTGGTCAAAGGGGAGTTTATGGATATGGGAACACCCTCACAGGATACATGATTTAACACCTTGGCAAGGACCCTGGGGGATGAGGCGGACACGCTGCTAGCACATTGCTCTTAGAAGCTTAGAGAAGGTGACGGTCTACACTAGGTGAAGTAGAAATTCCAGAACTGTGGCAGATGGTGGAAGGGATCAAAGGCTCAGAGAATTGAGGATGCTAGAGAGAATACACTAAGGAAGGATAAAAAGTTCCCAATTAACTTTCTGGCGTTCCATGCGAAAGCCAGAAGAATAAGGTCAGAAGGATACCAGCCTCACCGAGCAGCTCAGTGGTGGCTGTGTTCTGAAGGCCAGGGCTAACACAAGGTGACGCTGTTATAGCACCTAGTTTGGTGACAGCAATGGGGCTGATAGGATCCACAGGACTTCACTCTCAGAAGTGAGAAGGGCACAATAATCATAATTAATGGCAAGATGAAAGTGGCAGCCAGAAAACCTGACCCACTGAGACCTATGGAGGTGGTTAGTAAAATGTAGCATCGCTGCAGGTGAGATAAACAGGCAGCCACAAAGGATTGCTCAATCCATACAATCAAAAGACATCAAGGCTAGATGATCAGGAAGTTGAGGGAACTAATCTAATAAAAATTCATGATGTCCCTTGTCTAGTTTCCAGGCCTGAGCCAGTTTTTGGACTTGGAATTTTTCGACTGAAAGAGAGGTAGAGTCCCTAGGAGGAAGGACCCTGCAACACCATGGCAAGGGAATATGATATAATTCCTCTGGGTAATGATGCCCCAGAGGGCATTCCAATCATTTACTCAGTTAATGGTACACTGGATAAAGGGGAATACTCAAACATTTCAAAGACTGTTGGCAACAGAGTTGATATTAGCACCTGGGGTCCCTTCCTCTTCAATAGCATAGTCTAACTCACAGAGTACATTGAGTTCATGGACTCATCCAGAGGTCTTTCCCTGGAACAGACATACTCGGTAGTTTGCAGAACCGCCATATTTATTCCTTGGTTCTAAGCTAAGAGATACCGTAGTGGAAAAGGCCAAGTGGAAGACTTCGCCACAGCTGCTCTCCTCCTAATGGTCAATCAGGCAGTAACTTTGGTGGCCCTGAATGCACCACCCCTCCCAGTATTCACAGCTTTGAGTTGTCCCCTCCAACACTGAGTCTGAGCTTGGGAAAATGGGTATGAGCAGGCATGATGCAAGCAAAGGCTTGATAAGAGTTTGCACATAAGGGCTTGTCTTCTTGGAATGCTTGCTCTTGGGATTGGCTGCCATGTAAAGATGCTCTAGGTAGCTACGTGAAGAGATGATGTGGACTGCCAACCACCTCTGCTAAGATGCCAGCCATGTGAGTGAAGACATCTTGGACGTTCCAGCCTCAGCTGCCATCTGGTTGCATCTGCGTGAGAGACTCCAAGCAAGACCAACAGAGGGATGATCCAGTTGAGCCCCTGTTAACCCACAGAATTGTGCTAAATAATAAAATAGTTGCTGTTTTAAGCCACTCCATTTTGTGGTAATTTGTTATTCAGCAAGAAATAAACAATTGTAAATAAAAAATATAATGTCCTGGGGGAAATGGCAGCAATTAGCAGAACTGATAAAGACCTAGACCCTCTCAAAGGGCAGAATTTTGAGTGTTGCATCTGGTCTATACTTTTATGGAAAGAGAAATGGTTCAAGGCAGGAATACGAATGGACTCCTGGGCAGTGGCATACGACTTGACTGGTTGGCCAGAGGCCTGGCAGGAGAAAGATTAGCAGACTGGGGACAAAGAGGTCTAAGAAAGAGGTGCCAACTAAAAATTGGCATTTGCCATCTGCCTCTACGAGGATTAAGCCACTGCAGCCACTGACCTTCAACACACCCTGAAAGGAGTTCAGGGTGGAGACCAGGAAAGAGGCGCTCTGTACTCTGGGAAAAACTGGCAGAACAAGCTTTCAGAGCGTTAGATATTTTCAGGAGAAGATTTTATAAGCCCATTTTTGGCCTCTCCTTCTGTCTAGAAGAGCAATAAAATCATTCATGGTGACATCTGCTGCTTGTGGCTAGCAGCAACTTTCTGCAAAAATCTGTGCTTGATTGCATGTACCCCCCTTCGCCAAAATCATATATATAATGACCTTCCCCCCTGCCTCTTCAGAGCAGTTTCTCAGAGCTATCTGAAATGCTGTCTCCTGGGCTATAGTCCTCATTTTGCCCCAAATAAAACTTAACTCACAACTCTCACGTTGTGCTTTTTTTTTTTTTTCAGTCTACAGAGGCATGTGGATGGACCTACAGGAGTGGCCACAAGGTGTACCCTGTGGGTTCTGGAGGACATTTCACTTCTCTGGTCCAAGCATCTCTCCTCCATGCTGTATGTGAGAACTACATTCCTAAGTTGAACGTCTCTGTCATTTTTGTACTGGTTTATACCTTCCTAGGAGCAGGTAGGTCATTATATGCCTAAGGCTGAAATGACTTTCCTGATGGTTGGGTCTGAATGTGGTGAGAAAACGCCAAACCTTCCTTCTTGGGGGATAGACTAGGGTTCAGATGATTGTGCAATCACTAATGACTTTTTTCTCATCTATTGGTTTGAACTCTTAGGTTTGCACAGATTGTGGACGAGAACTGCTACGTCAGCTCTAACTCATCCTTAACTATGTAATCTGAATCTTGAATCCAAGAAACATGTCCAGAGATAGCCAGGATCACACTGCAGTTTATATTATTTGAGGTAGAAGGTCTTATCTTTCCTTTATTAAGTGGCCTGAGTAGGTAGTTGGCTTGGCCTTTAACTTGAGTAGGTACCTGGCTGCTTTCCCAGCTCACACTTCATAGAGAAGGACTCCTGTCCTCACAGGGGTCTTGTCCTGCCCGCCAGGTTTGTTCTCCTGACGCTGTCTTTCTGGCCACGGTTGATTGGAGCCAATGTGAGCAACTGATCCACGCTGAAGCAACCATATTTTTTCTCCTTGGAACTTGGAACTGAGCTATGACCCAGTTAGTCCTGGCTGGTCTATTGAAGCGAGAGGACAGAGACTTGGGAGCCGAGACATATTCACCCTTTGCTCACACACGCACAGAGAAGCATCAGAGGCCCTTCAGAGGGAAAAGAGAAGTGGATTTCACAGAGCTTTCCTCCTTTTGGCTTCCAGATCCCACCTTCCTTTTGCTTCCTGAATATTCTTATATCTTTATAAGAATTCTTATATCTTATGTCTTTATTCCTATATCTTATATTCTTATACCTTTAAGCCAACTTGAGTTACTTTCTGTGACTTAAAACCAAAGAGATTTAACTAGCATAGACCCATTTTCCTGAACATACTTCTGGTGCCTGGATATTGCTGCTTGATTTTCCTTTCTTCCTTCTTCCCTCCTGCTCTTCTTTCCTCTCTCCCTCCCTCCCTCCTTTCCTCCCTCCCTCCCTTTCTCCCTTCTCTCCCTCCCACGCTTTTCTTTTTTTTGCTTTTCATTTACCCCCAGGACTGCATTGCCATTGTGTATTCAGGTTACAGAGAATCCCTGTTCTAACCCAAAGTGGTTTTCTTGCCAGGAATCCCATAGGTACAAACCCTCAGCTTTGAAGCCTAAATTAAGCTTAAGGGTGTACCTCCCAGGATATAGCTCACAACTTATTATCTGAAGAAAATAAGCAAAGTCATTGTTCTTCCCTAAAGGCAGCCTCCTCTTAGTTAAGTAAGTATGTCTAGTTCCATTTGTGTGATCTTCAACAGCTCTTTGCACTGAGAAGGGAATAACAACCCCCCAGAGACAAGGGACAACAAGAGGGCCTTTCACACGAGTTTCTTCATCTTTTCTCAATGTTCTTTAATAGAGAAGAAGAGAGACTTGACAGTCCCTTCACCTGTCAGTCCAGGAGAGGTAAAAATGCAACACATTTGTTTAAATATATTTGATAAATCTCCACTCAAATTCAAGTACTCTTGCTTGTCATGGCAAAGAGAAAACAACAAAAGCCTGGAAGTAGGACACATTTTCAGAAATAGGAGGATGGTTGGAAAAACTTTGATCACCCACACTTTAGAGAATTGAGCGATTATTAAAAAGAATGATTGGGGGCTTCCCTGGTGGCGCAGTGGTTGGAAATCCACCTGCCAATGCAGGGGACAGGGGTTTGAGTCCTGGTCCGGGAAGATCCCACATGCCACGGAGCAACTAAGCCCGTGTACCACAATTCCTGAGCCGGCGCTCTAGAGCCTGCAAACCACAGCTACTGAGGCCCGCGTGCCTAGAACCCGTGGTCCACAACAAGAGAAAACACCGCAGTGAGAATCCTGTGCACCGCAACGAAGAGTAGCCCCTGCTTGCTGCAGCTAGAGAAAGCCCGCACGCAGCAACAGAAAGCCCGCACGCAGCAACAAAGACCCAGCATAGCCAAAAATGAATAAATTAAATAAATAAATTAAAAAAAAAGAATGATTGGTTATTAAAAAGAATGATTATTAAAACCAGCAATATGTATTATAGTAAGAGCTTTATCTGGGGCAAAGTCTGTGCGTTACCCCCACCCCCCAATAAGTCTATCCCTTTCCATGAAATTTAGCTGGCCACATAGCTGCCAGGGGAAAAGACTACATTTCCCAGCTTTCCTTGTAGCAAAGTGTAGTCACGTGACCAGGCCCTGGTTAATGACATATGTGGAGAAGTGAGATAGGTAACTTCTGGGCATGTCCTTTCCTCCCTTCTTTCCTTCATCTTATTTCCTGAACGTGGCTGTGATGGCAAACTTAGGCCATGTGGATGAGGGGTACTGCTTGGGGAGAATGAGTAACAAGATAGAAAATTTTGGATGCCTGGCCCACGGTATGGGGCAGAGTTCCAGAAGGCCCCTTGACCATCTACCTAGGGACTGTTAAGTCAGATAGAAAGAAACTTCTCTCTTCTTAATTTGGATCTCTGTTACCTGCAGCCAGACTTATAGCCCAATTAATACCTCATATAAGTAGGAAAAAATTTTCAGTTGTAGAGTCATGTGTATAGTATGATATGATTTTAAAATATCTGTGAAAGAATTTGCCTTGTATGTATGCATATATGCTTGAAATGTTTAAATGATCTTCAAGAAAGGTGGGAAAGTATATGGCCAAGCTTCTAACTTTTATTTCCTAAGAGGTGGGGCAGAGAGAAATTGTTCACACTTTCAACATCTTTTTTTTTTAACTTATTATAACAATCAAAACATTTTTTTAATTTATAGAAAAAATTATTTCAAGTCTTCCTGAAATCAGAGTAGCTAACATGAAGGTGCTAATTAAAACCATGCGGTGGAAGGCTTTTGGGCTAAAAGTTCAAGAACAGAAACCCAGCCCGCTGTTCTGCTGTGGCAGGATGCTATATCTGCCTGAGAGACTTATGTGTGGGGGGATATTCTTTTGTTTTTGGCTGCATTGGGTCTTCATTGCTGCGTGAGGACTTTCTTTAGTTGTGGTGAGCGGGAGCTACTCTTCATTGTGGTGCACAGCCTTCTCATTGCGGTGACTTCTCTTGCTGTGAAGCATGGGCTCTAGGCGCGTGGGCTTCAGTAGTTGAGGCGCATGGGCTTAGTTGCTCCGTGACGTGGGGGATCTTCCTGAACCAGGGCATGAACCTGTGTCCCCTGCATTGGTAGGCGGATACTTAACCATTGCACCACCCGGGAAGTCCTATATGGTGCTATTCTTACAAACTTCTTTTGAGATAGAGGTCCTGCTGGCTCTTTTATGTGGTTGGGTAAATGCTACTGAGGAGGACTGATTCTTTTGTAGTAAAAAGAGAAGAACTATTTTGTTTCATACAACATTATCTCTCTATTTGCTTCTATTATGGAGCAATTGTGTGACGAGGTGGACAGAATAAGTGAGGGAAATAATTAAACTGTGGAAAGACATCTCCCTAGTGACTTCTGACCAGCTGACCGCATGGCCAAAACTCAGAGTGAGAAGGGGTGTCTGAGAGCCGTGAATTTACTGCCCGCAATGAATACAGCAACATCACCCGCAGGATGCAGAGAGATTTGCACATTTGTTGATACGGCCCCAGCTGGAAATGAAAATTTGGAAATCCTGGGCTTCAGAGTCAGTAACCAGCAGCAAAAGCTTTCAAATTCTTTTTCTAAGCATTTGTTGAGACGATATTTTTTCTTTTTGTACTACGCCCTACCTCCCTATTTTTCTAAGGAAAGAATGATGCCACAAGACTATAGTTTGACAATAGTTAAAACGGCACTATTCATTGAGAAGAGGAGCTAATTAAATTTTTCCACTTGACCAAGGAAAGGGAAACTAATAGCTTCCTTTGGTTTTCCATATCTGGGTAAAGTGGTCAAAAATCACTGAGAAGAGAAGGATGTGGCACAGACACATTTGAAAGGACATCTTTTCCAGCACCAAAATGAAGACTATCCAAAAAGTACTAAATAAATTCTAAATGGAATTCTGAATTTGAATTTGGAGGTTGTCTGGCATAATAGAAAGACTAGGGAATTTGGAATCAGCTAGGTGTGGGTTCAAATCCTGATTTTCCACTTATAGCAGTGTAATAGGATGTTAAAATAAAACTCTTTTTTTGGTATCACTTTTGGCCAGGACTTTAAGACCATGATATTAATTTACATTACAAAGTGGGGTATGACACCACCGTGTAGGACTTGCAACAAAGTGTTTAACACCGTTTTGGGACTCTTATCCCCTCAGCATCAAGGATATAAAAGGGTTGAATAGAGATTAAAAGATTTTTATTTGGAAAGGTGGGACATTTTTCTTTTACCTCAAGCCCAGGGAGAAGGTCTTCAGTGGGACCACCAGTGAGTTTGACATGTGTCCCAACGGATTGATGTTTGAGTCACGCTGAAGACATCAGAAAGGTAAGAGACCGTTGTTTCTTCGTTTCACCAAGAGTGAAAATATGCTGCATAAGGATGACTTTCACTCCCCAAGCTGACTGGGGCAAAGAGCCTATGTTTCCTTCTGACCAGATGTTGCCCAGGAGGGCTGTCTTAGCTGCCAACCAGGAAGGTTGCCTGAAAGGGCAAAGTGAAGTCAGGAGAGAGTGTGGTTGGGTCCTGCTGGGTGAGGTTTGTGGGAGAAAACCCAGTCTTTGAGGAGTCTCTGAAGAACCCACATAAGTGCCCCTTGAGACAAAGAGTCCGTTGTATACAGCTGCCCATCCTAGGAAGTGCTGGTGTCACAGCACTACGGTGGCAGGTGGGGTAGGATTGCTAAAGAAGACTCACAGGACCTCAGCAGTCAGCGCTTATCAATCTACAGTTCATTGCAGGAAAAGGATGAAATAGACCATCAGCATTAAAGCCAGGACATACATCTCAGCCAAGGGCGGCCTCACAGCAAGGGGTCAGGAGAGCCCAAGTTCCAGGTGTCTTCCTCTGTAAGGGCTGAGGTGGGCTGCCCCTGCTCTGTGAGCTCAGGAACCACTGATGTGTGCACAGAATACTTAGGAACCAGGGAGCCCAGAGGAGAGTCTGGGCCAGGGTTTCTCATACTCTGCTGGTCACGTGGGTATAATTTGCTATGCAGCCAGCTCCAATGGTCAAGGTTTTTGGGGGGGGGGCCTCTCACCAAGACCAGGTGCAAATCATCAGCCTCACTTTTATCCAAAAAGGTGCTGACAAGCTTGTACAAACCACCCCAAACTCCTCAGACACATGGTTATAAAGTGACACTATTAATCATGCCTTGGCATGTCAGTGCCATGCTGGTGCATTTCATATCTGAGTAAAACAGCTCAGAATTATTCCAGGCTTGCTGGCATTAATCCTCTCCATGCACCAGCTCATGACTATCTCTGTCTAATAAGAATATTTCTGCCCCTGGCTTCTCCCTGCCCTCTAAGCCTAGAAGAGGTGAACGCAGCCTAGGGATTGGAGGGGAACAGAAACTCAAGATGAAGAAACAGAAAAGGAGCTGACCACATACATCTATTTCCTTCTCAAAGCATGTCTGACAGGAAGAAGATGTCATTCTAAATGTAATCGAATCTTGTGACTCTTCTGTAAGACTGGATATTTTAATTATTGAACTGAGACTATTTTCATGAACTACACATAGCTGGAAAATTCTTTTTTTTTCTTATTGGTGATGATTGACCATAAAACCATGAGACTTGTCTTCAATTTCATCTAGCAAGCAGGGAAAAAATTAGGCCTCACAGGATGTGTTTGAATAGGTAGGAGGAGAAGATGATCAAGCCACACATGAGCTTGATTCTTTTCACATATGGATTCCATGAGAATATCAAAGGTGAAATTGAACAAGTGTTAAGGAATGTCCCAGAAAAATGAGAGATGTTAAATAAGTAAAAATTGATGATTAAAACTCTCCCTTTCCCACTTCAGACCTAACTAGAAATAAGCACTGTAATCCTATTTCTTTCTTTTTTAAAATTTTAAATCTAAATTTAATTTTTTTATTGAAGTATAGTTGATTTACAATGTCTCAGGTGTACAGCAAAGTAACTCAGTTATACATATATATATATATATATTTATCTATTCTTTTTCAGATTCTTTTCCATTATAGGTTATTACAAGATACTGTGTACAGTTCCCTGTGCTATACAGCAGGTCTTTGTTGTTTGTCTATTTTATGTATAGTAGTGTGTATCTGTTAATCCCAAGTCCCTAGTTTATTCCTCCCTCCCTTTTCTCCTTTGTAACCACAAGTCTTTTCTTTTCTTTTTTTTTGCTTTTATTTGCATTTATTTTTTGCGGCATTTATTCCCAGGCCATAAGTTTTTGTTTCTTCAGTTTCTTCTGGGATATCTTTTTCTTCTGGGCAATCTCCTCTTCTGGTTTAGGAACAATCTGTTCTTTTTCTGTGAGGATCATCTCAATGTGGCAGGGAGAGCTCATGTATGGGTTGATCCGACCATGAGATCTGTAAGTCCTGTGCCGTATCTTGGGGGCTTTGTTCACCTGGATGTGCTCAATGACCAGAGAATCTACATCTAAGCCCTTAAGTTCAGTATTACTCTCTGCATTTTTGAGCATGTGGAGTAAAAATTCAGCACTCTTTTTGGGCCACCCACCCTGTGTCCAGCCCCATTGTTTGGCCTGGGCACACCTACCAACTCCACCATTGTAACAACGGAATGGCACACATTGCTTCTTTAAAGTGACACACTTCAGATACTTGGTGGCTTTTCGGATATGCATACCCTTAATGGCCTGGGCAGTTTCACAAGTGTTCTTAAAGTGAACACGAAGATTTGAACCTCTTGACTTGCATGATTTTGTGGGGTTTTCTGGGTCAAGTGAATAGCGAACCGTTTTTAGAGGTCACCTCAGGCCACTTACTGGAAAAGGAAGCACAGGTCTTTTCTTAACAAAGCAAAATGTTTACTTACATCGTTTGATTTTATGACGAAGGAAAAGGGATTAAGATACCAGTTTCATGAGTTTTAGAGCTGGTTTGCAGGATTAAGAGAGATCTTGAACAGCTGGGAAGATTGCAGGGTTGACACATGGGACGTGCTCTTCCAGGCCACTAAGGCACGTCACCAGGAGCGGAATGATAGCTCCTTTTCCCCAGGCCCCCTTGCAGTTCTTGGTTTCTGGCCATCCGATGAGGGCGGAAGTGGTGTAAGCCACTTGCAGACCTGGCTCTTAAAAGCCAGGCAGACTCTCCAGATTCCTCTTTCTCTGCTACTCTGAAGTTTTCTAGATGAAAACAAGACAGAGGAAGTTCCCCTGACCTGTATAGGGCTTTGTGTGAGCAAGTTCAGCCATAGAAATGTTGGGTTAACTGTAGGTTAAACCATCCTGACTAATATGTGGGAAAAGACCTAGGAAGAAAGGAAGCAGCAAAAACATAAAGCAGTTTTCCCAAAAGAGATCTAAAGGTGGAATCAATATTTCTCCTACATCAGTATTTGTTGAAGGGAGCAGGGAATAGGGAAAGAAAGAAGAAATGATATTAAATAATTTTACCTTGTGGTTACACTAAAAAAAGAAAAACTTCTAAAAAAGAATAATACATATAAAGAAATGTATAAAAATCATACAATTTTCACAAACTGAATATGTCCATGTAACTGACAAGTGAGTAATAATATTAATAATAGTAATAATAATAATAAATCAACCCAGAGTATTACCAGGATCCTAGAAGCTCTCTTCATGACCCTGTCAGTCACAAGCCCACAGAAATACCTCTGTTCCGACTTCAAACTCTGTGGTTGCACCTGAGCTCTGCTTGACCGTGTGGTTACAAATGAACCTCACTCCCCAGACCCACTTAAGTTTCCATATTACCCAGAAACTCCAGGCTTCTCAAAGTTTCTTAATTTTTTTGCTTTCATAACTAGTAGAAAAAAAATAAGTTAAAACAATGAGGTATTGAATGAAACAATTATCAAACTGATTTTAGTTCTCAGTGGATTTTATTTTCATTAATTTTAATTTCATTTTCTTGGGATAAATATCATATGTGTGTATGTCCACAAAAATTTATAAAACTAGTTGTATGTTACCAAAAAAGGTCATCTTATTACATTTTTAAAGGTAGAGATTTTACAGGCAAATTGTATGGTTGTAATTCAATACAATTAAAAACAAAGACTGGAAATACCAAAATATCACTGCATGGAGAATAAAAATAAATCGAAAACACTTGGTACAATCCAAAATCAAAACTGAAGTTACAGTCTTTTTAAAACCATGAAAATAATGCTTTATCTTAAAACCTAATAGCCACTGCAAAAGCTATTCTCATAGAAAAATCCATAGCCTTAAATATCTTTACTATTATAGAAGGACTGAAAATAAACATTGCCTATCTTAGAAAAAAATATAATAAATCAAACAAAATAAGCCAGGAAGTGAGGATTACCATACTGCATCAATTCTAAGGCCCACTTTCCTTTTTCTTTTGACATCTCTTAAATCAGAACATGTCCTCAATTTCTGCTGACCATGTAGCAGTGTGACCTCGTTATTACCTGTGCCTGTAAGAACTTGGCTGTTCTTCCTGGTGGCATGATTGAAATCCCTTTAGATGTCAGTCAAAAAACCATTTAAGCACTGTTTGAAGAAGGGCTACGAATACTGGTTGATGTCTGAAATACTTTGAATGACACTTCCAGTAAGAGAGAACTAGCATCAAAACTTGAAGAGTGAGTATCAGCAATTCGGAAGAAAATCTTGGAAACAGTTGTGGGATGCTCTTAGGAAATGCTGTGTCACCAGCACGGAGGACAAAATTGTGTGGAAAAATTGGAACATTGATGACTGAGTGGATGATGATTTAAAAGAGCTGGTCTCTCAATCAGAAGACATCTTAGAAGTACTTTAAGTGATTTTATGTTTTCTTTTATGGATGCATAAGAGAAATATGATTAAAATTTATGCCTAATGAGTCTAAAAGAGCTCTTCCAATAAGTAAAAATTAAACATTCCAAGTGATAAGAAAGGCTTATGTCCTAGATAGCGTCGAAGAGTTTTATTTTTTTAGCGGTGTCCAAAATAATGATGAAATGTGGTTACATAGCCAAAAGTTAAAGTTATGAAATAGAAAACTGAAAGAGTAGAATGTATAAATAAATGGAAAAACTAGATTTTTGCAGAGATTGGTAACGTATAAATAAACTCTTCATGAGCCTGATTAAGGACAAAAGTGTGGGAGCAAAAATATACAGGATTAGGAGTAAGAAAAGAGACAGAACTAACAGAGAAGGTAGATTGAAACGGTAAGAGAATATTACATGCAAATCATCAGCAACCTATCTGAAAATCAAGAACCGGGGTTGGTTGGACCTAGAGTCCGTCATACAGAGTGAAGTAAGTCAGAAAGAGAAAAACAAATACCGTATGCTAACGCATATATACAGGATCTAAAAAAATAAATAAATAAAATGGTACGGATGAACCTAGTGGCAGGGCAGGAATAAAGATGTAAACATAGAAAATGGACTTGAATGTAAAGCAACTATACTCCAATAAAGATGTTAAAAAAAAAAAAAAGAAAATGGACTTGAGGATATGGGGTGGGAGGGCGAAGCTGGAGTGAAGTGAGAGTAGCATCGACATATATACACTACCGAATGTAAAATAGGTAGCTAGTGGGAAGCAGCAGCATAGCACAGGGAGATCAGCTCGGTGCTTTGTGACCACCTAGAGGGGTGGGATAGGGAGGATGGGAGGGAGACTCAAGAGGGAGGGGATATGGGGACATGTGTATGCATATGGCTGATTCGCTTTGTGTACAACAGAAACTAACACAGTATTGTGAAGCAATTATACTCCAATAAAGATCTATTAAAAAAAAAATACCAGGGGTTGGCAAACTTTTTCTCTAGGAGGCCGGGTAGTAAGTATTTTAGGCTCTGTGAGAGGTAAATCGAGGCTATTACGTAGGTATTTAAATAACCATTTAAATATTTATAGAGAAAGATGTGGCCAAGATGGTGGAGCAGGAAGCCCCTGAGCTCATCCCCTTCCATGTGCACACCAAAATTACAACTATTTATGGAGCAACTATTGATGAGAATGACCTGAAGACTAGCAGAAAAGATTTTCCACAACTAAAGATACAAAGAAGAAACCACAGAGAGATGGGTAGGAGAAGTGGAGACACAGTAGAGTCAAGATTCATCCCCCTGGGGCAGGCAATCCATAAACAGGAGAACAATCACAATTGCAGAGGTTCTCCCCAAGGAGTGAGAGGTCTGAGTCTTGCATTAGGCTCCCCAGCCTGGGGGTCCTGCACCGGGAAGATGAGCCCCCGGAATGCCAGGCTTTGAAGGCCGGCAGGGCTTGCGTACGGAAGAGCCAGAGGGCTGTAGGAAACCAAGACTCTGCTCTTAAAGGCTACACACAAAAATCTCACATGCTCCGAGTCCTCGCACAGAGGTAATACTTTGAAAGAAGCCTGGGTCAGACCCCCTTGCTGATCTTGGAGAGCCTTCTGGAGAGACAGGAAGCAGTTTGGACACCCCCTAGGGATAAAGATGCTAGCAGCAGCTATTTTGGGCGAGCTCATTCTATCCTGAGGACACTGGGGATGACAAGGGCCATTTTGGAGTCCTCCCTCTAGCCTACTAGTGCCAGGGGCTTACTGCCCACCGGCAGGCCAGCACCAGTCTTGGGACCCAGTCTCCCCCCCACTTATGGGCCGTCATCAGCCCTGGACACTCTGGGCTGTGAAGCCAGCTGCACGGGGACCTGGCCTGGCCCAGCAGGAGACTGGCAACCACCACACGAAGCAGGGCCTGGCAGCCAACTGGGCTGAGTGTCAGCTTCAGTGACCAGTGGGTCCACAGCAGTCACCCCTACCACAACAGAAAGGCCCACACAACCCAGATGAGGGGCACCCCTAGAGCATAAAGCTCTGGTGACCAGCGAAGAGTGTGCTGCTGGGTCCCACAGGAGGTCTATATAAAGCCACTTCTCCAAGATCAGGAGACGTAATTGGCCTACCTAACATGTACAAATAAATACAGCAAAGTACCGAGTGAATGGTATATTATAACCAAGGAGAAAAGGCAAGGGTGGGTGCCTCTAAATTATCAAGAAATTTATCAATAATTAATTATATCAGCAAATAAGAGAAAAGCAAATATGATCAGAGCAATAAATGCTAAAAAAATTTGATTAAAAACAACCGCAGCAGTTATTCCTAAAAAAAAACCCCTCTAAATAAATGGCAGTTAAGAAAAGCTATTTAAATATGATTAATGAGTGAAGAGGGTCAAAATATACAAACTGCCAGTTATAAAATAAATAAGTCATGGGGATGTAATGTGCAGCATGGCGACAATAGTTAATAATACTGTATTGCACATTTGAACATGGCTAAGACGTAGATCTTAACAGATCTCATCACAAGAAAAAAAATTTGTAACTATGTATGGGGACAGATTTTACCTAGACTTATTGTGGTGATCATTTTGCAATATATACAAATATTGGATCATTATGTTGTACACCTAAAACTAATATAGTTATAGGTCAACTACACCTCAATTAAAACAAAAGGCTCTTTTTTGAAAACGAAATAGGAAACATCACGCTATGTACTGAAATGATGAAGGCAAGTCAATGAAATTCAAAAAAGACGTGCCAACTATTACCTTTATCATTCTATATTATTTTGGAGGTTCTATTGTATATACTAAGACAAAATAAAAATAAAATACAGTAAGTCCCCTACATACGAACCTTCAAGTTGCAAACTTTCGAAGCTGCGAACGTGCATTCCATCAACGTCTGGCATGAGTGAAATTGCAGCTTGCCCTCCGTCTGCTATTGCTGACCTTCCTTCAGCTCTACCATCTCCCTCCTCCAGTCAGTAACTCTTTTTGCCTGTTCACTCGATGCCAGCTCCTGTATGCCAGGTGTTATACTGTACTACTGTACTTTTCAAGGTACTGTACTGTAAGATTAAACATGTTTTATTTTTTGTGTTTTTTTTCGTGTATTATGTGTGAAAAGTATTATAAACCTTTTACAGTACAGTACTATAAAGCTAATTGTGTTAGTTGGGTACCTAGACTAACTTTGTTGGACTAACGAACAAACTGGACTTACGAACGCACTCTCGGAATAGAACTCGTTCATATGTAGGGGACTTACTGTAGTAAGTATAAGCAATGGAGAAAAAAGAGGGAAACTGATCATATGATTCTACACCTAGAAAAACCAAGAAATTTTAGTTTTAAAAATTTCTAGGAAAAGAATTTTTCCTAGAGAATGAAGAGGAAATAAGAGAATTTGGTGATGTGGGACACAAGCTTTTCTTTATTCTAGAAATAAGACATGGAAATGGGAAAACATTTCATTGATAACAACAACAAAAATTTTAAAATATAGATAAGAATGGTACAGAACCTGTAAAATAAATGATAGTATGAGATGGAAGGATGTAAATCAACATCTGAATAACTGGAAAAACTTTCATGTTCTTGGATTGGAAGTGTTAATATCAAACAAAATCAATTATGTCACTACTAATATGTCAATGCAATTTCAATTAGAATTCCAATGAGAGCTTTTGGGGGGATAATTGATTATGATGATATTACATTTCATATGGAGGAAAAAATGCCTATGAACAGCCAGCAAAAGTATAAAAAGAAGCATAGTAAGGAGGCATCTGCTTAACTAAAAAGCCACCGTAATAAATCAGTATGATACAGGCATAGGGATGGCCATATAGATCAAAACACAGATGGACACTTCAGAAATAGATCCCATTTTATAGGATTAAAAAAAAATTTTTTTATTGAAGTACAGTTGATTTACAATGTTGTGTGAATTTCTTCTGTATAGCAAAGTGATTCAGTTATACATATATATATTCTTTTTCATATTCTTTTCCATTATGGTTTTTCACAGGATATTGAATATAGTTCCCTGGGCTATATAGTAGGACCTTGTTGTTTATCTATCCTATATATAATAGTTTGCCTGTGCTAGGATGATTTTACATATGAAAATGTGGTATTTCGATTCAATGGAAGAAGAATGATATATTTAATAAATAATGTGTGCAACAGGCTATCTGTCTGGAAGAAAATTAAAGAGGACTCGTATCTAGTATCATTTATAAAAATAAATCCCAAATAGATGAAAGGAATGAGACTTGTAGGGTCTCTTTCAACGGATGGACTTCACATTTTGACTCTACTTTGGCCACTGTATCTGGAGTCAACCCTGTCCAAAGTCCTCACAGGATGAAGGGGAAGCTGGCATCTTCCCATCTGCCTAGCTGCAAGGGAGTGGAGGCTTTGAACACAATGAAGGAGGACAAGGAGAAGGCATACTGAGTAGGCGACTGGTGGTATCTGCTAAAGAAAGCCAGTTGGAGAGAGCGAGAGAGAGCGAGAGAGAGTTTATATTGGAGTATTTTTGTCATTGGTTGGGATCCATTGCTGTTGCTACAAGACAGGATGGCTTTCCCTTGCTTTGATTGGCTTTGGCTTCTGGTCAGGTCTTTGCTGTGGTACCTGCAGCCCCTAGGAGGACAGGAAGACTGACTTCTATCTTAGGTACCAAGGAGGAAAGAGTCCAAATATCATGTCTAGGACACCCGCCACCCCCTGCCTCCAACTCTCTAGAACCGCTCTTTCGCAGGAGGGAAAAGACATGTAATGAGTGCTGCCTCTTCCTTCTTACTTAAATGCTCCAAAGAAAAGGGGGTGAAAGCCAGGAACCTAAGCAGAAGGCCAGCTGCTTTCTTCACCCACTTTTAAGGGATGCCCAAGACAGGTGCGGGGTCATTAACCATTTCCCCAGCATCCTGCACAGGAGGACCCTCGGGTGGGGTGTCTGGAAGTGAGCCGTGAAGGCCCATCTGATAGTCGCCCTTGAAAGACGTCCTATTCCTGGTGCTTCTGGCATCTGGTCCTGAGAGACAGAGGGCCCAGCATCACCTGAGGAGCGGTGGGTGTGGGGAGGAGAGAAGAGAGGCCAGCTGAGCGGAGAGCCCGGGAGAGGACTCTGCACTGTCCTCTCAGGCCTGGGGCTTGCTGGGGGAGCCGCTGACCTGAGCTGAGGACCTCAGGGAAGGGAAGGAGCCGTCTGCCACGCTGCTCACGGATGCAGAGGACGCTGAGCTCGGATCCCGAGGCGAAGCATTGCTGCAGCCACAGGTAACCGTCTGAAGGACTAGAGGTGCTGGCGAGGGCAGGGGTGGCATTCTCCCCAGATGCCAGATTACCCTGCCCTGGCCAGAGAGGTGTTTATTTAAGGGCAGAGGCTAGGCACATCCAGAACCTTCAAGGCTTCTGTCAGGGGTTCTCTGACAGAGCCGGGGCCTGGGTGGGGCCTCTGTGCCCAGGAAGTGACAAAGAGGCACAGCACTAACAGTGACCCCCCCCGTTGCCCTGTCTCTGGCTCTCACCAACAGTGCCAGCTCGGGGAACTTCCCGAGCATGCAGTGGTCAGGGCAAGCCGCCCCTCAGCAAGGGTGTCTGAGGGAAGAAGTGTGGTTTTAGGGTCAGACAGACCTGGGCTTGAGTCCTGAGTGACCCACTTGCTAACCATCTGTCTGATCTAGGGCAGGTCTCAGTTTCCATGCTGTTCATTTGTGAATTAAGAGATCACACAGAGCTGGGGGGAGTGGTCAACAGGAATGAATGACACAGCACTTAGCACAGTCTGGCACAAAGTAGGCACTTAATCAATGTGAATTTCCTTCCTTCTCTCTGAGGAAGCAAGGTGGCCTTCCACGGCAGGCATCCTGGAGGTCCTTTTGTTTTCCTTTTGTTGGGCTCACCTGGCCCTGCCTCTGGTGGGTGCAGCGGGCATGGCTTAGTGAGCTCTATCTCCCGGCACCTTAGCTTACATTGCTACCTGCTGCTTTACCTAATTTCTTTACTGTTGTTTTTCTTTGCCTAGGACAGTGCCTGGCACATAGTAGGTGCTCAGTGAAAGTGTTCAATGAATGAATGAATGAGTTCGTCTCTTCTGTCCTTAGACTGCTTTGAGTGAGACCTCCAAAATTCTATAATTTGCACCTGGACGATTACTGTCACTTGGAGATCCATCTCTGTTTTTTGGTTTATAGTTTTTCATGAAGAACTGTTACATTCTAAGGTCAGTACCAAGTTTCAGACCACATTCAGACATTATATGTATTAATACACACCCAAAGCCTGCATTAGAAAGAACTATTTTGCTGTAAAACAAGCCAAAGATTTCTTTGGAAATTATTGGCTGCTGGAAACTTACTTAATTGACAATTTGCTAGGATTTCTTGGCAATCATCGTGCCTGCTCAGGAGTTTCTGCAAAGTGAGCAAATCTGACTTACAAATGGTTTTCAGATGTAAATGAAATTTTTATGAATACTAAACTGAACAATTAACGAGGTTGAAATAATGTTGTATTTTGGCAATAAACATTTATTAATTTATGTTTTGCTGGTTTCTTTTCACATTTGAGAGCCAATGATTTTATATTCTGGCCTCAAACATTTTTGTAGGTCCCTGTAGAACTCATGTGACATGAGCACAGGGCTGAGAGCGTCTGTTGGAGAAAATAGTCTCAGAGGATTGTAGACTCAGAATGTCTGTAACTTATTCTTATCTAGAGTGGGTCATGGGCTATCTTGATAAAGGGGAAGGACATCTTAGGAGACTGTCTTTTAGCTCTAACCTCTTCGGCATTCAGCCCTGATTCTCCTTTTAGTGTCTTTTAGTATCTTACCCCCTACCTATTTCCTTTTGGTTTTCACCCTCTGCACTGAAACCTGTTATATCATTTGCCCTCAAGGCCACAATTCTTGGCGTATCAGGTTCGCTGATCTGCATTATTAAATTCTTGCATCGTTGGGCTGAGTCATTCATTTTTGTATTCGCTTAGAAAGGAAAGTTAGTAAATGTAAGTTGAAGGTAAGAAATAGTAGATGAAGTCTTTACATCAACTAAAAGGCATCTTCCCTTCCCAGGTAATGTGGCTATATCCTGTGGCCTCTGGTGGAGGTGTTCCTATCTGGAAATCCCCTCATTCTGTGTCCCTCTTCCTCATTCTGGCAGACGCCTCCGGTCTTGTCCCTTTTCAGAGAGAGGACAATGGGATGAGGGGGAAAGGAATGGAGAGTGAATATCTGAGAACAGTTTATCAACTGCTTTATTAGACTGCTACGCAGACTATGGTCTGAGGGCAAGTAGCATCTGTACCCGCTGGGGGCTTGTTGGAAATGCAGACTCTCAGGCTCCACCTCAGACCTGCGGAATCAGAAGCTGCATTTTAAGAAAGTCTCTGGGTGAATTCGTGTGAACATTAAGGTTTGAGAAGCCCTGGACCAGACATCATCACCTGGATGTCCCTTAAGTACTCAATGTCCACAGGTCTGAATCTAAGCCCATCATCTGCTCCCACAACTTGCCCCCTCCTGAGCTTCTTCTCTTCCTCTGCGTTTCCGGGGTGCCTGAAATTATATTTCATCACAGGACTTGTTTATTGTCTATTATGTTACTTTTTTACTGTTTTCTCCCAATTAGATTGTAAGCTTCTTGAAGACAGGTATTAAGTCCATTTATTTTCTGTCACCAACAGTGTTCGCTGAGCCTGAAACAAGTTTTGGCTTCTCTAACCTCAGTTTCCTCATCTGTAAGGTGCAGGGGCTGGGCTTCATCTCAAAGACTCTGTTCACCCATAACATTCTGTGATTCTATGATGTGCCTTAAAGAATCAGAACTGCAAGTTTGAGAAACACCTTGGAAGTCACCTAATTTGACAACTGCTCCCCAAACCCCCATATCGCCCCATGATGCTCTGGCTAAAGCAGAAGCCCCTTCAGCCACATCCACATGTAATGACTGTCCCACTTAAGCATGGACATCTTTAGTGACAGAGAAGTTAGGACCTCTGCGGTCAGTACATTCCATTTTCAGAAGGCTCTACCTTTTTAGAAACTTATTTTATAGTTTTGAGGCTTCATAGCTAAATTAAAAGAGAATGGATATTGGAATAGGATAGAAGTGGTCTCCAATTCCACGAGAGTTACTAACTGTGTGAGTTGAACAGACTCTAAGATGAGCCCATGAGCCCTGTCTCCTGGTGTTCCTGTCTTTGTGTAATTCACTTTCCTTGAGTGTAGGTGAGCCCTGTGACTTATTTCTAACCAACAGAATGTGGTAAAAGTAATGGGTTAGCGCTCCTCTGGTTACATTATGCTATGTGGCCAAGGTGATGTCACTCCCATACCCATGATATATAAGACTCCATGTTCCTCACAGATCACCTCTCTATCTTCAATGCTGGCTTTGAAGAAGTAAGCTGTGATGAATCTTACAGCCACAAGGAAATAAATTCTGTCATCAGCCTGAGAAAGCTTAGAGGTGGAACCTTCTCCAGTCAAGCCCTCAGATGAGAACCCATCTCTGACTGGCACCTTGATTTCAGCTCTGCAGAGGACACAGCTAAGCCATTCCTGACCTCCTGACTCTCAGAAACTGTGCAATAATCAATGTGTGTTACTTTAAGCTGCTATTTGTGTAATTTGTTACACAGCAAAGAAAATGAATAACATACTGTATAATCTAGGGCTTGCTTCTTAACTTCATTGATTTTCTATAAAACGTAATAATACCTACCACCTAGGGTTCTTGTAAGGACTGGAGACAACTTGCTTGCTGATAGTGGGTGCCATCAATGGTAACTTTTCTCCTTGTTATTGTTGTTATTGTTATTTTCTCCTTGTATCTCCCGAGGCTTTTCATAGCCAACTTCATGAGAGAGTTGTCTTTGGAAGCCATCTCCAATTCCTTGCTTCTCGTTCACTGGTCAGCCTTCTCCCATGTAGTTTTTGTCTGCATCACTCCATTGTCAAGATTACCAGCAACCTCTAGTTTATAAATCCAATGTCTCCTTTATTCTGTCATCAGTTTACTGACCTCTCAGACGATTTTGTTATAGCTGACTGCTCACTCCTTCTGGAGATACCCTGTTGACGTCCACGATAGAACACTGTTCTGGCTTTTCTCTTTGATGCTTTTTTTTTTTCCTACTTGGCTGATAACCCATCTCTACCCAGTCTCTAAGTTCTAATACAGCACGGTGTTAAGCCCTCCATTTCCTTACATACTGCTCCCTTACATGATTCATCCGTTTTTTCCATGGTTTTCATTAGCATCTGCAGGCTCCCAAATTTGTAGGTCCTTCTCTGAACAATCCTCTGAGCTCTAGACTCATATATCCAACTGCCATCTTGACTCCTCCATCTGGGTACCTCACAGGCGTCACAGATTAACATGTCCAAAACTGAACATTCTATCCTCTTTATCCATTCCTCTGTGGATGGACACTTAGGTTAGTTCCATGTCCTGGCTATTGTAAATGGTGCTGCAGTAAACATTGGGGTGAATGTACCTTTTCAAAGTATGGTTTTCTCCAGATATGTAGCCAGGAGTGGGATTGCTGGATCATATGGTAGCTCTATTTTTAGTTTTTATAGGAACCTCCGTACTGTTATCCATAGTGGCTGCACCAATTTACATTCCCACCAACACTGTAGGAGGGTTCCTTTTTCTCCACACCCTCTCCAGCATTTGTTATTTATAGACTTTTTGATGATGGCCATTCTGATTGGTGTAAGGTGATATCTCATTGTAGTTTTGATTTGCATTTCTATAATAATTAGCGATGTTGAGCGTCTTTTCATATGCCTTTTGACCATCTGATAAAGAAGATGTGGTATATTTATACAATGGAAAATTACTCAACCATAAAAAGAATAAAATAATGCCACTTGTAGCAACATGGATGGACCTAGAGATTATCGTGCTAAGTGAAGTAAGCCAGACAAAGACAAATATCAAATGATACTGTTTATATGTGGAATCTAAAAAATGATACAAATGAACTTATATGCAAAACATAAACAGACCCACAGACATAGAAAGCAAACTTATGGTTACCAAAGGGGAAAGGTGTGGGGAGGGATAAATTAGGAGCTTGGGATTAACATACACACCCTACTCTATATAAAACAGATCATCAACAAGGACCTACTGTATAGCACAGGGAATTATACTCAGTATTTTATAATAACCTTTAAGGGAAAATAATCTGAAAAATATATATGTATATATGTATAACTGAATCACTTTGCTGTACACCTGAAACTAACACAACATTATAAATCAATTATACAAAACAAAACAAAAAAAACCCAAAACCAAAACTGAATGTTCCATTCCCCACCCTCCCAGACTATTCACCAGCCTTCTTCCTCATCTTGATAAATGGTATCACCATCCACCAATTTGTTTCAATCAGAATCACCCTTGATTTCTTGCTTTCACTCATTCTTCCTGTCCCCCTGTAAGCAAGTCCTATCTATTACAACTAAAATAGTATGTCTTGATGCGTCCCCTTCGCTCCCTCTATACTGCCACCACTCTGTCCAAGCCCCCAGGAGCAACCCCTTGAACAGAGACAAGGGCTCTCTGCTCTTTCCCTCAGGCCTCTCTTCAAACCATTCTTCAGGCCACAGCCAATGATCTTTTAACAATTTAACTTGAATTATATCCCTCTACTTTTAAAAAACTTTACAGGCTTTTCTTTGTATTTAACATAAAATTCAGACTTTTAAATGGCCTAAAGCCCTATATAGTGTGGGTCCTCCCACCATTTTCCTGTTCTTTCTTTTCCCGTTGTTACCTCACCTTAAATATTCTTCCCCTTGTTCTCTGAATAATGTCTTCCTTTCAGTGTTTTGGCTTCAGTTTAAACATAACTGCCTTAGAAACATAATTTCTTACTGCTCTATTTACTTTAGAATTCTGCTCCTCTTCTCTAATTCAGCACCTTGCTTCATTTCTTCCTTCTTTGCACATTTTATACTTTGTAATAATTAATTTGTTTGCTTATAATCCATCTAGCCCACTAGCCCATAAGTTTCATGAGGGCAAGTTCTGGCTGTTAGGTTGCAACTTGGTAGATCTTTATTAAATGAATGAATGAATGAATGAATGACAATAGTGTATTCTATTCTTACCCTCTGGGTCCACCCAGAAACAGTGTCATCCCTCTCACGCACTCTGTCCCTTCAGTTCCTTGAAGACACGCTCCTTCCCTATCCCAAACAAGGCTTCTTCTTCCCTAAAATAAAATATTTTCCAGCTTTCCCTTTGTCACGTGATTTTGATGTCACTTTATAATCCTTGCTATTCATTCAATAAATCTACTCAATAAAATAACAAATATTATTCACTCTCCTTTGGACAGACCTCAGCTCTATTTTGTCAGGTTCTTATTAATATGTGTTCCCCTGTCCCCAGTAAATGGATATTTCCTAGAGTTGAAGAAACTCTTGTAGATGTTGACTGACTAGTCCAGCTCAGAGTTGACGAGGACTGTCATTTCCCTCATTTCAGAGTCCATACTTCTATTGATTCATCCCAAGTGGGAGTTTCAAGAAGTCTAGAAGGGAAGGTGACATCATCACAATAGTGGGGAGGCGGGAGTGTATCAATTACATGACTTTGGGTGAAAGTAACAGAAAACTCAACTATTAACAATGGATTGAACAATAAAGATGTTTAATATCTCCTATAACCAGAAGCCAGTCTTTAGGCTTGGTTAAGAAAGTGGTTCAGTGATGTCATTAAGGACTTAGGTCTTCAGTGTGTGTCTTTGTCCTTCAGTTTGCTTTCCTCATGCTTGCAAGATGGCTGCAGTAGCTCCAGGCATCACCAAGCCCAGAGGTAGAAAAGGCACCTTTCTTTTCTTCTCATGCATTTTTTTTTTTTTTTGGTCTGGTAAGTTTAGGTTGAATTTATTAAGAAACATTGTCAAGTTTATAGCAAAACTAAATTCCAAAATCATTCAGTACTCAATAATAGTGTCTGAGGACAGTTCTCATTCAGAAAAAATTCAGTCTCAGTCCTAAGCTCCAAAAATTAAAATGTAACTTTACCACCATTAAGACATTAAGCTGCTATAAGGTAGGACCAGTCATATTCACCTTCTACTTCTGACAAAAAGTCATGGAACTGATGATATTTAAGTCCATAAGAGCAAGTAAAATACCCCATGGACAGTTCTGTTTCAATAACACATGAATATTTTACACAAGTGCTGATAAATAGTACAAGGAATAAAGATAGACTTTTAGAATTTTACATTTTAATAAATTTAAAATGTAAAATTTGTAAATTTCTCTAAACCTTTTTCTGCCCCACATGTATTTTTATCACCATCAGTTGTAGCACATCTTAGCAGATTCCACTTCAGGTTGTAATAAATTAGTGCTTTTTCAACTTCTTTGAAAATATATATATATATATATTTTTTTTTTAATTTTTATTACTATTCAGAAAAGCTTAATCCATATGGTGTTAACTGAGGCACCAACTAACTTTTGACCCAGTAGGAAAAGATGAAATAAAAAAATAGTAAAACTAGGACAAAATCAAATACACGAAGCACTTACATACATAAGTAACATTCAAAAGCAAGCTAATTGTAAAATGTCTCAAAATTCTACTATTACATTATAAAGTCACAACTAATATAAATCTAAAAAATGTAGCTGGATCTTTTTCTACTTTTTCTTTTTCTTTTTAATTTTTGAATTTTATTTTATTTTTTTATACAGCAGGTTCTTATTAGTCATCAATTTTATACACATCAGTGTATACATGTCAATCCCAACTGCCCAATTCATCACACCACCACCTCCACCCCGCTGCCACTTTCTGCCCTTGGTGTCCATAGGTTTGTTCTCTACATCTGTGTTTCAATTTCTGCCCTGCAAACAGGTTCATCTGTACCATTTTTCTAGGTTCCACATATATGCGTTAATATACAATATTTGTTTTTCTCTTTCTGACTTACTTCACTCTGTATGACAGTCTCTAGATCCATCCACGTCTCTACAAATGACCCAATTTCGTTCCTTTTTATGGCTGAGTAATATTCCATTGTATATATGGACCACATCTTCTTTATCCATTCGTCTGTCGGTGGGCATTTAGGTTGATTCTATGACCTGGCTATTGTAAATAGTGCTGCAATGAACATTAGGGACATGTGTCTTTTTGAATTATGGTTTTCTCTGGGTAAATGCCCAGTAGTGGGATTGCTGGGTCATATGGTAATTCCATTTTTAGTTTTTTAAGGAACCTCCATACTGTTCTCCATAGTGGCTGTATCAATTTACATTCCCACCAACAGTGCAAGAGGGTTCCCTTTGCTCCACACCCTCTCCAGCATTTGTTGTTTGTAGATTTTCTGATGATGCCCATTCTAACTGGTGTCAGGTGATACCTCATTGTAGTTTTGATTTGCATTTCTCTAATAATTAGTGATGTTGAGCAGCTTTTCATGTGCTTCTTGGCCACCTGTATGTCTTCTTTGGAGAAATATCTATTTAGGTCTTCTGCCCATTTTTGGATTGGGTTGTTTGTTTTTTTGATATTGAGCTGCATGAGCTGTTTATATATTTTGGAGAATAATCCTTTGTCTGTTGATTCGTTTGCAAATATATTCTCCCATTCTGAGGGTTGCCTTTTCGTCTTGTTTATGGTTTCCTTTGCTGTGCAAAAGATTTTAAGTTTCATTAGGTCCCATTTGTTTATTTTTGTTTTTATTTCCATTCCTCTAGGAGGTGGATCAGAAAAGATCTTGCTGTGATTTATGTCAAAGAATGTTCTTCCTATGTTTTCCTCTAAGAGTTTTATAGTGTCTGGTCTTACATTTAAGTTTCTAATCCATTTTGAGTTTATTTTTGTGTATGGTGTTAGGGAGTGTTCTAATTTCATTCTTTTACATGTAGCTGCCCAGTTTTCCCAGCAGCACTTATTGAAAAGACTGTCTTTTCTCCATTGTATATCCTTGCCTCCTTTGCCATAGATTAGTTGGCCATAGGTGCGTGGGTTTATGTCTGGGCTGTCTACCTTGTTCCATTGATCTATGTTTCTGTTTTTGTGCCAGTACCATATAGTCTTGATTACTGTAGCTTTATAGTATAGTCTGAAGTCAGGGAGTCTGATTCCTCCAACTCCGTTTTTTTCCCTCAAGACTGCTTTCACTATTCGGGGCCTTTTGTGTCTCCATACAAGTTTTAAGATTTTTTGTTCTAGTTCCATAAAAAATGCCATTGGTAGTTTGATAGGGACTGCATTGAATCTGTAGATTGCTTTGGGTAGTAGAGTCATTTTCACAATGTTGATTCTTCCAATCCAAGAACATGGTATATCTCTCCATCTATTTGTATCATCTTTAATTTCTTTCATCAGTGTCTTATAGTTTTCTGCATACAGGTCTTTTGTCTCCCTAGGTAGGTTTATTCCTAGGTCTTTTATTCTTTTTGTTGCAATGGTAAATGGAAGTTTTTCCTTAATTTCTCTTTCAGATTTTTCATCATTAGTGTATAGGAATGCAAGAGATTTCTGTGCATTAATTTTGTATCCTGCAACTTTACCAAATTCATTGATTAGCTCTAGTAGTTTTCTGGTGGCATCTTTAGGATTCTCTATGTATAGAATCATGTCATCTGCAAACAGTGACAGTTTTACTTCTTCTTTTCCAATTTGTATTCCTTTCATTTCTTTTTCTTCTCTGATTGCTGTGGCTAGCACTTCCAAAACTATGTTGAATAATAGTGGTGAGAGTGGACAACCTTGTCTTGTTCCTGATCTTAGAGGAAATGCTTTCCGTTTTTCACCATTGAGAATGATGTTTGCTGTGGGTTTGTCACATATGGCCTTTATTATGTTGAGGTAGGTTCCTTCTATGCCCACTTTCTGGAGAGTTTTTATCATAAATGGGTGTTGAATTTTGTCAAAAGCTTTTTCTGCATCTATTGAGATGATCATACGGTTTTTATTCTTCAATTTGTTAATATGGTGTATCACATTGATTTATTTGTGTATATTGCAGAATCCTTGCATCCCTGGTATAAATCCCACTTGATCATGGTGTATGATCCTTTTAATGTGTTGTTGGATTCTGTTTGCTAGTATTTTGTTGAGGATTTTTGCATCTATATTCATCAGTGATATTGGTCTGTAATTTTCTTTTTGTGTAGTATCTTTGTCTGGTTTTGGTATCAGGGTGATGGTGACCTCATAGAATGAGTTTGGGAGTGGTCCTTCCTCTGCAATTTTTGGAAGAGTTTGAGAAGGATGGGTGTTAGCTCTTCTCTAAATGTTTGATAGAATTCACCTGTGAAGCCATCTGGTCCTGGACTTTTGTTGTTGGAAGATTTTTAATCACAGTTTCAATTTCATTACTTGTGATTGGTCTGTTCATATTTTCTATTTCTTCCTGGTTCAGTCTTGGAAGGTTATACCTTTCTAAGGACTTGTCCATTTATTCCAGATTGTCCATTTTATTGGCATAGAGTTGCTTGTAGTAGTCTCTTAGGATGCTTTGTATTTCTGCAGTGTCTGTTGTTACTTCTCCTTTTTCATTTCCAATTTTATTGATTTGAGTCCTCTCCCTCTTTTTCTTGATGAGTCTGGCTAATAGTTTATCAATTTTGTTCATCTTCTCAAAGAACCAGCTTTTAGTTTTATTGATCTTTGCTATTGTTTTCTTTGTTTCTATTTCATTTATTTCTGCTCTGATCTTTCTGATTTCTTTCCTTCTGCTGACTTTGAGTTTTGTTTGTTCTTCTTTCTCTGGTTCCTTTAGGTGTAAGGTTAGATTGTTTATTTGAGATTTTTCTTGTTTCTTGAGGTAGGCTTGTATAGCTATAAACTTCCCTCTTAGAACTGCTTTTGCTGCATCCCATAGGTTTTGGATCATCGTGTTTTCATTGTCATTTGTCTCTAGGTATTTTTTGATTTCCTCTTTGATTTCTTCAGTGATCTCTTGGTTATTTAGTAACGTATTGTTTAGCCTCCATGTGTTTGTGTTTTTTATGTTTTTTCCCTGTAATTGATTTCTAATCTCATAGCATTGTGGTCAGAAAAGATGCTTGATATGATTTCAATTTTCTTAAATTTACTGAGGCTTGGTTTGTGACCCAAGATATGATCTATCCTGGAGAATGTTCCATGCGCACTTGAGAAGAAAGTGTAATCTGCTGTTTTTGGATGGAATGTCCTATAAATATCAAGTAAATCTATCTGGTCTATTGCATCATTTAAAGCTTCTGTTTCCTTTTTTATTTCCATTTTTGATGATCTGTCCATTGGTGTAAGTGAGGAGTTAACGTCCCCCACTATTATTGTGTTACTGTCGATTTCCTCTTTTATAGCTGTTAGCAGTTGCCTTATATATTGAGGTGCTCCTATGTTGGGTGCATATATATTTATAATTGTTATATCTTCTTTTTGGATTGATCCCTTGATCCTTATGTAGTGTCCTTCCTTGTCTCTTGTAACATTCTTTATTTTAAAGTCTATTTGATGTGATATGAGTATTGCTACTCCAGCTTTCTTTTGATTTCCATTTGCATGGAATATCTTTTTCCATCCCCTCACTTTCAGTCTTTATGTGTCCCTAGGTCTGAAGTGGGTCTCTTGTAGACAGCATCTATATGGATCTTGTTTTTGTATCCATTTAGCAAGCTGGTGTCTTTTGGTTGGAGCATTTAATCCATTCATGTTTAAGGTAATTATCGATATGTATGTTCCTATGACCATTTTCTTAATTGTTTTGTGTTTGTTTTTGTAGGTCCTTTTCTTCTCTTGTGTTTCCCACTTAGAGAAGTTCCTTTAGCATTTGTTGTAGATCTGGTTGGTGGTGCTGAATTCTCTTAGCTTTTGCTTGTCTGTAAAGCTTTTGATTTCTCTATTGAATCTGAATGAGATCCTTGCTGGGTAGAGTAATCTTGGTTGTAGGTTCTTCCCTTTCATTACTTTAAGTATATCATGCCACTCCCTTCTGGCTTGTAGAGTTTCTGCTGAAAAATCCACTGTTAACCTTATGGGAGTTCCCTTGTATGTTATTTGTCATTTTTCCCTTGCTGCGTTCAATAATTTTTCTTTGTCTTTAATTTTTGCCAATTTGATTAGTATGTGTCTCAGCATGTTGCTCCTTGGGTTTATCCTGTATGGGACTGTCTTCGCTTCCTGGACTTGGGTGGCTATTCCCTTTCCCATGTTAGGGAAGTTTTTGACTATAATCTCTTCAAATATTTTCTCTGGTCCTTTCTCTCTCTCTTCTCCTTCTGGGACCCCTATAATGCGAATGTTGTTGCGTTTAATGTTGTCCCAGAGGTCTCTTAGGCTGTCTTCATTTCTTTTCATTCTTTTATCTTTATTCTGTTCCGCAGCCGTGAATTCCACCATTCTGTCTTCCAGGTCACTTATCCATTCTTCTGCCTCAGTTATTCTGCTATTGATTCCTTCTAGTGTAGTTTTCATTTCAGTTATTGTATTGTTCATCTCTGTTTGTTTTTTCTTTAATTCTTCTAGGTCTTTTTTAAACATTTCTTGCATCTTCTCGATCTTTGCTTCCATTCTTTTTCCTAGATCCTGGATCATCTTCACTATCATTATTCTGAATTCTTTTTCTGGAAGGTTGCCTATCTCCACTTCATTTAGTTGTTTTTCTGGGGTTTTATCTGGTTTCTTCATCTGGTGCATAGCCTTCTGTCTTTTCATCTTGTCTCTCATTCTGTGAATGTGGTTTTTGTTCCACAGGCTGCAGGATTGTAGTTCTTCTTGCTTCTTCTGTCTGCCCTCTCACATCTTTTTTTTTTAATCCTAGAAGTCTTCCCTCCCCCTCCCACTCCCATATTTTCACATCTCATTGGTAAGAACTGGGCCACGTGTCACCCCTAAAACAACCAATGGGAAAGAGAAGCAATCATGATGTTGGGATTGATTAATGAAGCTTCCCTGGAGTGGAGAAGGAACAAGTCTCTTCTGAAGCACAAGGCCCTGTCAGCCTTGAATCAACTCCGGGTTCTGCTAGCAAGGAAGGCAGGGCAGGGGATGACAAGCAACAGCAACTGCTTTAGGGAGGGTGATGCTTTTGGGTACACAGACCTGTCTCTATGTCTCATCAATGTCTGCAGTGGTTGCCCTCTCCTGAAATGTGAACTTATCTTTTTCAAATTCTCAAGCACTTTCAAGGGTTTTCTTGGGGGTGAAACTTATTCTGGACATGCTATATTTCATCAAACCTAAGAAACCATAGACTACAAGGTTCACCATTATCTAGTGAACTTCTAAGATAGAAAAAGTTATTTTAAACTCTTACGTAATGTCTTAACAGTCATTCTGCATGGTCATTGATTGGTCATACTAACCTGTGCTGCTTTGAAATTTCTTTCATCTCTTCTGAAGGATTTGTCAATTTCTCCTGCATTCAGTTGCTTTGCTGGATGTGGGGCAAATATAACTGCTTCATTTCTTGTAGATTTCATCCTTTTTGAGGTCTTGAAAGAAGTTGATTGTTGCTTTGTGAGAAAGTATAGAATGGCAGTTTTCCTGTAGCAACAAATACTTGCTTCACAAATGTCAAATTTACAGCCCCTTCCTCTGTTTCTTTTTGCATCCACAATAGCTCATTGTTCGAATACCAAAATATAGGATAATCTTTGGAGGGCCTTTTAAATGGCATTGAACCTCCACACCCGTCCTTGCAACCATGCATTGAACTCAGCTGAAAGTATGATAGCATGAACAGCTGTGACCAAGTTTGCCACACAGAGGCCATGACAACTATCCCGTGATTGCCTTGATTCTAAGGCACATTTTGATTTTAAAAGATGTTAAAATGTGGAGGGTGGGGAAGCCTGTCTTAGAATCTGTGAAATATGGTACCTCTAAATAGCATGGTAGTCTGTGGCTTAATCAAAACTATTGATGGTTTCATGTCCTTCATTAATGGCCAACTCGGGCATGGGCCTGCGTGGACTAAAAATGCAGAGACTGGCTGGGCAGCCATGGCCCGAGTGGTTCTAATTAGATCAGAGAGACATGGAGCGGGGTTCTTTGCTGAGCTGGCTGTTCGACATGAATGGTCACCACTGGAGCCTGTGATTTTCTTGTTGCTAATTGGACAAAGGCTTGTGTCGTCTGTCACTTCCTGCATTTGTTTTCTGCTTCACTGCACTCTTTGCCAAGGCAGTAAGATGTGGCTAGAAAGGAAGAGGGGTGTGTGTGGGTGTGTGTGTGTGTGTGTGTGTGTGTGTGTGTGTGTGTGTGTGTGTGTGTGAGAGAGAAAGAGAGAGAGAGAGAGAGGGAGAGAGAGAGGCAGGCTTGCCAGTCTTGAGTTTAGTGATGAAAAACACTCACCTTTAAAAAATCGGTTCCTGGACTTCCCTGGTGGTGGAGTGGTTAGGAATCTGCCTGCCAATGCACAGGGAACATGGGTTCAAGCCCTGATCCGGGAGGATCCCACATGCCGTGGAGCAACTATGCCCATGTGCCACAACAACTGAGCCTGCGCTCTAGAGCCCGCGAGCTGCAACTACTGAGCCCAAGGGCCACAACTACTGAAGCCCACGTGCCTAGAGCCCATGCTCTGCAACAAGGGAAGCCACTGAAATGATAAGCGTGCACACCGCAATGAAGAGTAGCCCCCACTCGCCACAACTAGAGAAAGCCCGTGCGCAGCAATGAAGACCCAACGCAGCCAAAAATAAATAAATAGGATAAATAAACTTATAAAACAAAAATAAAATAAAATTAAAAAACAAACAAAAACAAAAAACAAAAATCAGTTCCTGAAATGATGGGATCCAGTAGGCCATGTGAAATCAAAGAGGAAAACACAAGCCCTGGGTGGGATTCTGGCAAAGGGGCTCATGGGCACAATTTTCCTCCAGGACCCCCTCTCTGAGGCAAGGTCGGGCTCCTGCTGTGGCTGGGTCTGGACACTGCAAATCATGGAAAACAAAACCAGACCCAAGATCAGACTGCCTTCTGATGAACCTAGGGGCAGGACAGGAATAAAGATGAAGACGTAGAGAATGGACTTGAGGATATGGGGAGGGGGAAGGGTAAGCTGGGACAAAGTGAGAGAGTGGCATGGACATATATACACTACCAAATGTAAAGTAGATAGCTTGTGGGAAGCAGCCACATAGCACAGGGAGATCAGCTCGGTGCTTTGTGACCACCTAGAGGGGTGGGATAGGGAGAGTGGGAGGGAGGGAGACGCAAGAGGGAAGAGATATGGGGACATATGTATATGTATAGCTGATTCACTTTGTTATAAAGCAGAAGCTAACACACCATTGTAAAGCAATTATAGTCCAATAAAGATGTTAAAAAAAGATGATCAATTAAAATAAAAAACAAAGAAAGGAAAAAAAAATGTGCGAGAACCGTCTTGTCTGATGTCAAGCAATTGAAAAGGCCCTCTCGGTTCGGATGATTCGCTGAAAAAAATGTGCCCTTTCGGCCAAGCTCCCTCTGCCTTGAAGTCTGTTGTTTTCAGCGTCTCAGTCCCCGGCCCACCCACTCTGCATTGTGTTCGCAAACCATCCTAACATGTCAGCGTGTGCTTGTCAGCTTCAGAAAGGAAGGACCAGACGGAGGTCTGTTCCCTATGGTGCCCTTTTCCCCCCAGCACAGGCAGGCTGGGGCAGAGGCAGTTTCTGTTTCTGTTTTAGTAATCCACGCCCTCCTTCTCAGTTCTCCTAGCCCCCAAATCATGGTTTCTTCTTCTAATGTTTGCATTGTAAAATTTCGCCTCTTGGTAAGGAGCAGAGGAAAAAAATTAGTTCTTTTCTTTCTGGAAATAGTAAGTGGGATTTGCACCTCAGGTTAACTGTTTGTGCTCTGCACTCTGATAAAACTGGCAGCAAAACCCGGCTCCTTCCCTTATAATGTATAACCCGGGGCAAGTCCCTTAACCTCCACAAATCTAGGCTTGCTTATTTGAAAAATGAGGACAGAAATGGGAGACATGTCTCCGATCGTTTGGGGATGACATGGGATCACTCATGCACTTCCTGGCACCTGCTAAGTGTCCAACAAATGGTAGCCAGCACCGGTGTATTATTTTTATGCATTTGAGGGGCTGTAAGTTTCTTATTAGTCATTAGAGAGTCCATCACCGTCAACTCCTCTGTTTCCAGAGGGAGGATTCTCACCTTGACTACGTGTGCGTCTCACAAACACGCTTTCTGTGGGCAATCACATCTCCCTCCATCCTGTATCCCCAGTTTTGTATTTCTATTGTGGTCAAGCCTCTCATCCCAGCCCCAGATTTACACATTCACCTGCTGACAGGATCCAGCTTGCAACTAACACTAAAACTGAACTCTCCCCAAACACGCTCTCCCAAACACGCTTTCCTCCATGGTTTCTCTCTCACCAGCATCTCCCAGTCACCCAGGGCAGCAGCCAGCTCATCCCAGCCCCCACTTTCTCTCCTCCTCACTCCTGCCTTGGTGCCCCTTGATTTCTACCATTTTATGCAATGAGCAATCCCAACTGGCTTCCTCATTTCCATTTTCTCCATCTTCCAATCCATCCTTCACTGTGCTGGTCTTATCCATTCACAACACTGTTTAAGACCTTTGGCGACTCCATGTTACCTTCCGTGTAAAATCCAAACTCCTTAATGGGGTCCTCAAAAGCCCTGTGATTTGATCCACCCCTCCTGGTCATCCCATCTCTTTCCCTTTGTCTTTAAATTCCTCACAATCCAGCTGTGCTGGATTGCTTGAAACACTCTTCCTGATCCACCGACATGTCTTGGACTTTGCATAAACTCTTCCCTCTGCCTGGAATGCAATTTCTGTAATTTTTCTTTGTGTTATTTATTTCATCTCAGTTGAGACTCCCATAAAGCCTTTCCTGACTAAATCCCTCAAATCTGGCTTTTGTTCCCCTCACATTGCACATTGCATCCTAGGTATTCCTTCACCCCAGCTCTTTCTGAAATGGAGCAGGACCCTATGGTCCTTCCCCGCCATGTCCTCAGCCTGCTTTTTGTCTGTGGAAAAACTTTAGCCAAAGAAGAAGTTTAATCAAAGAAGTGAGAAAATGCAGAAACAAAGGAAAACATCCAACAAGACTAAATAATAATAGTTTAGTCAGTAAGCAAGGTCAAGAACCTTGAGTTCCTCCTCAAGGGCTATAGATAATATTCTGAGCCATATCCTGTGAGCTGTCTTATAAGACACTAAAACCCCCTCCATGTGGAAGAAGTTAACTACATGATGACCAGACGGTAGCCATGACATAAGCTGCCACAATTCCAAGAATTAGCCTCAAAGAAATGGGAACAAACTGACCCTGGAACTGAAGATTCATTGTGCTTAAAACAATCAAGATGACGCTGGTCAGACCACTGATGACCAATTTCAAGATGACTGTCAGAGCTGACTGTGCTGTTTCTGCATGTGACCCCCTCCCTCCGTCTATAAAAGCTCTTGCCCACTGATTGTCAGTGGTGGGGAGTTGGCCTTTGGACAGGAGTCCGCCCTACCCCCGGTTGCTGGCATCCAAAATAAAGCAAACTTTCCTTTCCACCAACCTTGCCTCTTTAGTGGCTTTTGAGTGGTGAGCAGCCGGACCCCACTTTCAGTTACATTACCACACTCCTTGAATGAAGGGAATTTTTTTTTTAAGCTTGGTATCCACCATACTTTGCATTAGGTCTGGCACACTGTATAAATATATGTTTCCTGAAAGAGTGAACAGAAGAAGGAAGGAAGAGATGAATCATTTTGATGGGAATAAATCAAGAAGGTAGGGACTTCCCTGGCAGTCCAGTGGTTAAGACTTTGCCTTCCAAAGTGGGGGGTGTGGGTTCAATCCCTGGTCAGGGAGCTAAGATCCCACATGCCTCACAGCCAAAAAAACAAAACATAAAACGGAAGCAATATTGTAACAAGTTCAATAAAGACTTTAAAAATGGTCCACATCAAAAAAAAACCCAAACAAACAAAACTTAAAAAAAAAAAAAAATCAAGAAGGTAGATGGTTCTCCAGGATAGTACGTCTGCATCTCGGTGCTTGCCGCAGGGGATGGCATCCTGAGATGAATTGCCTGCGTTCCATCTCGGTTATCTGCACACGGAGAGAACCCTAGTTGCTTCCTGTGCTCTCCAGAATCAAATAACATTGCCCACTAGGGTCAGGTCCCCGACCTGGGAGGAATTAACCAGCCGGCTTCCCAAGTTCTGTCCTTCTGACAATGGCGATCACATAAAGAGTTTAAGTCCACTTTCTCAGCTACTCGACCTCGGAGTACTGAGGACTTTGGAAGAACAAAGGCTAAGCTGAATCTGTAAGTCAGTCCTGACCCTGGTCTTTCTCACTGGATATCATTGTTTAGTTTTTGTATTGGTTTTTATTGTTAAGAAGGCTTGTCATGGTTAATAACTTTCTACCCTTATTTCCTGTTTATCTGTATCAAGAAAGAAATTTTGACAAGGCACGAATTCATCTGTAGATATGGAGTGCTCTTTGAAAGCTTGTGGGTTTTTATGCTTTTTTAACAGATTGTTGAGACTTCTGACGCTCTGATTTACCCTGAACATATTTCAACTCTGAGTAGCTCTGATCAGCTTAATTTTCAAAACATTTATCTTCAGTGCACTGAGGGAGCTTTAATATGTCCTTAATCTAGTTTGGTGCATTTCCAGTGGTTTTGTCTCTTGTTTCTGTAAATAGAGAAGTAAAGCAATGGGGAGGGAGTAAAGGTAGCATTTATCAGGAGGAATTGTCCTTCTCTCCCATTAACAACTTCTGTGGCTTGTTTTTTCATTCATTTATTATAGGTCAAAAGTTACTTTTTGATGAGAGCTAATGCCTTTTGTTTCTTTAAAGGATCTTTAAAGGGCCAAGAAGGCCATGCCTATTCCTCAAGTGGGTAAACTTGACAAGGGAGGTTAATAGACCTTATCCAAGGTCATATAACAAACGAGTGTCAGAGTCTGGGAAGAACAAACACCCAGGCCTAGACATGGTGTCACTGTGAGATTTTGCTAATTGTACCCTGGTGGTCTGATCCTTTATAGCTTAGGGGACAGGCTTCCTTTATCTGTCATTGTCTTCCTTTGTGAGTAGACAGTTTTTTTCCACATAAGCACAGATTTGCCCTCCTTTAAAGCTGACCTCAGGATCCTTTAATTCTTAAGCTCATCATCCTCGGGTATTCAAGACACAATGAACAGGACACACAGTTCCTATGATGTTTGTAGATGTCTCTTCCCAGGTGACACCAGCCTGCAGATGAATCAGAAATGATGATCTGGACTCATTCACTGAGAAGCCCAGCATCTTCTAAGCCAGGTGTCCCCAACCCCCTGGCTGTGGACAGGTACTGGTCCGCAGCCTGTTAGGACCCGGGCCGCACAGCAGGAGGTGAGCGGCAGGCGAGCGAGCGAAGCTTCATCTGCCGCTTCCCATCGCTCGCATTACTGCCTGAACCTCCCCCCAACCACCCTGGTGCCAGGTGCCAGAAAGTTTGGGGACCGCTGTTCTAAGCAGTAGTTCTTAACTTAGCTTCACGTTTAAAAGAAAATTCCATAATTTAGGCCCCAACCTCAGAGATTTGTATTTAATGGGTTTGGGGTGAGGTTCTGGTACGGTAATCTAAAAAAATCTCCTTGAATGACTTTAACGTATAACCAGGGTGAAGAACACATATTCTCGGCTATCTTGATGATTTGGTGTGGAACCACTTTATCCTAAAAAGCAGGCTTTGTAGAGCCATGGCCAAACGGGTTGGAACCTTTCTCTATTTTTTTTTAAAATTAATTAATTTATTTATTTTTGGGTGAGTTGGGTCTTTGTTGCTTCGCGCGGGCTTTCTCTAGTTGCGGCGAGCGGGGGCTACTCTTTGTTGCGGTGTGAGGGCTTCTCATTGCGGTGGCTTCTCTTGTTGTGGAGCGCGGGCTCTAGGCGCACGGACTTCAGTAGTTGTGGCATGTGGGCTCAGTAGTTGTGGCTCACGGGCTCTAGAGCACAGGCTCAGTATTTGTGGCGCTCGGGCTTAGTTGCTCTGCGGCATGTGGGATCTTCCTGCACCAGGGCTCGAACTCGTGTCCCCTGCATTGGCAGGTGGATTCTGAACCACTGTGCCACCAGGGAAGCCCTCTATTTTTTATTTAAGCTACATTTATTGTACTCTGCAGATGCTGAAGAAAAAATCTCATCCTTGGGAATTACAGACTGATGATATAACTTCTCTGTAATGAGGCTGAGACAGACAAAGCAAAATGAATCACTCAAGAGTCTTCCAAAGCACCTGGATGGGTAGAATTTGAATGGAACAAGCTGGCTTGCCTCTGGAGTGGGTAAAATTATGCCTCTTGAACCTGTCAGAAGTCCTTGAAATAAAGCCGTGGATAAAAGGGACTAGTGGCTATAATTTATTTAGTATTTCCAGAAGCCTTTGATAAAGTTCTTCATGAGAAGAGAACCTGGTAACTGGGGAGGGAGACTGCAGAACTGCCAGGGATTAGGACTGATTAGGAACTGGGACCCCTTGGGTCAGGGACAAACGTCTGTTTTCAGTGTAGCCAGCTTCAGCGGGGACCCGCACAATGATCTGATCAACAAACTTCGTGATATCTAAGATTCTCTTTTGTTTTTATTACCCAATTTTACAGCATCTTTTGAGAGACAAGGGTTCTCAAGCCAAGTGGTTAATGACCAGCTCTCTGCCCTCCTCCTTGTCTATGACAGCTTGTCCAGAACAGGGCAACAAGGTTGAGTGGCTATTTGTCTGGCTTTGACCCCAGACCTTGATTCACACTCTGAAAATGTAAGATCCTCTAAAGTGCTGTAAAGAAAATGAATCATGGGTATTCCAGAGACTGGAAAGGCTGATGGGATGTGGTAATCTACATAATCAAAGGCAGACAGGGCAAGAATTATAAGCAGAAGAGCTGCTAGGAAGTTATGTGTCTCTCCTCCCATCTCTGGGGTCTGCTGTATTTGCTGGGGACCTTTTGTTGCTCAGTTAACCCAGGGCCCCTGTGTCTTAAGTCCCCTGGAAGGTTGTGCTTGGCCAGCGTCTACTTCTGCTTCTTTTAACCTTAGCACTTTTCTCTTTCTTTGGCAAATGACTCATCACCCACTCAATCCATGGAGCTCAGGAGGGAGCTGTGACTCACCCGCCCTCCCAGCACGCACCTATCTTAGCTCCAAGGTGGGCATGTTCCCTCAGCCTGGCCATTAGCATATTCCATCTCTTTGGCCTCAGTGACTTGTATAGGGCTGGTCACCTTGCCCAAGTTGGTCCAGTGAATTCCAACCCAGGGCTTTTGTTGGAACTCTTGAGAAAGAGGCTCCCTCTGTCCATTGCATTTGCTAAGCTGGTGACCAGGGGCCACCCTGAAGAGGGTAGCTTCTTGAGACAGGGAAACAAAATGGAAGAAGGAAAAGCCAAGAGGTGGAGCATGACACACTTCTTGACAACATCTTTGGAGTGTCAGGATCTAGGTGTATTTACGAGATATGTCCACTGGACTTTTCTGTTATATTAGTCAACAGATTTTTCATCCCACATAATCTTTCCTTAAGCTTCTTAAAGCTGTATTTCTGTCACTCACAGGATCCTTTCATAAGAGGTCCCTAAGTGAATACCCTCCTACACACCTTAGTGACCCATCCCATTAAAACTAGTCTTTCCTGTCTCCTTAGGGGCAGGCTCTCTGGACAGTGGTAGTGGCAAGTTCATCTAAGAAATGAGTCTGTGTTGAGGAGCCAGTCAGGGGGTTGTCTCAGGTAAAAAGTTTACATTAAATAGAAATTATTTTATTGAAGTATAGTTGATTTACAGAGTTGTGTAATTTCTGCTGTACAGCAAAGTGACTCAGTCATACATATATATATATATACACACACACACACACACATATAAATATATATTCTTTTCCATTATGGATATCTCAGGATACTGAATATAATTGCCTGTGCTATACAGTAGGACCTTGTTGTTTATCCATCCTATATATGAGTTTGCATCTGCTAATCCCACATTCCCACTCCATCTCTCCCCCACCCCCTGACCCTTCGCAACCACAAGTCTGTTCTCTATGTCTGTGAGTCTATTTCGTAGATAAGTTCATTTGTGTCGTATTTTAGATTCCACATATAAATGATATCATATGATATTTGTCTTTCTCTGTCTGACTTAACTTCACTTAGTATGATAATCTCTAGGTCCATCCAGGTTGCTGCAAATGGCATTATTTCATTCTTTTTTATGGCTGAGTAATATTCCGTTGTATAGATATACCACATCTTCTTTATCCGTTCATCTGTTGATGGACATTTAGGTTGTTTCCATGTCTTGGCTATTGTGAACAGTGCTGCTATGAACACAGGGGTGCATGTATATTTTCGAATTATAGTTTTGTCTGGATATATGCCCAGGAGTGGGATTGCTGGATCTTATAGAAACTCTATTTTTAGTGTTTTGAGGAATCTCCACACTGTGTTCCGTAGTGGCGGCACCAATTTTTATTCCCACTGAAAGGTTTACATTTTGACAGCATTTTTCTGGAGCCAATAGTTCTTCTTTTCAGTTAACCTAGCAGAGTGATTGTGAGGAACACAGGGAAGGAGGGGATCGGGAATGAATTGTCACTGAGCATCTTCTACATGCCGGGTCCTGTGTCAGGTGCTTAACATAATGTTACCTCATTCTTACACAAATTGTGTGTATATTATTACCTTTGTTTCACAGATGGGAAAAAAATATCAATAACAATAATAAATAGCTACAATTTATTGAGTGCTATGTTCTCATGTTAGCTATAATTCTACTTTATTCATTACAATAATAACCTGCAAGGTAGAGATTAGAACCTATATTTTATAGATGATGAAGCCAAGGTTCAGAAATGTCAAGTTCACTGTCATGCAGCTAAAAAGAGGGCAAATCTGTATCCAGACAGACTCAAGTTGGAAGCCAAGCTTGATAGGAAGCAGGTCTTCATTATAGGCTTGTGATGGGACTGGATGGGAAGATATTTGGGGCTAAGGAGGGACTCTTGCCATGGATGCACAGTCAACAGGAATAAGTCACAGATAGTGTTGACCTGAGCTACCTGACTCAAGCCCTGGCATACTGACCACCAACTTTAGTTGGGACCTCTGGTCAGGTTACTTGCTTGATGAGATCTAAAGGAGTTTTCTACTTGGGACTTTATAAAGAAAAGAAGAAAGTATAATTAAGAGCACAATGTAGAGCACAGTTGTCATCTAGCCTATATATTGTAAAATAAACCCTAAACATACTGGATGCTCCTTAATTTGAGCATCAGTGTAATTACCAGTTGGTAAACGTGGAGCTGACTGGGGCTTGGGATGTCTGCCAGGCGCTGTTAGTATTCTCTCCTAGGTTGTGCCGGCCCTGGGAGTTCTGTTGGTCCGTGCTAATGTCCTGTGGTGATTTGTGTCCCACATGGATCCATGCCAGCCCCCTTCAGACGTGCAGCTCCTTTCTCAGTCAGAATTGATATCCAAGATACAAAGAGTTCTCTGTCTTCTAGAATGCAGCCCCTTGGAGCTCAGTCTTTAAGGTTTATCAATTGCATTTCAGTTGTGTCATTTACTTCTGTCCCAACTGTTACATTAATTAAACAAGGAGGCCATTAGACTGGCTCCAATGCCTTGACAGCCTACATACACCAATCAACATCTGAGCCCATAAATGCCTCCAGGTTACAAATCCAAAATGCTAAGGACAACGAATCACAAACAGCCAACCAGTCTTTACACTACAGACGATCAAATCATTTCCTTTCTTTGCTTTTGCACCTTCTCTGCATAAGTCTTTCCCACTGCGCCTGTCTGCAGAGCGCTCCTAACCACTTCTGGTTTGGTGCTGCCCCAATAGAAGAGATTTTTGCTCAAACTCTTAAAATTTTAAGTATCTTACTTTAAATATTTTATCTTTCAACACCACCCATGGCTATGATGCTGTTGTAGGCTGGAAATGGCTCCCACAGACATCCAGGTCCTCATCCCTGCAACCCGTGGATGTTGCCTTACGTGATGAAAGGGATTTTGCAGGTGTGATTAAGTTAAGGCTTTTGAGATGGAGAGATTATCCTGGATTATCCAGGTGGGCCCAATTACAAGGTCCTTCTAAGAGGAATGGTCAGGCGGCTCAGAGTCAGGAGAAGGAAATATGATCACAGAAGAGGTTGGAGTGATGCGGGGAAGGGGTGATGAACCAAGGAACACGGCAGCTTCTAGAAGCAGAAAAAGGCAGAGAGACTCTCCTCCTGATCCTCCAGAAGCAACCAGCTCTGCCGACACCTTGACTTTAGGCCAGTGAGGCTGATTTTGGACTTCTGACCTCTAGCACTATAAGATAACAAATTTCTGTTGACTTAAGCAACTGAATTTGTGGTAATTTACAGAGCAATGCTCCAAACCATAGCTTAGATGCTTGAGGGACTTTTTTGTTTTCCTCCAGCAAATGCCTTTAGCAAACACATGCTGCACATTGTTTTACTGATGTTCGTGAAGGTGTACAAATGACTTCCCCTGAGCCACCTGGGGTGGGGGGTTTCAAGGGTTCCTCTGGCTTGAAGAGGGGAGAGGATAACTTTTTTTGTTTTTAATTGAGAAGATGGTAAGTTCCATATTTTAAATTTATTTATTTATTTATTTATTTATTCTTGGCTGTGTTCGGTCTTCGTTTCTGTGAGGGCTCTCTCTAGTTGCGGAAAGTGGGGGCCACCCTTCATCGCGATGCGCGGGCCTCCCACCATCGTGGCCTCTCCCGTTGCGGAGCACAGGCTCAACAGCTGTGGCTCATGGGCCCAGCCGCTCCGCGGCATGTGGGATCCTCCCAGACCAGGGCCCGAACCCGCATCCCCTGCATTAGCAGGCCGACTCCCAACCACTGCGCCACCAGGGAAGCCCGAGAGGATAACTTTTGGTTTGTGTGCATCCTCAAAAACGCTCCCCTTCTTTACAAGGCCTCGATTCTCCACTTGCTTCCTGTGTTGCACTAACAATCGCTCCCCTTGCCACAGCAGCTGCCCGTAAAAACTGTCCCCTTGCTCTTTCACTGGGTTTTACTGTGATAGAAGAGTTTTCGTCAGTTGATGGATACAAAGTTAACCATTTAATTCACACTTACATGTTGTAATTTGAAGATAGTGGTGGAAGGCCAGGTTCTACTGGGTTACTGAAGGCCTCGGGGGGTGGTGAATTCATCACGAGACTGGGCTTCAGCTAGACAGGAGGATGACTTGACTTGGGATATGACTTGGGTGTTATTGGAGCCAATCAAACTCAGAAGAGACTGATGATTCAGCTGGATTTTATACATCCATAACTGAGCGTATTGAACGCCGCCGACTGTTATTGATACTTGCCATTTGGAGCCTAAGGAAGAAGAATTATCAGAAGCTTCCTTGGTAGACATGAAGTCAGCGCAAAGGGAGGTATTAATATATCAGAGTTTGGGGACATTTAATTCAGGACAGTTTTCAAAAGAAGGCACTTAAAAAATGTTTGGGGAAGTCTAGTATGGGGAAGTTGGTGCATCAGGAGTGGAGGTTCCTCTGCACCTGTGGTGGCCCCCAAAGGCCCTCAGAAACCCACCAGGGCTCTTCCAGGGACAGGCCTGGTGTGTCAGCCCTGTGCCATGGCAGGGTATGCCTCCTTGCTGATGCCAGCTTTGGGATCTCTCCCATCCAGCCTGACAGAGCTGAACAAACACTGTCAGTGATGGGGTCTCTGGGCTTCCCTGCTGTGTGCTCCAGGCCAACCACGCCCCCTGAGTTCCAGAGACTGTTTTTAAACTGGGTACAATATAATTGATTAGGATTGATTTTTCTAAATTACAATTACAGTTTGGTTTTGTTTCTTTAAAATTACACTCTGGTCCCCTTGATTGGAGTTTTGAATATTCCCAGTCTTTTCAGTTACACATTTACAGTCTCTGGGTTTATTTCCACAGATGGCTGAACTCATGCATTATGTATGGGTTTTACAGGTGGTGTCTCGGAGGGCAAGTCTGTTCTTGAATGTTTGCTGGGTCCTATGGTCACTCCCATGTTCTATCCACATGTGTGGTGCTGTATCCCCGTTGAGTGGGGCTGCTGATACTCCTCATGGGAAACCAACCCCTTAGCATTGCCAGTGTACCTGTGAGGGAGTCAGGATGTGTTTTCATCTTCCCCCCAGATTCCTGTACGGGGAGGGGATTGTAAGTGTTGACATTGGATCAGAACTGTCAAAAGCATATAAACTCAGCTTCAAAACTTGAGAAACTTGAGTTGTGGTTCTCTTTGTTCTGCAGCAGGGCTAAATCCCCCTGTTTCTAGCAATCTAGAACAGAAAAACAAAGAAACACATGGAACCCTCGGGTGCTACTCAACTGATGAGGACACTTCTATCCCAGCATCCCTGTCCTCAGGGTGGCCGTGCTCACTCAGCTTGGGTTGGCTGAGGACCCAGATTTCTTACTCTCCTTTAATCAATTGCGATTTCAGCTGTGGTTGGGTGGGACTTCTTGTAATTGTGTTTAATTAACATTGATGTCGAAACAAGAGTTCCCCCCTACCCACAACCCAGGGCGTCCTTCAGGGACTGCACCTATAGTAGAGCTTCTGGTCACCCTCTCTGCTTCCTTTTCTCTCCCACCTCCACCAGCTGTGCCCTCCCCTGGTTCAGAATTCCTGTGAAAGGCTGAACGGGAGGAGCAACTACACCAGCACACGTCAATCACGTGCTGCCTGTCCCCCATCCCCAACTCCTGTCAACACTTTAGTCACACACTGTAAGGTTCAAACTATCGTCCTGTCTCCCAGGGCATCAGTGTTTGTTCAGAGACCCTCAGGGCTCCGGCCCTCTCTTCACAGAGGGCTTGCTCTCATCTTCTGCAGCTGTACCACCTGCCTTCCTCCCTTGAACTTGACCTACTAATGCTTCCCTCCAGAGGATCAGCACAGTGTGGGAGATGCACCAATGGGCTAATTACATATGGTGGAGAAAAGCTTACCCCTCAGAGCAGGAACTCTTTTGAGGTTAAAGCCACCATAAGCGCTTATGAAATGCTGATGCCTGGACAGAGAGAGAGAATCATTCCTTCTGCCCCCTGCATCATTTCCAGGCCACAGGAGAAAGCCAAGGCTAGTGGGTGTTGGAGGAAGGAGCTGTCATTGGAATAAATGTGATGGCTAGAGGTCACCTTAACTGAGCTGCTAAATGAAGTTGTGTGCTTTGTCTTTTTAATGTGGATGGGTCACTGTTTTTATGGCTGTACTTATGTCATCTTTCTTATAACTGGCTTGGCTTATTGGCACCACTGGGTATTGTGGACTGAGAATTATTGGGAGTAATTTTTTTCCCTTCAAATGAAAAGCCTGCCCTACTTCTTCCGAGCTTATCCGTCAAAAGTACTTAGTATCACCTGACTGGTGGTAAGTGAGTGACTGAATTGGGTTTACTTGCAGCTTCTTGGCGTGTGTTTCTCAGAATGTTAGCCTACCAGAATACCTATCAGACATTTGATACACCCACGGACCACCATTTTCATAGAAAAAAGATGCAACACAATTTTTAAAATAGTAAAGTGAAAACTGCATTCAAAATGAAAAACAATGTTTTTTTTTTTCCCGGTGAGAGACATGATATAGTTTACCATCTTTCACTAATGTGTCCATATCCATATACAGACCCATCATAACGTATCTGCTCAGTGAGGGAGAGTTTGAGCCACAGAGGAGTTTCCCTATAATCTATTGCTTTTTGGTTTGTATTTCTCCTAAATTTGAAAATCCTTATTCAAAATTATGTGTTTGGTAATGGAGGGACATATAGGGTGACTCTGTCAGATAGTTCTGGATATCTGCATAGGAAGGACAAGAACCCCAGATTATGGGGTGCTTTCTCATTATTGTCTTTCTGCCCATCAGCCCCTTGTCAATTAACACGTCCTACTAATGGGGATGTTTCAACAAGGAAGATGATGGCGAATGAATTCCTTATTTCTTCTTTGGTTTTATTTGTAAGTTTTCTTCATATTCTTCTGCAATATTCAGATATGGATTTTCAATATGCCCATTAATAAGCCATATATTTCTCTCTATCAGAAGACAAGAGAAATTGTTTTGGAAAATAGCTACTTCCAGGGATGGAGTTGTCTGTACCACTGTTTGTTTCTTAAAAATCCAGATGTCTCATTTCCAATATTAAAAATGATGGCATTTCAGCTCTGAAGTGAGAGTTGCAGGCTGTTTAAGACACTGAAAGTTCAAGTGTGATATGTAACTTGAACAACACAGTTGAAATGATTAGTTACAGAATTGGTTCCTACTGGAATCCAGAGTCATGAAGTAAAAAATCATATTATCCATTAAAAAAAAAAAACTACGTGAGTCCCTTTCTCCTTGACATTCAGGATATTTTGGTGAGTCAAACACAGAGGACTCCCCATCCATGCTTTAGGTGGTACACGGAAAAACTCTATACTTGGTGACCACAATTTGATTTGATATGCCACTTTTTATTGTTAAATCAAGATCATGGCTTAAAAGAAAAATACCATCTGTATGCCAAAGATTCTCCTGAAAAGAAAATTCCAGATCTAGCCTGCTGGTCCCAGAGGAGGATGGGATGGGAGGTACAGCAGGGCTAGACCAGTGACCACCCCAGTGGGACCCAGCCTGGATTAACAGACATGCCCCCCGCCCCCCAACAAATGACTCATGACACATGAGCTAAATAAATGCATACTGTTTGTATTGCTGAGATTTTTGTATTTGTTTGTTATGTAGCGATAGCTGACCAAAACACCTTATTTCTATCATTACCTTCCTAGAGTCTATTTTCAACACAGCAGATGGAATGATCCTTTTAGAAGCCAGATTTTGTCAGTTATATGCTGCCCATGCCATCGGTTCTCATTTCACTAAGGGTCAAAAAAAAATTTTTACAAGAACCCATATGGACGACCTCTTCACCCTACTCATTTCCTCCTGATTTCATCGTCCACAAGCCTCCTCCTTGCTAGCTCTCCTCTAGTCACACTTATTTCCTTGCTGTCCTTAAACATTGCAGACAAGACTAGAACTCTCTCCCTGCAGGTATCTCCATGGCCTTTGCTCAAATGCCATCTTCTCAGAGAGGCCGCCTCTGATCATCCTACTTAAAATCCCAACTTTCATGCTACTCCTCATCCTGTAATCTCAACCTCCCTTACACTGCTCTATGTCCTTCCCCTATGGTGCTATCACTCATTAATCTACCACTCAGTAATCTACCAGACAGTCCTTGTTAAAGTCTGTCTTTTTCTGCTAGAATGTAAGTTTCGGAGGTCAGGAAACTTTGTTTTATTCACTCAGTATCCTAAGCACCTAGAACCGTGCCTGACATAGTGTAGGTGCTCATTAAGTATTTGTAGAATAAATAAAGGTCAAGAGGTTTACTGGTGACCAGAGAGGTTCTCTCTGAATAATGCAGTGTGTGGATGGACATTTCTGCTTGCTTGTCAAAGCCCTCACTGGCCACCTAACAGTATTTTGTCAGTATGATCCAAGCACACCTTTCCTGGTCTACCTCACCAGGTACGAAACAATCATTTCCAAAATAAAGAGTCTTTTCTGTAGCAAAGGTTTTTAGTAACAAAGAGAACAAAAACTTGCAGGGCATTTTTTACTTCATTTATTTATTTTACATAAGCCTAGAGCTGATTTATAGTCTATTCAATGGTGGTATTATCCAAGCGAAAACTGAAATACCCACTCGCAAACTCACAAGATCACAAAGACCTTTCACCTTGAAAATCGTGTCCTAAAATTTACTCTTGTTTTCCCTCTAAGCGGAATATTTATAATTAAACTGGTTTAACAAACATTTTGGCAAAAAGTATAGTTTGACCCATTTTTTGCTGTTAGGCATACAACTTTGAATGGTGTTTCTGTGGCTTATAACTCTTCTTCAACTTTGGGCCAAATTTGTTAATTTTGTACTGGAATGTATTATTTTGTATTTGTTGTAGAAAAATGGAAAGATTTTTTTAAAATTAATTAATTAATTTATTTTTTATTTATTTATTTTTTTGGCTGTGTTGGGTCTTCGTTTCTGTGCGAGGGCTTTCTCTAGTTGCGGTGAGCGGGGGCCACTCTTCATCGCGGTGCACGGGCCTCTCACTATCGCGGCCTCTCTTGTTGCGGAGCACAGGCTCCAGACGCGCAGGCTCAGTAGTTGTGGCTCACGGGCCTAGTTGCTCCGCGGCATGTGGGATCTTCCCAGACCAGGGCTCGAACCCGTGTCCCCTGCATTCGCAGGCAGATTCTGAACCACTGCGCCACCAGGGAAGCCCAAAAATGGAAAGATTTTACCAAAGAAGGAAAATAATTTTCCCTCTGTGCTCTGAAGTGGAGGTAAAGCTTTATGCCCTCCTCTGACAAGTTTTGTAAAAGATGATGTTCTTCGAGGGAGGGGTGACCCGATAATTGAGTTTCAGATACTTTTCCTTTGTGCTGCTTGTGTGCAGTTGTCATTCGATGAATTCACCTGCCTGGTCAGACACCAGAACCGCAGAAGCAAGCTCTCGCTCGAGTCTTGTTTGCTACCTACGTGTATAACATTTTGAATTATAGTATTCACATGATTATTTCTATCCCTACTTTTATGCTCCGATGAACTGCTTTTGAGTCATTGATCCATCTTTGGGAATGTGGTGACACAGTACTAAGGACAAAAATGCATATATGACAGACATAGCCATTTTGCCCAAATAAGGAGAAAATATATTAATTAAGATGAGTTGCGCCCTGTAAACTGAAGATTAGATAACTGAAGGATTAGCTAACTGAGAAGTAACTGGGGAAAACTGAGTGATACTATCCTTACCAGACACGGACAAACTTTAAAAATAGAAGAATTTTTGTGAAGATCACAGTTAACATTACATTTCATATGAGTGCCCTGGCTGCGAACCGAATGGTTCTGTCACTTCATTTCTGAACCCGCCAAACTGCTTGCCGACCCCTTGACAGATAAAGATTGCCTGTTAACTGCATCCCAAGCCTGAGAAACACTGCTCTGGCCCTCTGGCCTCTAGCTACTTGAAGTGTGGTCCAGGGACCAGCAGATCAGCATCACCCAGGAGCTGGCTGGAAATGCAGAACCTCAGGTCCCATCCGAGACCTTCGGAATCTGAATCGGTATTTAACACAGTCCTCAGGGCATTCAAATGCCCTTTAAAGTTTGAGAAGTGATGCTCTAGACAGCCCTTCTTAAGATGGGTGTCAGGAGGGCGGGGTTACTCTCCTAATAAAGAACAGCAGCCTTGTAGGGCTCCGAGGATGGCAACGACACCAGCTGAACGGGCAATTGAGGGCCAGCAGAATAAGCCACCCCAGGAGGCGCCACTTGGGCATGTGGATTATCTCAGCCTGAAGACAATCGGGGCCCAGCAGGCTCAGGAAGAGCTTTTTACCTCCCCTTTAACTGCCTAAAAGAATTTAGATAGGGGGTCTGTACCAGGAAGAGAGCTATTGCCAGAGAGAATTTTTATACCCAAAAGACTCATCTGCGTGGCGAGGCAAACATTTGTTCCCAAACGTTGGCTCTTCCCATCTTCCTGTGAATTGTCTTCCTCCTCTTTGAAGCCCCAGATCCCTACTCCCTTCTCCTTAGCTCAGGATGGCATAAAAGCCTCAATTACCTGACTGCGGGGGTGTGTCATATTGTTATGGGGCTCCCATATGTACAAAATTTGTTTTTCTCCTGTGAATCTGTCTTACGTCAATTTAATTACTAAACCAGCCAGAGAACCTAGAAGGGAAGGAGAGAAGAGTTTTCCACCCTACGCAATCCCTGACTGTATCAAGAGTCATCTCTTGGGCTTCCCTGGTGGTGCAGTGGTTAAGAATATGCCTGCCAATGCAGGGGACACGGGTTCGAGCCCTGGTCTGGGAAGATCCCACATGCCGTGGAGCAACTAAGCCCGTGCGTTGCAACTACTGAGCCTGCGCTACAGGGCCCGCGAGCCACAACTACTGAAGCCCACATGCCTAGAGCCCGTGCTCCGCAACAAGAGAAGCCACCGTAATGAGAAGCCCGTGCACCGCAACGAAGAGTAGCCCCCGCTCGCTGCAACTAGAGAAAGCCCGCGCACAGCAACGAAGACCCAACACAGCCGAAACTAAATTAAAAAAAAAAAGTCATATCTTCATTTCTATCAGGCGCAGACTGTTGGGGGACGGTGGGAGGGGCAGGGCTGGCTCTTGGTCAAGGTTTCACCAGGAAAAGGATGCACTTGGAGACCAAGCCCAGCTCCTGATGCAGTTCGTATCTTTGGACCCAGTGGTATGAAAAGGAGACAATTTGAAGTGATTTGGCGGGTGACGTTGCACGGTCACGGGGGCTTGAAGGGAGCAGTTATTTTTTCTTCTTTTGTTTAGGCAGCAGCTGTGGCTCCCAAATGCGTTGCCTGCTGGGGATTTGGAACTTGATGATTCACAAGTTTTGTGAGTTGGTGCTTTTCTAGCCGGACAGTGGTCTCGGCCGTGCGTGTGGTTATAGCCTGAGGGTTGAGAATCAGACACAAATGAAGGCAGCATCCTCATGACCTCTGTTACTTCTTAGCCATTGTGTGGTTCCCTGTTGCCCCAGCAAGCAGGATGCCAGGGACGCGCCCTCCGGCGCCTGCTGTCACAGTTTGCCCTGCTCTTTCCCTTCCCTAGACTGTCCCCCCGCCCCACATTCCCAGCTTGTACTGCCTGTCCCAATCACCGCTTCCTCTTTGATGATTTTCTGCAACTGGGTGATACTGCTCCCTCCTCCAAAATCCCTTTCATCTAGTGGTTTGCAACCTTGGCTGCACATCAGAATCATCTGAGAACTTTAAGAAATCCTAATGTTCAGGCCACAGCCCAGACCAGTTAAGTCAGGATCGCAGGGGGTGGAGCTTGTAAAGCTCTCCCGGTCCCTCCAATGTTCAGCCAGTACTGGTACCATAACACTTGTCTGATCACTGTAAACTGCATGAAGCTGAGGTACATCTGTCTGGCTTTCTGCCCCTGGTGCTGGGGCATCAAGGGTTCTTAGTGCATATTGACAGATTTGTGCTAAGTCTGCCTGCAGCCTGGTATAATTGCGGAAGAAGTCATGGTCTTTGGAACTATACAGTTCTGGGTTCATAACTCCCCTCTGCCATGAATCAACTGGGTGATCTTAGGGCAAGGCTTAACATCCCTTTCTCCCAGGTCCACGCACGTAAAGCGGGAGTTGAAATGTGATGCTCCCAGGGTGATTGTGAGGATGAAATGAGATATTGTATCTGGAAAAGTGAGGCCCATATCAAAAGGTCAACTAATATTTGTTTCCTTTTCTTCCTTTTGTCATTTTTCCTTTTTCCCTTTAGGCATGGTGCCAGGTACAACCAAGCTCTACCAAGCCATGACTGAATTCAGTTCAGTTCTATTAAGTCAGCATATCCTGAATGCTGGCCATCTGCAAGATAATGAGTGGACAGTGGGGTTTCAGGGAGGGGGACCTGGTGATTTTGGTTAACTGAATGCTGCCTGTAGACCAGGCAAAAGATGGGCGAGTTTCACAGTATTGACTGCATTGGTTAGGCCACATCCTGAAGTAGGGGGCATTTGAATCTGATCTCTTGTGTTTGGTCCTTGCTGAGGTGCTCTCCTCCCACTGACCAGTTCCCAGTGGGGAGAGGGCACAGAGGAGGATGCTGATCTTCAGAGAAGCTGCCTCCTGTGGTGCCAAGGCGCAGATGGCACAGTCCCCTCCTTTACCTCCAGGCTGGCTTGGTGGAGCTCCCCTCTCCTCTGCACTCATTGCTAAAACTAATCAGTCTGCCTGTTGAGGTGATGCAATGAACCAAGATGTCTTTGAATTCATGTGCTGTCTGGACTCATCGTTAGTCATCTGTGCCATCTTGACTGATCCCACTAATGATGTTGACACTGGCAATTACTAACTTGGATTATCAGCAGTATATTGTAAGCCTCTAACAAATGTTTGTGAAACTGAAGGGATGACAGGTTGATGGACAATATTTGGGAAGACTATGGAACCTTCCATAGGCAGGCGTCTTACTCCTTGCAACCTCCCCAAACCTAGCCTAACAGCTGCCAACGCTCAGTGATAAACACACCTGAAGGCTTCTTGGCTAATCTCACAAGTACTTCAAGAGCGTGCTTCAGGATCATCCTATGAACATCAGTTATCCTTGAACTGTGCTACGTATCTCCACGCACAGGGATAAGAGACTGGGGCAACGCTATGAGTAAATCAGAATACAGCACGGAAGGTGGTGTTTTTAGAACCAAATCCCTGAAGTGCTCCTTTCAAAAACATTTGAATTGATCAAATAATCTACCTGTTTCATTTATTTTTTATTTTATTTTTTTTTAACATCTTATATTGGAGTATAATTGCTTTACAATGGTGTGTTAGTTTCTGCTTTATAACAAAGTGAATCAGTTATACATATACATATGTCCCCATATCTCTTCCCTCTTGCATCTCCCTCCCTCCCACCCTCCCTATCCCACCCCTCTAGGTGGTCACAAAGCACCAAGCTGATCTCCCTGTGCTATGTGGTTGCTTCCCACTAGCTATCTATTTTACATTTGGTAGTGTATATATGTCCATGACACTCTCTCACTTCGTCCCAGCTTACCCTTCCTCCTCCCTATATCCTCAAGTCCATTCTCTAGTAGGTCTGTGTCTTTATTCCCGTCTTGCCACTAGGTTCTTCATGACTTTTTTTTTTTCCCTTAGATTCCATATATATGTGTTAGCATACTGTATTTGTTTTTCTCTTTCTGACTTACTTCACTCTGTATGACAGACTCTAACTCCATCCACCTCACTACAAATACCTCCATTTCGTTTCTTTTTATGGCTGAGTAATATTCCATTGTATATATGTGCCACATCTTCTTTATCCATTCGTCTGTCGATGGACACTTAGGTGGCTTCCATGTCCCGGCTATTGTAAATAGAGCTGCAATGAACATTGTGGTGCATGACTCTTTTTGAATTATAGTCTTTGTCCTTCTGTTCCAATCTGGAAGGAGAGGGGAGGGGAAGAGGAAGGGGAGAGAGATAAGGTGAGGGAGGGCATATCTCGGCAGGCAGGCCATCAGAGTGGGCAGTTTGGAAGTCTCTGGAGTGAGCTGACACTGCGGTCACAAGCAGAACTCCTCCTCCTCAGAAACCTCAGTTCTGCTCTGAAGGTCTTCAACTGATTGAATGAGGCCCACGCAGATTAGCTAGCCTAGTCTCCTTTAAAGTCAACTAATGATGGATGTTAATCACATCTACAAAATATGCATTCATAGTAACACCTAGATCAGTGTTTGAATGGGGATTATATCATAGCCGAGTTGACAAGCGAAACTATCACAGCTGAGGAGAGGTAGGGTCGTACACGACCTCTAGAACAGTAACGGTAGAAATCGATGCTTCTCTGAGCTAGTTCCCTGTCCCCGGAATGCCAGAGCTTCTTGAATTCTCCGTGAGGGCTCATACAGGCTCTTTTCCAGGGTGCACACTCCGTCTATCCACTGAATGTAGCACTTAGCCTCTGTCCGATTCTCTCTTTCTTCTTATTGTCAGTGGTTCTCCCCAGGGACTGAGTGAGAATCATCTGTGGTGCCTTTTGAGGAAAAATATGCTTGTCCCCTTGGAGATTCTGACACGGTCCTTTTGTGGGGAGGGCATATCAGAATCTCTTTGCAGGAGTTAGAGAGAGGTGATGAAGGTCATGTGGCATTTGAGAAACTCCTCAGTGAAGCTGTGATGCACATCTCGTCCCTCCAAACACACACCTCCAGCCTGGACATTTTCCTTAAACTTCAGATCCTTGTAAACCTCTGGATAGCTCCATGAAGCTCTACATGGGAATCTCAGGCTCAGCATGTCCAGAGCTGAATCCACTGGCTTTTCCTTGTTCCTCCTCCTAATACCCTCAGTGAATGGAGCCATCAACCTATTGTCACCTAAGCCTTAAACTTGGGATTGTTCTGGGCTCCTCCAGCTTCCTCACCTTCCATATCCAATCAGTTACCAACTTTGTAAATTCTCACTCTGAAACCTATCTAGAAGGTGCCCCCTCTCCATCCTCCTTGATTCCACCTGAGTTAAGTCTCTTATCATCTCTCTCCTGGGCTAGTAAAATAGCATCCTAACTGGGTTATTGCACCAACTCCCAGTCTTACTTGCACTCTGTCTCCTCACAATACATGTAATTTTCTTCCCTGTTTAAAATATTTCAATAACTCCCCATTCTCAAAGGATCATGGCCCAGACTGCTTCATTTGATCTACATCTCCAGAATTATCTCTTATTCTTCCATTTTCTCACACTCAAACACATGAACAGCCCCATGTGGAATAATTTACAGTTTCTCTAATGTGCCAGGCTGCTTCATACCCCTTTGTCTCTGCCCAGGCTGTTCCCTTTGATTGGAATGCCTTTGCCGTATTCTAATGATCCACCACACCTCCTGCCCCATGGGCCAGCACCCATCATGTCTGCTTGGTCAAATCCTCTCATCTTTCAAGACTTCACTCAAATGTAAGTTCCTCCTTGAAGCCTTTCTTGACCATACCTTCACCCCCCACCCCCATCTTGAAGCCAGAGCCACTCTAAGAACAGATCATACATGAAAATGGTATCATTGTAAAAATTAAAAGTAATGTGGATAAACCAAAAGGCTCTCTTGATTCAGTCCTCCTATTCCCACTCCTCTTTTTGTTATCAGTCTGCTGTGGATCATTCCAGACTGTTTTTTCACTAACAATTTATCTTGAAAATATTTCCATGTTGAGTGCATATGTATGGGTCCATCTCTACATAGAGTATAACTGCAGCAGAGTATGGGTACAATACAGTTTAGTTAACTCTTCTGCTACTTTTTTTTTAACCTTTTAAAAGGAGTTTCATTGATGCTATGCAGGCATTAACATTTCTCAAAAATTTTCAAATAGAAAGAATTAAATTGCTTTGCTTAGTAATCTTTTTTCCACTAATTTATCTTTTTTTTGAATTTTTGAATTTTATTTTATTTTTTTATACAGCAGGTTCTTATTAGTCATCAATTTTATACACATCAGTGTATACATGTCAATCCCAATCTCCCAATTCACCACACCACCACCACACCCCTGCCCCCCACTGCTTTCCCCCCTTGGTGTCCATACGTTTTTTTCTCTACATCTGTGTCTCTATTTCTGCCCTGCAAACCGGTTCATCTGTACCATTTTTCTAGGTTCCACATATATGCAATAATATACGATATTTGTTTTTCTCTTTCTGACTTATTTCACTCTGTATGACAGTCTCTAGGTCCATCCACATCTCTACAAATGACCCAATTTCGTTCCTTTTTATGACTGAGTAATATTCCATTGTATATATGTACCACAACTTCTTTATCCATTCGTCTGTCGATGGGCATTTAGGTTGCTTCCATGGCCTGGCTGTTGTAAATAGTGCTGCAATGAACATTGGGGTGCATGTGTCTTTTTTTTTTTTTTTAAGCTTTTTTTTTAAAAATTTTTATTTATTTATATTTATTTTTGGCTGTGTTGGGTCTTCGTTTCTGTGCGAGGGCTTTCTCTAGTTGCGGCAAGCGGGGGCCACTCTTCATCGCGGTGCGCGGGCCTCTCACTGTCGTGGCCTCTCTTGTTGCGGAGCACAAGCTCCAGACGCGCAGGCTCAGTAATTGTGGCTCACGGGCCTAGTTGCTCTGCGGCATGTGGGATCTTCCCAGATCAGGGCTCGAACCCGTGTCGCCTGCATTGGCAGGCAGATTCTCAACTGCTGCACCACCAGGGAAGCCCACATGTGTCTTTTTGAATTATGGTTTTCTCTGGGTATATGCCCAGTAGCGAGATTGCTGGATCATATGGTAATTCTATTTTTAGTTTTTTAAGGAACCTCCATACTGTTCTCCATAGTGGCTGTATCAATTTACATTCCCACCAATAGTGCAAGAGGGTTCCCTTTTCTCCACACCCTCTCCAGCGTTTGTTGTTTGTCGATTTTCTGATGATGCCCATTCTAACTGGTGTGAGGTGATACCTCACTGTAGTTTTGATTTGCATTTCTCTAATAATTAGTGATGTTGAGCAGCTTTTCATGTGCTTCTTGGCCATCTGTATGTCTTCTTTGGAGAAATGTCTATTTAGGTCTTCTGCCCATTTTTGGATTGGGTTGTTGTTTTCTTAATATTGAGCTGCATGAGCTGTTTATATATTTTGGAGATTAATCCTTTGTCCAACTTTTCTGCTATTGATGGACATTTTCCCCCCAGTATTTTGCAATAACAGTGTCACAATGAATATCATTTTGTACACTTCCTTATGCATAAATGCCAAGTATTTCTTTTCTACAGGGATGCCTAAAAGTAGAAGTCTGGATAGAAGGTATACATATTTGATTCTACATTTCTTGACATATTTTTTTATTTGGTAGTTTTTTTCTTTCTTTTCTCATGCATCAGTAAAAGTTCTTTGTATATTTTGAAGAATGATCCTTAGTCACACAAACAAAAAGTATATATATATATATATATATATATATATATTTCTCCACTTCATTTAAAAAATTTTGCTTATTGTGTCTTTAATTATAAGAAATTTTGTATTTTTATGTAGTCAAATGTATCATTCTTTGTTTTTGGTTTTTATCTTTCTCAGGAAGACCATCTGTATGCTAAGGTTATTTACATATTCTATTTTATATTTTTTGTTATTCTGTAGCTTATTTTTTACATTTAGCTGTTAAAGTTACTTGGAATTTAATTTTATGATGTTTGAGAGTATTACCTAATTTTCCTTCTTTTTCCAAATTGAAAGTCCACTGGTCCATACTATTTATTGAATAATAGTCTATTCATCCATGCCCCCAAGTTGAAATGACATTTTTTATGTATTAAGTTTCTAAATATATTCATGAGTCCATTTCTGTCCTTTGTAGTAGATTTTCTTGATCGGTTTGTTTATTTCCGGGTCAATACTACACTGTTTTGGTTACTATAGCTTTATTGTATGTTTTGATACCTTATAAGGAGTCATTATTTTTTAGCTGTCTGTCTCTACTAGATATGGGCTGGATGGGGCTGCGTCACATGTCTTTGAATTTTAAAGATTTTTACATAGTTTGCATCCATGTGTGTTGAATGATGCAAATGAATAAACCAGAAGCTATTGGTGCTACTGATGCTATAGTTTGTATTCTCAAGGTCTTAAAGATTGCAGTGTAAAATAGCTTTTCCAGTCCTTACTTCATATTGCAACTCAGTATCTTAATGTTTTGCTTCATAGGAATCTTCTTCTTCTTATTATTTTGAATAAATAGTGCATTTACAGTGTACAAAACCCAAAAGCTGCAAAAGTGAGAAATCTCTCTTTAATTCTTAAGAGGCAATCATACTACCAATTTCTTCTTCAACATCCAGAATGACAGCACACCATCTGTTCTGCACCTTGCTCTTTTTGTTTAACAATATATCTTGGAGATCATTCCACATCATTACTTACGGTGCTGTTTCATGAGATGGCTGTGCCATGTTTTATTTAACCAGGATGGCAATTCAGTTGCTTTAATAAATATTCTTTATATGTATAAAATTCTCAAATATCTGGAATAAAAATTTTGCTTATGAAACTGGTGGGTCAAAGGGTATTTGAATTTTCAGCTTCGATTTTTATCATAAAGTTGTCCTCCAAGAAGTTTCCAGAAACTTCATGAATGAAGACCGTGATGGCATTTGCCACCAGGCTTCAGACTTGCTCAGACTTGTGCCGAGTACCAGGGAGAACACTACAGAGATGTTAGCTGGGACCCTGACAGTGAAAGGAACTCTGTGTGTGTGTATGTGAGTGTGATGTATACACGGTAAGAAGTTCAAGAAAGAACCTTAAGTGAATTAATTAGGGTCCTGTTTAAAGCTCTAATAATGAATGCAAGCATTAATGGTTTGAATAAAGCTCCTTTGCCTTTATTATTCATTAGAAACTGGCAGTAAATAATAGGTTTGAATTCCACCGTCCTGATGCTGCTAATCAAAGCACAGAGCATTTCCTAAGATCATAAATTATTATCCTTCACAACAGGAGCAGAAAGGGAATTTGGTTTTATGAATTGCTAATGGGACACTAGCTAGCCTCTGTTCTGGTCTTGGTCTGATTCAGAGGGAAAAAGGCTGGTTATCACATCTTGAAGCTGGAACCCTGTCCAGTTGGGCAGGACACACATTTCCTCAAACTCACAATATCATACCTACCTGGAGTCAGCTGGGATAAGTGGTCCAGCCCAGATTAAAGAGCCCTCATTCTTCTTGTGGGTAATGGTTCATGATGTTCAGATGGAAAGAGATGTTTTTCCAAGCAGGAAGAGGGCTTTGCCTGTGGGCCAGGAGGCTATTTTGTTGTCTGCCCTCTTAGCCAGTTGGTACTGGGTGTAGACGGTGTATCGTCCCCTCTCTACCTCACCTCATTTCCATCCAGTGTGTCATATTTCTCTCCCTTCTCTCCACTCCTTCCCTCACTAACATTTGTCTGTTTTGGGGGGATCTTCTCTTTCCCTGATGTGTCTTTGTCCACCCAGAGGAAAAGAAACAAAACACTGAGTTCTCATCCCTCCCTTTCACATGATAAAGGCAGAAATAAGATGAATCCTTCTCTCCCGCCTTTCCTTCCGTCCTTTCTCCTCTAGCACCTCCTCCCCTGTTTTGGAAGTTTCTGGTCCCCTGCAGTGTGAAAGGAGGAGGAGCTCCCCTCTGCCTGACTCCGCCTTCCCTTCTCACATCCTCCCAGCCCGCTGTGCTCTCTCCACGCGTCACTGACTAGGCCAGCCGCCCCCATGGCTCTTCCTGGCCCAGAGGACCCCTGCATCTCCCTTACATCACCTTTCAGTCCCCCTTCACCTGGCACTTCGAGAGCAAGGGCTTAGCACTGCCAATTGGCGTGGACAGTAGAAGATGGCTTTAAATACATAAATAAAACAATCGTGCTTTTTAACAAAATTTTATTAGGATTAAGTCAAATTAGAAAACTTCCTGCTTTGCCATTTGCCATATTTACCCGGAATGACCATGTTATACTTAGCTGAGTAGAAAACAATTTGTGCCCCTGGATTCTACTGTTTGGAAAGCAAGAGAATCTGTGTAGTGGCGTGCCCGGCACCACCATGGTTCACGTCTAAAGCCAAATAACTGGTCAGCAAAGCCTATGTTACTTCCGAGCTTTAGGTCCCAGGAAGATGCCATTCCTAACCTGTGACTGGGGTCTGCTTTCTTGGAGTCTGATATTAACATTTGTATTTCAAGAGAAGCTGTGTTTGAGGTATCTTAATGGCTTAAAAGTTGTGCAGCTAAATTAAAAGCTATTGCGTTGGTCTCCCCGCCATGGGCCGTGAGCCATGCCTTGTAAAAATGCCCCTGATGCTGCGCCCTTGTCTCCTCCGCGCGGTCTCTGCGCACCCTCCGCCCTGCTCCTCTCGCTCCTGCCCCTGCGCTGCTGCTGAGCTGTGAGAGTTGGAATCGGAGGACAGGTCAGTGTTCCTGTCCCGACTCCTGCTGTGTGGAGAGGAACCTGTGCTAAGGAGTCTCATCACTCAGCGGACAGAGGGACCTGCCACGGAGCCTGGAAGTGACTCAGATGCAAGCAAGGACATGGTACGGAGGAGAGGACCCCGCTGTCCCTGGAAGGGGTCCTACCAAGGTGAAAAGTGGCACTGCATTTAGTGCAGAGCGCAACAAAGCTGTCACCAACGGCTTCAAGCAAGGGGAGGAGCAACTTGAAGAGGATGCGGAGGAGAACAGGCGGGTCCCCAGGCGCCGTGGGTTCTGTGAGGCCGTCAACAGTGGTATCAAGCAAGCACTTATCTGGGCCAATATCCCCGGATCATTAGGAGCGAGTGGGCGCCTAGGTTCTAAACATATAAAACGTCTCACTTCCTGAAGAACTGGGCATTCCCTCCAGCTTAGGAGCCGCACATTTAAGCTCAGAAACTCCTTTTCTGATGTTTAAAGTCTCCTTAATGAAGGGAATAGGATCCCAAATCTGAGTGAAGGGCCCAGAGAGCTGCACACAGAAAAGAAACACCCTGCAGACACAGCACATCTGTTTCATCCTCCCGGCAGCTAGACACCTCCCTCCCTCCCCCTGCACCCTTCCCACCCCACCCGATTTACTAATAAAAATGGCGCTGTCAAAAACTTAAATGCAGTTGCGTAACATAGAGGGATGATAATAAATTCTCATTTCTGCAGGCACCAGAGGATACACGTGATAAGGTTTTGAATCTCTCCAATTTATGCCCTTCAGACATTTTCCAGCCTCTCCTCCATGCAGCCTCATCGGCTTGGCTTGATCATCAGTGATCCCTGCATTACCTGTGATTACCTCGGCGTTGTTCACGCCCATTAATTCAGCTGGGATTCACCTGGAGTTTGCTCAAGCTTGAGTTCATAGCCTCCTAAGCCAAGGTCCCCCTCATAAATGCTTTCCTTGCTTGGAGTCTGGGGTGAAGCTTTCTGGTCCAGACCCGGCCTTGCAGGAGGGCTGCAGGGTGAGGTGGTTTGTTCCTGGTAATTCATGGCCAGTTCATCCTGGTTTACAATACATTCTACATCATCCTCTTTAAGCTGTTCCTGGTTTTGGAAAGAAAGAGAGGTCACTTCCCGATAAAAGCAGAAAACAATAGCAGTCCTACAGTGTTAGAAACTAGGATGTTTGCTTTCCTTTTTTAACTGCCCTGTCTTGTCTTGGCTGAAGTGGCTGGTATGGCAGATGTCACGTTTTCCCTCTCTGTGGGTAAGAGAACATGTGCTAATTGAGCACCTCTCTGGATAAGGAAGTTAAAATAAAATGCAGTGGATTTTTTGAATGGATACCTAATCTGGGTGAGAGGAGTTAGGAGTTTGCAGAATCCTGTGACCTCAGAGTACGGAATGATTCTCAATGTAGGTTTTGTAGCGCCTATCACAAAATTCTTAAAACTCAATGTCTGTTATATTTTCTTTGAAAAGTATATCCTCACAGCATGTTTCTTGGGATGAGTGTCACAGGGCTAAAAAGGGTTGGAAGTTACCATAGCAGATAATGGTGGAAATGAACTAGATCCGGCCACTAAAGTTTTCCTCAGACAGAGATTCCCTTAAAGAAAGGAATTAAAATCTCAACTCTTCTTCCATTGGTTTTTGGAAGACCACACGAAATTACCTGTAGAATGAACCCTGGCTAGGTGACCTCAGCTCAGTGGTTTCCAGCTTTGGCCTGTCTCGGAATCACTCGTTGAAGCACAGATGCTGGGCCCCTGAGACCAGAGTTCTGATGTAGGGCCTGAGAATTTGCAGTTCTAACAAGTTTCCAAGTGATGTTGAGGCCGCCGGTCTGAGGACACACTTGGAGAACCACTGGCTCAGGCTGTGGTGTCCTGAGCACGTCTGAGATCTGAGACGCCTTTTTCTCTGTTTAGACAAGGGGTCGGCCAGCTGGACAACGTCCAAGGGTGCCACAGACTCCAAGATTCTGCTCCTCGCCAATCCCTGACACTCTGATTTACTGATAAGGATTCTCATTGCTTTTCAGCATTTTTGATTCCACCCCCTTGAGCTATAAAGCACAGGCCTAGTATTCTAAATCTCAAAACACAGCACTTTGTGAGGGCACATTCCTTCTTTTATATTTTCTAAATTCATTTTATGGTTAAAAATAGTGGTCACAATAAAAAAAATTGCATTTTTTTAAAAAAGAAGAATGAGCCCACATCAGCAACAACTGAAAAGAGAAGAGAGATGATTCTTGGTGCCGTGAATTTTAAAAATGCTTCCTCCTCAAGCTGGGAAGAAATAGCTCCGAGGTTCCCCGGGCTCATCAATATTCACCATGCCTGTCCCTCTCGGGATATTTACTCACCCCGTAGGCCTGAGGACTGGTGAGCAGTCTGGAAATTGGGTCGCACCATTCAGGTAATGTTGTGGTCAGCGGAGGACCAGAGTGGGTTAAAATTGGTTTCAGATATCTGCGAGGGCTGTTAGGGAATACTTGCCAAGAGGAAGCCAGGATTTAGTTTCTTACACAGCACAAACATTTGCATGCCGCGAAAGAGACAGTTATTTTTACATTTAAATCGCCTACTCCCTCATTTAGGAGGTAATTTGGCCCGCAAAAATGGCTAATTATATTCTTTGCTCCACACACGTTCCCAGCCCTCCTCGTAGTCTTTAATCATGGAGAAATGGCGCCTCGACCTGAATGACTTTAATAGCAGCATACGAGACTGTGTTTTCCTAAAACCGCACACACATCTTAAACCAGAGGTAATTGTCACAAAGAAGCAAGAGGTATTTCATAAAACGTTCACTCATTCTAGGACTGGGTAGTGAACAGAGATTGTTTACCAAAATACTTTATTTTCACTATTCAACACAGTCACTTTATACTTCATACATCAATGCATCTCCATACGAAATAATGTAAATAAGCTGGAGCCAGGTTTATTCTACTGTCTAGCACCTGCCACTTCTCCTCTCTTCATCCCAAAGTGCTCTAACAAGTGAAAAGAAAAACCTGTTCATCTAAAGCCGTTATGTTTCCCTCCAATCTATCTATAATGAAATCCCTAGAGGCTGCCTCAGGTTGCCTTATTTATTTATTTTTTTCCTCCAAGAAAAGTAGTGAAATTATTTCACCATTCTATCAGAAACAGCTTTTAAGCTTTGTATTATTTCCTCTTCTGGAGAATAGCTCACCTCATCGACTTTCTGAAATGCTCTAATAAATAGGGAAAGGGAAAACAAAATGGAAAGCAGTTACCATCGGCTCGTGAGGATGTACAGTCACCCCCCAGGCACTCAAGACAAGAGGTCATCCAGGCAATGGCTCGTCTGGAGCCCACCCACCGCTGGACGACACCATTCTGTCATGCCCTGAATGCTCTGAGCGTGTGGGACAGAGGGAGGATGCAGCCCACATGGGCCAGGACTCTGGTTGCCTCTGGCTTCAGGTCACTCACCACCACAGTGGGGACAAAGCAGGCGAGGCTCATGAACACAGCCTAGTTATGATGCGAGGAGAGCGACTGAAAAGATGCTTGAGAGGGTCTGTAATTGCAACTGCGAATAGAAAACTTGACGACTCTTTTCAGATGAGCAGTTGTTGTGCTCAGTTAAGGACCGGGAAGATACTAAAGTTCAGAGCCTGGCATTCTCTGCAACATCTTGTAAGTCTATCTACAACTCTGGGAAGCCCTTGATGATTTGCCATTAATTTTATTACAGAGTGTTACTACCTTCATTTTATGCATGAAGGAATTGAAGCCTAGAGATATGATGATTTTAAATAATCCGGAGGCTCCCTTTGCTATTCGAATCCACCACCGTCACCCCCTAGTGAAAGGTAATTTATCAGAGCAGAATCGTGCATGTGACCAGCTGGTTCTCTAGAGAGAAAAGCTTGCAGACAGCACCCCTGCTGGTGAGCTGCGGACCCTCTCAGGCAGGGGGCATGTGGTCTTACTAGGTTTTATGGTGTGCATAGGTCAGAGAAGATTTTTTTTTGTTTTTTTAGGGAGGTGAGGTGGATGAGATATATATATTATACAACTGGAGTATAAATCAAAGAAAATCCAGCCAATTTTATTTCCAGATGGAAAAGTGACAGCAAGTAAGCAACATTTTTAGCGATGTTGTGTAAATAAAAATGAGGTCTGTTGTTCAAGAGAGGCCTGGTCAACTTCCATTGTTTGAGATTCTCAATATAATGAAAAATCAAAATGCCAAAATCATGTTACAAAAGGAAAACACAAATTTAAACTTGCACAAGGCACATTTTCTTCTTTTCATCCTGATGAGGTATCTCTTCAACTTTATGTGTCTTTTTATTGGAGCTAACACTTAATGACTTACTTTGTAGCTTTTTGTGACTGTGAGGCCTGGACAAAATGGGTTACCATCTGGCCCCTCTGGACAAACTCTGGGATTTCCGACTCAGAAGACCTGGGCACAACTGCCAGCTCTGCCCCTTCACCGACTCTATGACCTGTGGTCTAGTGATTGACCCCTGTGAGCCTCGAGCATTGCCATGGATATTAACTGAAATAACACGGAAAAGAGGTGTTACGCTTTCACATGCCATTCAAATGCTATTTTATTTAAAAACATTATTTTCTAAGCAATACTTTCTGGAGAGAGTGGTGTGTCAATTATTGTTCAAATAACAGAGGGGAAATGATATGAGGGTAGAGATGAGAGAGTGGCACTCCTGGCATTTGCTGCGGCATTGGGAGTCACAGGCTAGTTAGTGGTTGGAAGATTTGAGCTGCTCCTACACCAAAAATAGCTATTTGGGTTAAACATTGCTGTATGGGGGGCTGGTGTCAAGTAGTAGGTGAGAGGTGGGAGAATTTGCTGACAGAAGACTCTTCTAGGAAACTCACGATGCCATTCTGGCTGTGCTGGTGTCTCAGTAGCGGCAAGTCAAAGGAAGGACACATACACCGCGTGGCAGAAGTGAACGGAGCGTGTAAGCACCATCCGCAGACACGGCGGATGTGGACCAGAGTCTACGTTCTCCAACGTCTTGGCTTGCCCAGTGCTTGCCATATATAATGTGCTCAGTGGATGTTCGTTGAATTTATAGTTTAGGAAAATATTCAGGGGTATTATGAGTGATGGAGGTGGATTCTGGGTGACTGTGTCAAGGGAAGAATGAAGGGAGCAGATTACAGCCAACAGATGAGGATTTCCTGAGGATAAAAGCCTAAGGAAGGTCAAGTCAGAGATGGATCTCTTGGGCCTAGGTTATCAGAGAAAGGGGACCATGTGGTAATGGCATAAAATAAAGTGGTTAGAAAATAACTTTGTGCTTCACTCATTCAATCATTCATTTGTTCCTTCATATACTCACATTTTTATATTATGCGCTAAACTACTGAAGTACCCACACAAGGAAATTAACAATTACATTATAGAATGGAAGCTCCCTTGTCTCTAGACGGTGGTCTCCTTGAGGGCAGGGCTGTCCCCTTCAGCTGGAAACAATGCTTGGCACATTTTAGATGTTCAAGAAATAGTCGTTGAATTAATGATGAAAACAGGCTCAAAGAGAGTAAAAGAATTGCTCAGTGGAACACAGCCAGTTAGATATTGGCAGAGCTGGGCCCGAGACCCCAGACATTTCCACCACATTGGGCACCTTCCCGCTGGTATAGAGACACTGAGTAACAAGTCTCATCTAATTGGATAACTTATTTGGAACTGGGGACTCAGTGACTTTCTGCGTTCTTCATTGCTGAGCAGTATCTGGGAAGTGGCTGGATCTCCAGGATTACCTGAATTATTAAAAAGTAAGAAAACTCTTTTGATCTACAGGAAACCCCAACTGCCAATTTTGCAAAATGTGTTATTTTTCTTATCAGGTTCTAGTATATGTTCGGAGAGAGAGAGATTCCCCATTGGGTATTTCTGGTACAGCTAGTTTTGCTTTTCTAATAAGCTCGAAATTCATCGAGATGAAATGTTAAGCTCTGGGGGGAAAAAAAAACAATGACTTTTCTCATCTTTAAAGGGCATAAGTTTGGGAAGAGCAGTCTGGTTCAGGAGATGTAAGTAAAAGCTGGAACTCTACCCGGAATTTAACATGTGTGAAATAGGAAAGACAATTAACTCAGGCCAAAGGAGAAAATGCATCTGCTATCAGCAGGTCCAGAGCTAAATTTATTGCTTAACTGAACCAACATCCAAAATAGTGGTGACATTGATTTCTCTCTTTTGTTAGTTTCTGTTTTGATTATTCTAAGTCCTCATGTTTTGTCCCTTGTAAGTTGCCAAAACCAGTGGGTGCACAGCTTGCACTTATAAGAGGCCTATGCCTCTTATAACACGGTCCTACATAGATTGGTCAGATGCAGAAACCCCAAGCAAAGATCCAGCTCCACAAAGAACATCTGCCCCTTTGAAGGGAGTAAGCCCCATTGCCCTGTACTATGGATTGAATGTTTGTGTTCTCCCAAAATTCACATGTTGAAGCCCTGACCCCCACTGTGATGGTATTTGGAAATGGCGCCTTTGGGAGGTAATTAGGGTTAGATGAGATCATGAGGGTGGGGCCTTCCTGAGGGGATTAGTGTCCTTCTAAGAAGAGAATCCAGAGAGTTTGCTCTCTCTCTCTCCACATGTCCACAAAGGGGTCGTGTGAACACACAGTGAGGTGGTGCCTGTTTGCAAGCCTGGAAGAGAGTTCTCACCAGAACCTGACCGTGCTGGCATCCTGAGCTCAGACTTCCAGTCCCCAGAACTGTGATAAAATAAGTTTCTGTTGTTTAAGCCAGCATTTTATGGTATTTTGTTATGGCAGCCTGAGAAGACTAACATGCCCCTGTTTCTGGACTTCTTGAAAAGTCTTTGATTTTAGAACCCTGAAGAGCTATGTTCTATCTTGGCTTTCTCTAAACATGCCTCATCATGAAGACCATCTTGGCATTTGTTAAAAATTCAGATGTCCAAGCCTTGCCCTGGAGATTTTGATTTGGCAGGTCTGGGAAGTGGCCTGGGACTCTGTATTTTCAATGGCCCAGGTGACTGATGATCAGGCAAGTATGGAACACAGTGGTCTCTCTCCAGAGTATTGCCCTCCATATGAGATTTAGATCTTAAATAGGAAGAAAAAGAACATGGCCTCTTATGTCCATAAAGCCATCATTTTTAGGGTGAGGATAGGTATAAGCCCATTTTGCCCAGAACCCAGATCTGACTAATGCCAATTGTTTCAACTTGTCCCTGGGGGATGGGTCAGCAACTTGGCTCAACAAGATACAGCCTTGATGATGTTACACCTGAGAGTGGAATAATGAAGCATCGCATCTTGGCTTGTGTAGGAAGACTTTGTGCCTATTGGGAGCATTTGCATGTGTTTGTATGTATAAGCTTGATAAATGGTCTTGTTATCAGGAAAAAATTCTTGTTAATTCAGAGGTGTGTAGAGAAGGAAAGCACATTTATCTTTTTAGGAATACACCCTGCATCTTTTTATTTATAAGACATTTCTCTATACCTTATTTTCTCTTTACAACTGTAGGTGGGTATTATAGTCCCATTTTATAGATCAAGAAATGTGTAATCAGATGGCTTTTCGATTCTCTTCTAAACTATCTTTACCTCCCTTTTCAGAGTGCATTTAACTTCCAGGGCTGACTTGCTACCAGAGATGGTCAGGGATCAATGGCAGGTGGGTGGGGAAGGGTAAGTGCAGCCCAGAGTGGGAGCCGACCTTGCCCTCCAAGCCCATATGTTACTGCAAGAAACCAGGTCCCATTTGCTATGGATTTGCTGAGTCCCCATGCTGGTATTTACTCAGCATCCATGAACAGAACAAGTAGAGGATACCCCCAAATTGTACACACCCCATCATTCTTTGATTCCAATATACAAATCACACCCTTTATGCTTTATTTCACAGGAAATGTGGGCTAACAAATTGAATTGAGTGTGTTCGCCCTCTTCCTTAGGATATGTTGGATTCTGTAATTGGACACACTGTCTTGCCATCTTGCTTAAGTATGTGATGAAAAATTTTGCTGAGGTGTATTTGGGGTTCAGGTTGGAGGAAGGCTTTAAGAGTCCAACCAAAAGCCCTCTTCTTTAAGCTGTTTCATCACTCTGTTCTCTCTAGCTTGAGGGAGGACTTCCCATTCTGCACTGGTACATGCAGAGAACGTAGAGGTGTGGTCCTGTCTTTGCAGCAGCCACTCTATTTCAAGAACAAGCTATCAAGAATATACAATGGAATATTACTCAGCCATAAAAATGAACGAAATTGTGTCATTTGTAGTGATGTGGAAGAATCTAGAGTCTGTCATACAGAGTGAAGTAAGTCAGAAAGAGAAAAACAAGTATCGTATATTAACGCATATATATGGAATCTAGAAAAATGGTACTGATGAACATATTTGCAGGCCAGAAAAGAGACACAGATGTAGAGAATGGACTTGTGGACACAGTGGGGAAGGGGAGGGTGGGACGAAGTGAGAGAGTAGCACTGACATATGTACACTACCATGTGTAAAATAGATAGCTAGTGGGAAGCTGCTGTATAGCACAGGGAGCTCAGCTTGGTGCTCTGTGATGACCTAGAGGGGTGGGATGGGGGAGTGGCAGGGAGGCTCAAGAGAGAGGGGATATATATATTCATATAGCTGATTCACTTCGTCCTACAGCAGAAACTAATACAATATTGTAAAGCAATTATACTCCAATTAAAAAAAATAAGAAAAAATAAATAAAAACAAGGAAAAGGCAGAAACCCGCTATTCACATACAAGGGTGAACATGTGTTCCTTTGGTTGACAATCCTAACCTTTACCATTTTAAAGGAAATTGCCCTAGACAACTGCTAGGGCAGAAAGGAAGCCCGAATAAACACCCTGAGCGGTAAGCAGAACTGCCTGGAATAAGATAGCAAGGAGTGACCGCAAGCCCCTTCAGCCTGGTCTCTGAGCTCTGCTACTCACATGTCTGTTTGGAGAATGGCTCTCCCTTCAAAGCCAGGCTGGTGTGTCCTTTCCTCCCAATAGCCATCTCAGATCTGCCACGCTGAACTGCTTCAGCTCCATGGCGGATCCGGAGCAACACGTATAATACATACCTGCCTGACTGCATTTATCACATTGTCTTAAAGCTGATTGTTTACATCTCCATCTCCCTCTTTAGACTCTAAGCTCCTTGAGGGAGCTTATAAAATAAAATCTTTTTATTGTAAAATGAAAAAATGATACATCAAACATCACAAATCTAATGTGTATCTTAATGGATCATTATAAGGCATGGAAACCTTCCAGATTCCAGGAAACGGAACTATGTCACCTACCCTTGAAGCCCTTTTCAGGTGTCTCATCCTAATTAAAACTTCTTCCTCTCTCCAAAAGTAACTACTATCCTGATTTTTATACAAGTCACTTTCTTGAGTTTTTATTACAGTTTTGTCACTTAAATGTGCATTCTGGCACACTACAGTTTGGTCTTGCCTATTTTAAAAAATGTGTTATGTCTTTTAATCTATAGATTCCTCTTCCACCCTTTTCTTTATAATTTATTTGCCGAAGAACCTGGGCCATTGGACCTGTGGAGTTTCCCATGGTCTGAATTGCTGATTGCAAACTCATGTGTAGCCCAGCATGTTCCTCTGCCCTTCGTATCTCCTGCAAATTGCCAGCTGGATCCAGAGACTGGATCAGATTCAGGTTTTATTCTACCCCTTCTGCAAGACTAAAGAAGGCACATCATATCTGGTTGTCTCTCTTTGTGTGATTTTAGCAGACACTGATGTGTAATAACTATATCTATTTGCTCACTGGGGTGTGCAAACAGTGAAATTCTAATTTTATCTTTTTATTATTTTATTAGGTAGAATACTTTTATAAAGAGACACTTTTCATTTGTCCTATTGGGATATTCAGTGGAATAGTCAATACAGGAAAGGCAAGATAAATGTTTGATTTATTCCCTCTATTTACTAGTTTTCCAGATAATGATTGGTTATGACCCTCTGAAAATGACTGATTCTTTGTTTAAATATCACCATAAAGTAATGCATTTAAATGAATTTGATTGCAATTTTTATCACTGTTGAAGCTCAAACTGAAGCTCTTTGGTCAATGGGAATCTTCAGATTGGCTTCTGAGTCCCATTGACATGATGCCAGTATCTTTGATAGCTTCCTTGTCATCTGCATGGCAAGTTGTAGGTTCATCTTATACATTTCTGTTTCAGACTTCAAAGAAGCTATTTCTCCAAACTTCTCTGGGTTTTTTTTTTTTTTTCAGTGAGAAATGATATTTTAACAGCACAACCTGGGCACCAAAGGTTGCAATATAAAATGGGGTGCTGGCAAATGTTTAACAACTGACTCTCTTAAAAAAAGGGCAGATTTGTAGCATTTCCCAATTTTCATGGTGTAAATACTCCCATTATGGCTGACTCCAATATACCAACATGGAGTCATTAAATGTGGAGTTGGGACAAAATGTGTACAATCTCTTCTTACTAGCTCTTGTAAACCAGCTTCACCATACCACTGATTATATATCTCATGAGTTCCTATGGACACTTCCAATTCAAGTTCAAGAACTTCTGATTCTCAAGGACATAGGGGATGATAGAATTAGAATACTCCACAATGACTCATTTGTTTTATCCATAGTATTGTACTTACAGTAGTCTCATAATCATAATATACTACCACCATAATAATTACATCATATATTAAAAATGTTTGCTTATCCTTCCTCCATTCTAACTTCTCATTAAAAAAAAGAAAATCTATAGTAGAACTATTCATAGTTGTACTATATTTACATTGTCAGAATATATAACCATTACATTCTATACTCTCTCTCAGCCCTCATGTAATCTTAGCACTACAGGTAACTGTATATTTAATGTTCACATTCAGGCCTTATGTCAATGTCTTTCTAGTCATTTTGATTCTTTGAAGCTTGTTCTTTAGTAGATTCCTTAGGAAGCACTAATGGAAACATTCTGAGTTCTTGACTATTGATAAGAGTTAGTGCCCTTTATATATTGAAACTCTTTTTCTGGAAATAAAATTGTTGGCTTATACTTTCTTTATTTGATTACTTAAATATGTTTCTATTTTCTTTTAACATAAGGAGTTGCTCCTGAAAAGTCTAATGAAAATATAATTTTCTTTCCCTTATAAATCATGTTTTTTTTCTCTAGATGTCTGAAGGACTTTTAAAAAATTTTCATTAATTTCACTAATTTTTTTCTGATGTTTGCTGTTCCTAGTTGATAGTCTCAGGTACATGGTGTGCTCTTTCAATGTGTAGTTCCCAATGTGTCAAATGTGTTGTATTTCAGGGAAGTTCTCTTGAGTTAGGACTTGTTCTGTTGCCTTGCTTTGTTTTTTTCAGGGATTCCTGTTTTCTAGATGTTCAATCTCCTGTGCCTATCTTCAATATTTGTCACTTTCTCTTGAACCTTTTTAATATTTTTCTTCATTTATTTTTGACTTAAAAACTTCTCTTTCTTTTCACTTGCATTTTCTCTTAAGGTATTATCCATTGTGTTTATTTGCTTTTGTAGTCTTTCTAATTTACTATTCATTTCTGAAATAATTTTTTAAAAATCTTAAATTGTTTCCAGAGTTTTTTTCTAATTCTGATTTATTTCATTCTTTCATAGCTCGTATCATTTTCTTAACGTCTTTTAACTTGTTTTAATATAGTATGTTATAGTTTTGATCTATTTATGGGCACATCTTTCTGGCATGCTTTCATTATTTGTAGAGATGTTATTCTGCTCCTCATCCTCTATTTTTTTTTTGTTTTCCTTATAATAAGTCTCTATGGGCTTTGACTTCTATTCTTTTCTGTTGTCCGTTTTTATGCAAAATTAGTTTTCCTAAAGTTATAGAATAAGGTAGGGTTCAGGAAAGCTGTTCTGACTTCACAGGGTTCCCTCTTCTGTTGTTTTTATATAGTGGTAAACATGGTGGCTTGCATTCTGAGATTTCCTGCCCTGTTTCCTGTGCCCACTGCACTCCTCCCCACCCCCCAGCTGATCTGGACCTTGTCTTTCCTTTATCACTATTGTCTCTATGCAGCTCAATTTTAACTCCACTCCAAGGCCATTTCTCCTGAGTGTAGGGCCCTGACCTGGAAGGGAGACTTCTGAAAAAATGCCCATGTGCTCATCACTCGTGTACAATTTTGAGAGCTCTCAGGGGTCTCGACAGCTCCAGCCCATTCAGTCCTTCTTCCTGGGACCTTCCACTTACTCCTCTTAAAGAAAACTACATCCTCCACTCCCTGCCCCAACACCAGGTTTAGGGATGTTTATCAAATTGGTCCAACTACACTTTCCAGGAAATACTATTGGCCATTCAGTTCTCCTGATTTCAAGCCCCTCAGACGCTATGCTATTGCTTCCTTTTTCCTCCTGAATGGACACTTGTACTATTGGTGGTTTGTTTCCCCTCACTTTTAATTTGGAGTTTGTGAGAAAACTTGCCCCTAGTTTTGCTGTACATGTGTCCATGGATTTTGGTTTTGTTACCTAATTGTTCTGCCTATTTTTTTTAAACTTAAAAATTTTTTACTTACTTTTTAAAATTGTTCTGCCTATTTTTATGTAGGGATTTGGAGAGATTGAGAGACTGCTGTTGATGCCACTGCCATCTTCCCAGAATCCTCCAGGACTGTATTTTATTTGATCTTCTATCTTTGGTGATTAGTATCTAGCACATTACTAATGAATGGGGATGTGGTCTAGTTAGATTTGTAAATTGTGTTCTGTCTGAATTGCCTAAGCTAACTGGGGACTGTCCATAATTAAACCAATGTGGCTTAGATTTATCAAAATGGACTTTCTATGTCACAGTCAGGTGAGCTGATGGTACCGGGAGCCATGATTCCTAACCTTCCCTGGCCTTGGACTGGCATCTCTGAAAGAATGCCCGTGTGCTCATCATTTGTGTAAAATTTCATGTGACATTTCAGAGAGTTCCCAGATGCCTTGAAATGCATCCATGTTCCCCTAGAGGTCCTGAGCTAGGAAACTCTGGCGATTAAGTATTAAGGACAAGGGCAGACTAAAGGCCGATAAAATGATGTGCTTGCTATCTTATTTGTACCGGGAGTTGGTTTTATCAGTGATATCTATAGGATCTACCTATCGAATGTTAATTCTGTTGGGCTTCTCGGTTCCAGATAGACAATCCAGGGACAGAGAAAGGGCAGTGGAGTTTGTTTAAAGGTTAAAGGAAAGAAGACAGTCGTAAGATACCAAAGCAGCCAGTGTAAGTAGGGCAAGTGGACAGGAGATAAACAGGGGGAAATATTGAAATCACGAGGCTGGAGGAAACCTGAGAGTTCATCTGAGCCACAGCCTTGGATCTCAATACAAAAGAAAGTCTAAACCTGGGGTTTCTCCAAGTGTGGTCACTTGCTCATCTGCGTCAGAATCATTGTTGCTTCTTAAAATGCAGATTTCCAGGCCCTTGACCCTGACCCCCTTAGGTGGGGGCCTAGCAATCTGCATATTAAGAACTCTCTGAAAACCACTGGTCTAAATGATGCAGAGCAGAATGGCATCCTGTCTCTTGAAGAACTCTGGATCTGGAGGTACAATATCTATGAGCTGCACAGTGCAACAATAACAATAATAACAATGATGAAAATAGTATTACTTTCACTCTTAACCACCATTGCTTCTCCTCCTACTACTGTGGCCTTAAAATCTTTCCCTTTGGGCACAGGATGGGATCACAGATTTCCAGGAATCTTTGCTGCCTATCAGACGCAGTTCAATCCATTTGCACCATATGGGAGGTGACATTTGGCTCATTGTTTCCAGAGAAGACAGTTCTGGAGAAGAATGCTGCTGATACGCACATGGAGTGGGTCTTGGCTTTTCGTGGCCTTCTGGTTATTAGGGGAAGTGCTGCCAAAGACCCAGACCTCCTCTGTTACCTCACGGTGATTTTGACAAGAGGCCTTTATGGGTCGCCTCCCTTGCGGTGTTTTGGAGAACACGGCTCTGAGAAGTAACTCTGCTCCAGCGTTCCAAGTCTTCACTCTTGTTTGGAGGGAAATTTTTATTTGATTTCTTCCCCCCAACACTGATTGCATCTGGTCTTGAGAGTATCGGAGCCTTAGCTGGCTACCCCAGGATTCACATTTAAGACGGAGGTGGCCAGCCCTGCCCAAGCCCTCTCTGGCTCATCCACGGGGCTGAGCCCTTCCAGAACAGAGTGCGTACCTGAGGGACATGCTTCCCCATGTGGGCATGGGCAGGGACCCCCTGGGGATGCAAAACTGTACTCATCTTCTACCTCTAGGGGGCCAGGAACAGTCACTTTTGCACTGACAACTTCAGCGTGGACTCCATGGGTCAGGATACTCAGAGCACGAAGCTAAGGAGGAAATTACCTTCAATGTTTTCATGGGGAGGCAGATGGCAGACACCAAACACAGATGGCTGAGGTTCTGGCTCCATGACTGCTTCTCAATTTGAGCAAAAGTCTCCAACTCTTTGTGGCTCTATTTTCTCATTACTGAGGAGACTCATAATGCGATGTTAGATCCGGTTAGGTAAGTATTTAGAGACTGCAGTTACCTAGTGTCTTTGTTTCCCAGGGCTGCGTTAACAAAGCACCACAAACTGGGTGGCTTAAAAATAACGGAAATGTATTATCTCACAGTTCTGGAGACTGGGAGTCTGAGGTCAAGGTACTGGCTGGGTTAATTCCATCTGAGGGCTCTGAGGGCCAAGCTGTCCCATGCCTCTCTCCCAGCTCCTGGTTACGGCCAGAACTCCTTAGTATTCTTGGCTTGCAGGTGCATCACTGCATTGCTACCTTCATCTTCCCATGCTGTTCTCCCTGAGTTTTCACAGGACTGTCTTCTTATGAGCAAACCAGTGATATTGGATTAGGGACACACCCTATTCCATTATAACTTCATCTTAATTTAAGTAATTACATCCGCAACGAACCTATTTCCAAATAAGTTTACATTGTGAGGTACTGGGGCTTAGGACTTCAGTATGTCTGTTTTTGGGAAAATAATTCAGCCAGTGACTTCCTGCTACTTCTGAATAATCCCAAGTCTTCTGTGTGTTTATCTATTTATTTTGGGGGGAGTAGTTGAAAAGGCAGACAGGCTGGGTTTGAATCACAGCTCTTATTATCTGTGAGTAAGCAAATTTCCTAAGCTCTTTGAGCCTCATTTTTGCCATCCATAGAATGGAAATAGCTTACAATAGTGACTTCATGGGGGGGATTAAGTGAGATAAAAATAGATACTTTTGAAAGCACAGGTCTGGGCACATAATAAGCACTCAGCAAACATTAGTTAACGTTATTATTATTATAATTTTCACTGTGTCCTTTGAGGAGTTGTATGTATTAGAAATATATTCCAAATATCCCCAAGTCAATTTACTCATGAAAACCCTTCCATGTGCCCCAAGGATTTCCTAATATTTCTTCTGCTGGCTGCTGGAGCCCAGAAGAAGGTACTGCAAAGTTTCTCTCAGGAGATTCTCTTCTGTTCTTGGAGCTGTGCCCCAGGTGATGGTGCCCAGGGAGGATCTGCTCACTGTTTCATGTCAGCAGGGTTTCAATGGAGCACTTACGTTCCGAGGCTCCTGACACAGGAACGACCTATCTCCACGGGAGTGAGGCACTCACTCAGAAGGGGGGTGTTTTCACGTTGGGCATCGGGTTTTTAAGGTCGCCCTAGAGCAGCCCTTTCTCATCATTGTATTTGTTTCTCTGGGCTCTGGTTGTCCTTGAGGCCGATCCAGCTTTCCTGTACTCTGAAGACATCGTCTCTTCCTGGCCATTTAGTGAACTCCTTACTATTGAGAAAGACAAATCTCTGTCGCTCTGTCTCTCTCTCTCACACACACACAAAACACACACACACCCCAGCAAGGCTGACTGCTGTAACCCACTGAGTTAGTTACGCATATGGGAATCAGGGTATGTGACACTGGGTTATTTGGAGCTATGGAATGAAGCCCCATTCAGGAGACATTAGAAACTCTTTTCCTTTGACTGAGAGGACACAGGAGGAGAGCCCTTTGTTGTTAAAGGGTCACATGTCATAAATAATCGCATTCTGCTCTCCAGGCACATTTTTCTCTCAGATGCAGTCACTTTCAAACTTGTTTTCACCTCTAACCCCTACCTGGAAATACATTTTATAATTGCTTCTCAGTACATGTCCTAACATCTGCCAAGTCATAAAACTAAAAATACTGCTGTGATGCACTTGGGTCTATTCCTATTCCTATTTTTATTCTTTGTCCTATTCTCCATCCTACCCTATCCTATCCTATCCTGTCCTATCCCATCCCATTCAGTCTGTCTTCTATATGTTTCTCCTGAGCATTGCTAGGATGCACCAATATCCAGGTCTCCTCGTCTTTCAGGTACATCAGCATCTTTAAAGAAGGTGCCTCGGCTTCTTTGAAGTAGGTGGGGCTATATCACTAATTCTGGCCAATGTGCTGTGGTCACGGTGACTAGTGTCACTTCTGCGCTGAAACATAGGAAGCCAGCAAACCTCCAGCTGACTCTTTCTCTGATACACTGATCCCAGGAGGCCTCAGGTTGAGTTGGTGGAGCCACAGATCAAGGCTGCCTGCATCACTGAGTTGCCTCATGGAGGTCTGTTGCCCTAGAGGGTCACCTGCATCCTTAGCAGCCTTGAAGTAAGAGAGAAATAAAAATGTTTGATGGGCCACTGAGATTTGGGAAGTGTTTGTTACCACAGGATAGTCTATCCTATTCTAATATGGTATTCTCGTGTATTTCTTTTCTTTCCTTTTTTTAAGAAATGCTGGTCCTGGGTTACTGAAACGATTCCATGACCCACTATGGGTAGCCTCCTACAGTTTGCAAATCTTTTTTTCAAAGCATCTGTCACATCGATAGCCCCAAAGTTTAGATAGAGAGAGAATGCCACAGAGGAGGGCACACACATGTCAGGGCTGTCTCTCTGCAGGGCTCCAAATACTGGGGATTGGTTGACTTAGGACTACTTGGTTGTATGACTTGGGACTTAGAGAGTGAGGTTGCAATAGTTTTGGTGGGGAGGCACCAGGGACTAGTTCCAAAGGTGACTGAGTAGTGCGCTTACCCTTTCTGTGGGACTTTTTTTTGCCTTTTGGATGTACGTGGATCCAGATTCAGGCCTCATATATACTGCATTTTATCAATAGTCCTATGTGCACTGAGAACCCAAATAAGCAGTGCATCCTGCTTATTATTAAAAGAAGTTGGAGTACAGTCGCATGACTGCTACTACTGTACTGTCAAGTGGTGAGATCAGAGGCCTCCCTCATGGCTGCGTCCTTGACTAGATACTTGAACTTCATCATCCTCTCCTGATCCCACTTACTTTCCCAACCCTATTCCCCATACTCTTCCACGATCCTTAGTTTCTGATAAATGTAGTTGGGCACTGATTTCTGTTTATGTATCACTGTCTCTCTGGGCCTTTGCATATGCTGTTCCCTCCATTTGAACGGCTTTTCTTTTCACCTTGGCACTAGGAAATCCTACATCCTTTCAGACACAGCTCAACTGTCACTGTCTCTGAAATCCCATTGATCTTTTATTTACTCCTCTTCTAGGACTTACCACTCTCTACCTTATGATGATTAAAGTTCAATTCTCCTCCCGCAATCCTACCTTGAGCCAGAGCTGCTCTCTTTTAGCTTTTTTTATCTTGGGGTTCCTCATAAAATTCCATCTAAATAAAAGGCTGCCTATGAACAACAATAACCATAACACATACCCTAAAGTTAGAAAATCCACTGACTTAAAAAAATAAGGTTTGGGCTTCCCTGGTGGCGCAGTGGTTGAGAATCTGCCTGCCAATGCAGGGGACACGGGTTCGAGCCCTGGTCTGGGAGGATCCCACATGCCGCGGAGCAACTGGGCCCGTGAGCCACAATTACTGAGCCTGCACTTCTGGCGCCTGTGCTCCGCAACAAGAGAGGCCGCGACAGTGAGAGGACCACACACCGCGATGAAGAGTGGCCCCCGCTTGCCACAACTAGAGAAAGCCCTCGCACAGAAACGAAGACCCAACACAGCCATAAATAAAATAAATAAATAAAATTAAAAAAAAAAAAAGAAAATGCTCCCTATTTCACTTACAAAATTAATTTAAAAAAATAAAATAAAATAAGGTTGAGGGACTTCCCTGGTGGCGTGGTGGTTAAGAATCCACCTGCCAATGCAGGGGATATGGGTTCGAGCCCTGGTTCAGGAAGATCCCACGTGCCGCGGAGCAACTAAGCCTGTGCACCACAACTACTGAGCCTGTGCTCTAGAGCCTGCGCGCCACAACTACTGAGCCCGTGTGCTGCAACTACTCAAGCCTGCGTGCCTAGAGCCTGTGCTCCGCAACAAGAGAAGCCACTGCAATGAGAAGCCTGCGCACCACAACAAAAGAGTAGCCCCCGCTCTCCACAACTAGAGAAAGTCCGTGTGTGGCAATGAAGACCCAACACAGCCAAAAAATAAAAAATAAAAATAATAATAATAATAAATTAAAAAAAAATAAACCAAGGTTGATTTACTAAGACATGGAAGGCCTTTGTAGGCTACTCACTGTTCCCATAGTCACCAAATACTATACGGACTTTTATCTTTGCATGCTCTGTTTCTTTTACAAGGAATGTCCTTCCTCACTATCTTTGGGGGAGGCCCATTTATTCTTTAAAGCCTGTGGGATAGATTGCTTTTTGCCTATCCAATATCCAGTCTCTCTTTCTTCCTTATGATAGCAAGTGGTTCTATTTCCTCAGCAGATTAGGTGGCCAGTGAAATTGAAGAAGTTTGTTGGGTAGAATTTCTAGAGAAGCTCTGCAAAGAGAGCTTCAATTTTGCCCTTTTTCCTTTCTTGCCTGGGACTTGTATGTGCTGTCTGAAGCTCCAGCAGCCGTTTCAGGGTCATGAGGTAAACTTGAGGATAGAAGCTGTATACTAAGGATGGTAGAGGAGAAAGATAGGAGGACCATAGGAATACTGATGACATCATAGAACTCTGTTACCAGCTGTAGACTGTTTAATGCTGGACTTCTTTTACATGAGATGAAACCTCTATTTTGATTAAGCTATTGTTATTTGGATTTTTGTTATATGCAGCAAAACATAATCCTAATGGATATACTGCTCAATTCTTCTTTGTCACCATCCCTGTATCCTAACTAGGGAATTTTTTTACTGGGGCTCCCACAGGCCTTCACTCAACTTTCTGAGTATATTTATGTTGATATATAAGAACTATTTGACTGTATATCTCCTCCCCTGTAAGACTGTGAGCTCCTTGAGGGAGGAACATTGTCTCAGTGTTTTCTACTCATTTCTAGCTACTGGACATTAAGCACTTCAGACACTTTTTGTGTCTGCAGTGCTTAATGTCCAGTAGCTAGAAATGAGTCCTCTCGATGTTTGTTGAGTTGAGACTTGAAAAGGATTTCGGGTTTTCTGTTAACTTGCAAATTCTTTGGGAAAGGGTATTATCTGAAACCTGAACCTTATTTGGGATTTAGTTGGCAAGAAATAAAATCATGGGAAGTGACACTGGACGGGGGCCTTTGGGATGAGGGTGTGAGGGATGAGTAGGGCTGAACTGGCCACAGAAGGAAAGGTGGGAAAAACCACAGCCATGGATTTCAGCCCATCTGGATCTCCCTAAGGCAGCTCTTGTTTGCTGTTATGCTTTTCTGTACACAGAACCTCGCTCCCTGGAGAGCCCTAGAGGAGGCTGCCTGCGTTAGGAATGCTTTCCCTCGTCCCTCCTGCCTCTCTGAGAGGCAAAGCTTCTCTCCCGAGACCAGGTATCACAGATAACTGGCTCCTTGGGCATAGCTGCGAGTGCCTCCTGCATGCCCCAGCCCTGTCCCCTTGGTCCTCCCAAACCACTTTGGAAGGGTCTGTCACTCTTGAGTTGCAAGATTAAATGAATGCATGTTTGGATAAGATGCTTTTGGGCCCTAGATCAAAGTCTTCCCTACCCGGGCTCTAGACCCCTTTCAGAGCGAGTATAAAACCTGCCCCCCGCCTTTCAGTGAATTACAGGTGCAGAAGGAGAGAAGTCCTACATAGCCACCGTATCAACACATCTTCTCAGGAGCAGAGCTCAGGTGGCGTCCTCTGAAACCAGTGTGCTGAGAAAATGGAAAGATGCACTTTCTATTAAAACCGTTCAAAAATTTTATTGGCATGGACAAATATGAACCTTTGGCTAAATAAAACCACTGGAGGGCCAATTAAACCATGCCACATGATATGATTATTCTCTCCTTGTAAAAATAATAAAAAATGTTTTGGTAGGTTTGCTGTGCTTTTGTGTGTCTGCTTTAATAAACGGTTCCAGGGTCTTTTTTTTTTTTTTTTTGTAAGTCACAGATCTGGATATAAGCCAAACCAGTGTCAGGAGCTGTCCCGCTTGCACAGAAAAGGAAGAAAAAGCACCGAGTCGTACAGTTTCACCCTCCTAAATCAAACCTTCCATTTGCAAACCAATTATTTACCATTGCTTTGTAATTGTGAGGAGACAGCTGAGCGGAGTTGGAAGTCTATTCATTCTTTAAAGTGACATAAAATGGCACTTGGAGTGCCAAACGATAATTGTTCTTTTCTCCTTGTTAATATCCAACCGCTGCTAGGAGTTCTGTGAAAGATTCATTTAATGCCAGCTCCAGAAACTTCTGTGGGATTTGGCTCTTGGCCTCTCTTTTGAAAACCAATTTGAAATCACCCTCAGGAATTGGGAAGGCTGAATTGGTTGTGACTTTCAGTCAGAATTCCTCTCTAAATATTTTAGCAGGATGGAGAAATTTCCCTCATTTACAGCCCTATCCTACTCAGTAGGGGTATGGGTGAGAAATATTGGCCGTTTCTCAGAAATATGATCACTTCAAGGACATTTCCAGCTCCACCTGAATCTTAGGAACTGGAATTTGGTAAGGAAACTAGATCTTATGAGATTTTCACCTAATCTAATAGGACCTTGGTGGCGAGACAAAATCTTGAAGTCCATGGGAACCACTCTGCAAGGATGGGAGGGTCCTTGCTCTTTGGCTACGCTCTCAGGGGTTCCCCCACCCCACAATGAAGTGACCATTTATGGGTAAATCTGCCAATCCAATGAAACTTTCTGCTGACAAAATGAGCGGTACAGATTGGCTGCGTCCTTTGGCTTTACGTGAGTTTCCAAACACCCTTGAGATCCCTGTTGATTGACTACAAATAGGGCAGGGAAGGTAAAGATGTGCTGATATCAATGGGCCTTTCTACTGTACGGATGAGTTTCTGCTACTCCTGCCCTCCAGTTTCACATTCTATGCAACACTGTCGAGCTTCTGACCTGGGTTAGAATCAAAAGCAGCAAGCTCATGCCTCTCTGACCCTCTGGCTCAGAACTGCAATATTAATGGTGTCCAGCATTTATTAACACTAAGTATATTGGAAACTCTGTGTTAAGTGCTTTACATGAATCCTCTCCTTTAATCCTAGGAAGTAGCTTTATCATTATCCCCATTTTATGGGTGAGGAAACTGAGGCCCAGGGAGCTGAAGCCATTCAGCTAGGAGATGGTGAAACCAGAATGCACACTTGAGCTGCTACACTGCCAGCCTCACTTCCCCTCGCTTTGACTCTGGAGCTCCGAGCACGACGATCACATCCCTGGCTTCGGAAAAAGTCAGCAGAGGTGCCTCTTAGAAAAGACCTTCATTTTCTGTATTCTCAGAGCCTGCTTCAGCACCATTCATACCTGAGGCGATCAACCCAGTAGGTGACTGTGGCCCAGGAACTTTGTGGATTGATAATGGGCTTAGGTTCGGAACAGAATTATTGGTGTGAAAAGATTTGCCGTGGGGCAGACTTCCATGTGCAATGGTTGGAGTTTTAATAGTCTGTCCCGCGTAGCCCTGGTTCCTTGAGGAAAAAGAAGAGAAGGAGAGGAAAGCAGAGACACCCTGGAAGAGGAACTGGGCTGTCTCAGCCTCCTCCCTTCCTTTCTACTACATATAGTTTTGAGGTTCTATTCATGAGCTGTAGTGTTTTGAGCCTTTTAGGAATTGAATACACAGTTGAGGGAGTATAAGATGTGACTTAATAACCCAGCACCCGGGAGGGGTTGGATACAGAGTTTAGTAATGCACTCAGAACTGAAAGATTCTCTTCTCTTTCAACCAACAAAAGGCAGGCCAAGGACATTCAAGAGTTGGTGACTTTGGAAGTTGGGGAATTTTCGTCTTCCAAGTGCCATCTGCTGATTGAACAGTAGTTGTTATTTTCTCCTAACTGAGCTTCTTTTTTTGAGGCTGACTTTAAGAGTGTTTGCAAAGGAAGGCGAGTGTGTGCTCTGGAGGTGGTAGGGGTAGGAAGCAGTGGGGTCTCGATAAACCTTCCCAGGATCTGCCTGAGAGCTTCGGCCAGGCCCTGGGCCTGTGCAGTGTTGCCAGACATAGAGGCTCTGCGACCTTCTTGAGGATTTGGAGGAGGCCAAGCCAAGCATTCTACGGCTCTTTCCGTTGGCTCCTGCAGGGTCACAGGGCTCCTGATGCCATTCAGAGCCCTTGGAGTAAATCTGACATTTTGAAAGGAGGCCAGGGCATTCTCGGTATAGGCGGTGCCCGGGCTCGAGCCGATTACCGAGGTTTATAGCCTGGTGACATTCCCTCCGGCTCCCAACCTTCCTCTCAGCCAGGGCCTCACAGGGTGTTCTTGTTCAGGCTAAGGCTGCATTGTTTTGTGCTGTGGACGGACATTCTTTTTCTCCCATTGATTCTTCCCAGTTTAGGGATGCAGTTCTGTCTGGATATAAATGGAGGTGGAAACAATCACACCAGATTTCAGTGACTTCAGATAACCATCACAGTGGTATCTTCTGGGGTTTCCCCCAGGAAGTAAATAACTCAGATTAACTCCAAACTCTTTAGAATAAAACTTCATAGTGTCTGCCAGACTGTGAAATGCAGGTGCCAATGCAGGTCACCTTTGAGTCATCAGAGCCCGTGACATGAGAAGTCTTAGAGCAAAATGTGGCTCCCCTATTTCTGGACCTCACAAGGCAGGTGTCAGCAAAATTCTCCGTCTCTCAACCCCTTCTCTGTCCTAGTAGCTGGGCTGGTGGGGAATGGGAGATAACCACTGGCAAACAGGGGAGGCCCAAGAATGACCGGCCAGGCAGTTCTAGAGGGGCTGCTGGCGTGACCTGGATGAGGCGGCAAAGCAGATACTGTTTCCTAGTCTCTGTTTGACCTGAGGCTTGGCCAGCTTACACCCTGGGCAAAAGTCTTGCGTTGCCAATTTAGAAGAGTGCTAATCCAGCAAACTATGAATAATTGGATGACTCAAAAAATAGCCTGTTAAGGGGCAGACATCAAAGGGTGAAATGGACCAGAGGGAAAAATTCTTTTCTCTCTTCTTTATCCTCTGGGAGCTTCTCTTCCTATGCTTACCATTGCTAGCTTCTCTTGTGATTTCGCGTCTCATTTCTGTGATTCACAGGTGACTGAAGTGGAAATACGAACCAGGAGCAGATCGCCCGTTGTTTTGAGTTATCCCTGCAAATTCACTCTCTTTGCCGACACAGTGAAGGAGCTGACTGTGTAGCTATTCCCCCTGGGTTTGGAATAATTCCCGTTGCTGCTATTCATGCAGGACAGGACAATCATTTTCCCATTTTCTGCTCAGCACCTTGTCCTTCAGTGGTGATGGAATAATAGTGAGTTTATAGAATCGTTGTATCTATAGACCTTTGCACTTTAATTAGGAACGGGCTGGGCTAAGAGGAGAATTTGCATGAAGTGGATGCCAAAGGGGATTTTAGAGATTAAAAAATGTCCCAGAGGTAAACTATTTGGTTTTTCCAGAAGGGCTCAAAATTATGCCAAGTGCTTACACTTAAGTATCACTAGGATGTTATTCTCCAGTAGATTCTGGCCTGTCCCCCCAAAATGTCTTCCTGGAAGAAAAACAAATTTAGGCTTTTGATTGGTTTGTTTTTATTCAGAAAAACTGAAATGGAATTAATTTTATATGTGGAGAACTGGTCTTTGCTTCTACTGCTGACAGTAAGTACTACAATAGGAAAAAAATGGAACATTTCCTTCCGAACAGAATTGTAGTGAATTGAGAACTAAAGAGCTTATGGAAAATAGCTTTCAAATGATTATTTTTGTTTGCTTAAATGCTTGATTATGATGATTGTAATTCCAGCTATACACAGAGCACGGAAAAAAAGCTAAGCCTAGACTCCTGTTATAACAAAAACCACAGAACACATCACACTTCATAAAATCCAAGTGCTCATAGGTTTCTTGGGACTGCTAAGTAAAATATAAATACACTGTTCAGGTTCTACTTGTTTGCATTTTCAAGGCCGAGAATTCTTTTTAGGCTTTCTTTAAAAGGTTTACCTTGGCCTTGGGTCACTGTAACACTTATGACATGAAACTTGAACTTGGAATTTTCTTGATTTGCCTGCAAAGGTTGGCCCTCTGGATTACAACAAGAAGACTTTTGGGGGTGACGAATACATCTGCTGATGGCTCAGGGTTTCAGACAACAGATCATTCCAGCCCCTGAACTGGACAGTTTTTTGGTGGATGATTTCATCCCTCTACAGAGGCGAACCCGGCTACAGCATCACTATCAAGCAGAGCCCTATTGACAACCATGTTCCGTGAAGTAATTTTTCTTGTTCTTTGCTTAGAAAGAGTAGGACCATTACAGACAGGCAGTCACTTTAACTTCTCAGACCATGACCAAGATTAATAATATGAATAAACCCTGAACCAAGAACCTACAGGCAAACATGATGGGACAATCCAGTAGAGAACTTCAAATGATCTTGGAAGATCCAAGAGCTGCCTTGGCAATTTTAAGCTCTGATCTTCTCTGGCCATAGCAAACCAAATCCCCTTGCCTCTGCCCTCATGCAACCTGCACAATGGCCCCAGAGGTGATGAGGAAGCAGTGGCAAGAGAACTGACGCTGTTGGTGGATGCCTCAGGGGGCTGGCAAATGGCTTCAAGAGCATTCCACCGTCAGCCTGTAAACCTGCCTCAGCCTGAGAAGGACTGAGACCACGTGATAACTGCTGGTTTGCTCAGCGGGGCTGTCAGCGGTAGCACAGGCTGGGAGCAGAACATTCTGTGCTCAGGGTGAGTGGGAGGGATGCTTACAGGGCCCTTGTCTACACCTGCTCTGTTTCAGAGCGAAACAGATGAGCTTGGTGTTGGAGGCTCAACTCACTGCCTCCCAGAAAACCGGCAACCAGCGACACGTTGTGCCAGTAGCAAGGCTGCCACGGTACACTTTGACCGGGCTTTTTTGTTTCATTCAGTTTCAAGAATGTCTGTGAATCGTTTTTAAAATGCCCCCTTGTCTTTACCCTTCAGCCCTGAAGCTCTGGAAAAGGCCAAGACCCGGCAAGGACACTTCACATTTGTCCTGGCCAAATCGACCTCCTGTCTCCCTCTCCCTACGACTGTCCTCCCCTTATACTTCCCCTGTCTCACTGAAGAAGATTCCATCATTCAGTTTCGTGCTCAAGCATGGGGTTGCCCTTCAACTCTCTCTTCTTCCATCCCCACCACAGCCAATCAATCAATCACCAAGTTCTATCTATTCCACCTGCCAAAGACCTCCCTATCCATCCATCCATCCATCCATCCATCCATCCATCCATCCGCTTCTCTCCAGCCCACAGCTGCAGTCCTCACCCAGGCTGCCAGCATTTCTCCCCTGGGTGGCTCTAACAGTCTCGTCACTGGTCTAGGGGCTCTGCCGACTCACCCCAGTTCACTGCCCCACTTCCACTCCCAGTCACAGAGTGGTTCTTCTTCAATGTCGGCGAGATCATGATACTTCCCTGCCTACAGCACCATCAAGGGCTTCCCACCATGACCCTGAAAAGTCTCACCTCCTTAGCCTGATACAACTGGACTCTTTGAGACCTGTCTCCTTCAATGTAACCACACGTGCTGAGTCCTATCCTTTCTCATCCTTTGCACTTGCTCTTTCCCCCACCTGAGTGCTGACTCCACCACTGTCCGTGGCTCCTCTTCTTCCTCAGTTTTCAGGACTCAAGGGTCAGTTCCTCCCAGAAGCTTCCCCTGACCCTCCCTCCTCTGGACTTCCACAACCTGCACCCATTGTAACTAGTGGGACGTTGTAATCTAATGTCAGAACTAGGACACCTATGGGAGTGAAAGGGGCACTTGTACATATTATGCACAGACAACAGGCAAACCCAGGCTATATGGTCACCCTTATCATGGCATTTATCACACCTTCAAATTGCTTGTTAACTGGCCATGTCACTCCCCGCCCTGGCCGGCAGACGGCAAGGTCCCTGATGACAGAGAATGCCCAGTTTTCAATGTAGTTGCTTCCATAGTAGGTTCTCAATACATATTTTTTAAATGAATGAAAGGAGGGATGAAAATGACTGAAACAAATAAGAGTCTGGTCATGTGGTCTCACACTCCAGAGTCTGATGTAATGTCATTTGTCCCCAAACCCTGCTGGTAGGCCTTGACGTCTAATGGACCTAGGTGTTTTCTCTGTTTCTCCTCTGAAGAAGCCCTCAGCCATCACAAAGAGCACAGAGAAAGGGTGTACGAGACTTCCTTGCTAACGCTCCCAAAATTCTTAATTCCAAAGCACGTCTGGCTGAAATGAAGCAGATGGGTCGGGTCTCGAAGTGTGTTTGCTGGTGGATAAGCACCTTAGGATGTTGCGACATGTTAAATGATAAATGGGTTTTGGGCCCAAATGAGTCATGGAAATTAAGCATGTCTCTTTATTGCTAAGGCTCACTGTGAAATAAGCAGTGTTTCTGAAGTTTAGATAGTCACAGAACCTATCCCCCTTACCTCTCCCATCTCCCAGCCCTCATGTTCCATGCAACCTGCTTTGAGAACCAATAAAATCAAGTTGCCAGGCCATCTCTATGTAGGTGAAAGCTTTGAGTCCCTCAAGACCAGGCCTGTACTTTACTCATCTCTCCCCATTGCCTAGACTCGTTGGCACACAGTTGACACTCAAAAACATGTTTGTTGCATGTGGGCTGAAACGCCATGCACTCAATGGAAGACAGAAGAGCTTGGGGTTGGGGGAAGCATGTCACCCTGCCACGCTGGACCTGCAGGTGGCCTGGGAAAGGGGAGGAGGCCGACTTGCCTGAAAATGACACAGGGAAGCGATGAGGTTGGTGAAACTTGTCTGTCACGCTTTGAGCCGTGCCCTCCTTGAGCTCATACCCTGTTCCCATCCCACCTCCCCCATGGGATTTGGCTGTCATTGTCTGTTCACCAAAACACTGAGCTAGTGAAGCTTAGTCTCACCCAGTGGTGTTTGCTTAGATGGTTCCTGCTAACACCCTCTGGCCTCAAGGGAGAGCAACTCGAGTGGCAGAAGGCCAGGTGGCAGGGCTTGTTTCAAGCAGGCTCCTGCTGCCCCACTAAGGTATGTTGCATTTCTCGCTCTGCCCACTTGGGAGGTTTAAAAGTCTGTCTTGAAGAATTTTTTGGTAGTGTAACTTCTTTTTCCTTCTGGGATACTATTCCTTCTTCCAAATTAATTATTTATTATAGAATGACAAAATTTCATGAAGCTACAAGCTGAATCTTCTCCTTTTTCACTGTCCTTTTTCCAATCTAAAAAGGGAAAAACAGTCAGAAGATGCCATCCTGAAACTTGGCAGCTGAGCCAGTATGGGCTGCAAGCGAGTCCAGTGGGAGGGCCTGTCACCCACAGGGCTGCTCTAAGCCAGTGATGCTAGGGCCAAAGGGACTCTCCTAGGAAAGAGGGGGGTCCATCTGCAGGGAAATGAATTACTTTAAGCTTTTAGAATACGAGTCAATCTGACTTCTCCCTGTACCTTACTAAAGAATGCTTTAGACTTTTAGATTTTGCTCCTATAAAGATGAGCCGGCCTCTTGGCCTAACCTGCTACCAACCAGAACAGCAGGCAGAAGCCGGGGGCTTAGAAACAGCAG